>NC_090266.1:738734109-739344943 GCF_040414725.1 Anabrus simplex | reverse complement strand
ACTTACACACGTTGCTTTGTATTCATCATACTACTTTTGAACCTTAAAATATCTTCTTTTTAAACGACTTGAATTTAGAACTTACGTAAAAACTGTTAAAAATTTAGGAATATCTCAACGAGCTACTATCTCCCGGAGTAAGCTCACAGCTGCGCGCCCCTGATCGCACGGCCAGCTTCCATTATAAACAATATGTAAGTATTAAAAGCACCGAGCTCGACAGTTGCAGTCGCTTAAGTGCGGGAGATAGTGGGTTCGAACCCCACTGTCGGCAGCCCTGAAAAGGGTTTTACGGGATTTCCCATTTTCACACCAGCAAATGTTGGGTCTGTACCTTAATTAAGGCCACGGTCGCTTTCTTCCCACTCCTAGCCCTTTTCTGTCCCATCATCGCTGTAAGGCCTATCTGTGTCGGTGCGACGTAAAGGAACTTTTAAAAAAATTACAACAAAGTCATCTCCTTACAGACAATGAAGGCCCTGGGAGGGGTGGGGAAGAGTGGTCAGCTCTATGCCCGGCCACCTTTGCCCGCAGGAATTAACTTGGTACTAATTCCTGGTGTAGGCTGAGTGAACCTCAGGGTCATGTGCACCTACGGAAGTGGAAATCTCGTTTCTTAACTTTTTGACTTCCTGGCGGGAATCGAACCCATGTCCTTTCGAGTGAAATGAACACGCCTTTATCACTTAGACATGCAGCCCCTCCATAGAACTAATAAACCATAATATTTTAATATATTCATGTACTGTACGTGTTCGGAAAACAAGTTTGTAGAGTATGAAATTCGGTTCCTGTTATAAAATATTTTATTTAACTTTAAAATAGAATCATATGGGTGCATACGTCGCCATCTGCCAACTGCTCCGATCTGCCCAATTATTTTCCAGAATCTATATATATAATTTGAACTTGTAACGTAATACTAACACCTATGTATTTGAGTCATAAGGAGCCAGAGTCCTAAATTCATTACATGAGGCCCCATATAAATTACAAGTCATGAGGAGCCCTAGTTGCATTTTTTATCTCTGACCAGATACGGCACGTGGAGGACAGGTGGTTGATTCTCATTCTCACGCTACAAAAATTTCGTCACCCACACATGTAGAATGTACAGGGATACGAAGTAATTTTATGGAACTATATTTTTGTTAAAGGTACATTTTAAGACGAACTGGCGACGAAACTGCCGTAGTAAATGTCAGGAAAACGTAAGTGGAACAATTTGATTGTTAGTGGTAAAGACTGCAGACCACTAAATAGCTCCAGAAGGAAAACTGTCAAAAGACGCGCCTCTTCTTTTAAACTCTGTTACATCGACCAAATTATAGCGCCTAGCTTATGAGTTAATTTAACGACTCAATTTGTTAAGAGAAACCCTTAATGCTTATCATCAAAACCGTTACTAAATTAAGCAACTATAATTACAGTTTCTGTGAGGTGAAAACAACGTCAGTAAACTTTTGGCGGTAAATGCGGATGGCATGAGAGTGGGAGAAAATTTTATAAAAGCACGCGCGCCATTTGCAAATCTCCCATTGTTTTCAGTGAATTTGAGGCGACCGCACGTCATTCAGACTAACATTAACAATTTGTTGTGGGCACTAAGTCCCCAGAAGGGAAGGCAGTTTTGGCCAAATGTGGCTATCTAACGTCATCTCCAAGTGGAGAGAGATTATCAGTCAAATGAACGGTATTCCCATGTGGAACCGTCATGTAAATTCACATCCAGGCAACAGACGGTCATTATAATGCCGAAGTCCTGCAGTAGAATTAGAAAATATCATTGTTTTACTTTATTGCATGTGGGCATCGGTGATTTGACGAACGTGCTCGGTTCGCGAGGAAGACAACGTTTAGGGGGCATTTTTTGTTTAGGTCGCAATTTTCAGGTAAATGATACCAAATATAAATGAAAAGAAGAATGTGTTTTGTAAAGGTACGTCCACACCAAGATGTTTTCGTTAACTTTGTTAATAAACATTGTTAATCAACAATGCGCAAAGACTCAATTAGATCACGCAAATTCGTAGCGCGAAATACGATGCTTTTTTTAGAAATCGACTATCATATCGCATGAAACTCGTATAATGCGCGGAATTACGAAATACCAAGAAGTATTTGACAATATTATTTTATTGAAATGGAGTGGTCAAATGAAAAGGTCTTGGCGCTAATTGAATCCTACCAGAATTATCCCCTTATGTGGGACAGCCGGCATTCAAACCACAAGGATAGGAATAATCGAAAGGATAATTCCTAGGCAATGGCATCCGAGTTTAATTGCACTCAACATGATATTGAGCATAAAATGAACAAACCCAGAGGTCAGTTCCACAGATAATTTTTGAAAGTGAAGAAGAGCAAAAAAAATGGAAGTAGTCCGGATTGTGTTTACACACCGAAATGGTTCGCATATAGGAACATGCTAGCCTTCATGGTAAGGGAAGAAGATAGCGAGACCACAATAAGCAATTTATAGGTAGAGGTAAGTAAACATGTAAGCTATTTGTTATTGCACACATCTTAACATTGAGATTATCCATACATAAATATATGTGCATTACTGTCAGGGGACTAAATATGTAGGTGACCCTTTGGTTTGAAAAGAGTTAAAAACATAGTAGCATACTTATTTCTCTATTAGCATGTAAGAGTCAAATCAGAATTGATGTATCATAAGAACAGTATTGTGATTACATTATTATACTAATGAGCAATGTAAACAAATATACCATAGAAGAATAACAACCCCATTACAATCTTGTAACCAAAATAGATTTGTGCACATTTATCTTGCCATGGAACACTTCCTTCCTCACTCAAAAAATAATTTGTAAATTCAAGGCGCACATTCTTAGCACCTTGTGCTGGCCCACGTTGTTCTTCCTGTATAGGTCGCAGTTCAAATTCATCCAGTCTCCCTAAACCTGGAGTGACTGTCCCATTTTCAGTACCTTCAATATCAAATGAACCTGGAGGAGTGGATCTACGCAAAACGTTCTGAAGTACAATATGCAGATACAATAATTCTTGCTTTAGCTGGAACAAGCATTATTGGTTTTCTGAAAACTCGGAATTTTGCTGTCTTTCTTCCAAACACATTTTCAACTACCCGCCGAGACCTGCTAAGCCGATAGTTGTAGATCTCTTCAGGTGATCCACTTTCAAACTACCATGGGATGGTTTCATGATATTCGAGGGCAGGGTTTCGGAATATCTAACAGGTGATTCATAATTGCTGGATATAGACTAGAATTAACATACAATCCACCATCTGATAGTCTCCCATTAGCTCCCGCATCAAAATAAGTAAACATGTAATTTGCATCTACTGCAGCCAAAAGGACTATGCTCTGGGTGCCTTTTTAGTTGTAATAGTGGCTACAACTATTTTGAGAGGATTGTAGTACCACATGTTTAACATCTATTGCCCCAATACAGTGACTGAAATTCCATACTCCAGAAAATCATCCCTCTATTCTTAACCAGTCTGTGTCAAGTTGTGGAATCTGAAATAAGCAAACAAATAAAGGTTTCATAGTACCATAACTTTCACTCAAAAAATATGGTTGAGTGCCCTTTTAATAATTTAATTTAAGACCAAAGAAAATAGTAGACCTATGCAAATGTCAAGAACCGATCATGTTTCAACATTTATTCTACCAAAACTTGTAACATTTCAGATTGATGGTACACAAGTGGACTTCGACTCTAAAGATATATGCAGTTTGAGCACTGGAAGTCAATTTCCTCCACTGATCGAAATGGAGGGGAGTACTCAATGAAACAGTAACTCCTGACAACAAATTCAACCCAGAAGAAAAAGGAAAATGACTGGTAAAAACACTGATGATATCATATCGGAGACATACAGTGCATTCCAGCAAGTTGCACAAGCACCAGTGACACGAGAGGATGATTTTGATGTGATATGTATGGGCGTTTCATTGGCAAGAACCGCGGCAATTTAAAAACAATCCTCATCTTCTGGCAAGAGTAAAGTTCAAAATAAATAATATAATATTTAAAGCGTCAATGGAACAACTTTCTAATGAAGGTGGTGAAGCTATAGTATTAGAAATTCCATGTGAACAAACTTCATAATGTGCATAAACGAATATAGCCTACAAATATGAAGTAATTTTTGCTATATTATAATTGTAACTTTAATTGTAATTATTCTGCTATGTCTTAATGTATTTCTATTCTTGTTATGTTGTAATTTTTTTCAAATTTCGTATTATAATCCTTCAGCATAACGTGTAACATTTCTCATCAAACACACATGTTGTAACATATCAAAATCATCCTCTGTTGTCACTGGTGCTTGCGCCACTTGCTGAAATGCACTGTAAGCCTCTGATTTTATATCATCAGTGTTTCTACCAGTCCTTTTCCTTTTTTCTTTAGGGCTGAATTTGTTGAGAGGTATCGTCAGGGTCGAAGTCCACTTGTGTATCATCAGTCTGAAATGTTACATGTCTTGGTATAGTATAAAGTGGGGTTGAGGCGGACTGCAAGTGTCGGTGAGTGAGTTGGGATGGGTGTGAGTGAGTGGGGGCGAGTGTGGGATTGAGAGCACGAGTTTGGAAGTGTATGCACGGTTGTAAAGTAAGTTTTAATGTAAATTATTCTTCATTTTGTATTATTTTAGCTATATTCTAAGGTGGTTTTATTTCTGTATTGTAATTCCTTTTAGGAATGTTTTAATGTATTTTAATATTTATGGTGAATGAAACTTATTTTTAAAGTGGATTATGGTAAATATAATTAATTTCCAGCTTCGTTCCTCACTGAATAACATAACCTTCCATAAACACTTGCATATCATCAGAATAATACTAGCCTAATAGATTACATAAATATTATCTTTGTTTCTTACCTTCACCAATTCCTTGAGGTTGTTGTATAAAGCTTCACATACCTCAGGCACGACAACGTAAATTGCTTGTTTTGATACTCTAGACAAGTACATAAGTGAAGTGTAGGAGTCATCAGTTGCTAGGAATCTTAAAGATGGCATTCCGATAATTTGTATCATTTCTTGCAATTTCAGGCCCAATTACTGTCAACAAGAACTGACAGTCATGTGGGGACATTCTCAGGAAGTTCTGAAAGCCTGCTGCATCATGAATTAAAAGTTCTGACATAAGTGTCCTCTCCAAACTTAATTCTAAATGCTTTTCCAATATTTTTCGTTGCCACACTTTGTATCTGCGCTTTTCTATAATTGCACGCATTGAAATAAAGAAAGCTGCAGCTGTAAGTATTTTCTTCTTCCTGATCCTATCCACTGTAACCTCACCAACATATATTTTGGTGTGAACATAATGTTAAAGAAGTTTGTTAACAAAAGTTTATTTGGTGTGGACACAATGTTAAAGAAGTTTGTTAACAAAAGTTTATTAATATCTTGAGAAACGTCTTCGTTAACAGTATTTATTAACTTTCTTTCGTTAACATTGTTCAATAGCTTTGGTGTGGACTAACCATAAAGCCACTATCCGTCGAGATGGCTAGATAAAGAATGAGAGGTGCCGGTGGGCCTGGTATGATGTAAGACCACGTACGACTTCCAGATATGTAGACTACCTTCGTTTATAAAGTGCATTTTATTTATTTCACCATTTTATTTGTGTATATGTGACGCATTTTGGTCACCCTTTTATTTCGTGAAAATGTAACAGGAATATGACAAAAGGTCATTTTTTATGTTTCTCGGACAATCGGAAAAGTCACGGAACTAGCGTGTGAAATGTTGTACACTAGTAGATTTGATGGCTGTAAAACGAATATAATGTCTAGAGCGAAGCATCATTTCCGTACGTTTATTTCCTATATTTGTTGTTTGCCAAAGTTAAGACATTAATTTATCACGAAATTCTGTTCAATGTAAAGATGAAATTCCTGTAAGCGTAATCCATGGTTTACCATTTAGAACGAGTGCGCGATAATCATGGAATGTCAGCTGTTGCGGAAGGCACACCGTCACGCGTTCGGCGCTGTAAATTTGTCAAGGGAAGGTACGAGGCGAGACCGGTGTGTGATCTGTGTAAGGGAAATATCATTCCAAAGTCTGTGTAGAAATTGATGAGAGGAAAATAACGGTAACATTTTTGTAAGTCAAGTTGTGAGTTTCGGTTTGGAAATATTGTGTTGTCAAACTCAGATATGCGAGGATAGAGGTTATATTGTCACAGCTTGTTTTATGTAAAAACATAGTGGGTCACGTAATAGAGATATTCCATATTATTGTCGTGTAAAGAATTTGTGATAAAAAGTGTTTCAAATCTTGCAAAGATAGGAAGGAATATGGATCAGGTTGTTGAAATCCTGTAATCTTGAAGAGACTTTGTGCCGGGATTTTCACTGTAGGGAACCCGAGGATTTGTTTTAAGTAATTTAATGATATGGAAATAGGGTCATTCCATACTTAGGATTCCACGTGATTTCGTAGGACCGTGATAGATAAGAATATTTCAACTGGCGTTTTAAATTAAATCTCTTCGCATATTCTGTGGTGGTCAAGTTGTCAGCGAGGTGAGAGTTTCATTTGATACAGGTCAAGTTAACGCGTGTTTTTTTAAGAGATAGCGAGAAGGGGTCTTGTTCCAGGTATTAAGTCAGCTGTTGGGCGATGGAGCCAGTTCATTGTTAGAAAGAAACTGTAACTGAGATTTTGTCATTTATAATAAATGTTTGGAATTAGATTTCATTATGTTAGAAGAGAGTCGTTTAGTAGAGGGCTTGAGATTCATTATCGAGGCGAAGGAAATGACACGATGGTATGTTATGTTGTGAATAACCATTTTCAAGGATGTCAACATTTGAGGATCTGTAGTGATTTTTTTGGTGTTGTTGAGGGTTGTCCAAAGTTTTGCGATTATTTTATTTAAATGTCACGATAGCTGTCAATTCATACAGTTCGTGATTGATGGTTGTGTTGTTGTTGATTTCCAAGGCACAAATGTAGGTTTAGGTGATATGAGGTGCATTACGACACTTGAGTCTCATCGGCCTGAAATCATATCGAAGGAGGTGCCGGAATTAGTCCCAGGGATAACTGTAGGCGTTATAAGCGATTTGACATGGGTTGTTTTATTTTGCGTTGTGTGTGAATTTATGCGGATTATAGGATTTAAGGTTAGGGTTATCCAAGCTAGTTTCTTAATAATTTTTTTAGTAGTAGTAGTAGTAGTATTTATTCACTCATTATGTTGTTTACATATTTACAGGACTCTGTTACTTATATACATAACTCTTCTAATAACATTATTACTTCAGAAAAATTAATCTTGTAACTAAACCATGTATATTACAGAAGTAGTAGTATTATTATTAACATATTAATACTTAAAATAAATTGAACTTGTAACTATCTCTTGCACACATTAAATAAATTATTATTATTATTATTATTATTATTATTATTAATAATATTATTATTATTATTATACAAAATCACACCAACCTCAGCAGAATCGAGTAGATATCAGTAAAATACCACGTAAGGTGAAAACTCGTGTGTGGTAATTTAGAATATTAATTACATAGAGAGAAATATCCTGCTGCCATTTCTTGATGGATACAGTACTTTTGTATCCATCCCTTGGCACAGACCAGAGTAAAGTGTAGCTTTCACCGAAGTCCCAGTCTCATCCATGGCTGTGACAATATGGAAGCTGCTGGGGTATGGATGGTGCTGAGTAATGACATTCAGGGCATGACTAGTGCATCTGAGCGTTATGAAAGGTGTTGCTCATAGGGTCAGTCGTGCTGCAATAGCACTTTCTGACCCAGTGAGGAAAGCAATGGCAAACTACCTCACTCCTCGTCCTGCTTAGTACGCCTCATTTTGGTGCTGCCATTGGTTTTTGCTGTTTCTTTATAACCGCATAACCTTTGGTGGTGCTATTTGAGGATCCAACCAGCCTCTGGGCTGATGACCTAACAGACAGAGAGAATTATATTTTTAAATGATGCCTGAAGTACGAATATGGGTATGAGTGAATGATGGATATGTAATAATATGTAATAATAGTGTAATAATGTAAACTTGTTGAATGACATCATGAAATAAATAAATGGTACCAGTAGTTCTGACAATGTGTTCCGCTTTTCCAGATGCGATGAAGAAAACTATGAGCATAAACAACAGCAGATCAATATTTTCGTCAAAGGAATATTTCTGGTAAACATGTCCAAGTAATAACGAAAATGTAATTAAAACAGTTAGGGATATAAAGAAACCATTCGTCCGGGGTAGATGAATTTGTTGTTAATTAGGATTATGAGATTACTTCATTTATTTATTTATTAACTTCAGTGGAGCCGTATTTTGAGAATTAGCTTAAAACCAAGTGACTAACTTGGAAATGTATTCTGTAAATCTTAGTTTTATTTGCTGGGAAATTTCAACTTACTGTATTAACGTAACGATTAAAGGGAGATGTCCGATGGCAAGGGCCTTTACTGCCACAAGTGTTGCGAGCGTTTGTTATTATTGTTGTTGTTGTTGTTGTTATTTGATTTTGATTTGTTGAGCATCAGATGTGCTGGGGATTTATTAATGTGGAAACCTTGGTCATCAACTACTGTAACTTAATTGTGTTCAGCCTTCAGCTTAGAAGTTTGGATGGTCATGAGGTCATCAACCTCAGTGACTTAGATTAGGGCCATCTGCCAGTATAGCAACATTTTTCTTGCGGTTATCATCGGCGATGACTTTAACGTAAATCACAGAGGTACATGTCGGTCCACGACATAGTCGCAGGTCACATCGATTCAGTTAAGGGTACATGCCGTACAACCACTGTGTGGCACATACCGATTGGACTGCCTTAATTATACCAAGAGTCCAGAGCTCGTGTTACGGGGGTTGGATCATCGTGGATCATTATGGTGATACATGGGATCTCCAGACTTACTTTATTTCATTCTTAAATTAAGACGGTGGTTTCTAGTAAGGATGCCCCTCAGGCAATTGAGTGAAGGTCTCTAAAGCCAGCGTCTCTCATCATCGTTGTTATTTTTTTGAACGAACAAGGCTGAGTTCGTTGATTAGATGTTGAGTAATGTGGAAGTTTCTTCGATTTTATCGTTCATGGTCAATAAAACTGTACCGGGAGGTACACCCCAACGACGTGCATTCAAATTCAGCCCCTAAATGAACTCCTCTATTGGCGAAACAGTGAAACTGAAACTACAACCACTTGGAACTTTAATCAGAAGATGTCACCACCTAATATTAACTTTGTTATTGTGCAGTTTCCTAACCTGAGTGAATTTCTGCTTGTTTTGTTTGACATTCATCAAGAAGTTTGGACATTCTTCCACAGATGACACCACTAAAAACTATGATCATGCACCCTGGTGCGAAGTGAAAGAACTTATGATTTAAAGAATTTTTTATTTCTAGGCTTTTGTAACTGAATGATGTTCATTTATTTTTGGGTTGGCAATTCTTCCTTTTATTTCCGCCAGTTTTGAATCTAGCCAATCCCTAATTTTGGTAATTAATTTCCAACCAATCCCGTATTTTTTTCTCGCCTTGTGTTTAACCAATAAAATCAAGAGGGCGTGTCATGATTCATCTTGAATGATCTCGAACCTTCCCTAAGGGTTTATAAACTGCGGCTTTTCTCGTCTCTTGGCCAATTGATCGTCATCTTACTAAGTGTGTGAGTCAAAGCAGGAGGCGGGCGGCCTCTTTCATCGGTCAGCAGTACATCTAAAAGGTAATGGCCACATAACTTATTTCTTTCTTGCTAACTCCGCAGTTTAATCCGAGGGAAAGGTCCGAATGGTTAACTATGTAACCTACTTTTCTAAAAATGTAACATTCTGCCGGCTAATGTAAAAACTTCATAAAATCTTTAACTGTAAATCGGGGATAGAGAGTGAATTACCCTGTCGAGCTCCCCTTCATCTTGGTTTGAGGTGACTACGTTTTTCTCTAACTGTTTTTCCTATTGTAATGTGTTAATGTAATTTCTATACGAGTCACCTCAGCAGTTTGGGAATAGCCCCTGTTTCATCGGCCTAGAGCCCCTTAGTTTTTTGTGTGTTCATATCTAGGAGTGCAAGTATACGCCTCCATTCATTTTGTGTTCGGGCCATTAATTTAACCTGTTATTCTTATTCCAGGAAGGCCCAGTAGATTGGGTATTTAATACCCCTGTAAAAGTAAGTTCAATTTTGTAAATGGTGGTTTGAGAGACCAGAGTGTGATGTAATATTGCCTTGAGTAGGCAGTAAGAAACTGAGAGCCTGTTAGCTACTTTTCAAATTTTGTGATGGTAACGAGTGCCTCTGGAAGGCTAGATATTGTATTTTGGGAGCAAGTGCTCCATGAATTAGGAGATTTCTGCGCTTGAATAAATTTGTGCTCTTTGTAAATTTGAGCTTGTAGCTCAAGAAATGTAATGTAAAGCTAGGGGCTTAAAGCCCAAAGGGTTAAGGTTCTGAATCTTGGATTTTTCCCAATCTGGTTTAATGATTGCTACTTGTACCTATAATATTGGCATGAAGAAAATGTTAAGTTGAAAGTTCTGAAAATATAACCTTCAGTTCAAGTTTTAAATTCTATTCTTGACATTGTAGTTAGACCCATTCACCCCGGCACCTTCTTTCACCTCTGCGTTCCATGGGAAACCCCGTAACAAAAACATCCATTTCTTTTGACTCGATTCCTCTCATTGTAGACATTAGTTGAAACCCGCCTCTTACCTGAGCAAGTGACGAAGAACTTATACAGTAGACGACCCAAGAGAAAGATCTCATGCCGATTTGCTGATAGGTACGGAGGGTAGGTACCCTTCGAAGGACCTTAAAGGGTTCAGTATCATACATCAAAGTAATTACCGTACTATAAAATATTATTTCAGTAAGCCCTTTATTTTCTTAAAATAGTCATTTATTCGAATAATGCGATGCTTAGGTCTTTGGAGTTAACTGAAAGTTGTCTATGCAGATCTTCCTATGTTAGTCCGACAGAAGGCTCTGTGAAATCAAGTTATCACCGGAGGATTAGTTGTTGCTCCATGTTGGTTCTAATAAGCGAGGAACAGAAAGAAATCCATCACAGGATATTCTATATTTCAGAAAGTTCTTTATTATGAAACTTACATTGAATTAGTCAATTTAGGGTTATTAAATAAGTCTGTATGCAGTGCCAACGGCTACATAGTGGAAATGGTAAATGGAGATATTAATTCGTGTTGCCACAATGTTCCACAACCTCAAGTAAACGACGTACTTAAAGGTACAACGCTACATAATAATGATTTCATGAAGCATGTAAGGCAGTATAATATATCAATATCCTTTGCACCCTTCTCTAATAACCGTAGTCATATTCCGGGAATAGTTCCATACTGTTTTAAGGTTCAGAAGATGATTCAGAGGTACATTTCAGATTTACTGTCTACTGAAAATTGCCAAGCATTTTACGGCCAGTTTTATGTGATAGATTCATGTCTCGCCAAGAGAATTCGTTGTGAAAGTTCTATAAATTGTGAAGGTTCAAAACTTTCATACGTACAATCACAACGGAAGTGTAAGTTTATGGGCAAATAAATGGTCTTCCGGAGTTCGGTGTATTTTCTCGCGTTTCCTGTATCATTTGCTTCATTTTTTAGTCTTTGTCCGTGGTTATTGATGCGACAGGCCATTCAAAGTGATAATCCGCATTTAGTTTTGAACATGTTTACTGATCGCTCACTCAAGTTTCACTGAAATCTGCTTGACCCAACCTAAAAAGTTCCCTGCAAGTCAAGTAGACCTAGTCATTATTATTAATCTTACCTGGTATCATTTCTTCGGGAAGTGTCTCATTTTCAGTACTAACATTTAGCTTATTTTCAGTGCTGGGCCGAATAATGTGGTAGTTAAGAGATGGGAGCACACAGCCAGTACTAACGCGCTGTGCATGGTAATCGAGCCATTAGGGGCGGTCACCAACCTCCTTACCTTGGTGTGTCTCTTTAGGGTTGCCATAATCCAACAACCTCAGGCAACACTATAAATCACAGCAAAGTCAGACTGAAACATTGGTCAATTAAGTTCCATCCGCGGAAAAGAAACCTCTCCTGCTGGAAAAAAACAGATTTTCTATCTTGGCACGGTGTATACACATATAAAATAACATGTCCTGACTGACTGACTGACTGACTCATCACCGCCTAGCCAAATTTACTGGACACAAAGAAATGAAATTTTGGCGATACGTTTATGTTAGTGTGGATATTCCGTCACTAATGGGGTGAAATGGGGTGGGAGGTGAATTGCTTAAAGTTGTTTAAAAGTTTACAGACGTAAAATTTGGTATTTTTAATCTCTTTTAAAAATAAAGAAACATGTATGTTTTTGTTTTCGTAAAAATCCTTAGCGGGGGGGGGGGGGTAAAGAGGACTGAAAAGGGGGTTTGAATACTTTTTATTAGGATACTGATATCTCAAAAACTGAAAATGTTACAGACGTGAAAATTTGCATTTGGAGTCTCCTTTAAAATAAAGAAATGCGTATCTTTTTGTTTTCGGAAAATCCACTTAAGGGGGGTGAAAGAATTTAAAAAAATAGTTGAATTATTTGTATGAGTATACTTATATATCAAAAATTGAAGATGTTACAGATGTGAAGATTGGTTTTTGGAATCACCTTTAAAAATTAAAAAAACAAGGTTTTGGGTGTAAATCAACTGGTGAGGGGGGAGGGGGGTTAAAAAAGAGTTGAATTATTTTTATGAGGATTCTTATACCTAAAAAACTAAAGATGTTATAGACAAAAAATTTGGTATTTGGAATCTTCTGTCAAATTAAAGAAACACGTATTCTTTTATTTAATTTAATTCCCGGGTTGAACCGTGTTGTACTTGTACGCATATCACGTACAGTTTGCCGACGTTTCGAATACATTGCAGTATTCTTTGTCAAGGCGACTGAAATACCCCTACTCGATCCGAGGTAATCAGTCTCCCAGGCAGAAATTACACCCAACTGTACGTGATATGCGTACAAGTACAACACAGTTCAACCCGGGAATTAAATTAAATAATTCTTCACACCGTGGAAGCTTCACTTCTAAGATACGAAACCTTTACGGGGAGGATATTCTCAAAGCTACTAGGCAGTTCGACAACCTTCGAAAGAAAATGAGTAACTACCTGGCTCGACTCGCCTTTCAAGTGTAATTTCTGCCTGGGAGACTGATTACCTCGGATCGAGTAGGGGTATTTCAGTCGCCTTGACAAAGAATACTGCAATGTATTCGAAACGTCGGCAAACTGCACGTGATATGCGTACAAGTACAGCACGGTTCAACCCGGAAATTAAATAATTCTTCACACCGTGGAAGCTTCACTTCTAAGAAACACGTATTCTTTTGTTTTCAGAAAATCCACTTAATGGGGAGGGGTGAAAATAAGTAAAAATGAGTTGAATTCTTTTATGAGGATACTTATATCTCAAAACTGAAGATGTTACAGAGTGAACATTGGTATTTGGAATCTCCTTTAAAAATAAAGAAACACGTATTTCTTGTTTTCGGAAAATTGACTTAATGGGAAGGGGGTAAGAATAAGTAAAGAAGGAGTTGATTTTTTTTAAGGAGGATACTTATATCTCTATAACTGAAGATGTTACAGGCGTGAACGTTGGTATTTTGAATCTCTTTTAAAAATAAAGAAACACGTATTTTTGGTTTTCGAAAATTTCACTTAAGGGGGAGGGTGTGTGTGTGTGTGTTTGTGTGTGTGGAAAGAAGTGAAGAAGAGGTTGAATTCTTATTTTGAGGATATTTATATCTTAAAAAAACCGGGCGAGTTGGCCGTGCGGTTGGGGGCGCGCGGCTGTGAGCTTGCATCCGGGAGATAGTGGGATCGAACCCCACTGTCAGCAGCCCTGAATATGGTTTTCCGTGGTTTCCCATTTTCGCACCAGGCGAATGCTGGGGCTGTACCCTAATTAAGGCCACGGCAGCTTCCTCTCCTTTTCTAGCCCTTTCCTATCCCATCGTCACTATTAGACCTATCTGTGTCGGTGCGATGTAAAGCAAATTGTATATCTCAAAAACTGAAGATGTTACAGGAGTGGAAATAGGTATTGGAATCTCGTTTAACAATAAAGAAACGTGTATTTTTACACGGACAGTTCCATGTCGCATGTTCATCTTAGGCCCAAAGGGCAATAGGACAAACGTGTTTACAAAGAGTTTCTGGGGTAAATAAAACTCAATTTTTCGGTGACATTTTATACTTTGGGGATTTTCAGATAATGTCTTAGTTCAGTGCCGTGGAACGATTACTTTTATCACATTACGAATTCCACGCGAGCGAAGCCGCTGGTAACTGCTAGTTAACCAAACGTTTCACAATGTTTCACACGCCATGCTCCTTAGATTTCCGCATAGGTTGCCCTTCATTGTGTTTTCTCTTTCTTTCTCTTTCTTAATCTGCTTAGCCTCCAGGGTTGGTTTTTCCCTCGGACTCCGCGAGGGATTCCACCTCTACCGCCTCAAAGGCAGTGTCCAAGAGCGTGAGACATCGGGTCGGGTGATACAACAGGGGAGAATGACCAGTACATCTCCCAGGCGGCCTCACCTGCTATGCTGAACAGGGAGGATGAGAAGATTGGAGGGGATAGAAAAGGAAGAGGGAAGGAAGCGGCCGTGGCTTTAAGTTAGGTACCATCCCGGTATTTGCCTGGAGGAGAAGTGGGAAACCACGAAAAACCACTTCCATGATGGCTGAGGCGGGAATCGAACCCACTTCTACTCAGTTGAACTCCCGAGGCTGAGTGGACCCCGTTCCAGCCCTCGTAGCACTTTTCAAATTTCGTGGCAGAGCCGGGAATCGAACCCGGGCCTCCGGGGTTGGCAGCTAATCACACTAACCACTACACCGCAGAGGCGGGCTTTTGTTTTCTCACCAGAGGAAAATGTTTCACTGTCTAGATTCAACAAGATAGAGATCCTGATCCTGCAGTTTAGAAATAGCAAGAAATAACGGAGTTTTCATAGTAGGTCTATAGTTGTGGAGCAAGTTGAAACTTTCAAAACAGATTTTCATCATATTGTTCCTGCAGCGATCTAAAAAATCAAGACTAGTTTGAAGATAATAATGATGATGATGATGATGATGATGATGGTGGTGGTGGTGGTGGTGGTGGTGGTGGTGGTGATGGTGGTGGTGGTGGTGGTGGTGGTGATTGTTGTTTTGAAGGGTCCTGACACCTAGGTCACCGGCCCCATCAAGTTTAGTGACAAGAGGGTTAAACGTGAACACAAAATGATGAAATTTTATTTCGAAAGTTTCAACTTGTTCTACACGGATTCCGCGCAAATCCGGTTTATCTCGCTTGTTCCAAATATTAAGGTCTTTGTAACAATGAGGTCATCAGCATCGTACCCTCGTGTTCATGGGATGTCTGAATCAGATGGTGATCGAGAGTCTGTTGATCATCAACCTTGCGAATTACATGTGTGAAACACAACTCATAATTGAGTGTTATATAAACAAAATAGTGTGTAGATTACTTGATTCAAGAACTGGAAAGAATCCAAAGAAAAGCAGCTCGACTTGTTCTGGGCGATTTCCAACAAAAGAGTAGCGTTACTTTGCGAAGTTTGGGCTGGGAGGACTTGGGAGAAAGGAGACGAGCTGCTCGACGAGGTGGTATGTTCCGAGCTGTCAGTGGAGAGATGGCGTGGGAGAACATCAGTAGACGAATAAGTTTGGGTGGTGTTTTTAAAAGTAGGAAAGATCACAGTATGAAGATAAAGTTGGAATTCAAGAGGACAAATTGGGGCAAATATTCCTTTATAGGAAGAGGAGTTAGGGATTGGAATAACTTACCAAGGGAGATGTTCAATAAATTTCCAATTTCTTTGCGATCATTCAGGAAAAGGCTAGGAAAACAACAGATAGGGAATATGCCACCTGGGCGACTGCCCTAAATGCAGATCAGTTGTGATTGATTGATTGATTGATTGATTGATTGATTGATTGATTGATTGATTGATTGATTGATTGATTGATTGATTGTCCGACTAGTTGGCTGAATGATCAGCGTTGAGGCCTTCAGTTCAGAGGGCCCCGGGTTCGATTCCCGGCCGGGTCGGGGATTT
This sequence comes from Anabrus simplex, assembly GCF_040414725.1. Taxonomy (NCBI): domain Eukaryota; kingdom Metazoa; phylum Arthropoda; class Insecta; order Orthoptera; family Tettigoniidae; genus Anabrus; species Anabrus simplex. The sequence goes on along the minus strand of NC_090266.1, from coordinate 739,328,818 downwards.
TAATCGAGTCTGATTAATTCTTCTGGCTCGGGGACTGGGTATTTGTGTTTGTCCCAGCGCTTTCCCCTTCATATTCAGACGAGCACACCACACCACAGAAACACGCAATAGTTATTACATCGTCGCCATAAGACCTATCTGTGTCGGTGCGACGTAAAGCCCATAGCAAAAAAAAAAACATCCGGCCACGTATAGTTGGCGTCAGAAAGGGCATCCAGCCGTAAAACAGAGTCAAACCCACATGTGCAACACAGTTCGCACCCTATAGGCCCTACCCAACAGGTGTAGGTGTGATTATCTTGTTTCTAATACTGTTACCTCTGAAATTTTGCTAGTTGCTTTTACGTCGCACCGACACAGATAGGTCTTATGGCGACGATGGGATGGGAAAGGCCTAGGAGTTGGAAGGAAGCGGCCGTGGCCTTAATTAAGGTACAGCCCCAGCATTTGCCTGGTGTGAAAATGGGAAACCACGGAAAACCATCTTCAGGGCTGCCGACAGTGGGGCTCGAACCCACGATCTCTCGGACGTAAGCTCACAGCCGCGCGCCTCTACGCGCACGGCCAACTCGCCCGGTACCTCTGAAATTGAAATATGGTAGTAGTCCACTATTTCCCAGGAGAAAGTGTAGAAACGGAAAGCTCATTGGCCCTGTGAGCCTCCAAATGAGCCGGTCCCGTGGTCTAGGGGTAGTGTGCCTCCCTCTTCCCCGGAGGCCTCGGGTTCAATTCCCGGTCAGGTTAAAGATTTTAACATGGATATGAGAGCTGATTCCAGGTCCACTCAGCCTACGTGATTACAAGTGAGGAGCTATACGACGGTGAGATAGTGACCCCGAACTACGCCAACAATAACTGCCGAGAGGATTCGTCGCGTTCACCACGCGGCACGTCATAATCTTTAGGCCCTCGGTCTAAGCAGCGGTCTCTTGGTACGCCAAAGTCCATCAGGGCTGTGGCTGGTACGGCACAGCACAACTTGCACTACAAAGGCGTATCAGACGGCCAAGTGGGCAAGATTATCGAGGAAACGGGAAACGCGGAGGAGTACACAGGAAATGAAGACAGACAAGCTGCCAAGGAATTAATCTATAGGACTGCGAAGAATAAACCATGGTCAGGAACAAAATAATTATATTTATGGGAATAATTCTCTTCTCCAAAAGAGCATTATAAAACATGCATTATATTCACGAATCCTGACGTCAGCGACAGACAGCGAAATACATTCAAAGTATGCCTGGCAGAAGGGGAAAATGAAATAACAAACGCCACTCATTTAAGTGCCAACGGCCGTAGCCGTGTTGAAACACCGGATCCCGTGAGATCTCCGAAGTTAAGCAACATTGGGCGTGGTCAGGAGTTGGATGGTTTGCCACGCGCTGTTGGTGGGGGGTACCGGTAAGGGAATGGAGGAGCGGAAAGGAACTGGCCACCCTACCGCACGTAAACTCCGGCTCAGGAACACCTCTGCGGAGGTTCGGACCTGCCTTCGGGCAGAATAACCCGTACCTACTCATTGAAGTCCAATTAGAACACTGAAGTGAAGAGGTGCAGTCACCTGTCTCTACGTTTGCTTGTACACTGTGGTAAATTCAAATCTCATTCAGATTATGTAGATCTACAGAATCTGTACATTCCTGGTTTCTCACTTTCACACTACGTGACCTTCAGATCAACCATTCTAAAAATACTCAATCTGAAGTGCCATTTAAAGTAGGAAATTCTTAGAAATATGGGAAGAACAACGTCATTTAGCAGTGAATTCTTCCATTATTTTTGCATCAAAGGAACAAAACTTGCGTGAGAACGATAATAATAATAATAATAATAATAATAATAATAATAATAATAATAATAATAATAATAATTTCGTGTGGCTATTTCTAGCCGAGTGCAAGGCAGACCCTCCGATGAGGATGGGCGGCACCTACCATGTGTAGGTTAAATAATTTCGTGTGGCTATTTCTAGCCGAGTGCAGCCCTTGTAAGGCAGACCCTCCGATGAGGGTGGGCGGCATCTGCCATGTGTAGGTAACTGCGTGTTATTGTGGTGTAGGATAGTGTTATGTGGTGTGTGAGTTGCAGGGATGTTGCGGACAGCACAAACACCCAGCCCCCGGGCCATTGGAATTAACCAATGAAGGTTAACATCCCCGACCCAGCCGGGAATCGAACCCGGGACCCTCTAAACAGAAGGCCAGTACGCTGACCATTCAGCCAACGAGTCGGACACCATGTGTAGGTAACTGCGTGTTATTGTGGTGGAGGATAGTGTTATGTCTGGTGTGTGAGTTGCAGGGATGTTGGGGACAGCACAAACATCCAGCCCCCGGGCCATTGGAATTAACCAATGAAGGTTAAAATCCCCGAGCCGGCCGGGAATCGAACCCGGGATCCTCTGAACCGAAGGCCAGTACGCTGACCATTCAGCCAGCGAGTTGGACGTGAGAACGATTACAAACGCTCAACGTTTCTGTCTCTGCAGTTACGCAATCAGGAAGTGGTGGTTTCTTATTTTTCTTTTCTTTTACAATGGGCTTTACGTCGCACCGACACAGATAGGTCTTATGGCGACGATGGGATAGGAAAGGGCTAGGACAGGGAACGAAGGGAAGCGATTTTGGCCTTAATTAATGTACAGTCCCTGCGTTCGCCTGGTGCGAAAATGGGATGTAGAATAATACAAAACCATCTTCAGGACTGACGACAGTGGGGTTCGAATCCACTACCTCCCGAATGCAAGCTGGTATCTACGTGACACAAACAGCAAAGCCACTCCCTCGGTCCTCCATTGAAGAATGGCAGGAGACGAGCCCTGGGTGCACCATCTTTAACCACAGAGTAAGAGACAACCAATGGGGAGGAAGCACCTATCGATCATGATCAATACGGTTCGTACGTTTATGACCTAAAGAAGTACAAAATATGCATGCAAATAACCCCTAAAAATTAGCAAAATATGATCTAAAAAAGGTAAAATATGACTTAAACATTTTGGGGACTGGTAGCAAGTATTAGTAACATTAAACGTGTCAATAAGTCATTAGCGATAATACAGCAGACATACTAATCATGAAAACAGGCAGAACTACAGTACGATAGGTAAATTAAAACTTTATATATTTATTCAGTATCATAGCAGTTCTCATTCTGTTATCCAAAAAAAAATTACGAAAAATGAAGTATTAGCGTGCTTTCTTGTGTCTGTCGGCGTACGCTCGTACAGAATGTCTTTCTCGGAATCATGTCTTCTAAACCTGCTACCTATATCTTTCTTGAAAATAAAGCAAAAAAATCTACTACAGTATTTTGATATGCTATGTTTGAAAATCGATGCAGATAAAATGTACCTTATTATAAACGACACCTCAATTTAAACAAAAATGCTGAAAATATGACCAGCGTAATAAAAATGGCAGAAATATGCATTTATATGGACCATAAAATTGCTTTAAATGGGGTTAAGAACCCATCATTCACAGTTATTTTCCAGGTGTCGGGTAAAATTACCTCAGGAATGAAATATGACTTTTCCTTAACATCCAAATCTTACTGATCAAGAAAAAAAGTTAAGATACATGCATCCGCTGAAAATACCATGCTGAAGATCTTTTGGAATGTCAATGGACCAATATTGGCGGATGTAACTATGTGCCTAGTGACCGAATATAGCAAAACACGAAATTAACGCTTAAGACTACGATACAGTGACGTGAAGGGCGTACGAAATAGCGAAGTGGAGGAGTAACGTACTCTAAGGCATTCTTAATACAAATCTCACTCACAGCTCTGGCTACCAATTAACGGAACGTAGTATTGATAGTTCGAATCCTACATCGTACATTCTGTTGCATAAATAAAGTAGATCACCGTTTCGACAGCACTTTCTAACGTAACTAACCATTGTTAGTGCAGTTCGTCCCCTCCCCCACACCTATTCAATCTACGTCCTACCCTAATAGAAGCCGCATACAATTTCCTTCCCTGAAAATGTGCATTAAAGAGGATATTTCACGTACATTAAAAGACATAAACAAAAAAAAAATAGTACTAATGCCTCGGACTCAAACGTGATAAATTCGCTATTTTCTCCCGAAAACAGTGTGATAGTGCATATATCGCATCCTCAAATTATAGCCGGGCTCGAGCGGCTTTAAAAAACACTGTATTTGCACTGCAAGAATGAGAAAAATTGAATGGTAACGATTAGGAATAAACCTACTTTCTGAAAGAACCTCTTAGAGATTCTACAGTAAGCCAAGCGATTTGGCCGTGTGGTTACGGTCGCGTAGCTATGAGCTTGCATTCGGGAAGTGGTGGGTTCGAATTCCACCATCGGCAGCCCTGAAGATGGTTTTCCGTGGTTTCCCATTTTCTCACCAGACAAATGCCGAGGCTGTACCTTAATTAAGGCCACGGCCAGTACCTTCTCAGCCCTAATACTTTCCCATGTTTGTGTCGCCAAAATCCTTCGATGCGTTAGTGCGACGTTAAACTACCAGAAAAAAAGGAAAGAGAGATTCTAGAGTATGTTGTTGATGTAAGTCCTTGGAAAAAATAATGCAAAAATACAATGAATTGTGGTATTTATGGTGCAAGACTCATTTACCTACAGGGAATTACTATGCGTTTTTGACAAAACTTTTAACTAATAACTACCAGGATTTTAAAAAAATCTGAACATTATTAATTTCATGACCGGTATTTGTGTGTTTAGCATGCAATGTTTTATTTAAGTAGCACTTGCAGTTCTGGATCAATAACAATATTGTCGAAGTCGGAAAAGTCAAACAGAAGCAGTCGGCCTGGGAAGGTAAAATAATGAACATGACACAAAACAAAACAATGTTTAACATCCCAAAAGTGTTAAAACCATGGGAGGGCACAAATGATAAGAGATTCTCTGTTCAAAGGCAAAATGATCACTTCCTATGGTATTCATAGAGGCGAGCCGCCCTGCCGGCTTCTTTAAGATAGAGCACTCATCAGCCTCCACTTGGAGTGTATTTTTACACCTCAGTCCCATCCCATCCCGCTCACTTAGCACACCGGAAGTGGAAGCGCGAGCCGGAAGCCACCATCTGCTGGCATACGTGCACCAACGAACAAGTGGTCCATTTCAAATCGAACATGACTTCTTTGTAGGAACTGAAACAACCGATATGAGTGTTACATGTCATTGACTTCCTTAAATGCTTCGATTTCTGAAATTAAACATGTGCAGTTAGTAGTAGCAGTAGTAGCCTAGTCTTTCAAAATAGGGTCTTACGTGAGCAGACTAGTTTAATGAAAATAAGAAACGTACATGAATGTAGTGCTTTTTTGTAGCTTACTGATCTGTTCAATAGTCACAACAATATGTAGAACATCACAATAATTAAATAACGGGAGTATGAGTGTCTAAGACAATCTATTTTTAAATTTAGTGGGAGACAGGATTATTAATATTTGAGATGATGAAGAGAAGCGTACACTCGTTATGTGTTCATTCCAGTTTAGATTTTCAGTCATAATATTACCCAGTTTTTTTACTGCGTTTGAGAAAGTAATACTGACATCATTTGGCTCCAATGTGGGGATATTGCTCTTTTTTGAGTTCACTAATGAGTGTAGTTAGTCCAAGGATTATTGCTCGCGTTTTATTCGGATTAATAATGAGAAAATTTTCGCCGGTATATTGTGTTAAATTGTTGAGATCGTCATTTATTTACTTTATTGCAAAATTGACGATTTCAACTGGACAATAATAGTATATTTTGGAGATCATCAACAAATAGGTGATACAGTATTTGCTAAATTCAGTCGTTTTGCGACGTCATTTAAATGTAAACTTTTTTTTTTTTTTTGCTATTTGCTTCACGTCGCACCGACACAGATATGTCTTATGGCGACGATGGGATAGGAAAGGCCTAGGGAGTGGAAGGAAGCAGCCGTGGCTTTAATTAAGGTACAGCCCCGGCATTTTCCTGGTGTGAAAATGGGAAACCACAGAAAACCATCTTCAGGGCTGCCGACAGTGGGGCTCGAACCCACTGTCTCCCATTTACTGGATACTGGCCGCACTAAAGCTACTGCAGCTATAGAGCTCGGTTAAATATAAACAAAACAGAATTGGAGCTAGTACACTGCCTTGAGGAATTACAGTTTCTCTTGCACTCCATTTAGATTTACTCTCTTTAATGAGAACATGTCGCCTGCGGTTTGTGAGATAAGAAGAAAAGAACCGAAGGAACATCTGGCTAAAATGCATGGCTTGTAGTCTTGCCAAAAGAATATCTAAATTAATTTCTAAATGTACGGTATCGAAAGTAATACCGAAGTCAAGGAGGGCAAGGGTTGATCCAGGTCTTGTCGTACATCTGTAATCTTCAGTAAGGCTGTTTCAGTGCTGTGTTCTCTTTTAATGCCAGACTGAAGAGGATCGAGAAGGTTATGTTAGTATTCCGTGAGCTCTTGATGAATCAGTTTTTCAAGGACTTTTAGACGACGCTGCAATAATTGAAACGGGGTGGTAATCAGATGCCAAGTTAGGATAGGGTTTCTTCGGTAGGGGATTACTAGAGCTTCTTTCCGCAGTGCAGTAGAGGTCCCTGTATGTATGCAGTAATTAAATGCGTACGCGATGATTGGGAGTACTACATCTGTAATATTTTTTAGAAGAGAAATATCATCGCTGCCTCTGGCATTTGAAATGATGAAAAAAATAGATGTCTTTACTTCGTGCTGGGTAAGAGTGCGAAACGTGGAAAGCTGATGGTGCGTAATTGTTGTTTTGGTATTTCATTGATCGAGTTGTGTGTTTTTAAGGGATCTGTGTGTACTCTTATCAGCAGAGAACAACGAATTTAGCTCATCTGGTGCAATATTTGGTACGCAGTAGACGCCAGGTGTTCCTTGAATTCAAATTTCTTACAAGCTGTTGAAAATAAGCAAATTTTTTATTTATGATAGCTTGCTTCGTTTTATTTCTCTGGACACGGTACTGATCAAAATTGTCTGATGGGGTGTTACGCCAGTGCTGCAAATATAATGTATTTCGAAGGACCATTGTAGATCTGATTTCGTCCGTTAAGTAATGGGCAGGTTTACGCGTTACCTTAGCTTTGCGTACTGGGGCGTGCTGTCGTAAAGTCTGTGTAGAAGGAAGTTAAATCTTTTGACTTTAGAGTGAAGGTCATCTATAAATAGAATTTCATGCCATGGGAAGAGATAGGCGTCTTGTAAGAGGAGCTGCATGTTATATAAAGTGTTTTGTATCTCTATAGGTTATGTATTTTGGTGTGCACCGTGGAACTCGAACTGAGTATACTAAATAAATGAACTCATGATCTGATATACCCGGGACTGGGAACTGGCCGTAGTCAGAATTTTGTCGGGATTATCTGTTACCGTTAGATCAATGAGGATATCAGAAGTAGTCGTAGCTGAGTGAACGTGACGAGTTGGGTTTAGGGTAAGTACAGGTATGTTACAGGATTCAAATATGTTAAGCAACTGCCTTGAGTCATACGTAGATGCAAGTTAATTCGTTCTGAAGTCACCAAACAGTATGACATATTCGTAAGTAGGTAAAAGAATCGTAAAAAGAACACCTACGAATAGGCGATAAAGGCCCTTGGAGGAGAAGAAGGTAAAGTCTTCCACTAGACGTAACTCCGGCACTAACAAGGAGGCATCAAGCTCTCTGTATATCACTGATTTATTTACGGTTTTGGGGAAAGGAATGAGCACTTCTAATAGTTTAAAGCAGCCATGTGCAACAGCCGGCTGCCGGGCCGAACCCAGCCCATTGAAGTATAACATCCGGCCCACCTGATCAGTTATTGGAAATGCATTTCTTACGTAATCTGTTAAACCGAAGTGGATAATATGGCAGACAATATTGCATCAAACATGAACGACATTATCAATGCATTCGAGGCATTCTGACGTCGCGAACACTGCTCAGTTATTTATTTTCATACGAGGTGTGGATAAAGAGTTCCATTACACAGAAGTAGTGTAGGCACTACGGGGAAAGCTATCCTCCAGGAGGTGAAACATGTATTTGAGATATTCCAGCTGAAATTGGAAAATGTATGTGGAATATCGACTGATGGAGTTCCATCAATGGTTGGACCAAATGTAGGGACTGTACAGAAAATATAGGAAGAGGTACTCGCCAGAGAAATTTATATCAATAAGGTGTGTTTTTTCGCCGTATTTTACACCAGGAGAATCTTTGTGCCAAAACACTGAAATCTGCGCACGTCATGAATACAGTGATGTCTCGTTCCAATGATATCAAGTCAAAAGGTCTCAATCACAACCAATTTAAACATTTGTAGACGAATTGGAAAGTGAGCAAGAAGATCTCCGCTACAATTCAGAAGTATGGTGGTTGAGAGTTTCTATAACCTAATAAATGAGGTGGCACATTTCATGAAAGGAAAATCTGACACAGTTTTGCGATTAAAAAGTGCTGTGTGACCATGCGTTCCTTGTGCATATTTATCACCTGTCAGTTGACTGGCCTGAATAGAGTCTGTTCAATAGACAACACACTACACTAGCAACCACCACAGAAATACTCAATAGTAATTACATCCCTCCATATAGGGTTGCCGTCAGGAAGGGCATCCGGCCATAAAACAATGCCAAATCCACATGTGTGACACCGTTCGCACCCGCGACCCCACAGGTGTGGGAAAAGCGGTGGAAGAAGAAAAAGAAGACGACGAAGAATGGTCTGAATTCGAAGCTGCAAACACTAAGTAAATTATCTCATGCACTTTACGAAATTCCTTCAGAGGAAACTGAATCTGTGCGGAAAGCAAATGAAAAATAAATATTCTTGTCACTTTTTAACCCGGTTGCTGGGGAGTAAACCACTCTGTAACTTCGCTTTCGACACAGACTCATTGGCAAACTTGTTTGAATTTTATGTCTGATTTAGCGACTTCAGTAGGGCGGTAAGTAAATTTCAGTGTTTACACATCACCATTCAGCACTGACGTGAATAGTCCACCTGAAATTTTGCAAATGAAACTTACTGAACTCAGGGGAACGTGACTTTGAAAGCAGTATTTAAGGACACCAACCTAAAATATTATGTGAAATACAGTATTTTCCATGCAAGAAGTACCCTAACTTACCTACTTTCAACATGAAGATAATGGCATTGTTTGGCAGCCTGTATCTGTGTGTTCAACTCTTCTCGCGCATGAAGTGGATTAAATTCAAAGAGAGGGCAAGGGTAACTGATGTACGCCTTGAAAACCGCCTCAGCGTTGGAACATCCAATGCACCACCGAACACTGTGAAACTGGTTCAGAACACTGAGGCGGGCCGATGACCTTCGATGTTAGGCCCCTTAAAACAACAAGCATCATCAGCATCAGAACACTGAGGGTCATGTTTCCCCACTAAAATGGTGTGTAAATACATTTTTCTGCTTTTCCTTAGTAAGTAAATATTTTGGTTACCGTTATAAAATTATTTTGTGTAGTTGTGATGTTAGTGTACGATGAATGGATTTCCTCATTGGATGTGGGTATTAAATTCTTGTGAAAATGTTATACATTGTCACATATGGTCCGTGACGCCAGTAACTCCTCTGTGATTGGCCCACAACCTGTTCCACCTTGTACACTTGTACATGGCTGGTTTAAAGTGACATCTATTTTTAGGGCGCTAACAACACCCCGGTTTAGAGATATTCCTGATTATTGAAAATGGTACCGTGTCAAGTAGCTATTACGAAACACTACGCTATGGTGCAGGGATTACATTCCGCGGACCGGGTTTCGAAAGCCGTTGCCCACAAACCTTTTGTCTTTAATTTAAAAATATAGTGGTCGTTCGATAAACCAACTACACATACAGTATGAAAGTGATTATAATCTCGAAACTGTATTCAGACGCTGATTCTTAGACAGCTAGCGTCGGTTATTATTAAGTCACACAGTAAGTGCTAATTAACAAAGTGGGCGTGCTAATTTCTCTGTAGAAGCGTCAGGTACAAATTTGAAAAGCATTTACTTCAAGGAGGAAGACAACTTTAACCTGGATGTGAACGGAGACTCCCGTTATTTTTCGACCCCGGGTTCTAAAGATATATAGACTGTAACACTACCACCATGAGGCGCTGTAGAAGAAAGCCAAGACGGCAGGCTTGCAATGTCAAGGCATCCTAACTTTCTAAAAGTCATCGCCCCCAGGACGACAATTCAGCCGTCTTCATGATAGGAAATTACTTTAAGCTACTAAAGTATAAATCGACCGTTTAATATTTTCTGAACTGTAATAATCTAATCCTGTTTCAACTATTGTAGCTAACGTGAACTTGAGTGGCCGAGAGGTATCGTCATGCCGAGCACACGACACCTCCTAATCTGCAGACCTTTGGGCTGAGCAGCGGTCGCTTGGTAGGTCATGACCCTTCGGGGCTGTTGTGCCATGCGGTTTGGTTTGGTAAATTTGAATGCCATGTGGTACAAGTTAACAATTTACTTACTATTTCTCTACTAATTTGATCTATTGTTGTGTTCCTTGTACGCCTCGTGCTTATAGACTGATCAGATTTTCCAAATATTTGATAGAATTATTATTATTAAGTTATTATTATTATTATTATTATTATTATTATTATTATTATTATTATTATTATTATTATTATTAACAAGTGTAGATTGAGGTAATGGATTAATATTATGTGATCTAATAATATCAAGTCCACCCTTTTTAAATTTAGTGGGTAAAGAAATTAACATTACTTTTATATTCGCTGAGACGATAATTGGCTTTAAGGTTGCTAAATTGCAGTGAAATCTTAACTGAATCACATTACCTCGTAGTATGAGATGTTAAGACACTCATCTTAATTGAAACCGCCCTTAAAAGAGAGCTAGGGCATAAGTCACGGCAACTATGTTTTTTCGCACGAATGCGTGATCTAGCAGACAAGAGGAAATATACTGATGAGAGTGGGGGGAGTAAGGTGCTCTTATGTGTGAATAATGACAAGTAGGTTTACCAGGTGTAGGAGGAAACTGTCAGCCATGAAGTCCCCTAGATTTTCCCCAACACGTTACCAATGCTGCGGGAGACGTCGGATACCAATGTGAATTGTGCACATGCATGTTTCACGTCCTTGGCAATGTCCTCTTGTATCCCAAACCGTCTCCCACGCAATAGTTCTTTCACTTTGGGGATGAGGGCACGGAAACAGGTCCGGTGAATATGGGGGATGTTCCAATGCTTCCCACACCTAGCGCTGATGTTGCCTCCGTACAGCTTCTGTTGCATGCGATCTGGCGCTGTCATGCAGAAGAATGACACTGTAGAGAATAACCGGGCGTTTGTCCCCAACGACAGCTTCCTTATCCCATCGTCGCCATAAGGCATATCTGTATCGGTGCGACGTAAAGCAAAATAGCTAGCTAGCTAGAAACTGAGTCTAACCATCGTCGTCTTTGTCTCCCTCTACTTCTCTTACCCTCCATAACAGAGTCCATTATTCTCCTAGGTAACCCATCCTCCTCCATTCGCCTCACATGACCCCACCACCGAAGCTGGTTTAAACGTAGAGCTTCATCCATCGAGTTCATTTCTAACTTAGCCTTTGTCTTCTCATTCTGTGTAACCTCCTACCATTGTTCCCATCTGTTTCTACCAGCAATCATTCTCTCTACTTTCATGACTGTTACCTCTAACTTATGAATAAGATACACTGAGTCCACCCAGCTTTCGCTCCCGTAAAGCAAATTTGGTCTGATAGTAAAGATAGTTTCGTCCGGGAGCTGACTTCCTTCTTACAGAATACTGTTGATCGTAACTGCGAGCTCACTGCATTAGCTTTACTGCACCTTAATTCAATCTCACTTACTATATTAGCATCCTGGGAGAACACACAACCTAAAAACTTCAAATTATCTACCTGTTCCAGCCTTGTATCACCAATCTGACATTCAATTCTCTTGGATTTCTTACCTACTGACATCAATTTAGTCTTCGAAAGGTTAAGTTTCATACCATACTCAATGCACCTATTTTCAGGTTCCCAGATATTAGACGGTGACGCCGTTGCGATGGGGGTTCCCCATCAAACACTGGCACTCCTCTTCCAACTGGCAGGCAAGTTCAAACGGCTTTCTGTTTAAATGCATATTCTAATCAATCGAACACAACTAGTCATTATTATCATACTCAGGTAGATAGTACTTCTATACTCAATTATTCAACAAGTCAAGACTGTGGAATTATAGCTCAGTGACGGATTTTTCACTTTAGATTCAAATGATCCCACTCCTGGGCAGACGAAGTTGGTCAGCCTGATTTCGCTGTTTGGTGGATCCCAATGATCAAATATCTTCCCCTCCAGTCTGCGGTCGGTTAAATTTGAACTCGAGAACAAGGGTCTACGTGACAACTTCTCAGCCAACGGCTCCCTTCAAACTTGAAATATCCGTTTCTACTGGATGGTTACTGGCTGACTCGACTCGTACATTCCAGCCTTTGTCTCTTTCCATGCAATGATGTTTTAAATAAAATATATCCACAGTGTTATACATATTTAATTGGAGCATATGACGATATGGTTCAATACGATAAGACAGGCACGATACTTACCAACGTACAAAATGCAGATTAAGTTACTTACACTTATATCCAATTCGCCCATCACACACATCTTTTTTTTTTTGCTATCTGTTTCATGTCGCACCGACAGGGGGTCTTATGTGCGAAGATGAGATAGGGTAGGGCTAGAAATAGGAAGGAAGCGACCTTGGCCTTGGCCTTAATTCAGGTAAAGCATTTGCCTGGTGTAAAATGGGAAACCACGGACAACCATCTTTAGAGTTGCCGCCTATGGGGTTCAAACCCACCACCTGCCGAATGCAAGCTCACAGCTGCGTGGCATAAACCGCGTAACCAACTCGCTCGGTAACACACATTCTCCCGCGAGGGCTGTATATGACTCCATTTAGAACAAAAGGTTTCTGCTTGGTTTATTCTGTTAACTTCTGTCAAAACAAGAAATCTGTCAGCAGTGTCGACTTAAACGACGATTATTTCGATTCTCATGTCCGTTTAAAATCGATAGGCACAGAAAAAGTCTATTACAAACTAACCCAATTAAGGTTGACACTAGGATACGGAAATCATTTCCGGTTCTTCCAATTAAACTACTTTACAAACACCATTCAAATACAAAATAATGTTAATGTACATAAGTAATACTGGTATACGATATGACCAGCGCGATAATTACCAACGTACAAAATGCAGAGCAAGTTACTTACACTTATATCCAATTCGTCCATCACACACATTTTTTTCTATCTGTTTCATGTCGCACCGACATTGCGACGATGAGATAGGGCAGGGCTAGGAATAGGAAGGAAGCGACCGTGGCCTTAATTAATATTCATGTTTATGAAAATTGCAGCAACATAAAGGGAGGTTGAAACGCGTAAGTCTGAAACACAATGTGAAGCTTACAGCAAAGTGGGATAGGGCAAACAAGTGATATTGCAGCCCAGCAGTACCCTGTCAATGTTACGTGTATAAATAGAGGGCTGTTGAGGAACCAAGAAGTAGTGTATCAGAGTCAACGGGCTATAAACATTTCTCCAACAGTCACTAAGCGTCTCATGCTAAAAAGCGCGTTATAAACAAACATCAGAGTTTGAACGGGGACGAATGATTGGCCTGCGTGAAGATGGATTTTCGTACCGCGACATTGCTGCTTACAACAGCGATGCGAGTGTGGAAGCAGTAGACTAAAGAGAACCCGGACGCATAAAAATCCGGTAGTGCGTCATGAACACCACTGGATGACAACTCGTCTGGATGGCAGGAAATACACGATATTCGGAAACTTTCTCAAACGGCACAAATCCAGAAGAAATGAGACATAAATATAACCAGTAACATCAAGATGAACGAAGAAAGAGGACTACTTCAAGAAATGGCAATATGGGAGAGTGCAGTGACTATCGTACGTACGACATACTGTTTGTATTTATCAACTAGCAAAGCGTATGAAAGAACGCTGTGGCAGTGGACTAATTGGAAACAGGCAGACCCTATCTTACGAACTTCTGTTATAACACGATAATTTATGGAAACAAGATAAGAATAAGCCAGACTGAGTAGGCCAGAAGGCAGAGAGCAGTCTTTTTGTGTTTAAATTGGCGCTTTGAACCCCACTGTCGGCAGCCCTAAATATGGTTTCCCGTGGTTTCCCATTTTCACAACAGGCAAATGCTGGGGGCTACCTTAAGGCCACGGGCACTTCCTTCCCACTCCTAGCCCTTCCCTATCCCACCCTCGCCGTAAGACCTATTTGTGTCGGTGCGACGTAAAGCAAATTGTAAAAATTGATCCCGGATCAGTCCAGTGGAATTTTAGGATGCTTAAACAGGCCACGCTCGTGTCTGTAGTCTTATCGGCACGTAAAAGATCTCCTACGGAACAATTTTCCGGCACCCTGGCGTCTCCAAAACCTGTAACCTGTGACGTAAAACCAATGACATTAATGTTAGTGAAAAATCAAAACGTTTACGATATGGCACTAACATAAACCTTAGAAGAATATAAGAATTTGGCTAATTGAGAACTAACATTAAGAAAAATAGGATAATACTCCTGACAAATAAGACAAGGATAGGCTACATTTAGTACAAATGCCCGCCTCCGTAGCGTAACGGTTAGTGTTGTTAGCTGCCGTCCTCGGCCCGGGTTCGATTCTCGGTACTGCCAGAAATTTAAGAATTGAAGGAGGGCTGGTATGTAATTGAAATGGTACGCGCAGCTCACCTCCACAGCGCCTGTGCCTGAAGAGAGCTGCACCACCTCAGGGTGAGGACACGAGTTATCTTATTATATTTACCACAAATGGTGTCAAACAAAAAAAAAAGGTAGAGAACGTTTAGTTGGCCAGAAACTTCACACTAATCTCCAAATGAACATAAAGAAAAAAAAAATCTAACGAGGGTGACCTACTCTTAAAGCTAATAGGGCCAAACAAATACTGTTGTACAAGTTTCAGGTAGCTGGTGAAGAAGACAAGGAACATTTTTCACAAATGGACCGATGTTCTGAGATCCACAAAGAACTTGTAGAGCCCAGTGGAATTAATAACTGGGGAAAATGTTTTTTAGATTTCACGAAAAGTATGAGATAACACCAAGAACAATACTGCAAATGAGTATGGAAAGTGGTAATTGCTTAGAATTCTGTAACTCTTCTCCTGTAATTATGAACAGTCTTGCGTCTATGGTCTTCCCAACCTTGTCCTCTTGTCACCTTTATTGTATAATATTCCTATTCTTGGAAGCTAATAGCATTTGAGAACGAAGACCAACTATTTTTCTCCTCTCTAGCTTCCTTTGTGCGTTGTTGTTAATGCCTTAAGGAACAGGTTATTACAAAGTCCTTGCTGATACAGAAGGCTTGGTCCCTACATAGGCTCACGATCTCAATATATCCCTAGTTATAACTCTGCCAAAGAATGCTAGGCTGAATGACAATATCAAATACTTTTGATCATCCACAGCCTTCCACTAAAGATCTTCAGGTTCAGTCAGAAACCATAGCAATAACAACTCAAGTGTCCCGTCCCATCGTACATTACCCAAATGTAAAATTAATTAGTTTATTTTATTTTAATGCTTTGGTAATACTTGCCTTTGTTTGACAGTCAGGGTAAAGTAGTAGCTGCTACAGTTTAGGAGAAAATCGTAGAGTTACGTAATAATTTTATGTGTTAGTAGGGACAAATTTTGCTGTTGTACAATAATGATATCTAAAGTTATGTTTGATTATGATCTGATGTGCGTGAAATTCATTATAAATATAAAACAAATTTATGATGATGCAAGAAGACTAAAGGATCTTTCACGT
Organism: Anabrus simplex; assembly: GCF_040414725.1. Classification (NCBI taxonomy): domain Eukaryota; kingdom Metazoa; phylum Arthropoda; class Insecta; order Orthoptera; family Tettigoniidae; genus Anabrus; species Anabrus simplex. The sequence goes on along the minus strand of NC_090266.1, from coordinate 739,312,927 downwards.
AATAGGAGGTAATTTGCAATAAATAATTGTATAGTTTCAATTTTCTGTATTTGCGTTAACTACGAGTCCGATCAATTGAGACATTCGTCAGACAACTTGTTACAAAAAATAACGTTCTTTGTTGACATTAGGTAGATTTTAATTGTGCACCTCACCGCAGAATTAACGAGTTTCCTCCTTCACCACGTCATTAGTTCACAACGCACATTGGAAAATAAAAACCCATATTCTGAATGTATCCCATGTACTGTTCAGCAGTTATCGAACGTCAAAACCTGATCAACAGAATGTAATGAGTAATGAGTCAAGGTGACATTTGAATAAACTTCATAAAAAGTGATCTATCCTTAAAATCGAAGTAGTTTATACGTCACAAGTAGAGTAGTATTAGGACAGTGCCTCATTACAAATCTACAAGATCAATGAATGTAAATTCTAGACATTTGGAAACTCAATACTTGAAATTTTTCTGAAAAGCTGACCTTTCAGCATGTCTGAAGTTGGATATTGGACTATTTATAAAACCTCATCTTATGTTTACTATATCGCCACTCCTGCTCTCTTTCCTTCGCACTTTAGGCGGTCAACTTTAGTCTGAACATTCGACAAATCTTGAAACCTTCATCGACGTTTCTTTCGCCTCTCTTTCAGCAATGCCACACATACTTCATATCCATTATTTAATGGAATATAGTGACGAAATTAGATCATTTAGCTTACTGCTTACCTTCCGTACATGTAAGATGATCAGCAGGTAGTTTTGCTCCTCTTACCTGTAACAAAAGAAGGAATCAATCAATCAATCAATCAATCAATCAATCAATCAATCAATCAATCAATCAATCAATCAATCAATCAATCAATCAATCAAATCACAACTGATCTGCAGACCGCCTAGGTGGCAGATACCTTGTCTGTTGTTTATCTAGTTATTTCTTAAATACATACAAAGAATTAGGAAATTTCTTGAACATCTCCCTTGGTAAATTATTCCGATCCCTAACTGCTCTTCCAACAAACGAATATTTGCCCCAATTTGTACTCTTGAATTCCAACTTTATCTTCATACTAGCAAGATACCCGTGCTTCGCTACGGTATTATACTGAAATTTATAATTGAATGCTTATTGTTTTAGATATATAATCTGCCGAAATTCGCGATCTGACTCGTTTTTTGCAAGAATCGACCAAAATTCCCGATCTGACTCGTTTTCTATTAGATTACGGCACGTTTCCTCCCATTTTTCAATCTTCCTTTCCAGCAATCGATTTCGTACTTCCCGGGCTAGGCTCAGGTATTCCTCCCGGTCTGTTGGATCCGTAAATCTTTGCCAACTCTTCCTATAATCATTTTTAATATGGATCCTTCAGAAGATACGGCGTGGTGTCATATTGGGTGCCTTGGCGGCACTGAACCCGCGGCTGGACTGCATTCTTAGTCATTACCCATCCAGGAGCCGTTTCTAGCGCGGAGCGCACATTTGACGACGGTCCGGAATATAATAATAATAATAATAATAATTATTATTATTATTATTATTATTATTATTATTATTATTATTAATATTAATATTATTATGTGTTGCTGGAATGAATGATAACAGAAAAAACGGGAGTATCCGGAGAAAAACCTGTTCCGCCTCCGTTTTGTCCAGCACGAATGTCACATGGAGTGACCGGGATTTAAACCACGTAACCCAGCTGTGAGAGGCCGGCGCGTTGCCGCCTGAGCAACTGAGGATCCTTATAAGTACATTAAGGACAGTAAAATAAATTGGTCTCGCCTCCTTTTACACCCCAACGCCGTTAAGTTTATTTACCGCCAACCCCCCCCCCCAAACAAAAATTAAAAGAAGGCGTGTTTCTTTAAGTTTAAAGGAGATTCCAAACACCAATGTTCACGTCTATTACCTCCAGTTTTGAGATATATGTATCCCCATAAAAATAATTCACATTTTTCACTTCATTTCACACTGCTCCCCCCCCCCCCACAAGTGAATTTTCCCGCAAAAAATACTTGTTTGTTTAATAGTAAAGGATCTTCTAAGTACCAATTATCGCGACTCTAACTTCTTCAGTTTTTGATTTATGTGTCCACATGAAAGGACTTCAACTCCTTTACACTCCCGCCCCCAAAAATGGTTTCCCCCCAAAAACGCGTTTTTCTTTGTTTTTAAAGGAGATCCAAATACGAATTTTCACGTCTGTAACAACTTTAGTTTTTATTAGATGTATGTATTCTCATAGAATTAAGTCAATTTTTCAATTCTTTCACCCCCCCCCCCACTTCATTGGATTTTCCGAGAATATGTGTTTCTTTACTTTTAAAGCAGATTGCAAATATCAAATTTAATGTCTATAACATCTTCATTTTTAAGATATCAGTAGCCTAATTAAAAGGATTCAACACCATTTTCAGTCACTTTTACCCCCCCCCCCCCTCCACCCAAGTGGTATTTCCGAAAACTAAAAAATACACGTTTCTTTATGTTTAATAGAGATAAAAAACCATTTTTCACTTCTGTAACATGTTAAGTTTTTTTTTAGATTTACCGTAAAATTTCTCATTTAAAAATTTCACCCCTTTTGAGTTCCCCTTAAGTGGAGTTTCCAAAAACAAATCACCTATGTTTCTTTACATTTACAGGAGATTCCAAACTCCCACTTTTTACGTCTGTAACATTTTACGTTTCCAAGATATTCTGTAGATATATTCTTTCAAAAAATTCACCCCAATTTGTCACTCCTATTTAACCGCCATTAATTGGATTTTCCAAAAATTAAAAAATACGTGTTTCTTTATTTTTAAAGGAGATCCCTTATACAAATTTTCAGTTCTGTAATATCTTCCGTTTCTGAGATATATGTATCCTCATTAAAGCCATTCAACCCATTTTTCACCCTTTTACACCCCTCCTATTGGGATTTGCAGGAAACAAAAAAATACGCGTTTCTTTATTTTTAAAGGAGATTCTAACTACCAATTGTTACATCTGTAAATTTTAAAGTTTTAAGATGTAGACACACTCATTTTAAAAAATTCACCCCCCTTTTCACCCCACAATGTTTGGATTTTCCAAAAACGAAAAATTACGCGTTGCTTTACTTTTAAAGTAGATCCCAAATACCAATTTTCAGGTCTGTAATATCTTCAGGTTCTGAAATATAAGTAGCCTCATTAAAGGCATTCAACCCATTATTCACCCTTTTACAGCCTTCCTATTGGGATTTTCCGAAAACAAAAAAATACGTGTTTCTTTATTTTTAAAGGAAATTCTAAATACCAATTTTCACATCTGTAAACTTTTAAAGTTTTCATATGTAGATACACTCATTTTAAAAATTCACACCCCTTTTCACCCCCCCCCCCCATTATTTGGATTTTCTAAAAACGAAAAATACCTGTTTCTTTATTATTTTTAAGTAGATCCCAAATACCAATTTTCAGGTCTGTAATATCTTCAGGTTCTGAAATATAATTATCTTCATTAAATGCATTTAACATATTTTCACCCTTTTCCACCCTTCCTATTGGGATTTTCCGAAAACAAAAATATACGTGTTTCTCTATTTTTAAAGGAGATTCTGAATACTAATTTTTACATCTATAAACTTTAAAAGTTTTGTGATATATATAGATACACTCATTTTAGAAATTCACCTCTTCTCACCCCCCCCCCATTAATTGGATTTTCCAAAAACAAAAAAATACGTGGTTCTTTATTTTTAAAGGAGATACTAAACACCAATTTTCAGGTCTGTAATATCTTCAGTTTCTGAGATATAAGTATGCTCATTAAATGCATTCAACCCCTTTTTCACCCCTTTCCTCCTTTCCTATTAGGATTTTCCGAAAACAAAAAATAGGTGTTTCTTTATTTTTAATGAAGATTCTAAATACCAATTTTTATATCTGTAAACTTTCAATGTTTTGAGATATAGATACACTCATTTTAAAAATTCACCCCCCGTTTCACCCTCCCATTAACTGGATTTACCAAAAACAAAAAAAATACGTGTTTCTTTATTTTTAAAAGAGATCAAAAGTACCAATTTTCAGGTCTGTAAAACCTTCAGTTTCTGAGATATAAGTACCGGTATCCTGATTAAAGTCGTTCAACCCTATTTCACCCTTTTTCGCCCCTCCTATTGGGATTTTCTGAAAACAAAAAAATACGTGTTTCCTTATTTTTAATTAAGAGTCTAAATACCAATTTTTACATTTGTAAACTTTAAAAGTTTTGAGATATAGATACACTCATTTTTAAATTTCACCCCCCTTTTCACTCCCTTAGCGACGGAATATTCAAAAATCCTCTCTTAGCGAGCACCTACATCTTAATATAAATGTATCTCCAAAATTTCATTTCATTATGTCCAGTAGTTTTGGCTCGGCGATGATGAATCAGTCAGTCAGTCAGTCAGTCAGTCAGTCAGTCAGTCAGTCAGGACAAGCTATTTTATATATATAGATTGTGATTTTTCTTACCTTTAAAAATCACCACACAAACATATTCGTCTACTAATGTCATCCCACGCCATCTCTCCACTGACAGCTCGAATCATACCCCTTAGTAGAGCAGATCGTCTCCTTACTCCCAAGTCTTCCCAGGCTAAACTTTGCAACATTTTCGTAACGCTATGCTTCTCATGGAAATGGCCCAGAGCAAGTCGAGCTATTTTTCTTTGGATGTTTCCAATTCTGGAATAAAGTAATCCTGGCGATGGTCCCATACACAGGAACCATACTCCAGTTCAGGTCTTACCAGAGACTAATATGGCATCTCCTTTGCATCCTTACTACAATCCCTACGTACCTTCATAACCATACCCAGAGATCTGTACCCTTTATTTTAAATCTCGTTTATGTGATTACTCCAATGAAGATCTTTCCTTATATTAACACCTAGGTACTTACAGTGATCCCCACAAGGAACTTTCACTCCATCAATGCAGTACCTAATTCAAACTGAGATGACTTTTCCGATTAGTCAAAATCAAAACCTGACGTTTAACCCCGTTTATCGTCATGCCATTGCCTGCTGTCCATCTCACACTATCGATGTCTTTCTACAGTCGCTCACAATCCTGTAATTTATTTACTACTCCATACAGTATAGGCTAACATCATCCTCTGATTCCAGTTCTTTAGTCATATCTATAAGATAAAGTAAAGGAATTTCCCTCTTAATGATTACAGGATCAGATAATGCTTCACCTACTCTAATTCTCTGAGTTCTATTTTCCAGAAACATAGCCATCCATTCAGACACTCTTCTGTCAAGTCCAATTGCACTCATTTTTGCCAACAGTCTCCCATGATCCATCCTATCAAATATCTTAGACAGTTCAATCGCGATACAGTCCACTTGACTTCTTGAATCTAACATATCCGTTGAATCTTGCTGGTATCCTACAAATTGAGTCTCAGTGGAATGACCTTTCCTAATCCCAAACTGCCTTCTATCGAACCAGTTATTAATTTCGCGAACAATTCTAATATAATCGGAAAGAATGCTTTCCAAAAGCTTACATAAACGCATGTCAAACAAACAGAAATCAAACAAGTACTTCAGATATGGTACTATATCCCAACCAATTGCCATTCGTATATTCCCAGAAATCTTAGAAATTCCAGCTGCTTTTCTCGTTTTCAAATTTTGTATCTTATAGCAAATGTCTTTGTTATAGTAGGCAAATTTCAATACTTCGTTAGTATTAGCCCTCCTTTACCTGTATATTATCCTTGTAACCAACAATCTTTAAGATACTGCTGACCAAATACTTCCCCCTTCAACACTCCCCGTGTTCATTAATGATTCCTGGAATGGCCTGCTTGGAACCTGTTTCTGCCTTAAAATACCTATATACCCTTCCCTTTTTCACTAACATTTGTATGACTGTCAAATTATATTTGCCACCATGATATCCTTAGCCGACTTCTTCGCTAGGTTCAATTTTCTAGTCAGTTCCTTCAATTTCTCCTAACTTCCGCAACCATTTTTAACTCTATTTCTTTCCAAACCAGTACCTCATTCTTAGTCTGTTTTCTTCTCTGTTACAATAAAGCGAGTCTTGACCGTTCCTTTCCAGCTTTAAAGGTGCATACCTGTTTTCACATTCCTCAACAATTACTTTACCGAGCTCGATAGCTGCAGTCGCTTAAGTGCGGCCAGTATCCAGTAATCGGGAGATAGTGGGTTCGAGCCCTACTGTCGGCAGCCCTGAAGATGGTTTTCCTTGGTTTCCCATTTTCACACCAGGCAAATGCTGGGGCTGTAGCTTAATTAAGGCCAAGGCCGCTTCCCTCCCAGTCCTAGCCCTTTCCTGTCCCATCGTCGCCGTAAGACCTATCTGTGTCGCTGCGACGTAAAGCCAATAGCAAAAAAAAAAAAAAAAACTTTAAAACCATTCCACAATCACTTTGCATTTTTATTTACCGTTTTCCACCTATCATAATTACTTATTTTTTAAACTCCCTCATGTTTGTCTCATCAGCCATATAGTACTGCCAAACAGTCCAACTTTTACGACAATCCCTTCTATCACATTTATTTTTACTACGGCGAAAACAGCTTCATGATCATTTATACCATCGATTACTTCAGTTCCTCTATAGAGCTAATCTGGTTTTATCAGCACTACGTCGAGGATATTTTCCCCACTAGTTGGTTCCATCACTTTCTGATTCAGCTGTCCTTCCCAGATGAACTTATTTGCCATTTGTTGGTCATGCTTCCTGTCGTTCGCATTACCTTCCCAATTTATATTTGGTAAATTGAGATCACACGTTACAATTTCGTTCCTTTCCGTATCATTTCCCACTTAGCGGATTAACTTACTAAATTCCGAATCAGCGTCTGCGCCACGCTTTCCAGGCCTGTACTCTCCAAAACGGTCGTTTCCTATTCGTGTTTTTCATCTTTAACATTTTCGTAGCTTACAAATTATTCTTTGCCTCCGTGGCTCGGGCGGCTTTCCGCCGGCCTCTTACCGCTTAGTTCCGTGGTTCAAATTCCGGTCATTACATGTGAGATTTTTGTTGGACAAAGCGGAGGCGGGCAGGTTTTCTCCGGGTACTCTGGTTTTCCCTGTCATCCCATCAACTATCTCCAATATCATTTCATTTCATCTGTCAGTCATCAATCATTGCCCCAGAAGAGTGCGATAGGCTTCGGCAGCCGGCACAATTTCTATCCTCGTCGCTAGATGGTGGCTTCATTCATTCAATTCCTGACTCGGTCAAATGACTGGAATCAAGCCGTGGAATTTCATTTTCACAAATTCTTCTTTCTCCGGAATGAATACTCCCCATTTTACCATTCCTAAACCTTTCTTTACAATACTTCTATAGTTCAACACTAATATTTTTATGTCATCCCTACTTGACTTTCAGATCCATGGACCCTTGTCACCGCTCCCTAGTCCACCCTGTTTGCCGGAATGTACGTCCCTACTACCCTTCTAAACAAACCTTCCTAACTTATACATACCACTGCTGTTCAAGTGAAGACCATGTGAGCGCAGATCCCTATCTTCAACCTCTCACAGGAGATACACAATCTAGTCCATAATCGGTAAAGGTGGAAAATACAAGTAAAGAGTATTTAAACACTAGACCATTGAAGATGCATACAGAAGACATGTTTTAAATATTCATGCACACTTTTTGATATTCAGGCTATAATTAAGTCAATGTTTCTGCAGCTTTGCATACAATTGTTGGTCTACTTCATTATCGTTCCGACAAGAGAACAGATACAGACACCGAAAAACCGCGAGTGTTTAGCAAGAAAAAAAAAAAGCACATCAAATTGAAAGATCTATAGACTGAAAGCTCGGTGGTTTCAGAATATCTGATTCATACGTGTCAGAAGTAACAGACATGAAAGTCGCTGCAATGATCGTTGGTACAAAAAGGTGGGCACAATGTCACGAGGGTACTCGGAATGAGGAGATAAAGGCTACGTTAGGAGAATACTGGAGTCGGCCCTGAAAGATCAGAGGAGGAGAGGGAGACCAAGGCGACGATATTTGTACGGTTAGGTCTCAAAACTCACGAAATAAAATTAGTAGAAAATAGTATCAAAATTCAGGATGAGGTGCGCTGTGACCCACTCTGCCCTCCAACCCATGTGTGTCCACCCACTTTTAGAATGGAATATCCCACATGTATTGTTAGCAGGAATTATCACAGACCAAATTCTCCAAGTATAGCACTGATCTTCACTCAGTTATTCTGCTTGATGTCATCAAGCAGTGCACAGCATGAAATTCATCAGTTCGCTAAAGGGTGAACAAAATTTAGTGTACAAAGGTTATAGATTTTATAAGCAGAAGGAAAACAATTCCGGCGAAAGAGTATCGTTCTGTCATAAAAGACTGTCATCCGCGTGTGCCGGTAAAGCTTTAACTGCAAGTGATAATAGAGTTTTAAGTGAAACAGCCTACTAGTGTGTATCTGATGTCCGTGGGTTTCTAAGTCCTCCGTCACGTATACTCTGTAAGAGGCTACATGAGAGGTCCGCCACTTGATGAGAGAGGTGCCAATTACAAGAAGCACGCAGTTCCGGCTGGCGCTAACAGTGGACCTTTTCTAACAATTCCGATTACATTTTCAAATATCTACAGTCGTTATCTGGGAAGGGTGGGCATTTATCCATTCAAAGAAGAACTGGTCCGGTTCGTGAGTTTTGAGACTGGCCAGGTAAAGAAGCCTACTCTTACTAATCCTCTTCCGGAAATTCGTGAATTTTGATACCCGTGAGTTTTAAGACTCGTGGGTTCTGCGACGACACGGTTTGTACTAACTCTGTAATGATTTATAAATGAAATGAAATGGCGTATGGCTTTTAGTGACGGGATGTGTCCGAGGACAAGCTCGGCTCGCCAGGTCAGGTCTGTTGATTTGACTCCCGTAGGCGACATGCGCGTCAAGATGAGGATGATATGATGATGAAGACGACACATATACCCAGCCGCCGTGCCAGCGGAATTAACCAATGATGGTTAAAATTCCCGACTCTGTCGGGAATCGAACCCGGGACCCCTGTGACCAAAGGCCAGTACGCTAACCATTTAGTCATGGAGCCAGACATTTATTCATAAGAGGTTTGGGACTAAACGAGGCTACAGAGCTGGTTGCATATAGATGAATATTAGGTGTTTAGGTAATTTGCAGAGGTTTGCAGACTGAATGTTTTTTTTTCTAGTGGCTTTACGTCGCACCGACACAGATAGGTCTTATGGTAATGACGACTGAATGATGGAAGGCATAACAGTCTATACTCTATGTATACTACGTCTGTTGCTATTTCTTGATGGAAGGAGTTTTACATCTGTCTCTTGGTACAAACCAGAACAAAATGTTTATATCTCGAGTTTCGCAGAGATACACTCAGGTCCTACCCGTACGTTCACGCTCATACCTCCGCTTAGGGTACGGACAGCGGTTTGAAAATTAGCACGACCGTGTCTAATGAAGGGCTAACGACTGGTATATGATTGTTCAATTTGACTAAAGGGTAATTTTCACTACCTTAGCCGGCTACCGCCTGTAATCCCGATAAATTCTCCTTCCTCATCCCGTGAATGCTAGAGTGCCACTGTGCGCGATCCCCCCCCCCCCCTCACGGCTCGCGACGCTGTCTCAGCATTCAGTAAACAGAGTATTCCTTCCTTCCGGTTCCGCGCCATGCTTTCTAATTGAGTTCTTAGAGGATAGACTGTTTATGTACACAGCGGCTGGAAGATCACAATGAAGACATTAAGTAAAGGGTTGTTGGATAAGCCTTTCAGCGGGAAACCCACATTAAACTGAGGCTGCCGCTACAATGACATGTGTGTTACAAGCTGCGACTACAAAAGTACCGGTAGACGTTTATCCTTTCCCAACCCTATATATTTGTACTTAAGAAAAAGAGCCCTGAATGTCAAGAGAAGCTGTACTAAGAGCCACTTTTAGTTGATGGCTTACAAGTTAGTAGCGCACTCATGAGACGCTGGCTTGCTACGTTCAAGCTGTCCGGCTCCGTGGCCAAATGGTTAGCGTGCTGGCCTTTGGTCACAAGGGTCCCGGGCTCGATTCCCGGTAGGGTCGGGATTTTTAACCATCATGGGTTAATTCCGCTGGCACATGGGCTGGATGTATGTGTCGTCTTCATCATCATTTCATCCTCATCACGACGCGCATGTCGCCTACCGGCGTCAAATCAAAAGACCTGCACCTGGCAAGCCGAACTTGTCCCCCGGACACTCTCGGCACTAAAAGCCATACGTCATTTCATTTTTTACTTTGAAGCTTGTGAAATCGAAACTCGCAGCTGACTTGCTCAGACGATAGAAGCGCTGGCCTCGTGAGTCCAGGTGATAGGCTTCACTTAAACCGCAGTGGTACGTATAAGTTCGGAATTTTGTTTAGAAAAGTTATAGGGAGGTACAACGGGGTGGTCTAGGGAGCGGTGATAAGGGTACAGGGATCTGGAAGTCATGGAGGGATGACATAAAAATGTTAGTGTTCAATTGGAGAAGTTTGTAAAGAAAGGAATAGAATTAAGTAATTTAATAGATACATATTTACCAGATACTGTAATAGGAGTTGAATCATGGCTGAGAAATAATATAATGAATTCAGAAATTTTCTCACGCAACTGGAGTATGTATCGTAGAGATAGGATAGGAATGGTAAGAGGGCGAGTAACCAATCTGGTGAAAGAAATATCTGTAAGCCACAAAAACGTTAACGATGACAAACATGAAATTCTAGATGTGTAAGGCTCATTTCTAAAGATAATCGGCAACTTGATGTCTTTGGAGTGTACAGACCGGGAAAGGGTGTCACTGGCGCTGATTCGGAATTATTTAATAAGACAATCAGCTATGTGGGAAACGATATGGAAATGAATGTGACTGTAGCGGGAGATCTCAATTTACCTAATGTCAATTGGGAAGGTAATGCGAACGGCAGGAAGCATGACAAGCAAATGGCAAATAAGTCAATATGGGAAGGAAAGCTGATTCAGAAAGTGACGGAACCAACTAGAGGAAAGATTATTCTGGACGTGGTGCTGGTATATATAGATAAAACGAAATAATAGATGGTACTAGTAATCACGAAGCTGTTTCCGTCATAGTTAAAATTAAATGTGATATAAAGTAAGGTCTTAAAAGTAGGAGTATCAGGCAGTCGGCTACCATATGGCTTATAAAACAGGCATTAGGGTATTTTAAAAAAGTAACTATAATCGGTGGAAAACGGTAAATAAAAGTGTGAACAGATTCTGGGATGGGTTTAAAGCAATTGTTGAGGAATGTGAAAACAATTCTGTACCTTTAAAAGTGGTAACGAATGGTAAAGATCCACTATATTATAACAGAGAAATAAACAGACTAGGAAGGAGGTGGAGGTTGGAAAGAAAGAGTTAGGAATGGCTATGGAAGTAAAGAGAAATTGAAGGAACTTACTAGGAAATTGAATCTAGCAAAGAAGTCAGCTAAAGATAACAACATAATGGCAAGCATAATTGGCAGTCATATAAATTTCAGTGAAAATTGGAAGGGTATGTATAGGTACTTTAAGGCAGAAACAGGTTCCAAGAAGGACATTTCAGGAATCATTGATGAACAAGTGAAGTGTGTATGCGAGGATCTTCAAAAGGCAGAAGTATTCAGTCAGCAATATGTAAAGATTGTTGGTTACAAGGATAATGTCCAGAAAGAGGAGGTGACTAATACTATAGAAGTATTCAAATTTACCTATGTAACAACGACATTTACAATAAGACACAAAAGTTGGAAACTAGACAAGCAGCTGGTACTGATAAGATTTCGGGGGTTATACTAAAGACAATGGGTTGGGATATAATACCATATCTGAAGTACTTATCTGATTATTGTTTGCATGAAGGAGCAATATAAAATGAACGGAGAGTTGCTATGGTAGCCCCTGTGAATAAGGGAAAGGGTGATAGACATAAAGCTGAAAATTACAGCCCAGTCAGTTTGAAATGCATTGCATGTATACTTAGGTGAAAAAAAATTCCAATTATATTAGACATGTTTGCAAAATTAATAAGTGGTTCGATAAAAAGGAGTTCGTGTTTAGGAAAGGTTATTCCACTGAAGCTCAACTTGTAGGATTCCAGCAAGATATAGCAGATATCTTGGATTCAGGAGGTCAAATGGATTGTACCGCGATTGACCTATCTAAGGCATTTGAGAGAGTAGATCATGGGAGACTACTGACAAAAATGAATGTAATTGGACTAGACAAAAGAGTGACTGAATGGGTGGCTATATTTCTAGAAAATAGAACTCAGAGAATTAAAGTAGGCGAAGCTTTATCTGACCCCGTAATAATTAAGAGGGGAATTCTTTTCTATATAAATGATATGAGTAAGGAATTGGAATCAGAGATAAGGCTTTTTGCGGATGATGATATTCTGTACAGAGTAATACATAGTTACATAGATTGTGAAAAACTGCAAAATGACCTCGATAATATTGTGAGATGGACAGTAGGCAATGGTATGATGATGAACGAGTTTAAAGGTCAGGTTGTGATTTTCACAAATAGGAAAATTCCTCTCAGTTTGAATTACAGCGTTGATGGGGTGAAAGTTCCTTTTGGAGATCATTGTAGGTACCTAGGTGTTAATGTAAGGAAAGATCTTCATTGGGATAATCACATAAATGGTTTTGTAGTAAGGATATACAAGAGTGGGCACATAAGTCTCTGGTAAGAGCCCAAATAGAGTATGCTTCCAGTGTATGGGACCCTCACCAGGATTACTTGTAACCACCAAGAGATTTGAGCTACGTAGTTATTCAGCCATACTAACTCAACGCTTCCTGGTAGATAACACTTTTTATTCTACCCTGATTTGTGCAAATAAAAAGAGAAGAGCTATTACTGATACGCAACTAGCCGTATGAGAAAGCAGTTCGAGGGAAGGCCACACCTGGGGCCTATTCCACAAAAGTATGGTCTTGTACATTACAAGTTACTAGTGTGGGTTCTTGTAATGTATGGAGTTGTACATTTCTGTTCCACATAAGATTGAAAGTCTCTTGTATATTACCAGTGAATTGTTACAAGTTTTACAAGTGACGACATATCAATAAACATACTACGTCATAGCATGGATCAGCTGTTTATCTTCGTATTCCATTTGTTGAATTAGGTTATGCTTGCCTCATTTATCGTAATATTGTATTTGAAGATAAGTTATGCAGCAAAGATTCAAAGAACTCTAATATTTCTGTGAATTTCTTAATGCTACAATGTTATATTTTAGTTTATTTCTTTGATGATAGGAAATTACTCCGTTATTATCACCCATTCTGTTCTTCCGTGATCCTCGCATATGTTCCACGATAGTCTGACATACCTTGGTCTGTCGTTAAGAATCAGATGCCGCTAATAACGATATTCGACCGCCAAACTTTATTGTTACGAAATTGCAAACTCTGCATGAATTGTTAAAGTGGTGTCAAGAGAAACAAAGTTATTCATTTTGAAGGAAATAGAAAGAAGGAAAAATATTCTTTTCTGTGCTTTCAGCGAGAGTCTGAAAAACAAGACGAAATAAATGGTTTGATGGAAATATTTGGCTTCGGAAAAACTCATGGAGCTTTTGAGGGGAAAAGTTGAACGTATGTAAGAGATATACTGCTCATTAATGATTCCATGAATGTCCTTCTTGGAACATGTTTGTTCAGTATTTTCAGGCCAACGAACAATGTGAGGAAATTTTATATCATTTATTGCAGCTACCACAGAATGTATTGACCTACAGACCAAAGATTTTGCCATCCCATGCATATCTGCAATACCATGGTACTGACCACCATTTCCTAGACAATGTAGTGTTCTTAGTAATTGTTGTTTAGCAGAGAGAGATTTATTTCTGTTCGTAGGATGTTTTAACCTACACCCAATGTCTATCAAAATTCTTCCACTTGTATTGTGCTTAACCTAAAATACTTATTGTATTCAAATACAGTATTAAACTGGAAATGTACTCGTATTTTTCCCTATACAGACGGTAGTTTTTATTTTCATCACCATCACTATCACTACTGTTAGACATAATTATCAAAATGTATCTGAAATAAGTATATTTAAATAGCACTAGTACATTTATATATTATTGTCCTTTCACTGGTAGAGAATACTTCCCATTTCACTAGTAAATTACAAGTACTAGTACTTTCGTGGAACACACCCATAAAAATTCACTGGTAATTTGTAAGTATGGAGTAGTAAAGTACGACTGTAGAAAATTATTTTGTGGAACAGAAACTCTGGTATTTGTACTAATTACTAGATAATTTACTTGTAATGTAGAAGACCAAGCTCCTGCAACCATCAGCGTCTGCCCTTGTTACTTATTTACCGCTATTGCGATGCATATGCATCTATGATGCCTTTGCTGGAAGGACCTAGTGTTTACAGTGCACTATATCTTCTGGTATGTGCTAGAGCAATTTTGTTACTTTCATTGATCTGTCTCTGTCTTATCCTTGGCTTTGACAATATGAAAGTGACTGAGGTATGAGCGATGCTAGTAATGCCATTCATTCTGCAGCCAGTCCCTGCTATGAATGGTGTGAAAATGTAGCTCATAGGGTCGGTTGGTGCATGCATTTCAGTGGGCTTGGCAGACTGATATGTAATAGCAACTTCTGGCTCGGTGATGAAAGCAACGGGAAACTACCTCACTCCTCATTTCCCTAGTACGCCTCTTCAGTGATGTCTAGGCCATCTATGACAGCTGATGGCAGAGCTGTTGAGGATCCAACCAGCCTTAGGGCTGAAGACTGAACATACATACATGCATCTATGAACCTGCAAGCGTTTAAATTTGAATGGTAATTAGTTAACAGTGGAATCTGTGAAGGAAAAAAAACATCCTTGCTGCTACCTGTTAGTATCGTAGCCTCGATTACAATCCAGTGGAGGTTTTGCCGTAATAAAGTTTGAAGGCATTCAGATTATGATGCAGTATAGTAGGGTACCTCATTTTTTGTCAGAGCTTGTGCACAGAATGTCCAAGAAGCTGTTATTAATTTAAGGAACTCCACTATATTCCCTGATGTACTGTATGTACACGACTTGCTGCGCATCAAACTTGTCGAAAATCGTACAGTTAATCACCTCGGTCTGATAATTCAATGTAGTTAAAATGGCACATTCACACAGCCAACTGTTTGATCCCAACAACAAGTCTAGGAAGTCAGGATAGACAAAATGCTGTGAGGTAATCAATATCCGGAATGATAGCGCACATTCTCCTTAGTAGGCCTACAACTTCCCTGTCGACCTCTTCTAGTGTTCATAATAATGGATCTCTCCTTTCTTTCATGCACTCTTTGTTCTACTTTAATTTTTCATTTAATTTTACTACAAAAGTTAAAAGTGAAATTTCTCAACGATCTGGCTTCAATGAAATAGCAAACTTCTGTCAGAATTAGTACCTCCAACATATTGGTCGGTGCGTTAGCGTCGGCTATGAAGGTTTGTGGGAAAGGGATGATGATGAACAGCCGATAATATCAACATTTTGGCGTTTTACAATGTCTTAAACCAATACAGAATTCAAGCAAATGCTGATTACTTAAAGGAGAGACGGTTGCTGAGTCAAAGTAAGGTGTTCTTACAGCTGGCTAGTGACGTGTACACTGTTAGGCAGCACCCGTATGTCTCCGGAAATCAATCTATCAATCAATCAATCACTACTGATCTGCATTTAGGGCAGTCGCCCGGGTGGCAGATTCCCTTCTGTTGTTTTCCTAGCCTTTTCTTAAATGATCGCAAAGAAATTGGAAATTTATTGAACATCTCCCTTGGTAAGTTATTCCAATCCCTAACTCCCCTTCATATAAACGAATATTTGCCCCAATTTGTCCTCTTGAATTCCAGCTTTATCTTCATATTGTGATCCTTCCTACTTTTAAAAACATCACTCAAACATATTCTTCTACTGATGTCATTCCACGCCATCTCTCCACTGACAGCTCGGAATATGCCACTTAGTCGAGCAGCTCGTCTCCTTTCTCCCAAGTCTTCCCAGCCCAAACTTTGCAACATTTTTGTATCGCTATTCTTTTGTCGGAAATCACCCAGAACAAATCGAGCTGCTTTTCTTTGGAGGGCGGGGAACACTCAACAGTAACTCGTGTACCAGTGTTTTCGTCAATACGCTCTCGTTTTCGAAAAAATTGAGGAAAAATGTCATGACGCAGGATCCGCTTCGGACCAAGTGGAGGTGACAGAACACTAAAAGGCGAACGTTCACCGCAGTTTGCCTCATGTTTTTTTTTCGCATTCTTATTTTCGCATTCCCTCAAATAATAATTTATTTTTTACAAAAAATATGGCCGAGATGAAATTCGAACTCACGTCATCGAGGTTCGCAAACAAGTTCGGTGACCACTCGGCCACCGCTCCGGTTCACTACGCTGTAACTCTCCAAGTACATACGCGTTGCATTGACATCGGGGATTCATCAATTTTTCGGAAATTATTAGGTTACGGACCTAACATATCTAAGTTAAATGTCTTCGCCTTTTAGTGTTCTGACACCTCTACTTGGTCCGAAGAGGATCCTGCGTCATGACATTTGTCCTCAATTCTTTTGGAAAACGAAAGCATATTGTCCTAAACCCTGATAAACGAGTTACTGTTGAGTGCCCTCCCACACACAGGTACACAAGGACATCGTTTATCCGGCCCTCATTAATCCGGATCTTTGGTTTATCCGGATCGAAAACAATAAAAATTTATTTTTACTTGTACGGTATTTCTTTTACTGGGCCGATTCTTCTTGAATGCCTTTCCGCCAAGGATAGTTAAGGGCAGGAATTGGAAGTAAGTTGGCCGCGGTCTATCAAAGGTACCGTCCCAGCATTCGCCTGGAATTGAGAATGGGAAACCGTTCCCTAACACTGTGGCGAAACTACGTCATCCCTCCGCCACAGGAACATACAGGGCAGCAGCTGGACCTCGTCACACTTGGCAGCGATGGTGAAATCGTGTAGACTGCCCGTCTTCTTTATGATTTCCATGGCAGCATAATTGAAACAAGATATAGCAAACAAATACATCGAGTGCCTTTCTACACATTGCCATCTATGGATGGCATTGTAGGAAACGACAACGTAAAGTTCCGTACAGAATAAATAGGCAGTTCTATTCAAATGTTGTGTTTACTGTAGCTGGCAAGTCAGTAAGTGCAATGTTCCCCACAACACATTTGCACGCATTCCCGGATGCTCGGACGTAGATGGGAACGGCGTGAATGACTGGTGGGAAAATGACTGTAATTCAGGCTGCGGCATAATGACAGATGAATACATTATTGCCTCTTGTTCCTCGGCAGGTAATGACGGGGGTGATGGTGAAACCGGCGCTCCATCAGAAGAAACAATGACTCATAGAGAGGCAACAATACAGCTGGACAAACTGGTGGCCTATTTAGAATCCCAGACTGAAACCACACCGGCAGAACTGATGTTAGTTCTTTTTTTTTTTTTTTTTTTTTTTTGCTATTTGATTTACGTCGCACCGACACAGATAGGTCTTATGGCGACGATGGGATAGGAAAGGGCTAGAAAGTGGAAGGAAGCGGCCGTGGCCTTAATTAAGGTATAGCCCCGGCATTTGCCTGGTGTGAAAATGGGAAACCACGGAAAACTATCTTCAGGGCTGCCGACAGTGGGGCTCGAACCCACTATCTCCCGATTACTGGATACTGGTCGCACTTAAGCGACTGCAGCTATCGAGCTCGGTCTGATGTTAGTAAAACCTCTTCGTAATCGAACTGCGCGCAAACGCTATACAAATCTAAAACAGAAAAAGCTCACACATTATTTTAGTGCATTAAACAGAGTCGTAAATGTGAGAAAAATGTTCTTATATTTATTGTACAACTGAAGAAAGATATTACTGTACAACTTATGTTAATATATTATATAACATGCACTGTATTTGTTTTGTAAGTTTTTCAGCATTATCCGGATTTTCGATAATCCGGATCAGTTCCGGTCCCACTTAATCCGGATAAACGAGGTTCTTGTGTACAATGAAGCTCGTTGAAATCGGTTGGACGCAGAGTCTGGCCTTTCCTTGTCAGACAGATATCCTGCAGATACTGAAGTGTCACGTGGTCACCTAAACGACATTAACAACGCACTGCATGGTTTTCGCGACTAGATCCACTGCCTCTCATATGAGACAGTCTCGCGAAACTGAAAGAACTCCGTTCTAGGCCTCAGAGCAGACTGGCCAGGCATCGAAACCGGGGCCTACGGGCAGGAGACAGGCACGTTAGAGCTACATCCCAGGCTAACAACCTAAATACCAAGTTCCATAAAAATATCTTCAAGAGATTTTTGCGTGATGGCGGAGCAGACAGACAAGAACCGATTTTTGCGAGTACACCGTCTGTCCTAAGTACGTAACATGCAAGAAAGAACAGATATTGGTGCAAAAATCGAATGGACATGCAGACCTTACTGTTTTATTTATATAGAGACTTAAATTACAAGAGAGTATATGTCGAAGTGTAATGATCCGGCTCATTGGCTGAATGGCCATGTACTGGCCTTCGGTTCAGAGGACCTTGGGTTCGATTTTCACCCGGGTCATGGATTTTCACTGTGTACGGTTAATTCCCCTAGCTCAGGGATCGAGTATTTGTGTTCGTCTCATTACACTTCTCTTCATCTGCATATAACGCACTACACTACAAACAACCGCAGAAACACGCAACAGTGAATATATCCCTCCACATAGAGTTCGGGACAGGAAGGCCGTCCGGCCGTGAAACTAGGTCAAATCCACCTGAAGTGCCGACCACAATAAATTGAGAAGAAGCCAGGAAGGTCCGCCTCTGTGGTGTAGTGGCTAATGTGATTAGCTGCTACCCCCGGAGGCCCGGATTCAATTCCCGGCTCTGCCACGATATTTGAAAAGTGGTACGAGGGTTAGAACGGGATCCACTCAGCCTCGGGGGGTCAACTAAATAGAGGGGGGTTCGATTCCCCTCTCAGCCATCCTCGAGGTGGTTTTCCGTTGTTTCCCACTTCTCCTCCAGACAAATGCCGGGATGGTACCTAACTTAAGGCCACGGCCGCTTCCTTTCCTCTTCCTAGTCAATCCCTTCCAATCTTCCCATCCGCCCATAGGACCTTTTCCAGCATAGCAGGTGAGGCCGCCTGGGCAATGTAATGGTCCTCCTCCCCAGTTATATATCCGACCCAATGTCTCACGCTCAGGACATTGCCCTTGAGGCGGTAGAGGTGTGATCCCTCGCTGAGTCAGAGGGAAAAGCCAACCCTGGAGAGTAAAGAGATTAAGAAAGAAAGAAAGAAAGAAAGAAAGAAAGAAAGAAAGAAAGAAAGAAGCCAGGAAGACGTAAATATGTTGAAGTGTAATGAACGCATTAGAATTGTCTGTCGATAATGACAGAAAATGTGGCGATTTACCTCTCTAAGTAAAAGAAAATGAAAGGGAATCCAGCAAGTCGTAATAGGACTTTAGACGAGCTTAAATTTGAAAGATTTTCTACAGTTTATCCACGTAACACTTGCCTACCAGAAAGTTCACTTTGTCGTTTCTGACCTTTCAATTTCCGGCGGCAGCACATCACAAGGAGTATCCCATTCTATTTATAAGGAAGAATGGACTAAAATATGATCCTGACAGCTCTGATGAACGTCTGACAGAAGTGTAGGAAACTTCTCCAACAATCATTATTGTCTCTCAAGCTCACTCTACGCGAGCTCCAGCCTTCTAAACCGAAGAGTAAAATCTATTTGTGGAGAAGCGTGGGATGGTGATCCCTCGATGTGAAACTCGCAGCTAAAGCACATGTTTCACACATTTTAAAGCATTATTCATCTTTGCCTTTACCTGTCACTTCACATACCTTAAGTATAAACCACCTAAATTTGCCAGCAGTTCCTAATTCTTACAATCACCGAGCTAGATAGCTGCAGTCGCCTAAGTGCGGCCATTATCCAGTATTCGGGAGATAGTGGGTTCAAACCCGACTGTCGGCAGTCTGGAAGATGGTTTTCCGTGGTTTCCCATTTTCACACCACGGCCGCTTCCTTCCCTGTCCTAGCCCTTTCCTATCCCATCGTCGCCATAAGACCTATCTGTGTCGGCGAGAAGTAAAACAACTCGTAAATAAAATCTTAAATCCGCTTTAACAAGACTGACTGAATTCCAAGAACATTAGTTCCAAGAACATTAGTTCAGTGCTTTACACATAATACACTGTTCGGTTTCTTAACTGAATGGTCGGATCACAGTGTCCTGAATTCGATTCGGCTGGGGACATTAGCCGTATTTGGTTAATTCTTCTAGTTCCGGGACTAGCTATTTGTGTTTGTCGCGCTTTGTTTACACAGAACACCGCACTCCCAAGCAAGTGGGAAAAAATGGTACAGACAACAAAATACCCGGGTTTGTGGGATATATCGGGTGCGGGGGTGGGGGTATGTGTACATAAAAAACTGAAGAAAAACCTACAAAATGTAAGTTTTATGCTCTCCGAGCGAATTTCGACACAGAGAGAAAGTTTGACAGCCTACCAACTTAAGTGCGGAAATAATAGTTTTGTGAGATTTTGATTCAATACTATACAATAAAACTTTCACCAAATAAATAATATTACACATGTATTGCAATTAAATAGAAGTACGGCGTGATTCCATCCATCCATTACCTAAAGGCTAAGCCTTGTCGCTGCAGCCACATCCCACGGTCTTCAGCAGTCGTGACATAGGAAGCAAAACCCAGCCGAGTGATGATGTTCCTAAGGACGTGGTCTTCCTCTCGACTTCTTCCCTAGGACCTTTCCTTCGAAGACATTCTGGAGAATGGTGTCATGGTGTAGGACGTGTCCAAGAAATTTACCTTTCCTCTGTATTTGACTACACACTAAGAAACTGACAATAAAGAGACTGACAGACTGACGAATGCGCGCGGCAAGCGGGTAAATCGTACCTCAGTGCCCATGACCTTGGCAAAAAAAAAAATATACCCCTGCCACCCTTCCTCACATCACTACTTGCTGAGGCGCTATACAAATCGGTTAGCCGCGACGAACATTTTATGCGCATTTCCGCCAATTTTTTTTAATAATTGAAGAAAATAAAGGAAATAATTACACGATAGGACATCAGGGCTTGTACAAATTGCTTGTTTTAATAATTCCCATAATTTGTTGTTTCAGACAGCTAAAATGGAATACAAATTTAATGTTTTCTCCACAAAGTGGAGGAGGGGCGAATGCCCCCCCCCCCCTCGACCCCCCCCCCCTACAATCGCCGCTACTTCTGCCAACCATTAGAGAAAACACAATACTGAAAGACCCCTGAGTGAATGGCACATATACCAACAGGATATTTAAAAGCATATTTTCAGAACAGTTCCCTCAGGAAAGCTAACTGCCCTGCTTTCTTTCTTTCTCTCTCTCTCTCTCTCTCTCTTCTCCTAAGTGGAATTTTCACCAGTTGTAGGTAACACATTTTATTTTATCCTTCTCCAATTTCAAACTTTCATTCACAAATTCTGAAGAATTTTCAGGGAACTGGAAAAAACTACTCTTGAATAACGTGGCGTGAACTGAAGAAACATTTCTCAATCACTCTATCTACAGACCTACCGTCTTACTAATAAACGGTGTATAACTTTTATACAAGGTTTATACACCGTTTACGCGAAATTCGTTACTAATAAACCGTGTATAAGCCTCCTATGTATACATCTGTTATAGTTATTCACTGAATTGCTTATACAGTCCAGGACCCTTGTATAAGCGTTGTATAGCAGCGTGTAGCGGAAAAAAAGAAACGAGTGAGCAGTTTATTTTCGTGGTATTTATTGTCGACAGTAATATAATCGTTGTAAAATATTCGACTTATCCATTTAACATTGAACACACGTTGAAAGAATGACGATAACGTTGATGATCTTCACGATATTTTAAACATAGAAGACATACGGTACCGTACACCATTCAGAGGTTATGGAAGCTAGACATCTTCGTAAAGTAAAACACTTTAAAGAGACGGAATGACGTGTAAAAATGTGTTACAGCTTAATAGACCTTTGATAATGCGAGTTTATTATACACTATCTGCCCCTACAAAGATCTTTCTTAATTGAGTAGGTACCTACCGTATACAATGGGACATATTCCTCGAGATAAAAAGTGGCATAACTTGAAAACCATACGTAATATGATTTCCATACTTTGTAGCTGAATACGTAGAAATGTGATGTATAAATGCCTAATAGAAACTTTTTTGATCTAACCTTTCGTTTAGCTACAAAACAGGTTTTCCTTTCTCCTGAAAAGTAAGGATTTTGGAATGTGTACCCTTTTCAACACGCCGATTCAATTACAATTGCTCACGTTTTCCGAACTACCCCAGTTAGGAGCTTTTGATATTTACTTAAGCTTTTCCATTTCTTTTTTAGCGTCTATTACACAAGCAAGCTGAAGAAATGTTGATATCAATATAAGTCAATTTCCAGCTGTCTCACGGAATGACAATAACTATAAAAGAAATTGTGGTTGGGCGTATGTTTGTGTATTAAGGTGTTACTGCTTAATAGACTTTAAATTGCGAGTTTATTATACATTATCTGCCTCTACAAAGATCTTAGATCTTTCTCAAATTTGAGTATAAAAAGGGACATATTCCTTGACATAAAAAATGGTATAACTTGAAAACCGTACGTAATATGATTTCCATACTTTGTAGTTGAATACGTAGAAATGTGATGTATAAATGCCTAATAGAAACTTTTTTGATCTAACCTTTCGTTTAGCTACAAAACAGGTTTTCCTTTCTCCTGAAAAGTAAGGATTTTGGAATGAGTACCCTTTTCAACCCGCCGATTCAATTACAATTGCTTACGTTTTCCGCACTATCCCAGTTAGGAGCTACTGATCTTTTCTTAAGCCATTCCATTACTTTTTTTGGCGTTCATTACACAAGCAAGATGAAGAAATGTTGATATCAGTATAAGCGAATTTCCAGCTGTCTCAGTGTTGCCCCTGCCTTTTCGATATGCCGTGCTACTGTGCGACTTTCCGGAAAGTTTTGCTCGTAGATAACCAGCAGAAGCGATCATAAAGGCGGTGAACGTGCGAAATACGTCAGTGAACTGCAGGAAGAGATTCCTACTCCTTGGAACGAGTGTATACGTGCTGTGTAGTAATACAATGCGTATACCTCGTTTATTAGTAAGAAAAATGTAAAACGCTTATACAGGGTTTATTCACTGTATAACTAAACAAGAGTTAAACAACGGTATAAGGACTTTTTATTAGTAAGACCCTTACTGTACAGGACGCACGTTATACATGTTTCAGTATCATACAGCTTAACAGATCTGAACATATTCATATTCTAGTATTTGCAGCAGACTCGAATACAGTAGATGATGTTAGTGCTATCAGTTGATACAAAACAAATATTTCTAATTCATGATAAAAAACTATAATAATAATAATAATAATAATAATAATAATAATAATAATAATATAGGCCTACCGCGGTGGATGGATAAGGAGTGTTAAGTCATTACACGACTGGTACCACAGTTGCGGTATATCATCTGTGAGCTTGCAATAGTGGGGTCGAACTCCCCTGTCAGCAGCCCTGAAGACGATTTTCCGTGGTTTCATATTTTAATACCAGGCAAATACTAGGGCTGTACCTTAATCAAGGCCACGGCTGCTTCCGTCCTACTCCTAGTCATTTCCTATCCCATCGTCGCCATAAAACCTGTGTCAGTGCGACGTAAAGCATATTATAGTCTAGTTACATCATCTGTCCCACACGTATAATAAATAATAATGTTATTAGTTTTGTGTCAGCTAACAACCTTTAAGGTTTTCGGAGATGCCGATGTGCCGTAATTATGTCCCGTAGTTCTCTAACGTGTCGGCAAATCTACCAGCACGAAGCAGGCGTATTAGAGCTTCTTCAAATACCGCTGGACAAAACCAAGTTCGAACTCGCGAACTTCAGTTAAGAAAACCAGTGCTAATAATCCCGGCACCGCAGAGAGAAAAACAATTTTTACGCCAGGCTAGAGAGAACTAAGTCGAATCTATGATATTACGTTGGATGGTATACTGCGTAATTTGGGGTAGATCGTAAATTGCCAATTGCTGGATGAACAACTATATTTAAATTAACCACCAGTGACTTATTTCTCTCTACACTTGCTCAGAATATGTTTTCCTAAGAGCAAAGCCATATTCTTAATGAATTAGCTCTCTGTGCAAACTGCCTCCATTCTTCTTGATGTTACTTATTCCACGGTGGCTAGTAATAATATTTTCTGTATTACTTAAACCTCTGAACCAAAAAAATATCGACGGTTCAGATCAATACTATTGTAACTAGCATTTTTCACAATGCCAAAACTTCCTTATCTGCTGATCAACATTAACACCAGTATTCACCACTTGTAATCAATCAATCAATCAATCAATCAATCAATCAATCAATCAATGATCTGCGTTTAGAGCAGTCTTAAACGATTGCAAATAATTTGGAAATTCACTGAACATCTAACTAACCCCTAACCCCATGGCACTACAGTCCTGAAGGTCCTTGGCCTACCAAGTGACCGCTGCTCAGCCCGAAAGCCTGCAAATTACGAAGTGGCGTGTGGTCAGCACGACGAATCATCTCGGCCGTTATTCTTGACTTTCTGCTCAATTGTAATTACGTAGGCTGAGTGGTCCTCTAACCAGCCCTCATATCCAGGCAAAAATCCCTGACCTGACCGGGAAACGAACCCGGGGCCTCCGGGTAAGAGGCAGACACACTATTCCTACACCACGGGACCGGCTT
This sequence comes from Anabrus simplex, assembly GCF_040414725.1. Classification (NCBI taxonomy): domain Eukaryota; kingdom Metazoa; phylum Arthropoda; class Insecta; order Orthoptera; family Tettigoniidae; genus Anabrus; species Anabrus simplex. The sequence goes on along the minus strand of NC_090266.1, from coordinate 739,288,036 downwards.
ATTGAACATATCCCCCCTTGATAAATTATTCCAATCCCTAACTCCCCTTCCTATAAAAGAATATTTGCCCCAATTTGTTCTCTTGAATTCCAACTTTATCTTCATATTATATTCCTACTTTAAAAACGCCACTCAGACTTATTTGCCTACTAAAGTCATTCCACGCCATCTCTCAATTGACAGCTCGGAACATACCATTTAGTCGAGGAGCTCCAAGTCTTCCCAGCCCAAATTTTGCAATATTTTCGTAACGCTACTCTTATGTCTCAAATTACCCAGAAGAAATCGAGCTGTCTTTCTTTGAATTTCTTCTAGTTCTCGAATCAAGTAATCCTGGTGAGGGACCCATACACTGGAACCATGTTATACCCTCTCCTTTACATCTTTACTACTACCCCTAAATACCCTAATAATCACATGCAGAGATCTGTACCGTATATTTACAATCCCATTTATGTGATTACCCCAATGAAGACCTTTCATTATATAAACACCTAGGTACTAACAGTGATCCCCAGAAGGAACTTTCACCCCATCAACGCAGTAATTAAAGGTGGGAGGACTTTTCCTATTGGTGAGACTCACAGTCGGGCTTTTAACTCGGTTTATCATCATACCATTAAATGCTGACCATCTCGTAACATTGTCGAGGTCATTTTGCAGATGCTCACAATCTTGTAACTTATTTATTACCCTTAGAGAATAATATCATCCGCAAAAAGACCTATCTCTGATTCCACTTCTTTACTCATATCATCTATATATAGGAAAACATAAAGATCCAATAATACTGACTTGAGGAATTCCCCTCTTAATGATTGCAGGATCAGATAAAGCTTCGCCTACAGTACTCTAACTCTCTGAGTTCTACCCATTCAGTCACTCATTTGTCTAGTCCTATAGCCCTCATTTTTGCCAGTAGCCTCCCATGATCTACACTCTCAAATGCCTTAGATAGGTCAATCGCGATACAGTCCATTTGACCCCCTGAATCCAAGATATCTGCTGTATCTTGCTGGAATCCTACAAGTTTAGCTTCACTGGAATAACCTTTTGTAAACACGAACTGCCTTCTATCGAACTAGTTATTAATTTTGCAAACATGTCTAATATAACCGGAATGAATGATTTTCCAAAGCTTACATGCAGCGCATGTCTAACTTACTGGCCTGTAATTTTCAGCTTTATATTGAACCCATGACCTTTGTGCCACAAGAATTTTGAGTCTTAAAGTTACCACATGAGGCCCCATGTCAATCGTAATGAGAAGCTCGAATATATATTTATATCGCAGAGGCGCCACGAGGCAAGAAGATGGCTGCTTTCTTTCCCACGCTATGAGATGTGACATCATCCGCACGTGTCGAAGGTGGATGAATACAGACGAAAATTTTGGTTAAATAAGTATATTTAAATAAAGGAATTAGCAATGAACGGAGTATAATGAGTGTCATGTAATTATCTGTAAGACAACTGGGCTTTAGTAAGAGAGATTTGAGATTGCTTAGCCATTTCCGTGAAGGACGCGCGTGTCTATTTTACCCACGTGGAGTCGTCACAATATAGCGCCTATCAAATAAGGTCAATTAACTAGTTAATTTGGTATGAGATGATTTTAAATGATCATGAACAATGTTACTAGTAGGTTAGCAAGTACTTGGTTACAGCAAAAACTGTTTTAAATACATTTCCACAAAGTCGGAAAAGTACGCAAATTTTCTTGGCGGCAAAAAAAAATGCCTGAGAGGGGGGCAGAGACTATAAATAAGACGGGACGCCATCTCGAAATCACCCTGCATTGCATCATTGAAGCTCGCGAGAGAGGGTTATACTGTTGAGTCAATCGATCGTCGAGAAATAGAATAAGTCCAACAAATATAGATTATTGGCCGAGGTGGCCGGGGTCTTGACTCCAGTGGAGGTAGTTGTTCATCACAGAATCAATCTGATGTAACGACGGTCAAGATACCGAAGTAGTATTTGTGAAAGTATAATATATTGTGTTGTAAAGAAAAGTTTTTCGTGTGTGGGCAACAATCCAATCATTCGAGTGCGATAAGCGAAAACACCGAGTGAAGGACATTTCTTTTTTATGCTTTGTTTTTCAGGAAAGAAACACGAATAAGACCAAATGTGAAGCCAGAAATATTAAAATGGCTAAATAAATGCCAGAGGGTTGCTGGTAAGCCAAAAATGGAAGCTGACGTGCAGTTAAGGTAGGTGTAATGCCATCTCACCGCCTTTTGTATCCGGTTTAACGATGTCACACTTATATGTATTTGTAATGGATATTTATGACGCAGTTTGTTCACCCATTTGTTTCGTAAATGTCAGAAATATGACGAAAGAGGTCATTCGTTTTCTTTTTCTGCTTGGATAAATTTTATAAATTATTACGAGTGCAGTGTAACTTGTTGTAAATAGCCAATAATGAGGGCTACGAAGGGATATAACGTCCAAAGTAGATCGTCATTTCCGTGAATTTATTGCCTGTATTTTGTGGTGTCAAGTTAAGATGTTTTTATCTGACGTAAAACTTTTCTGTTTGAATTGATGGAGGTGGTGCAAGATATCCGTGGTTACCCAGCTTCAATCGGGTATGAGCGCGCTGTCGTATTGAGTAATGCAGATCGGTGAATATCTGTCACGAAGGGTAATGCTATTCTATGTCCGTTTAAACTGTGTCTGACTGACAATAAATAACAGTAAAGTTTGTCAGTCATTTTTTGTGGAAATCCAGTTTTTAAAATACGAGGTCATGTTATGAAAAGTTGTTCATTATTGAAGTACTGTGCATAATTATGTGTCGTGGATTCTAAGGATTATTATTCCATTCTTTTGACAGTGAGATTTGTCGAGTTTGAGACAAGAGGTTAGATTTGTCGTATAGTCGAGGTAGGATCTGTGAATCAGGTGACTGGAAGCCTGTAATGATGCCAGGATTTCTGCATGCGCCCGAGGAAGGTATTTGTATAATGTTTGAGATGGAAAAGTGTGAGATAATCCACGTAAGTGTTAATTTGCGACGTGTATAATTACTGAATGACATCTTAAAAGTAAATCTATGTGCACATCTGTTTGGTCAGGAATGTTGTATTTATAATTCTATTTGCGAAGTGGAAGATTTCATTCTTGTGAGACCAGTTAAGCGTGAACATAGGACAGGTGTTTTATTTCAAAGCTGACAGCGAGGGTCGCTTATGTCCAATGCCGTCAGCTGATCGGGAGTTCGCCGCTCGGAAATAACGGAAGTTGTGCTGCCTGTTACGTGTTGAAAATGCGATTGTATTCTTTAGAATGGGGATCGTACATGTGCGAGAACTAGTTGAAATTTTCATCCGGGAGTATCGTGTAGGTTATTAGATAACAGTAATTTGTTTAACCGAGATCTGAATGTACATTTGAAACCACGAAGTTAGACTATAATGAGCGAAGTTAGCCAATTCCAAGGGTGTCCAAAATAGAGTGATGGCTGTAGTGATTGATTTATTTTTGAGGGGTGCACAAAGCTTTATGGAAATGTCATGGTTGGAGGTGACATAATAATCGGCTTACATTTTACGGCGAGTTATTTATGCAGATATTTTGTTTTGTACTTAATAATTAGGGTTATCCAAGTATTAATAATTGCTAGTATTAGATTAAACTTAAAGTGTGATGTCATGAAATAAAATATAATACTGGAAATAAATGATGTAAATTTTCTTCTAGCTGCACGATAACAAAATACGATAAACAGGATAAAGGAATTAAAATTAATTCGGTCAGAATTTGAGTAGGGACTTGTTAAAGAAACCATTCGTCCGCGGAGATAGAATTTGTTGTTAATTAAGATTTATAAAATCATTTAAATTTATTAAATTATTAAACTCAATGAAAACCGTATTTGTGAAATAACTTAAAACCAGGTGAATAACTTGAAGGTGCATTCTGGAAATCTTAGTTTATTTTTCTGGGAAAGTTCAAATATTAACGTAACGCTTAAGGGGATATGTCCGAAGGTAATGGATTTTACTGCCACAAAGTATTGTGAGCGTTGTTGTTGTTGTATTATTTGACTTTGACTGACTGAGCATTAAATGTGCTGGGATTAGTAAAGTGGAAACTTTGGTCATCAACCGATGTAACTTAATTGTGCTTAGCCTTCAGCTTAGAAAATTGGATGGTCATGGGGTCATCAACCTCAGTGTCTTAGATTAAGGCCATATGGCACTATAGCATCATTTTCCTTGCGGTCATCATCTATAATGAGTTTAAAGTAAATTCGAAGTTTAGATGTCGGTCCATGATATAGTCGCAGGTCACATCGATTCAATTATGGGTCCATGCCGTACAACCACTGTGTGGCACACACCTTTTGGACTGCCTTAATTATACCCAGAGTCCAGAGTTCGTGTTACGAGGGCTGGACCATCACGAATCATTATGATGGTACATGCAATCTCACATGAAAGCCGAATTTAAGGATTTCCAGACGTTCTTTTCTTCATTCATAATTTGTGACAATGGTTTCTAGTAAGGATGTCCATCAGGCAGTTAAGTCAAAGGCTCAAACCAGTATACTATTCCTCTGCGTTGTAATTATTGTGGTGTTGATTGGACAAGATGAGTCCAAAATTTATATTGAGTTCTAAAATTTTTCCTCGTTATTTCTTTAATAAAAAACAAATATTTATTGAATAGACCTTTCATTCGAGTAGCTAGATTCAATAATATGAAACCCCACCCTACCTCAGCAAGTGACGAAGAGCCCGTAACGACCCAAGAGACAGATCTCATGCTAATTGCTGATAGGTAAGGAAGGTTGGTCTCCTTTATGGACCACCAAGGGTTCAATATCTATCACCCTTTCCTTTATACACAGGGGCTACTTTAGCAACTCTGCATCGTTTGGTATAGTTATATTCATGCAAACAATAGTCAAATATGCACTTAATATATGGTACTATATCCCAACCCGTTGAAATGAAATGTCGTATGCCTTTTAGTGCCGGGATATCCCAGGACGGGTTCGGCTCGCCAGGTGCAGGTCTTTCTATTTGACTCCCGTAGGCGACCTGCGCGTCGTGATGAGGAAGAAATGGTGATGAAGACAACACATATACCCAGCCCCCGTGCCGTAGGAATTAACCAATTAAGGTTAAAATCCCAGACCCGGCCGGGAATCGAACCCGGGACCCTCTGAACCGAAGGCTAGTACGCTGACCGTTCAGCCAACGAGTCGGACTCCCAACCCGTTGTCTTTAGTATATCCCCAAAAATCTCATCAATTCTAGCTGCTTTTCTAGTGTTCAACTTTTGTATCTTACTGTATATATCATTGTTATTATAGGTCAATTTTATTACTTCTTTAGTATTAGTCAACTCCTCTATCTAGACATTATCCTTGTAAACAACAATCTTTTCAAACTGCTGAGTGAACACTTCTGCCTTTTGAAGTTCCTCACATACACACTCCCCTTGTCCATTAATGATGCCTGGAATGCCATTCTTGTAACCTTTTTCTGCTTTAAGGTACCTATACATGCTCTTCCATTTTTCATTAACATTTGTATGACTGCCAAATTATGCTTGCCATCATGTTTTCCTTAGCTGACTTCTTTACTGGATTCCATTTTCTAGTAAGTTACTTCAATTTCTCCTTATGAACCATAATGTTCATGATGAGAAAGGCGATATTTAACGCAATTATTCTGTTGCGCAATAGGACGCAATGATTATGGGCGCGAAGCCAGATGGGACTCAGGAGCTTGGATGCAGTCCGCTAGGACGGGCGTGGCTTTGTGTATGTGAGACGGATGATGTGTCAGAGTGGGGCAGGAATATGTGGATCTTGTTTGGGGAAGTACCATGCCACATTAACAAAAAGCGGCAAGAAACAGGCTTGTCACTTCGCATTAATCGAACGATATCTATTCTTACTGAAGGCTCTTAGAGAAGATAAAAAGGTAACAATGTTCTTCAGAATTTTAGAAACATTATGATGTATCTAATGCCATTAATATCTAACGAATTCTATAATTCTGCATTAGCGCGCACACCGTGGGAACCCGTCCAGTATCTGCATGCCAATCTTGAGTGTGTTTCCTCGTAAGTCCCCTAGCGTGGCTTGGCTAGATGCTTCCTATAAGAACTGGGTGATTTGGAGGGAGGTATCCCATTCTGTAGCAAGATTTACTTCTGTGCTTGTCGTGAGTATGTCCGTCTGTTCAATAACTGCGCCGTGAACTTAGCTTAGGGCAAAGACTGTGATTACCTTAGTGCAGTTGCGCCAGTATTTATTCGCCGGATAAGTGATCTATACAGTTTTTAGTAACTATTCAATCGAATGATTGAATTCAGACTCTCTACAGTGCGGTCGCGAGTGTATAATTATCCGACCGGAGACAATGCCCCACGCATAGACTTCATTACAGAAGCGGTACGGGCAACCGTGTAAATACATAACAATGTGCGGTATAATTGGAGGTACAAACTAACGTAATTAATGTTGTTTCCACTAGATTTACGTGTGTGAATAAGTTGAGCAATAGGTAATGACAATTTTGATCGACAGATTAGGCTATTGATTTCAGCTTGCAGTTAAAGTTAGCCTACACACACATTCATGCGCGGTTAAGCAGCCGACGGAGAACAATGATGTTAGCTTTGCAGATCGCCAGTAACTGATTTTATGCCTGTGGAATTGAGTAGAAATGCTGGTAGTGCCGTGCTGTCAAATAATTAGGCATTTAATTGCAGTGAAGGCCTGTATCCAGTTCAAGAGCTGATAAGCACGAGACGTTCCGACCTTAACCTCAAAACGACCTCACGATGGGGCCATCCACGGAGACTGGACGAAGAGGATCAACCCAGGACGACAGCTTCATTATGATGGGCTAAAAAGGAGTAGCCATGTCCAGAAGGAGGAAGCGGAGAGGTCATCAGCAATGAGCTAAATGAACAAGTGTTTTGGCATGTGTTAGGGGTAGTAATGTTTTCGCAGATAGCTGTTTGTTTAATTATGTAGATAATATTTCAGTTAAGCCCTTTTGGCAATTGTGTAATATAGTTAAGATGGTAGTTAGGCCCTTCGGGCAGCTGTGTGATATAGTTATGATGTTAAGCATGCCCATCAGGCAACCTGATGATATAATCATGAGATTGAGTTAGCCCTTATGGCGATTAGGTAACTTCCACAGGACTACTGCATGGGGGAATTGTATAGTTAGTTATGATTTACGGGAAATGTGGGAGCTAGGCGTAACATAGGATTGTCTCTAGGGAAATATTCCAGTTTATTCTTTATGCATATTAACGTAATCAGTTGTAAAGTAAATGAAAGGAAACGTAAAGGAAAGTTCTGATACTCTAAGACGATGTAAGGGAATATAGTAAAATGTTAGTTAAATTTATGTCTGGATTTGCACGATTTACATGCACGATTTTCAGTGATTTGGGTTAGGCTGTGTGTAAGCTGTTGCAACGTCGGAACAGTAATATTATCTAAATTTCCGACAGAGTTTTTCCACCACTATGCACTCGACTTGTGAACTCGACTTGAACCTGGGACTCAAGGATGAGATGTTGCGTCGTATGAAAGATGCGCCACAGCGTTTGTGATGAATTACTACATGAGAGTACTCTTAGTTAATGAAGTAGACCCGAGATGTGGTCAGGCGCTGAGCCTTCGTATTTATGAAAGAGAATTATCCCTTGTGTGTGTGTGTCAGGGAATGGCCTTGCGAGCCCCATATGCCTGCTCTTGTAGGAGCGGAAGATTAAGAGTCCTTGTCCTGTCGAGGCAGCATCAGCTGGGTGGAAACTAGGTCCAGGAGGCGTGTTTGTTTACATTTTTTCAGCTGGAAGGGGAAAGCCTCTCACTCCACTCCACAGGTCAACGACACAACCAACACCCAGGCAAGGGAGACCTTTCGTCTTAGAAGTCTGGATGTGAAATATTTCCTTTCTTATTTATGCGCTTTTATTTCCAGGTGACAGATTTGATCTTCGACTGTTGGCATCATTGTGTGTGTTTATTTGTGCTGTTCATGTGTGTCATATTGTTGTCTTATGCTTGTCGTTTAGAAAACGATGTAACACGCAAGTTATTAGGGGTCGAGAGTTCATACTCCTCTGTGTTTGTGGCAGCGCTCCCACAGTAACCTCTGTGCTTTTCGCGGGAGTAATTAGTCCTGTGTTTATGTAAATTTGTATATACATCCCGTATGTAAGGGAACTTTCTAGTGTTAATTATAGATCTGCGAAGCGTTACTAGTCCTAACACTACAATTCATTCATTTCATGCCATGGTGTTGCACACCAAGGGCTTGTTCACGTTTAGCCTAGATTTCAAATGGTGAAGCAATATCCCGAAGGCTCAATGTAGTTTATGTTATTGTCACTTCTTGACATTTACTGCACTTGCTTTTAATACATTGTATTATGTAAATACTGTGCTTTCGCTTATTAAATTGGTTGATTATAAGTTGTTCCTCATTTACGCAAATACAACGCAAATTCCTGTCCATTTAGATCTTTAAGATCATTTTAGTTATATATTTGAGGCCACCGAACCGTATCCTGCGTTCTCCGGCTGCTAGGCGGTGCATTCTCGACAGGAATAACAGGTAAGTAATTGAACCTCCCATACTCACTCGACTTACCCATTCACTCATGCCCATATAAAGTATAGTAACCTATACATGCTCTTCCATTTTTCATTAACATTTGTATGACTGCCATTTACGCTTGCCATCATGTTATCCTTAGCTGACTTCTTTGCTGGATTCAATTTTCTAGTAAGTTACTTCAATTTCTCCTTACTTCCACATCCATTTCTAACTATTCCTTTCCAAACTTGCACCTCCTTCTTAGTCTCTTTACTTCTCTGTTGTACATAGTGGGTTTTTACCATTCCTTACCACATTTAAAGGTACATACTGAACCCATGACCTTTGAGTCATAAGGAGGCAGAGTCCTAAGTTCATTACATGAGGTCCCATATAAATTCCAAGACACGAGCTCTAGCTGCATTTTATCTGTGACCAGAGATGGCACATGGAGAACAGGTGGTGATTCTCATTCTCCCGCTACAGAAATTACGTCACCCGCACGTGTAGAATGAGCAAGGATACGAAGAAATTTGGCAGAAATATTGTTCTAATAAAAGTATATTTTATGAATGATTATTATTATTATTATTATTATTATTATTATTATTATTATTATTATTATTGCAATTTGCTGTACGTGGCACCGACACAGATAGGTCTTATGGCGACGATGGGACAGGAAAGGCCTAGGATTGGGATGGAAGCTGTCGTGGCCTTAATTAAGGAACAGCCCCACCATTTTCCTGGTGTGAAAATTGGAAACCACGGAAAACCATCTTCAGCACTGCCGACAGTGGGGTTCGAACCTACTATCTCCCGGATGCAAGCTCACAGCCGCGCGCCCCTGACCGCACGCCAACTCGCCCGGTGCGGATATTATTATTATTATTATTATTATTATTATTATTATTATTATTATTATTATTATTATTATTATTATTATTATTATTATGGACGTGTTGGCGAGACGTAAATACGCGATCTGGCGGGAAGTTACCTTTGCCGCTATTGCCATTATTGACAATAATACCACTGCCATTGTCGGGCGTGAGTAAAGTGCGGGATTTCTAGTAGTACCAATGATATATTTCCGCGCATTGTTTATCTTATTATTGAGATAAACAATATTCCAGTCAAAATCATTCTTACTGTTTATTTCAAAAGTATTTAGATTCTTATTAACCCTCCGGCAAGCGCGCATGGGTATAAAGTGCAACACGCCAGGCATTATTACCAGTTTTTTTTTTTTTTTTTTTGCTAGGGGTTTTACGTCGCACCGACATAGATAGATCTTATGGCGACGATACCGAGTCTTTATGCCAGTACGTACTTTGTGTCTTGCTCTGTGTTCGCATGGGTCTAGCTAGCCATGTGAGTACTATTTGTTTCACCTTTCTTTTTTAGATCAGTGTGAATGTGGTAAAAGTGTTTACTGTTAAAGGCTTTGATTTATGTGGTGAGCATTTTTCAGATATACCTGTGGTTATTTCTTCAATAGACCGTGTATTGTTTCTAATGGCTCGGCTCCAAGGAGAGTTATTTCAAAGACGCAGATTCAGATAATGTCGTAACTTGCGGTAACTGTTTTATAAATCATTTTTAAGAGTTGCGTATCCACTAGATATTTCACGTGCAAAAACCATTCAAACTGTGTCATCACTTGCATTCATTGTTTGTAAATAATTTAAATTTGTAAGATTTCGTGTGTATCTACCGGATATTTGACGTGCAAAAGCCATTAAAATTGTGCCATAACTTGCGTTAATTGTTTGAAAATATATTTTAAGAGTTGTGTGTGCCAAAGGTGGTAACAAAAGAGTTTCTGACTACATTTCCCATGATTAAAATGCAAAGCGCGTCCGCTCTCGTAACATAGAAAGGCGCGCCTATCCGAGGGTTAATATGCCACGAAAATCTGTGGTAATCTATAATTAGATTCTATAAAGGAAAAGAATAAGCGTCCGTGGCTCAGGAGGCAGCGCGCCGACCTCTCACCGCTGGATACTGTGGTTCAAATCCCGGTCACTTAATGTGAGATTTGTGTTGGACAAAGCGGAGGCAGGACAGGTTTTTCTCCGGGTACTCCGGTTTTCCCTGTCATATTTCATTCCAGCAACACACTCCATTATAATTTCATGTCATCTGTCAGTCATTTATCATTGCCCCAGAGGTGTGCGACAGGCTTCGGCAGCCGGCACATTTCCTATCCTCGCCGCTAGATGGGTGGGTGCTTCATTCATTCCATTCCTGACCCGGTCGAATGACTGGAAACAGGCTGTGGATTTTCGAAGGAAAAGATGGCTCATGTAATTCAAGCCAAGAAATATTAAAAATCATGGGTCTATGGACAGCAGGCAATGGTATGTTGATAAACGGGGCTAAAAGTCAGGTTGTGAGTTTTACAAATAGGAAAAGTCCTCTCAGTTTTAATTACTGCGTTGATGGGGTGAAAGTTCCTTTTGGGGATCATTGTAAGTATCTAGGTGTTAATATAAGGAAAGATCTTCACTGGGGTAATCACATAAATGGGATTGTAAATAAAGGGTACCGATCTCTGCACATGGTTATGAGGGTGTTTAGGGGTTGTAGTAAGGATGTAAAGGAGAGTGCATATAAGTCTCTGGTAAGACCCCAACTAGAGTATGGTTCCAGTGTATGGGACCCTCGCCAGGATTACCTGATTCAAGAACTGGAAAAAATCCAAAGAAAAGCAGCTCGATTTGTTCTGGGTGATTTCCGACAAAAGAGTAGCGTTACAAAAATGTTGCAATGTTTGGGTTGGGAAGAATTGAGAGAAAGAAGAAGAGCTGCTCGACTAAGTGGTATGTTCCGAGCTGTCAGCGGAGAGATGGCGTGGAATGACATTAGTAGACGAATAGGTTTGAATGGCGTCTATAAAAGTAGGAAAGATCACAATATGAAGATAAAGTTGGAATTCAAGAGGACAAACTGGGGCAAATATTCATTTATAGGAAGGGGAGTTAGGGATTGGAATAACTTACCAAGGGAGATGTTCAATAAATTTCCAATTTCTTTGAAATCATTTCGGAAAAGGCTAGGAAAGCAACAGATAGGGAATCTGCCACCTGGGCGACTGCCCTAAATGCAGATCAGTATTCAGTATTGATTGATTGTCCGGACCTAGTGCGTTATGGACTACAAAATCAATAGGCCCTAGTCCGGTTATAAAATTTTGAAATCCTCATACAAATGACATCGGGTTGGCCCCAAACTGAATAGATAGTAGGTTCCGTTGGAGTACAAACATCGAGGTCATTGTCTCTCACATGTTGTTGCAGTATTCTTCCCTTAGGATATGTAGTCCCGGAGTTCCAATCTGGGTGCTTGGATCTCCCGTTATGATAGAAGTGACGTGCGACGTTTCATTTTAATAAGATATAAATTTCCACTCTATAGTCCGACTCACTGGCTGAATGGTCAGCGTTGAGGCCTTCGGTTCAGAGGGTCCCGGGTTCGATACCCGGCCGGGTCGGTGGATTTTAATCGCATCCGAATAATTCTTTGTTATTCCTCTTTAAACAACAAGCATCAGTTCTTCTGGTTCGGGGACTGGATGTTTGTGTTTGTCCCCACACTTTCATTTTCATTTTCATATTCAGACAACATCCTACATTGCCAACCACCGCAGACACACGCAATAGTGATTACATCCCTCCATACAGGGTTGGCGACAGGAAGGGCATCCAGCCGTAAAGCAGGGCCGAATCCACATTCGCGACACAGTTCCCACCTACGACCCCACAGATGTGCGGAAAGCGGTAGAAGAAGAAGAAGAAGAAGAAGAAGAAGAATATCAATTTCCGCTGTATGTAGCGGAGCCTTGGGGAGTAAATAGGCCGCAGAAATTCGCTAGTGATAATTATTATGTTTAATCTCGATACCGAAGGACTGAGTAACGCCCAGAAGGAGGGGGTCTATGGCGTGATGAGTAAGTTTAGACTGAATGAAGACGACCACTCCCCCGCCCTCTTTATTTACGTATCTCATGTACAATCTAAGGAAAATAATTAAGTAAATAATAATAATAATAATAATAATAATAATAATAATAATAATAATAATAATAATAATAATAATAATAATAATAATAATCTTTACGATAAATCGTTAAGTTCTAATTTTGAAGGACTATGGCCCGGTTGCATAAAAACATCTGACCGGAGATCAATTTAGAACTTAGTTCCGAAAATGAACTGAGATTACGACTTCGTCGCGTTGTACAAAACTGAACTCGGTTTACACATGTGTAGTGCAAATATGATCGGAGTTCAGAAAAGTGGACGTTGCAACACCGCATAACAAATGAAATACGAAATAGCTGCCCGTTGGATAATACACGTTGAATTGAAGCCCATTAAATTAAAAAGAATAAGAATAAGAAGAGATGGCCTTGACTGTCGACAAATGCACGTCGTTTGCAGCATGTACTGGAAGTTAGTCATATGCTTTTCTTGCAGCGAACACAGATGAATGAAAAACGGATATCCGACTTCCCTCAGTCAACCCTTCTTTTTTTTTTCTGATCCCCACGGTATTAGGTTTGCGAAGCCTAGTGAGTCTTCCATTTTCACGACCTTCGTGGCCATTCTTTCTTTTATTCATTTTTTGAATAATCGATTAGTGTTAAGAAGGGGTGATTGCCCAGTTGCACCAGGGCTCGTTCGGTCTTGTGTGGTTTAATATCACGTCAGGATAAAACTGTTGTCACACAGAGCCCGTCGCATGTCCGTTTTTCCTTTACGGTACCTGTGACCTACGGTGATATTAAAGGTTTTAAATCATACATTTGGCCATAGTGCTTTTACGAGCACAGCAGAGCGAATACGGAGCTGTCAGGAAGAGGTGAAGCAACTCTGCATGTCAAGAGCTAGCTCATGTTTCATACGTAGCGCGAATCGAACAGGGCAGTCCCCAGCTGGCATATGAAGTACGTTTGAATACATTACATTTTCTCGAGAAGTACTTGGATCAATTTTCGGAATAATCAAAGTGCTGAAATTGTAATGTTCATAGATTGAAGGCTAGGTGTAGAAAAGTGTTGTTCCATATTAAAAACAAAGTTAATAGCATTATCTCAGAGGATATTGACACCATTATATCTTGAACGGTCTATAATGTTATTTGAGATGGACAACTAACAACTTAGTTGAATAACCCCCTATATCCCAGTAATCAGACATCTGTAAAACAGGAACGTAACCAATTCATAGAGGTTATGTTGTAGAATTGTTTTACTGCGTTATACGAAGCGTAATATAGCTTATATACGGACAACTATAGCTAACAATGTATAACCTTAGGCTATTATGTACTTTCTTATGATTTATTGTAACAACACAGGTAATAGTATGTTCACAATCAGCTGTTCTTGTATGTCGAATAAAAAACAACTCTTTGAACTGAGATCAGAGAGTTTAATCGGAGAAATGTCTCCAGTCAAAGTTAATCCAAGTTCAGTGCGAACTGATCTCAGATTAACGTTTATACAAGGAAAAATCCGAGTTTAGCATGAACTGAGATTAATTTAATCTCTGATCCAAGATCAAACGGTTTATGCAACCGGCCCATAAAACGGTTTAAGCCACGTCTCTCCTAGTAGTAGAATATCGATGTTATGGACAGAAATAAACGAATCAAGTTCATATTTCTGACCGGTAACACCCTTACAATTCCAAGCGCAGATCGTAAGGTCCATAGTCAAGCGCAAAGAACCAAATTAAGGTTCTGTAATGCAGCTTTGTCCGCTCTGTGGTGTAGTGGTTAGCGTGATTAGCTGCCACCTCCGGAGGGCCGGGTTCGACTCCCGGCTTTGCCACGAAATTTGAAAAGTGGTACGAGGGCTGGAACGGGGTCCACTCAGCCTCGGGAGGTCAAATGAGTAGAGGTGGGATCGATTCCCACCTCAGCCATCCTCGAAGTGGTTTTCCGTGGTTTCCCACTTCTCCTCCAGGAGGCAAATGCCGGGATGGTACCTACGTTAAGACCACGGCAGCTTCCTTTCCTCTTCCTTGTCTATCCCTTCCAATCTTCCCATTACCTCACAAGGCCCCTGTTCAGCATAGCAGGTGAGGCCGCCTGGACGAGGTACTGGTCATTCTCCCCAGTTGTATCCCCGACCCAGAGTCTGAAGCTCCAGGACACTGCCCTTGAGGCGGTACAGGTGGGATCCCTCGCTGAGTCCGAGGAAAAAACCGACCCTAGAGGGTAAACAGATTAAGAAGAGGAAGAAGAAGAATGCAGCATTAATCAGATCTCCAATCTTGTCGATAGTTGTCTGACATGAACGTAGTTTTGTCATGGTCTCCTTTAAAATAGGCAGAAGCCTGTAAAAGTTTTAAATGTGTATCTGCCCGCAGAGGTCTATGATGTCTCCCATGCCTGAAAAACTGGAGATAGAAGACCCCGTGCCAACAGGCTCACGGTTCGATACTGGGGTGTGGGCGAGGGTACCTCCAATCGCTTGGGCGGAAGAGAACTTAGGACAGTAGCGTAGACAGGTCTGTCGATGGTTTTGGGGAGGAGGGGTTATAGATACAAAATTAGGATAGAACACAATGAAGGTGCCTGTGCGTGTCGTGCATGCAATAATAATAATAATAATAATAATAATAATAATAATGATGTTATACTGGCTTTACGTCCCACTAACTACTTTTACGGTTTTCGGAGACGCCGAGGTGCCGGAATTTAGTCCCGCAGGAGTTCTTTTACGTGCCAGTAAAGATACCGACACAAGGCTGACGTATTTGAGCACCTCCAAATACCATCGGACTGAACCAGGGTCGAACCTGCTAAGTTGGGGTCAGAAGGCCAGCGCCTCAACCGTCTGAGCCACTCAGCCCGCCAATGCGTGCATGCATGACTTACCATTATGAGGACACTGATACAAGTGAATTGTATTGATATTCAGATTGCAGTACACTACAAAATTGTACAGTAAAATACAGAATCAGAACAATATGATCAAGGTCAAAAGGTTTACAGGAATGGTATGTTCAGTTAACAATCTAAAATCCAACTCTCGAGGCTTCCTAGAAAATAGATTCAATAGATCTGTTGGTTCTAGAATAATATCTATGCATGTTTATTTAGTTTATTTTTTATTGTCAGTTTCTGTTTATTTTCTTTTTGTAAGAATTCCAGGGTGGGGGTGTTCTAACCCAGTAGTACCGCCCCTGACTTAGGATCGACTTCTCTGGAGGGGTAGAGTCCTCTTTTTCTGGGTTTTGAGGTACTCATTGACCATTTTCTGTTCCATAATATTACGGAACTTAGCACAGCCTCGCGAGGAGGCTGGATGGTTTCCCTCGCAGTTAACACACTTGGCTGGTGCCCCCGGTGTAAGGGGGCAGGCAGCAGCCTCGTGGTTATCCCTGCACTTTACATATCTCAGAGTCATGACACAGTAGTTAGCTGTGTGGTCCCACCTCTGACATCTGCAGCACTAAGTGGGGACCTCACGATCCCTGTACCACTCTAGACCAGTGGTTCCCAACCTTTTGTGGCCCATCGCCCCTTTCTGGAGGTTGGCTAATACCTATCGCCCCCTGTTCATTTTCATTGTATGCCTAATTTTAATTTGAACTAAAGTGTAAATAATAAAGCAGTTTTATTATTTTAAACAATTTTATTACTGTATATAAAAACAACCACGGCAGTTTTATCCGGTCACTCTTAAACTAAATAGAAAATGTACATTTGTTACAGATCTTTTAAGAACAAAGAAGTGAAATAATTATTACGGTATCTAAGATCATTGACGAACATTTTAAAAATCCAGGAGTACATGTTTTCATTTTTAAATTGGAATCTGGAAAAGTTGAGAAAGTTCACAGTTAAAATTTGAAAAAATAAATGAAAATTTGAAAACTTTGTTATTGTTTTATTTTACCAATTCAATGGTGGCTGCCTTGTCCTTGGTGGATTGCAGTTAAAGATTGAATATTCGGTTTTATGTTCGTCAAGTTCAGGCGCAAGTCTCCTTTGAGGCAAATGTCCAACTTATTTTTTTGTTTGGTGAGGAGCTGGACAACAGAACTAAATCCTTTTTCAACTAAATATGCTGACGAGAACGAGATGAGAAGTGGTTCAGTTTCCCCCCCACAGTTGTGGATAAGTGTCCATAAGCTTCACCCAGGCTAACTCGTAACCGCTCTGCTTGAAAATGATTTTCGCCTCACAGTCATACTTCAGATCTAGAAACTCCGTCTGCAAAGAGTTATCAAGCTTATCAACAGCTTCAAACGAGAATGGATTTAGAATCCAATCCGGAATTTGTAACTTGGTCAAATCTTCAAATCTTGATTCCATGTCAGCTTTTAACTGGTCAAGGTGATCAGTAAAAATTAGGATTTTGTCTTCTGGGAGTTCAGGTGTCTCGTTATCTGACAGTGAACACTTTTTTTTTTTTTTTTTTTTTTTTTTGCTAGGGGCTTTACGTCGCACCGACACAGATAGGTCTTATGGCGACGATGGGATAGCAAAGGCCTAGGAGTTGGAAGGAAGCGGCCTTGGCCTTAATTAAGGTACAGCCCCAGCATTTGCCTGGTGTGAAAATGGGAAACCACGGAAAACCATCTTCAGGGCTGCCGATAGTGGGATTCGAACCTACTATCTCCCGGATGCAAGCTCACAGCTGAACACTTTTTAAGGGTCGGAAACTGAATAAGCTCTTTACGGCCAATATTTACCTTGTAAATATCAAACTTGGCGATGAATGATGAAATAATTCCTTTGGCCTTGATAAGGTTCATCTTGTTTCCTTAAAGCCTTATACTGACTTCGTTCATTTTTTCAAAACTTGCGTTGCTTCAAATTCTCACTTAAGACAGGATCAGACGTGTCGAGAAACTCAGTATCCGTATCAAATAATTCGAAGAAACGGCGCAAACAGATTCCTTTGGAGAGCCACCTCACGGCCGTATGTAGAAGCAAGCGTTCGAATTCCTCATCATTTTCATGGCAAAGTTGTCGGAACAGACGGTCATTGAGGGAATTAGCTTTGATATTGTTGACACCAGTAATAACCAGTTGTAGGGTTTCATGCAGGACACCACTCAACTTTTTCGCAGCTAAATGTTGACGATGAATGACACAGTGAATAGTGATGACCTCTGGCACTTCTTTCTTAAGGTGGGCTAGAAACCCAGCATGACGACCTGACATGGCAGGAGCACCGTCTGTTGCACACGTGCTCACGTTTGTTAGGGGAATCTCTTTTTCCTCAAAATAATCTTGCACCACTTTAAAAATTGACGATCCCTTCGTATCAGTGATCAAAGTTCTAGCAAACAACATTTCCTCAGTAATTTCCTTTTGTTCATTGATAAACCTCACATAAGCTAATAAAATTGCTTTGTTATCAATTACAGTTGATTCATCAATCTGCAAGGCAACTGGTGAGTTTGGATTCAACGTCCGTGGCCACTTCGTCAATTCGCCTGGAAACAGTATTGTTGCTCAAAGGAACCGATTGACTTATCTTATTACTAGGGCCCTCGCCTAGCATGATTTCAACAATTTTTTTTTGGTAGCCGGTAAAAGAAGAGTTTCGCCAATTGTGTGAGGTTTACCACATTTAGCGATCAATAAAGACACCTCGTAAGAAGCAAGAAGACCTTTGTCAAGATCGGTTGCTCGTTTTTTAAATAATTCACTCACATTAGGCCGTTTGTCAGTTTTAGCTTTGAGGTGTTGAAAATAACTAAGTTCTTTACTCACTTTATCACTGTGCACTCTTGATAAATGATCTTTCATTCGCGAAGGCTGCATGGCTTCATTACTATTAAATGTTTTATCGCACAAAAGACAATGTGGAAACTGCACATTTTGCGGTGACGCAATAAAGCCAAATTTTAAATACTCAGCTGAGTACTGACGACACTTCTTCTTCTTTGAATCCATTGTGCATGAACTTCTACACTTCAAAACAAATGCACAAAAACTTATGGTGAAGCACACAAAGGCTAGTTAAGACTGAAGACGAATGTACTGTAAGGCCATCTACACACAGAGCTACTCATTAGTAATTTATTGGTAACTGAAGTTTCCGGCCGATTACTTGAGTCTCACTTCCTGTGTATTTCAATTGAAAGTCACACACGGCGCTACCAGTTAGTAATCTGTTAGTAACTAGTTTGTAATGAGTTCCAGGTGTCTCGCGGAGCCAGTCACCAGCGAGTTTAGTTTCTCAGTTCCCAGTGAACAGGTGCCTTTTTACGATGGCGAGCGAACTAGTTTTCAACATAAAGTTAGTGGGAGAAATTAAAAAACACCCCATACAATTGTACGCTGAAGGATCACGCAAGAAAGGACATTACGGAGAAAGAATGGAATTATTTTCTAAGCTCTTTTATTTTTTTGTAAAAATAAAGATCACTTTTCGAGCTCGATAGCTGCAGTCGCTTAGGTGCGGCCGGTATCCAGTATTCGGGAGACTGTAGGTTCGAACCCCACTGTCGGCAGCCCTGAAAATGGTTTTCCGGTTTCCTATTTTCACACCAGGCAAATGCTGGGGCTGTACCTTAATTAAGGCCACGTATGCTTCCCTCCCACTCCTAGCCCTTCCCTGTCTCATCGTCGCCATAAGACCTATCTGTGTCGGTGCGACGTAAAGCAAATAGCAAAAAAAAAAAAAAAAAAAAAAAAAAGTTCACTTTTCTTACCTTTCTTCAGAACTCGCACATTCCCTCATATTTGTATTTTGCTGTCGAATGGCAGGCGCAATAAGCTGCACCAAGTCCATATAACTGAACCGAAGACCAGTATGCTGACCATTCAGCCAACGAGTCGGACACCCGGCAAATTCTACTGTACAGTACTATTTTAATTTTCCCCCTTTGAATACTCATCGCCCCCCACTTATTTATTGCTCCCCTGATAACCCAAATCGCCCACTTGGGGGCGATCGCCCCCAGGTTGGGAACCACTGCTCTAGACGCACATTGTACCTCAACGAGTAGATGGTCGCTGATATCTCGTCATTGGGAAGGGTGATGCTCATAACAAGGGAAAGAATTTTAAGGTGGAAAGTATTGTCGCAGAAGGGGGAAAAATACATTTTAAAAAGTGAAAAAAGGTGTTGATGAAGTCACGTTTAATGTTTAAAGCAGTCACATGAACTTTCCTTATCCCATTTACTGGATTCGAATAATTAATAAACTTCTTGTATTGGACTGCACACAACATTTCAATGTTTTTGACAGAAAGTCGCTGGCGCTTTGAGCTCGGTGGATTCTTACACATAGGGAGAAACTCCACTCGACATCTACAGAAACCAATAAAGTATATCTTGTCAGCACTTGGAAAAGGAGTTTTTTTTCAAATTTAATTCGAACTTGTTTTTAGCAAATCCATCAACGTTCTCCCTAACACTCAACAACGTCTTCCAAGCTCTGAATCACATCAGGCAAATACTTGTAGCCATGCACTGCAAAATGTTCCAACTCTAGTGGTAGTGGACTAGCCTAGTACTACTAATCCAGTGACGGCACGCCACTGGTACAGCCCCAGCATTTGCCTGGTTTGAAAATAGGAAACCACGCAACACCACCATCAGGGTTGCCAACAATGAGGTTCGAACCCACTATCTCCCGAATGCAAGCTCACAACTGCACGGCCAACTCGCTCGGTATTGTTATGAGTTATGAGTCTGTTCCATGAAGAAAACTCGTACCCTGTTATCTGTTACCCAAACTCCGCGAAACACTGTAGGCGTTCGTGTAAAGCAACAAGTCCATCAGTCAATGCTTAACGTCTATCTTGATCGTTTCAACAAGTCCTGAAGGTAGGCATCAATCAATTGGTTTCCTTGTTCGATTTAACATCCTTCATAATGAATAAATTGTATTCCCAAATATGAATGCTTTGAAGTATTAGTGCTAGTCGCATACCCAAATAACTAAATGAAGAATATTGTTCCATAGTATCAACTTCCTGTCCGCCTCCGTGGTGTAATGGTTAGTGTGATTAGCTGCCACCCCCGGAGGCCCCGGTTCGATTCCCGGCTCTGCCACGAAATTTGAAAAGTGGTATGAGGGCTGGAACGGGGTCCACTCAGCCTCGGGAGGTCAACTGAGTAGAGGAGGGTTCGATACCCACCCCAGCCATCCTGGAAGTGGTTTCCCGTGGTTTTCCACTTCTCCAGGCAAATGCCGGGATGGTAGGCTACATAACTTAAGGCCACGGCCGCTTCCTTCACTCTTCCTTGTCCATCCCTTCCAATCTTCCCATCTCCAACCAAGGCCCCTGTACAGCATAGCAGGTGAGGCCGCCTGGGCGAGGTACTGGTCATCCTCCCCAGTTGTACCCCCGACCCAATGTCTCACGCTCTAGGACACTGCCCTTGAGGAGGTAGAGGTGGGATCCCTCTTTGAGCCCGGGGAAAAAACCAACCCTGGAGTGTAAGCAGATTAAGAAGAAGTATCAAAATCCAGAATTCGATGCCTATCTCTTTCTCAATTGGAAAATAGGGTCATAGGAAGCACGTTGTTGATCACATAGATCCAATCGGATAATCTGCTGCTGCTCTACAATGCGATATGTTATCAAGACGATGAACAATGATACTAGCCGTGATCGCATATCACTCAACTCAGTAACTAGCTCACAGAGATGTTCCAATAACACGTCTAATACCAGTATTATATACGCGAACCTTTTCTTCAGCCCGATTTTTACGGGGTGAGGAGTAAGGAGGGAGCGCTACCGGTTTCGGTTATACTGCCAACCGGATGGAAACGAAATCTGAATTGAATCGATAATATGATCGATCAAATATGAATTTTCTAAACATTTATTATCTTACGCCAAGAACGGTGTCACACATACATTATTTAACATTATATAACATTTCTCGATGCGAATCTTGTTCCTAGCATGAATTATATATTTTGGCTTTGCTGTGTAAACAACAACAGTACTAGTTCGTAAAGTGTACGCCAGATGTCGCACAGCGATGCATAAGCGATTCATAGTTTGTGTTTCAAAGGTTGCCAATATGGATGTCGAAGATAACCGAGGTCTACCGATTCAGCACTAGAGAGCTCATGGCTCAAGAAAAGGTTCGCGTATAGTACACAGAACTTGAAATCAACGCCATTTATCTCATCTATCAATTCTTTGCAGGAAGAAAGGAACTTTAAAGCTACCAGTCGGTAGACTGTTCGGTTTCGTTCTTATAGAGTTCATTCATATAGTAGGTGTGACGTGATTTAGAAATTTGAATGAGCTGTTAAAATGAGAATTACATAATTAGATAAATGTCATACACTGTATAATGTATTTACGTCCACATTAGAGCGAAGACCTTGCTGTCAGAAAAGGGTGAAGGATCTCTGTCTGAATTTAGAGAGTACCGATAAGTTAAATCCACAGCCTGTTTCCAGTCATTTGACCGGGTCAGGACTGAAATGAATGAGGCCCCCGTCTAGCAGCGAGACAGATGAAATGATATTGGAGAATGTTGCTGGAATGAAAGATGACAGGGAAAACCGGAGTACCCGGATAAAAACCTGTCCCGTCTCCGCTTTGTCCAGCACAAATCTCACATGGAGTGACCGAGATTTGAACCACGGAACCTAGAGATGAAATGCTGGCAGGCTGCCGCCTGAGCCACGTAGGCTTTCGAGAGTAACTACGTGACAGATTTGGCGAGAGTCATCAAAATGGACCCTGCTTCTTTACTATCGGCTGTGAAGTGACAAGTTATGCTCCACGATTATTTATTCACCCATTAGTTTCTGAAATTCTGTAATTTGTTACTTGTTATCACTTACCTATTTTATTGTTTTTGTTCATTACGGAAACGACCGTGTGAAATGACTTCTCGAAGGGGGAGACCCAGAATTCACCCCCCAAGGGAGAAACCTTTCCCTGGCCGCATGTCCCTATCAGAGGCCACGCCAGAGAAATGATTTTTGCCGCCAGATAATCTTTCCAGGAGGAGAATGAAAGTTTACAGCATTCTAATTCTCCTTTCATTCCGTTCAACCAGGTCACAGAATGAACTGCCGCAGCTCTCCACACAAGCCGAAGCACCGCGTCGAGAAAAATATGACGCTACGGACGCGGTACGCCGCTGCTATCAACTCCTGGAATTTTTTCTTTTTTTACAACTTACTTTACGTCGTACCGACACAGACAGGTCTTATGGCGACGATGGAAGGAGAGGGCTAGGAGTGGGAAGGAAGCGACCTTAGCGTTAATTAAGGTACAGCCCCAGCATTTGCCTTGTGTGAAAATTGGAAACCACAGAAAACCATATTCGGGGCTACCGACACTTGGGTTCGAACCCACTATCTCCAGAATTCAACATAATAGCTACGTGACCTAAACCGCACAGCCAGTCGCTCGGTAAAGAAAAGACCTAGAAGCCCTGTACTATCACCATGATTTATTCTTTTCAAGACGTTTTACGGTGACATACTGTATTTATGAATATTTCAGGGTCTGCCTCTGTGTTGTAGTGGTTAGTGTGATTAGCTGTCACCCCCGGAGGCCCGGATTCGATTCCCGGCTCTGCCACGAAATTTGAAAAGTGGTATGAGGTATGGAACGGGGTCCACTCAGCCTCAGGAGGTCAACTGAGTAGAGGTGGGTTCGATTCCCACCTCAGCCATCCTGGAAGTGGTTTTCCGTGGTTTCCCACTTCTCCTCCAGGCAAATTCCGGGATGGTACCTAACTTAAGACCGCGGCCGCTTCCTTCCCTCTTCCTTGTCTATCCCTTCTAATCTTCCTATCCCCTACCAAGGCCCCTGTTCAGCATAGCAGGTGAGGCCGCTTGGGTGAGGTACTGGTCATCCTTCCCAGTTGTATCTCAGGACCCAATGTCTCACGCTCCAGGACACTGACCTTGAGGCGGCAGAGGTGGGATCACTCGCTGCGTCCGAGGGAAACACCAACCCTGGAGGGTAAGCAGATTAAGAAAGAAGAAGAAAAAAGAATGAATATTTCAGTAAGACAGAAGACCCTCCACTTTAAAAGTACTGATGGAGTGTTTATCTAAGTCACTTATTTAAGGGCAGTAAATCCTCTCTAAATGAAGTTCTGCACAATATCGGTTTGATTACCATCCGGTACTATTAGTAGGAAAGTATTGTTAGAGAAAGGGGATAATGTCACTCTTCGCACTTCATTCTTGAGGGAGATGAAAGGAAAAAAGTCTGTTGGATGTGGTGGGGCTGGGTGATACCTGGGTAAATTTCGTTAATGCCCATTTGAAAGGATGGATCGATGCTATCCCATAAGGTACGGTGCCAGTACCTATAGGCAAAGGTTGCTGGCTAATTCTTCTTCATGCTGAGCCATGGCTTTATCACTGGCACAATACTACTTTTTATATCTAAGAAAACTAAGAAGTAGGAAATTACGGAAAAGAAATGAATCAGCAAATATTTTACGCATGGTGTGAAAATCAGATGCCACATAACATGAAAGTAAATAGTGTTGTAATAGTGATGGACAATGCTTCCTACCAAGGCCGTACCCAGGATTTTATTTGGAAAGAAAACTACACGAGCAAATAAAAATGCTATATTTTTATTTATCACATAGAATTTATCGCATAAAATGTTTTCAGTGTTTTTGGGCGTTACATACAACTCAAACGGTATAGTGGAAAGGTCACTTCAAAGAGGTCTAATAGGCAACGCACACTGTAAGTTACTGCGTGCGTGCAGCGTGAGACAAAAAGTTCAGTCACTTCTTTAAACATATTTCAAGGTTTGATACATTTTGAAAAAAATTGTGGATGTGTACCGTTGAAATATTTCTATAGGCCCTATGTTTATAAATATTGATTATTGCATTTTAAAATAAGTCTTCCGAATGTCATATCTTTTCATAGTTAGTACCTGTTAATAGCCTGAGTAGCAAAGAGTCACGGAAACGCACTGAATGTGATGATAATAACGATTTGCTCCTCTGCGAGACCTCAAAACGGCAGCAGTACGGCGAGGCATCGACTCTACAAATTGTTGGAATCGTTCTGGAGGGATATGGACCCACGCATCGTGCACTGCTACCCACAATTGGTCTTGTGTAGTTGGTGCGGGGTTCATGGAGCATACACCAGCATCGACAGCATCCCATGAATGCTTGACTGGATTAAGATCGGGGGATCTGGAAGGCCGATCCATGGTCGTAACTTCACTGGAGTACTCCTCCAATCACCTGCGTGCCACCACAGAGCGGTGACATGACGGCATGTCCTGTTGAAACATCGCGTCTCCATCAGGTACTTTAGGGCCAGAAAGAGATGCAGATGATCTGAAAGAATGTCCACATAACGTGCACCAGTCAGCGCTCCCTGCAGCCGGACAATCGGGCCTAATTGCGACCACGAGAACGCCGCCCAGACCAGAACTGAGCCACCTCCCGCCTGGACACAACCTTGTTGACATGCAGGATCCATAGCTTCATGGGGCATACGCCACACTCTCACGCGCCAATCAGCTCAATACAACTGGAACCGGAATTCATCGGACCATACTACATGCCACCGCTGTTCCATGGTCCATTACCGATGTTCGCGGGCCCATGCACTTCGTTGAGCTCTGCGTCGAGGTGTCAGCAAAGGGATACGAGTTGGTCGTCGGCTGGTGAAGCCTTTGCGGCGCAGTTGCCTCCTTACAGTCCTGGTAGAAATGGGTTTCTGACTCCCAACATTCAACTGGGCGGTGATCTGACTCACAGTAGCCCTCGAGCGCCCCAGCATGGTTCTGCGCAGGCGACGTGATGTCCGTTCATTTAACACCTAAGGTCTTCCCGTGCGGCGGTTTACGCGGGTGGTAACATTCTCTCTGCGATATTGAAGATCCACCCTCGACACTGTTGACCTCGGAAACCCGAATTCGCGTGTAATCTCCGCAATGCTATGACCCATGCACCGTGCGCCGATGATCATCCCACGTTCAAAGTCGGTTGACTCGCGACATGTTGCCATCTTCATGACACTGGTGTCTGTGACAGACTGCTCAGCTACGCCGCAGCTAGCCGCAAATCTCACGGGTCATACACAGCACATTTTCTAATGGGACACCCCTTCTCGCGACTTTTGTCCACTCAGTGTATTACTAGCGTTTAGCACACGTGAAATTACTGTATTTCCAGTTTCATACAAATCTCAGCCAATAGTAGCTCACCCCCGCTTCCTTATGAGACAACGGCAGTGCTTCAGGGCTATACGCGAAGAGTACATGAAGCTTGGTGAGCGTAGCTAGCGGAAGCGACAAGTATGACAATTCCTCGAACAGAAACAAAGAAATTCGAGGAAGGTCCTGATCTTGCGGAAACGAGTTAACCTTTCCTCATCACGCAAGTACAGAGAGGTGATCCTTCTGTCTCGCCTCGCCTCCATACCCGCAAGGATATGTGTATTTCATTGATATACAATTTACATTTATAAAGTTCCGAATTTCAAATATCGCATAACTTTCACAATATTCTGAATATTACTAATTTACTTATAGCTAATATATATATATATATACATACAGTATATTAGTACTATTAGGGGCTGCCTGGCCGAGACGGTAACGGCGTGCTCGGTTCGCCCGGAAGGACGTGGGTTCGAATCCCCGTCAGGAAGTCGTAAAATTTCAGAAGCGAGATTTCCACTTCCGGAGGTGCACATGGCCCTGAGGTTCACTCAGCCTACACCAAAAATGAGTATCAGGTTAATTCCTGGGGGCAAAGGCGGCCGGGCGTTGAGCTAACCACTACCCCATCAAGTGCCGAGGTTACGGATAGTGAAAGCCTTTACCTTCCATCCCTCCAGGGGCCTTCATGGCCTGTACGGAGATGACTTTGCTTTGCTATTAGTACTATTAAAGCACAAAACTTTTTTTTAATTTCGAGTAACGTTATGAAATATACATTTTGACTCATTTGTATGATGCTTGTTGTCTAAAGGGGCCTAACATCTAGGTCATCGGCCCTGACTCATATGTATGTCTGTTTAACATGAATTATTTTTTTCAAAAATGTATAGATGAGGACATTTTAAAATCTTTCTTGGACATGAGAACCATAATTTCGTAGACAATCATTTATTCATACCATTTTTGAGATTTTAGTATAAATATATTCACCAATAAATACTTATGGGGAAAAGTATAAGTTTTACTCGTATAGATATTGGTGCATCAAATCCGTTTAATTATCAAATCATCCCCTCACCCCAGTAAACTATAATACTTAACCAAAACAAAATATATTTTACAATGACGTTTACATTATAATTTATATATTTCATTATACGTTTCATAACACTTGTGAGTGTGTTGTAATGTTAGAATAAATAAACCGTGAGATCACGAGCAAACTACCACTATTAACAAGTTAATTGTCAGTCGAAACAATGCCATGGCGAGACATGACTGAAATTATCTTTTAGGTGGAGAAAACAAAAAGAAATAAAATGGGCATGATGGGAAAAACTGCTCCACATCTATTGGGTATTCTCCCAAATTTCTCTGCATCAGAAGCTGCCCTAGATCTGTTGGGTTTTCCTCGGTCTATAGATTCTCTTTGCGTCGCACTGACACAGACAGGTTTCATGGCGAAGATGGGGTAGGACAAGGCTAGGATTAGGAAGGAAGCGATCGTGGCTTTAACTATGGTACAGCCCCAACATTTGCCTGGTGTGAAATTAGGAAACCATGAAAAACCATCTTTAGGGCTGCCGAAAAAGGGGTTCGAACCCACCATCTACCGAACACAAGCTAACAGCTATGTGACCAGACGGTGTAGCCAGCTCACTCGGCGCGGGCTTTTATTTTCGTGCACTGAGTCAGGGATTAACCTATTGTCGATGCTTTTACAAATGCAATTACTCTAAGGACATTCGAAATGCTGAAATAATTTGTTTAGTGATTACCACGACTGTTGAAAAATACAATTTTCATTTATAAACATGAATAAGCAACAACTATTCTGGACGAAGTCTAGTAGGACACTGACAACTTGGAGAATAAAAACGGAATATTTCGTTGACAATAGGTTATTCACATTCTTTAATACAGGCCAGGGCCTGTCAGGGTGCATGCGCGTGGTACATGCACTGTGCACGGTGCAAAAGAGGACTTCGCTTGGCTGACCAGAGTGCAGACCCCCCACTCTTCGATTTGGAGCAATAGCGCTTACTCTCTCTTTCCTCATGCCTGTCTCGCTCACTCCCCCTGTCTCCCTCTTACCCACTTGCTCCGTAGCGCTCGAAATCCGAGCTGAGTTGAGACGAGTAGAGCCGAGCTTAGCCGAGTAGCCCAGAGACGAAGCGTTGGTCCGAGCCGATCCGAGCGACACCGATGCACAGTGCACGGAGCTCTTGCGCCTCGATCTGCACGCGTGAGATTTTGGGCGTTTGAGAGGCCCTGACATAGGCTAAGGAAAATGCTTTTAAGAATTTTAATTTCAGACTCATAAGTATATCTGACACATGATCCACATCAACTGATAACAGATATGCCAAAAACTGAAGACGAAAATGTTCATACAATTTTAAACTTATAACCATTCAAACATACAGATATTGAAAATAATATTAAGACAATAACCTTTATGTTTTCCGTACGTATACTAATAAAAGGCCCTAGTGAACATTTAAAAAATGAATAACTTGTTCTGGAGTGTAAATAAAACTGAATGATCGTGTAAAATCGACTAAAAAGCTTACATGCAAACAATGCAACAAGGTTATTTTACAGTATCTTTCAGTAAATTTGTTAACAATATTGTTAAAGAAAATGTTTAGGACGGCGCAGTTTTATAAGTCAAATTCAATTTTTTATTTTGCAAATGCTTAATTTCATAACAGTTTTGATTTAATGGGTTGAATTTTCGAAAATGCAGGTTCTGTTCACGCTTGTCAAGTTTTGTTTTGTTTTTCGCCCGGCGACGGGGGAGGGGAGGAGGAGTTGAACCCCAATAATTCGCCCTCTATGTACGGCCTTGCTTCTTACTATTCAGTGCAAGCAGAAATGCCCCGACAGTCGTCAGCAAGAAGGGTGAAATGATTGACGGGCTTCTTTGCAATGGCTCACACACAAATCAGAGCAAGACGAAAAGTATTCTGCTGAACCTGATCCACGAGAATAGACCAGGACTCCGTAAGTGCCGTGTGGAAGAATTGGCAAGTTGTTCGGGTACCCCATTATCACTGCCATTTCCACCTCATGGCACTGATATGGGTTCAGGTGAAGTGTCGCGTGGCTAAGAACAACAGAACTTTCACAGCAACTAAGGGGCAGCCGTGTCGAGAATTCCGAGGACTAGACACGTGCGGTGCAGAAGGAAATCGTGATGGCTACAGGAAGGAATATTAGACCTTGACCCTATTTCATAAAACTCGACAGGTCAGACCATTTCGCCAAATTTGTCAATATGTCATCACAATTTCCTGTTTCATAAATGATACTATTTTTCGTTACGTGACAGGCAAAATATAATAATTTGTCAAACTTAAAGAACTTGTTTCACAAGCGCGACAATTTTATGTCAGACCTGGAGTTTACTGTATTACACTCTAGATGGCTCTGAAGAGCGATATCGATCATTGGATGCAGAAGCATAGTCGATGCAGATCGACTATTATTACGTAAAAGTAAGCGGTAAAATACAAGACGGAATTCATACTCACTCGGGCAGGTAAGGTAAGGGTGTATTCGGCCAGAAGGCAGGTCCGCACCTCCGCAGAGGTGTGCCTGAGCCGGAGTTTACGTACAGTAGGGTGGCCAGTTCCTTTCCGCTCCTCCATCCCCTTATCCCCCACCAACAGCGAGTGGCAATCCATCCAACTCTTGACCACGCCCAATGTTGCTTAATTTCTGAGAGCTCACGGGATCCGGTGTTTCAACACGGCTACGGCCGTTGGCAACTCGGACAGAATGACAAGTTTACAATATAAAACTTGATAAGAGAGAATAAGAATGTGATTTTTGGAAGATTTTCTACCGAGCTCAGCCATGAGCAGGAAGTTGAAGCTTGGAAGGACATAGTAGGAAAAGTCATGGGAGCCATCAAGAGACTGGAAGTATCAGAGCGCATTGAGTGGAGTGTGAACAGCGACGGTAGTTACATATTGTGGTACGGCGTTTTTTGTTTTTGTTTTTTGCAAGTTACTTTACGTCGCTCCGACACAGATAGGTTTTATGGCGACGATGGGACAGGAAAGGGCTATGAGTGGGAAGGAAGCGGCCGTGGCCTTAATTAAGGTACAGCCCCAGCATTTGCCTGGTGTGAAAATGGGAAACCACCAAAACCATCTTCAGGGCTGCCGACAGTGGGATTCGAACTCACTATCTCCCGGATGCAAGCTGCGCGGCCCTAATCGCACGGTCAACTCGCCCGCTCCTTGTTGTTTAAAGCGGCCTAATGTCTAGGTCATCGGCCCTTATGAAAGGAGAAGGAAGATATTTCACGAAAGGGCGGGAAACATAGTCTATACAAATTGTTACGGAGATCAATCCGGACGATCGCGTGAAAGGTTATGTAAATGCAAAACACCAAGCGCAACATTAAAGTTTACTGAACCTCTAATTGAAAAGCAACGTAATTAATCTGAAAAACATATTAATGATATTATAAATGAGTAGGTCACACATTTTTAAGTGTCCTGAGGTCATGGATAGTAAATCTGAAGGGAAATCTCCGCCTCGTGTCATAACGTTGCATCACCAAAGCACATTCCACTATAGAACAGCTTTGCTCGCGCTGGACCGTTGATGTGTCAGGTACATTTACCAAATGATGACAGCTAGTTCCGCAGTTCCATTACTAGAGATGTGCATCACAATCACGAACTGTGATTAAGTCACAGATGCCAAACATTAGCAGTCACAATATGTGATTGATGGAGCGAAACATCTATGCCGGGCTGAGTGGCCGTGGCCTTAATTAAGGTACAGCCCCAGCATTTTCCTGGTGTGAAAATGGGAAACCACGGAAAACCATCTTCAGGGCTGTCGACAGTGGGATTCGAACCCAGTATTTCCCGGATGCAAGCTTACAGCTACGCAGGGAATCTCCTTTAAAAGTAAAGAAACACGTATTCTTTTGTTTTCGGAAAATCCACTTAAGGGAGGAGGGGGGGTGAAAAGGACTGAAAAAAGGTTTGAATCCCTTAATCGGGATGTTCATATCTCAAACATTGAATATGTTGTAGACATGAAAATTGGTATTTGGAATCTCCTTCAAAAATAAACACATATTTTTTGTTTTCGGAAAATCCATTTAATGGGGGGTGAAAAGGACCGAAAAATGGGTTGAATTTTTTAATGAGAATACTTATATCTAAAATACTGAAGTTGTTACAAACGTGAAAATTGGTATTTGGAATCGCCTTCAAAAGTAAACGAATACATATTTTTTGTTTTCGGAAAATACACTTAAGGGGGTTAAAAGAATTGAAAAATTGGGTAAACTTTAAAAATGAGTATATCTACAGTATATCTCAAAAACGTAGCATGTTACAGACGTGAAAATTGTTATTTCGAATCTCCTTTAAGAATAAAGAAACGCGTATTTTTTGTTTTGTTTTCGAAAAATCCACTTAAGGGGGTGAGAAAATTGAAAAAGCTTGTGATTTTTTAAAATGGGTGTACCTACAGTATTTTACAAAACATGACATGTTACGGACGTGAAAAATGATATCCGGAATCGCCTTTAAAAATAAAGAAACGTGTATTTTTTATTTTCAGAAAAGCCACTTACGGGGGGGGGGGGGGGAGAAGAAGTGAAAAAGGTGTTGAATTCTTTTTATGAGGATACTTAGGTACATCTCCAAAACTGAAGATGTTACAGACGTGGAAATAGGTATTTTGAATCTCCTTTAAAAATAAAGAACCGAGCTCGATAGCTGCAGTCGCTTAAGTGCGGTCAGTATCCAGTAATCGGGAGATCGTGGGTTCGAGTCCCACTGTCGGCAGTCCTGAAGATGGTTTTCCGTGGTTTCCCATTTTCACACCAGGCAAATGCTGGGGCTGTACCTTAATTAAGGCCACGGCCGCTTCCTTCCAATTCCTAGGCCTTTCCTATCCCATCGTCGCCATAAGACATATCTGTGTCGGTGCGACGTAAAGCAAATAAAAATAATAATAATAATAAAAATAAAGAAACACGTATTTTTTGTTTTCGACTTGAGAGAGGACTGTTTCTCACACGTACAGTTCTACAGGGAGCATAGTTAAGGGTGTTAACCACCCCAGTGAAAGTTTAATGAATGCTGGGGCTGTACCTTAATTAAGGCCACGGCCGATTCCTTCCCATTCCATGCCCTTCCCTGCCCCATCGTCGCCATAAGACCTATCTGTGTCGGTGCGACATAAAGCAACTAGCACACACACGAAAGTTTAATGGGGCTTATGGTTCCAATCTGTAGCTACCTTCAGGTAGTTTCCGTCTCTGATTTTAGATGGCGCTGGAGGTCATACATAACGTGTAGATACCGTAGTTGTACACAGGTTCTGTAGATGGCACGCAAGTAGGCATGAAATGAGCGATATTAATAATTAAAGGCAGTTTGTCTCGAACTGAAGTATTTCAAGTCTAACTTTAATCAGTGGGCCCTTCTAACACAGAATTAGTCATATAACGTCGAGCATTATGGAGATAATATTGCTGGATTGCATTGAATCCGACTTTACTCAATCGATTAACCTTGTTCGAACTTATATCGATTTTAAGCGATATTTCCCATGATGCTACAGTATTTGTGTTGTTTGAATTCCAAGTGCCCATGTGCTTGAGCTGTAAAACTTTGTTCCTTGTGCTTGTTTATTAGAAATATATCTTCGCCAGTCCTCCTGAAATCCTGTATTTCCTGTTTGAGTATACCTCAGGGGCTGAAAGCTGAATGGTTCTATTAATGTAGTTCTATATGTTTCCTGTCTCAGTGCATTTAATTCTGTTATTTTCATTTTCATTTTCATTTCACTTGGATAATGATGTCATACCCCATTCTCTTGCATATGGTATGCTCTACTGTCTTGCTTTTAAAGGGATTTCTTATTTGTTATAATATCAGCTTTGTGTTAATGTGCCAATCATTCTATTGAAGTTAAAAACTGCTTTGAGCCGTGAGGTTATGTTCTCAGTATGCCATATGAACTATGGGTATCAGAGCATTGTTTACAACATAGTAAGTACTTGGAAATAAGAATATATGAATTACAATGTATTGGACATGGAAGTAGTAGAACTGCATTATTATCGACGGGTGGGAGGAGGGGCGTGGGGAAGGGAAGGGAGGGGGGACTGTAAGCATAACCGGATGTGCGTCACTGCGCCGGATGCTACTTCTCTGCGATATCTGTTGATACTATACTGAGAGTCAACTCAAGACCTTAGCGGTCCCTTTGATGTTAGCCAGACTTCTGGTCGGTGAAAAGGCTTCCGCAGCGCCAAATAGTTCCCTAGGTTTGTTACTTGTTCCTGAAGTCACGAGCTTCCTTCAGTTTGGTTAGATATTCTGGTGAACAGACTTCATGAATTAAAAACTTTTGCCCTGTATAAATATGGAAAATATATCACAGGTTGTATGTTATTCAGGTTCGTTACCAACTCTTATATTTCATACGTAGATGGCTATGAATAGTTATTGTTCTCAGTGGTGTATGTAGCAAAATAATAATTATTTAATGTGATATTGATATGTTATTGCACTGTGTACTTAGTAAGCTTTGTTCGAGTTCATTCCATTGCTGATAAGTTCGCATAATATGTGCGACGTTGAAGATGGATCCAAGAAAACTGTTGGCAATACTGGCTACAACAGGATGTTCAGTATACATAATGGCTGCCAGCTGTGAGCAAGACGTGTGTGATGCTGTAACGCTTGAGTCCCCTGTGAAATACTTTAAAGCTAACAAAAGTGGAGAAAAATTAAGTAGGAAATCTAAACCAAATTGTTTTAAACGTTTACAGTAGCCTACGAGATGAGAATCCGCTGTGGGCTGTGGAAGACGTGGTGAAAGACACCGCGCAGATGACCTGCCTTTCTGTGTACAGTGTTTACGTTGCTCGCGTGGAATTTAAACTCCACGAAAAACCCAAGTCTCCAGCGAAAGGTCAATGTGTCAGCTCAGCATTCGCCGTAAATAAAACAGGAAGGGCCTTCCACGGTATGGGAATAGGATCCTTGGCATATTCGATAATAATAATAATAATAATAATAATAATAATTTGTACTTTGCTTTATATTCGTAACCGCCCTCTACCTGCAGAAATGTTGTCATGAGGGGATCATGAGTTCCTTTTTACCTTCCGAATGACGAGACTACAATATGTACAACATTCCTGGAAACATTGTATTTTGCAATCCCACTCACAGGTTTTTTTCAGCTTTTTGAAATGTGGAAACTGCCACTGACAGTTGTTGTACGAGAGCGGAATCGTATAATTATGTTGTAAGTCCCCATGTGCCTCACACAAATTGCATTATAAAAAAAAATAAACCCTGCTTCTCTTGCCTCGGTATTCGTCAGTAATCTGTAGGTTTTACATGGTCAGTAAAGGAATAAATAGGTATGGTATATAATCAGAGTAGAGCTATGTGAAAGGATGTGATTTCGTTTGATGCTTCACTATTTCAGAATGAAGTACTTGTCAGATAGACTCACGGCGTTAATAATAAGCTGGTTGTGGCGGAGATGGATGGGAACGGAGACGGGAAGGGGGAACAGGAGACGTGTTCTCGTGCGGAAGGATACTTTTCCTGAGCTCTTGAGTTGAATTTCTGTATATAGCAGTAACATATTGCACAAAATGCGCACTGTGGCGCTATATCTTATCAGAGACTGAAACTACTAGCGCCTAGTGGCTTGGTACCAAAATTTATCACTGAGTTACATCTCTATTCTATTCTCTTTGGTGTTAAGACTTCCCACTACTGTTCAAAGGCCAGGGGAATCCCCAAGCGGGTGCCATATGACTTGTCAAGCCTGGCGTGATATGAAGTGTTGACAGCTGAGGCAGCAGCATGTTTAGCTCTGCCGCTCCGTTCCTTAACAACGACTGGACATTTAAGATGATTGTGTTGTGAGGTTCTTATCGCGACGGTTATGTGCACTACAGCGCAGAGAATATTTTTGATTGAGTGTTATTTGCACAAGAAGAAGAAACCAGTTAAAAGGTGCCTTCGAAAATTCCGTGGACAGCTTCCCGGTTCTACAGTACCATCAAAACGTTATGTGCATCAACTCGTTCACAAGTGGCGTAGTACTGGTTCCGTAACTAATAAGAAAAAACAGCGAAGGAGAACAGCTCTCACACAAGAGTGGTTAGATGATGATGATGATGCTTGTTGTTTTAAGGGGCCTAACATCGAAGGTCATCGGCCCCTAAGAGTGGTTAGAAAGTATACAGATAGGACTACAAGTCAGTCCACATAAGTCGCTTCGGAAATTAGCTCAGGAAACGGGTATTTCACATTCATCAGCACGTAATGCAACACAATTATTACATTTACGATCTTACCGGATTCATTCAGTCCATAACATATAACCCACATATTTCAGTGCAAGAATAAGATTTTGCAATTGGCTAATGAATAGTGTCCACGTGGATCCGAAGTTTCTTTTTACGAGTGACAAAGCGTGGTTTCATTTTAGTGGATATGCCAATTCACAGAACAGTAGGATCTGGGATACAGAGACTTCTGCACGATGTGAAGGTGGGTGTATGGTGCCCAGTGGCGACGCGTGACGTTTTAAAAAGTGTTACCACACTCCTGAGAGTATTTTGTCGCTCGCACCGCAACATTTTTATGAGCAGTACAGATGTCATTTCATAAAAGTGAAAGACTTGATAATTGATATTATTTTCGTCTAAGATAACATAATTTGAAAATGATGAAATGGCACATAATATTATATTGAACACTAGTGAGCATCAACATCATAGAAACTAGCAGTCTCGATCATGCACTAATTGAAAATAGTTCACATCATGAAAAACGTGTGGCATAAAGTTTAAAATTAATTTCTA
The DNA here is from genome assembly GCF_040414725.1 of Anabrus simplex. Taxonomy (NCBI): domain Eukaryota; kingdom Metazoa; phylum Arthropoda; class Insecta; order Orthoptera; family Tettigoniidae; genus Anabrus; species Anabrus simplex. The sequence goes on along the minus strand of NC_090266.1, from coordinate 739,252,441 downwards.
ACGGAGCTTCAAGGCTTACCTCAGTATTTCCTATTTATACTTTAGGTCGATACGACGGCGTATTGTGGCATCAAAAATATCTATCACAGCATCGTAGAAATTAGGCATCTTCATTAAGTCACTCAGAAATTTCTTCTCAATCGCAATCAAAGAAAGTGCAGAGAGCCTGTCCTGTACTTGTGAATTTCTTTCGAAGGCGTGTATCCTTTTTAAGGCCGAGAAGCTTCTTTCAGCGGAAGCGCTAGTTGCCGGGATGGTGAGGATGAGGTCAATCAATTTCATTGCTTCTGGATATGCTCTTTTAAGACCATTGGTGTACACATATTGGTAGAGGTCATTTATGCATTATTTTTCACAAGGTCGGGCTTCGTGTAAGAGGACAGACCTTTAAGTTTCATACAGTCAAAATTTCGTCCATAGGTCTTCACTAACGACTGATAGGGACTGTTCGGGAACTCCTTTGCGAAACAATTAAACTGGTCAATATCAATTAACTGAAGGAACTCCAGCTTGTTAATATCAGAAAATCTGATAGTTGCACGGATATGATGTCAATTATTTCCAAATACAATCGGAGATAGGATGTTTTCTTGGTTCCTATGAAATCAATTCTCTGGCGCTTTTGAGGGTAATCTTGCCTCCCTTCATTGTCTTGCAACTTTGACCACATAGTTTCAAAATTATATCTGGTTGTCTGCGAAAACGCTTTAAATTGCTGGATCTCTTTGGAGCAGAAGGCAATATCATATATATTCTTCTGAAGGATCTGATACAGAAAATCAGATTGAGAAAGCACTTCAGCAAATACATTGAATAGGAAATAGAAATCAAAGTCTTGTAGCGTAACATAGTAACTCTTAGCTTGAATTCTCGTTCCACCGTCCCATTCGTCTGCGTTATCATTCATTTCTCTAAAGAATTCAAGGAGATCTATATAGAGACAGGACACAACTTCAACGAACCTACCAGCATATATCCATCGGGTAGGCGCTACTGTTGGTAATCGTCTCTGTATTACTTCGTCAAAAGCAGTGGCCCTTTTAGGGGATAATGAAAAAAAAAAAACTGCTAACCCGGACAAGGTCTGAAAAAATACTTTATATTCCTTGATGTGGTTAACAGATGGCTGTAATACCAAGCTGAGCCTATGACCGTAGAAGTGAACAAATAGAGTCTGGTCGTATTTATCCCTGACTGACTTCTGCAACCCACTGTGCTGTCCTGCCATCACCGCTGCGCCATCAAATGTTTCTTCTACTAACTTTTCACCACACTGAAATTCTTGTAACACTCCAAAAAGATGTTTAGAGAGAGAAACAGCAGAACGGTCAACGCTTACATCACTGAGGCCCAGTTTCATCAACACATGTTAGTACTTAACAAGGTGTTAAATCATTTTAACATACGATTTAAGAAAATTTGCGTTTCATCAACAACTGTTAACATTAACAAATGTTAAACTGCGTATTAAAGTTAACATCAGCCATTTCCAATGTTAAATGGCTAACATTAGCATTTAGCAACCTGTTCCAAAATGGCTGTTGTGAATCTCGCTTTCGATGCGGAATTGCTCTATTTAGATCTTTTACAAAACAATCCTGATCGAAGAAGAGTTCAGCGACGTAATGACTTTTGAAAATTTGACGGATGCGGAATTTCTTTATAGATACAGGTTATCGAAAATAGTCGTTGCTAAGGTTGTTGACGAAATTCGAGTGAGGTTAGAATATCCTACGAAGAGAAACTTAACCTCTTTCTCCAATGTTGCAGGTACTGATAATATTACGATTTTTTGCTACTGGCTCTTTTCACATAATGGTCTGAGACAATGCTGGAATTACTAAAGCCACTGTTAGTAGAGTTGTTTGACGAGTGTCTGCAGCAATAGCATCCATGAGGAGGAAGCATATAACATTACATTCCCTTCAGTAGAAGAGCGTCAGCAAATTATCCGCGACTTCTATGAAATAAACCGTTTTCTTAGTGTTTGTTCTAGGTGCAATAGATTACACAGATGTAAGAATCCAATCACCTGGAGGCAATTGGGCCGAAATATATCGTAATCTGAAGGGATATTTCTCTGTTAATGTTCAGGTGATTAATGAGCCTAACCTCCAAATCAGGGATATATTGCTAGGTGGTCTGGTTCTGCACACGACAATATAATATTTAATAACTCCCATATCGGAGCACAGTTTGAAGTTGGACAATTAACGAAGTGATTTTGTTAGGTGACAGTGGATACCCGCTAAAAAAGTATCAGTTAACCCCATTGAAACCATCGCGGACTTTCTCCCACGCCTCGTCCTTTTCTTTTATCGCCAAGCCATCCGTGCTCTTGCACTCAATAACTTATATACATTTACTAACTAATTCAATTAACAACTCTTTTCCGAAGGAGGAAAAATTAGATCTACGATTCCGTTTTACTTCTCGCGCCATATTTTACAGCTGTACGCAAACAAAAGCGCATCGGAGAGCGCTGTAAAATAGCGTGTGTGTACCACTGCCTCCTTGATTCGCACCGGTTCGCAATATTGGGAGAGTTAACAGTCGATTAGTTAACATTTCACAAGAAAAGTTTGATGAAACGCAAGAAACCTAGCAAGATCTTAAAATTTTAACTCCGTATTAACTAACTGAGCCGCCTCTGTGGTGTAGTGGTTAGCGTGATTAGCTGCCACCCCCGGAGGTCCGGGTTCGATTCCCGGCTCTGCCACGAAATTTGAAAAGTGGTACGAGGGCTGGAACGGGGTCCACTCAGCCTCGGGAGGTCAACTGAGTAGAGGTGGGTTCGATTCCCACCTCAGCCATCCTGGAAGTGGTTTTCCGTGGTTTCCCACTTCTCCTCCAGGCGAATGCCGGGATGGTTCCTAACTTAAGGCCACGGCCGCTTCCTTCCCTCTTCCTTACCTATCCCTTCCAATCTTCCCATCCCTCCACAAGGCCCCTGTTCAGCTTAGCAGGTGAGGCCGCCTGGGCGAGGTACTGGTCATACTCCCCAGTTGTATCCCCCGACCAAGAGTCTGAAGCTCCAGGACACTGCCCTTGAGGCGGTAGAGGTGGGATCCCTCGCTAAGTCCGAGGGAAAAACCGAACCTGGAGGGTAAACAGATGATGATGATGATTAACTAACTACTTGTTAGTATATATTTAACATGTGTTGATGAAACCGGGCCTGAATCTCAAAAATCTCTCTTGAATTTCGCCTTCGGTACTAACATATCTAAATTCAGTCGAGAGTTGTGCTCTATTAGGAACGTCTGTACTTTCACCCGAAATAACGGAAATAAAGTTCGCTTTCTTAACCTCGTCCTTTCATTTCGCTGGTCATAAAATTAGCTATGGCTTCAATAATATCATTTTGTATATCGGATGAAAGTCCTGAGAAAACTGTAGATGTTTCTAAGTGGTGCCGAAATACGTCACCTTTCTTAGCAATTAATGCTAGTACGAAGGTCGATCAAATATAAACGGAATTTTTGTTCCTGAACATCAACAGTTGGTAGTACTGGCCCCGCGCTTCTGCTATGCTTAGGCGGGACCATTAGGAGTGGGAAGCGCATGCTGTTAGATATTTCCCGCCATTTCTGCAGTGACGCTCACGATGTTGGAGCAACAGGTGCACCCTCCACTGCGCAACGCATAATTATAAAATTTCTTGCTCGTGAAGGAGTTACGGCGGCGGAAATTTGCCAGAGATTGACTGCACAGTTCGGTGATCAAACATTGTCAAGGACGCGTGTGTTTGCATGGCATAAAAAGTTCAAGGAAGGAGGAGAACGTGTGGAAGATTAGCAACACCATCTCCGTCCTCGGACCAGCATTACAGACGAAAACATTCGTGTGGTTAAAGACATTATTGATGACGATCGTATCAGAAATTGCAGAACAAGTCGGAATCAGTTATGGGAGCTGTCAAGCAATCATCACAATGCGACAATGCGCGGCCCCATACTGCAGCTATAACTGTCTCCAAGCTACAGGAAATGCACTGGACTACACTTGATCATCCACCTTACAGCCCGGACTTATCGGCCTGAGATTTCCATTTGTTCGGACCGCTTAAAGAAGCTCTAGGAGGGCAACGATTTGTAGATGACGAGAGTGTGGAAAACTTCGTGCGCAACTTGCTGGTGACACGACCCTGTTCTTTTTACGATGAAGACATCAAAAAGCTGCCCATAAGCTGGGACAAATGCATTTCCAAAGCAGGAATCTATGTGGAAAAATACATTGTAAATACCTTGTGTTTCAATAAATTAATTTAAATAAAAAAATAAAATCCCGTTTATATTTGAACACCCCCCCCCCCCCTTCGTAACTCTCTGTAATTACCTTTGTTATCGGATTCTTCAGTTTCTCGATGACCCCTGTAAGGTAATCCTTGCTTTGAAAGAAAACGCACAGTATCTATTAAAGTGCTGACAATATATCTGTTATTTTTACTAGCTTATTATGCTCGTCAATTTTCTTTCTGCAAGCTGTACTCAAACAGAACTCTATTCTGGACCTTCCGAACTGAATCATATCGGCAACAGCGTTGATGTGTTCTTGAGACACCTCATGGCGTCTCTTTAAATTGAAACTATCTAAATTGTCCACACCGTCTTTATTCCAAGCATTATTTTCTGAGGAAAATAGAATACATGGCCCACAGTACAGTTTATTCATTTTTGCACAACCACATAACCAGTCCAGATTTATGTACCACGAGTCATGAAAATATCGTACTGTTCTTTTCGATTCCTTGAATACATTTTTAAGAGAAGGCGTGGGTCTATCTTTTTCAATTATGTTTTTCTTTTCTTCAAAAGTTCTTAACGAAAATGGCGAGTTCATTATATATGAACATTCTGGGCCGCCAGCTCACTTATTTTCGATGTGGAAGTGACAGGACTCATTTTAATGCTTAATATGTTGTGCAGTCCTATAGGCTATCCTTACCTAACATAAATTAAATATAAATTCACACTTTAACAAGAGAAGTCACATCGTATTATAACAGAAAACAATAATACAATAATATAACAACGCACTGTTGAGAGCGGTGGAAACAAGGGACAGAACAGCTCAGCACCGACGTTATAAGCTTCTGTTTCCACTTTCCACTGTGGCAACACGACCGGAGAAAGTGGTAGGATACATCCCAGTGTCGAGGGGAAAGGGCCCTTGCTTGGCGCAGGCGCAATAATACTCGCCTAGCTGTTAGAAGAGATTCAAAGCGTAACCAATGCGTGGAGTGGTAACAGCCTCTCGCTCAGCTTTGACGGTGGCAGGCTGCAATAGAGTTTCCGCGACACGTCCAGGCGAAGAAACAAAGATGAAAATGAAAACCTACAACCTGTTTTCCAGTCATTGACCGGGTCAGGGATGTAATGAATGAAACATATATAGGCTGTTATTACAATGGCGTCGCCACTCCCAAGGTGATTTATTAATGAGTGATAAATGCTATGAAATGATACTGGAGAGTGTTGCTGGAATGAAAGATGACAGGGAAAACCGGAGTACCCGGAGAAAAACCTGTCCCGCCTCCGCTTTGTCCAGCACAAATCTCACATGGAGTGACCGGGATTTGAACCACGGTATCCAGCGGTGAGAGGCCGACGCGCTGCCGTCTGAGCCACCGAGGCAAGAAACAAAGATATTAATATTAAAGAATATTCGATTATTATAGTTTCAAACTTACCAGCGGTAACAGTGGATACTAGCACGCTTCGCCACTGATGGTGCGCTATTAGTGCCCGACGAATTATAGGTCCGATAGTTTTTCAGGGCACAATTACTTCATACCGTTATATTCACAACATTCTCGAACCATTTTTTGCTGAACTGACTGAAGAAGAAAAAAGGTACGGCTATTTCCAGCGGGATGGTGCGACGGCTCATATGGCGCGTAGGCCTTTGCGACGGTTGCAGGAAGTGTTCGATGATGATCAGATCATCAGTAAAGGCTTATGGCCCCCTCGTTCGCCTGATTTAAGCACCTGCGACTTTTATCTATGGGGAACTCTCAAAGGAAAAGTTTACAGTAATAATCCTCGAACTGCAGAAGAATTAAAAATTGAAATTAGGAACATTGTGCATTCTATCAGTGTCCATGAACTGCAAAGTGTATTTCGAAATCTCATTACAAGATGTGAAGCTTGCATCGCAGCTCTGGGAGATAACTTTCAACATCTTCTGTAAATACTGGTGAGTTCAGTTTCATTTATTACTTGATTTATTTATTTATTTATTTATTTACTTATTTATTTATTTTTATTTATTTGTCCTGAGCATGTATATAGCTGGTGAGTTCAGTTTCTATAGGCGAAATCACGCCGCTTCTTTGAGACGACTCCATCTGCTCGCTATTGCGGGCACTGCGCTCGCTGTCACCGCTTATCTGCGCTCCTATGCCTCGGTACTCCGCGATGAAGTCTTAAAATATACTCGCTGTATGTAGCATTTTCCAGAGTTAGCTCTGCCAGTAGCCTGGTCGTCTTAGCTCTAAAAGGCAATACGACAAACGTGGTTTACAAAGAGGTTCTAGGGTTAATGAAACTACATTTTTGGTAGTTTTAATACTTTTCCTCGGTACTGCACTTTTATCAAACTAGGAAATCCACGCGAGCGAAGCCGCGGGTAACAGCTAGTTATGTATATTTTAACATGTTTTACAAGTAGTCTTCAAGAAAATGTAAAGTAATTAATGCCATTAACTCTTTCGGCAATGAAACTGTTCAAAGGGAACTGGCACATATCAAGACACACTTCCAAATCATACCAGCTAGAATCAATCACGTAGCTAGAAACACGTGTGTTGCGACTTTGTGATTCACTGGACATTATGGAGAACGTGAAGTATGAACTGGAAGGTATCCCAGGAAACCTCGGATTCCGTCTTCAAACAAAATATCGTGATGTCCTTAAACAAAATCCGGTCTACGACATCATGGTGGCCATGAACAAATATTTGGCTGGTACCTGATAATGTGGATCTGCCAGAATGTTTTATCTACACACGCTCCCGGACTGAAATGCTGCCCTGTAACATCCGTAGATGTAGAGCGATCATTTAGTTTGAGCAGAAAAACACCACACATTTATATCAGAAAACTTGGAGAAGGCTCTTATGGTGGACTGCAAAGCAAATTATTGACAGGAAAAGAAGAAAGAGGAAGGTGTATTTAAGTGTGTTTCTTCACGATCTTGTTCTTTTAAACACGGTTTCGTTACAACCTTACTAACTGATTTATTATGTGTATTAATTAACACACTGTGTCTTATCAAGGAGGCGTGTGCATATTGTTTTAACAGTGAACACTGGTAGATTGATACGTCAGTCCCCCCCACCCCTCCGCCACTGTTTGGAGAAAATATTACATTTTTATTCGCATTTTTGCCGGATGAAACTAGGAAACAAACGAATTATTAAAAAAAAAAAAGCAATTTGTACAAGCCCTGTTGTCTTATCAGCTAATTCCTTCCTTTATTTTCTTTAATTATCAACAAAATCATTAGCGGAAATATGCACAAAATGTCGTTCGTCGCGGCTAACCGGTATGTTTAGCGCCACAAGAAGTAGTGGACACTTTGCATGTGCTGTGAGGAAGGGTAGCAGGTGTGTGTGTGTGTGTGCATATATATATATTTTGTCACTGAGGTATGATTTACCCGCTTGCCGCGCGCATTAGTCTGTCTGGCAGTCTCTTTAGAGTCTCTTCTTAGTGTGCAGTTAAATACTAAATTATTTTAAATGTATAATCACGCCGTAGGTACTTCTATTTAATTGTAATAAATGCGTAATATTGTTCCTTTCGTGAAAGTTTTGTTGTGTAGTACTGAACCAAAATCTTTAAATCATATATATTACCGCACTTAAATTGGTAAAATCTCAACCTTTGCCTCTCTGTCGAAATTCGCTCAGAGAGCATCAAAAAACTTACCATTTTGGAGCTTATTTGTTTTAGTTTTGATGTATATAATCCCCCACCCCGACCCGTTATATCCCACAAACCCGGGTACTGTTCACTGTCTGTATACATTTTTGTCCCCGCACTTTTAATCCCCAATCGCCCTACTGTGTAAAAGAGTGTTACATTTGCATTTCATACAAGTGTTCAATAGCATGGAAATAAGTGCATACTTAAATGCAAATTTCACCACTTTTTGCAGCAGAGTTTCATGCTTATCTATATACCGTATTAACTTTTTTATGAAAACTAAAGTCAGTCAGTCCGGCCATTCTATCCGGTCGATTTCCTTCATTCTTTTTTAACTGAAAGGTATTCATGCATAGATTTGTCATCAGGTACTATAAATCACTTAACTTCTGCCTTCCTCAAATTATTTGATTTTTTCAATTTTTTGTCTCTTTGAAGAAATCATATCTTTGGTTCTAATTTAGGTACGGAGTTTGTTTTGGCCTAAGAACACTCAGTGGATCAAGCTCTTTCATTTCAGCTCTTAACTATTCAAATTGATTGATTCTGAGGAAAGTTATGAGTGCACATTCAATTTGACGTCCCATTTCTTCAACATTTTTTTTCTCATTGAAGCAATTAAATCTTTCGTTCTAATTGCGGTACGCAGTTCGTTTTGGTCTAAAAACGCTCAGTGAATCAAGCGCTTTCTTTTGAGGTAATAACTACTTAAATTGGTAGATTCTGAGAAAAGTTATATGAGTACATTTGTCTCCATGACGAAGATCTTTGAAGGACTTTTTAACAGTTCGGCGCGTAGTGTTGTTCCAAGGAACGTTTAATTCAATTCCTTTGTGTGATGTGTTTTCAAGTGTTTTGTTGACATAATATTACGTTCTATTACCACAGCAGATCATGTGCTTTATTTCATTAACTCGAAACTTTGCAAATACATCCGTGAGGATAGTAACAAACAACACCATACTTTGTACATTAAGGGCGGAACCAGCGGAAAACTGCTAGTATTGGTGATTTATACAGCATATAAATCCGGTACCTAGTTATCACACGGCATGCGCACGCGCTCTAGTGTTGCCTACGGAATGTGATCGCTTTTCCGTGGTTCCAGTGAGACTCTGATCGTTCTTTCACACAACCCTCAAATTTCAACTGTGCGTTTCTCGGACGCTAATCTTTTATGCAACCGAGCAATTGGCCGTACGGTTAGGGTCGCGCAGCTGTGAGCTTGTATTCGGGTGATAGTGGGTTCGAACGCCACTTTCGGCAGCCTTGAAGATGGTTTCCCATTTTCACACCAGGCAAATGCTGGGGCTGTACCTTAATTAAGGCCACGGCCGCTTCTTTCTCACTACTAGCGCTTTACTATCCCAACGTCGCCATAAGACCTATCTGTGTCGGTGCCACGTAAAGAAAAATTGTAGAAACAACCCTTTATGCTTAATAATATTTAACATAATGATAGACACGCATCTTAGTTACTTACTGGTAGTAATATCTCTTCTTTTTTTCACTTTTGGTGGACCCTGATTATTTTTCCTCTGTACCCTTTAGTTGTAATATTTTTAATTTACTACACGTTATTGACGAGATGTAGTGTTACAGTGCACTATGTTTTCTGGTATTTTCTCCGTGCGCTGATAGGAGAAATGCACCGCTGCGCTGCGAGTGGCGAACTTTGTATGTTAATGCGTTTCACCGCGCACATTCCGCTGTCGTCTCACCGCGCGCTGCCATGGTCGACTATCTAATAACAGTGGACTTTCAGTGTTTAATGCAACAAAAATTGGCCACGTTATTCCAAACTTGCAGAAAGTGGTCATGTAATAAATTTACAAGAAAAACAGAGCAATAACTTCAAATGTGATCAGAAAGAAACATTGGTTCATTAGATATCCTACCATTTCACGATAGAGGCAACGTAGTAATTTATGTACTAGTAGTGGTGATAACGAGATTAGTGTTCATATACACATTCAACAATGCTGTCTTAAGAAAAATATTATTGGTCTATTTCTAATACGATATCATGTTAGCGCAGGGAAATGCTGCTAGGGAGGCGATTAGTTTTAAATTTAAATTTTAATTAATTTTAAACATAGCCATGTTTTCTAAGGCAGGCCTTGGTCTCAATCGTTATTATTTCATGAAGGCGAATAATTGTTTCCATGAAATGTAAGCATATTTCAGCTGCTGTTTGTACGGTTTGCTCATAACACGTCACCTAGCGTACTGATCGACCGTGTGAATGGTCTCGACCACGCATCTCAAACGTAGGGAAAGAACTACAACAAGGGGAAGAGTGTGGATGAACATATTCTGATAAAAAGTCTCAGGCTTGATGTTGGACCTATTGAAATTCCTGATATTGAAACCGTATGTACACTATCATAAATTATGCACGAGAAGAAAAGTTCAGAATCACTTAAAGTTGCCAATAAGTGATTATTAATATTGTGTGTCTGTATTTACAATATGATCAAGTCCACCTCTGTAATATAACGGTTGGCACTACTAGCTGCCCTCCTCGGGGGGCCGAGTTTGAATCCTGACACTGCCAGAAACTTAAGCTTGGCATGAAAATATCATTCAAAATTAAAGGGTAGGATCTATGTACAGCTCTGTGATTTCTATCACCTGGTGATGTTAAATGCTACGATTGTGTATAGAGTTACAGTAGCCAACAAGTTTTTGTAAAATCTTCTGTCTAGATTATCTACACAGCTGATTAAAATTAGAGTATTGACCTTGAAGCAATATATAAAATCTTTTTGAACGTTCTAACATGAGAGATTTCAGCATATATACATTATTAACTAAATGTTTCAAAGTATTACTATATAGTATAAGAGAGAAGAGCATTTATTGTCCGATGTTTGTTAAAGATAGTTCCTCAATGGATTATAATCGGAAAGCCATCATAAACTGGTCGGATTTTTTAGAATCAAGTAAAAGGCTTTCATGGCTTGTATCTTGCTTAAATCTTACTGAAATAGCTTGACTATCAGGGTATAAAATGGTTTTTAAACCTATAATTTTAGTAGTATATTCAAACATGTGAATGGACTGAGGCCGTAGGTTAACGGGTGCGAGTTCATGAGAAACGATGTTTTCAGGTGGTCAAATGTAATTCTAGAAGGATCGTGATTCAAAACGGACCTCAAGCACCACGTTACCGGCGCCGCAGTTTCGCTCGCCAGTTCCTCTTTAACTTCTCACATTTACCATCACCAGGTGATAGAAATCACAGAGCTGTACATAGATCAATTTTACCTTTTGTTTAGAACTTTATTATGATGTATATATGAGAGTTTTATGCAGTCAATTGTTTTATATTGTGACGCAATTATAAATTGCTAGACTTTTAGAAGGTTTATTTGTGTATATACATATGCAATTTACTCAATGTCCTTGTTTGCTCAACCTAGGCTGATGATGGCATAAAATGCCGAAACCGGTACCTAAAATTATTAATAAAATGTGACATTTTAATTTATATAACATTTTAAGTTGTATTGAACAGGTGGAGAATCCTACCCTTTATTATTGAATGTAAATCTTTTTTCAATACGGACCAGTTATGAAGATTTTGACGTTAAATGAAAATATCACTCATAGGGTCAGTTGATGCATGCATTTCAGTGGGCTTGGCAGACTGATATGTGAGCAACTTCTGGCTCGGTGAGGAAAGCAACGGGAAACTACCTCACTCCTCATTTCCCTAGTACGCCTCTTCAGTGATGCCTAGGCCATCTATGACAGCTGTTGGCATAGCTGTGGAGGATCAAACCAGCCTTCGAGCTGAATACCCAATAAACATACAATGACTTATTTTATTTTAAAAGGTGTAGATTCCCTACTTAACTGAGGACCAAGCACCTTCCTAACAATTTCTGTGCGTTTTGTTCGATCCAGTCTTAAATTACTAGATGCTTGGGAATCAGATAATAAATTCTTAAGCGGTCTGTTTTTAGAAATGAACAATGTTCAGTAACGAACAGTGATAAACTTCCTTCGGCAACTGTTGATGGATCTTCAGTGGAAGGCTTAAAACTAAGCTTGTTTTGTGCTGGATTAGTCGATTTAGCATAGGTATATAACTGCACGACAGTATTTGCGAAAAGCTTTGTTGAGTCGCCAGCCACGCTAGTAAGCCATCCCTCATAATTTGGGTCGGATTCCCATTCTTTTCGGTACCGCAGCAGATAGTTTCTTTCAAGCACTGGCAAATCCGTACAGTATTTTTCTTTTCTGTAAAAAAAGATGTGTTTGTGTAATATGAAAAAATAACTGACGATACAAAATATAATAATATTATTACGTTAGCTGCCATTGTTTTTAAATAATCATACCTGAGATATTTATAAAAATAGCACCTTAAACACAGGAAATTATAAAACAAATTTAAACACCACCACACTCAAGAAACTACAAATCATTGACTAGCTGTAACTTGCAGTTTGTTGTTAAGATATACACAAGAGGACATTCCGACTCTTTGACTGAATGGTCAGCATTGAGGACTTCAGTTAAGAGGGTTACGGGTTCGATCCCCGGCCGGGTCGGAGATTGTAATCGCATTTGATTAATACTTCTGGCTCGGTGACACTCTTCTCTTCATATTCATACAACAAACCACCACAGAAGCACGCAATAGTGATTACATCCCATCATATAGGGTTTGCGTCAGGAAGGGCATCCAGCCGCAAAACAAGGTAAAATCCACACGTGCAGAATAGTTTGCACCCGCGACCTCACACGTGTGGGAAAAGCGGCAGAAGAAGAAGATGATATATACAAGAGGATACACTATTGGCATGCCTTTGCTGGCGGGACCTAGTGTTTACAGTGCACTTTATCTTCTGGTATGGGCTAAAACAATTTTGTTACTTTCATTGATCTGTCTCAGTCTTATCCTTGGCTTTGACAATATGAAAGTGACTGAGGTATGAGCGATGATAGTAATACCATTCCTTGTACAGTCAGTCCCTGCTGTGAATAGTGTGAAAATGTTGGTGCATGCATTTCAGTGGGCTTGGCAGACTGATATGTAATAGCAGCTTCTGGCTCGGTGAGGAAAGCAACGGGAAACTACCTCACTCCTCATTTCCCTAGTACGCTTCTTCAGTGATGCCTAGGCAATCTATGACAGCTCAGAGCTGTTGAGGATCCAACCATCCTTAGGGCTGAGGACTTAATATACACTATTAGCCTAAACCAAGGTCATGAATTCCCTAGTACTAATGGCAGCATTCGTTTAAACCACAATTTATTACTCTTCTCAGTTTTGTAGTCGGAGAAGGACCTTTGTTTCTGTGCCGAAGGCGGTGCAGGCTACTAAAGGCGACTACAATAAAAATAATACTGGTCATTCAAGTGAACAAAATATTTGATAAAATATTTCCATGAAACTCAAAAGTTCAAATTTCAAGATTACTTTGTGTGGATGGGTAGAAGTCGCCAGTTTTGTCGCTAGTCGCGAAAGCTTAAATGTACCGTAGTAGTTTTCAGCGATCCCAAGTCGCTAGATTCAGCGACATTAATGTCGCCAAGTTGGCAACGCTGGGAGCAGTATTCCAAGTTCATGGAGAACAGGCAGGTAACTTTGTAACAGATGTGAACAATCAGCACAATATAAACAAGATCAGCGCACTGCAGTTACAGTCTTGCTCTAGCACTGTACATGCAGAAGTGAACGATGGTGACTAATAGCTCAAAATATCGAATGCTGTGCATAACATATGGGGTGATCGAATAGGAGGAAGGAGAATGAATCACGCTACTAGTGATAAGACATACAGGAAGTCCCTTGTTATCTCCAATGTGAAACCGTATTACAACATTACATTCAATCCAGAACCATGCCAAGTCCTAATGAAATAACTTAAGTAATTATCAAGTAATGTAGGATGACGAAATGACTAATGAAATAATGAAGGGTTGAGGAAGAACTGCTACCTATTACAAATATAACAGGGTTACCTGAGTAAATGTTATACTGGTAACATGTTACCAGGCTGGAACATTATTACCATAAAACGGGTTACTTTGAACACTTTCAAACTTTATTGTGTTACCCCTCAAATATTTTAATTGCCGTATTTTAAATGGATCAGTGCAACCAGGTAGGGGGACTAGGGACCTCAAATGATTGTGCATACCAAAATTTATCATATCGTTATTTATTATATTATATAATAAAAATAAAATGCAGTGTTCAAAGTTACCCTGTAATTGGGGTAACTTTGAACAAACATTATTTTTTATTGCAGTTTAAACTCTGAGGGTAACTTTGATCAACAAGATTGTTTTTAAATGGAATTGGTGATTGAATAATACTGCATTAAGATGAAATACCATGCAAATATGGCTAAATTAAGCTGAAATTTTAAAATTAAGGTAGTAAATATTTTACATGCATTTTCATAAATCAACAGAACGGAACACAGTCGAATGAAATCTTTCGGGTCATTACTGTCTATAGAAGTGTTTTCTGGTACACTGCCAGTTCCTTCTTGCCGAAAAGTTGAAAAAAAAAAACTCCTATCAATATCTGGAGCAGTCAGAATCTTTACTACAATGTCTTCCTTACTGGCAATTCCTTCATCTGGTACAAAAGGCCAATAAAATTTGAAATCAACTTTATGACTGTGACGAAGATAGAATTTTCCCAAATTAGTGCTTCACGGTTTTTCTTGCATGGAAATGAACCAAACAGAAATATCTTTTTTCTGGAATATTACTAGCATCTGAAGAGCCTCTTTCAGAATGTGTATCTGGATCATCACAGATTTCCTGTCGTAAATACTCCTCATCACTGAGTTCCAGGAGCTGTCTCTCTTGTTCCTCATCAACACTCGCACTAGAAGAGTCGTCTTCTTGCACAGAGCCTTGTTTTTCTTCGGTAATTTTGCATGGTAGTACATCTTCAGCACTGACACTCCCCCCAGCCACAACATTAATTCTTATCTTCCTCTGTATTTTCATTGGTTCCTCAGCATTTCCCAATTTCTTCAGCATGTCAAGCACTATCTGTGCCACAGTATGTGGGGGTGAGTGTATTTCTCCATTTTCAGAATTGTTGGAGGACAGATCTTGAATTCCATCCGGCAAGCGCATCAGTACTTTATTGGCATTGAGAGGGTGTATTCCACAGTGTTGAAACCAGAAATTAGATTTTCACTAATTTCGGGTTGTGTTGGATGTAGATTATTGTAAAGTTGAACAAGCAATCGTGGAAATTGATCCTTACTGAGTGCTTGCGATTTCTTTCGTGCAGATGACTTCCAAGTGTCCAATACATTTCAACAATGGCGCTTTAATGGTCCATAACAGGCAACATCAAGTGGCTGCAGCAAGTGAGTCCCGTTTGCTGGCAGACATGTGAATGAAATATTATTATCTTGTGCCAGTTTCAGAACATCTTTACTGAAATGACTGCTGAGATTATCACCGATTAACACTTTCCTTCCTGGAATGTTTCTGACAAATGGAACAAAGACGGTTTCGAACCAGTCACTAAATGTAACTATGTCGAACCAGCCACTCTTACTGCGATTATATCGTGTATTTGGTGGACCACCTTCCGTCCATGTAGACCAGATATGCTCTGCCGTATATACGACATATGCTGGCAACATAACACCAGAGGCTGAACCACAGGACATGATTGACATGGAGCTTTTCATACTGTTCCGGATCTTACCTGGATACTTCGCCCCCTCTTAAATATGGACCGCTTTTGACCAGGGTCATCTGACAAATTTGTCTCATCGTAGTTAAGTATGTTATAAGGCGAGACATCAGTGCCATCATCATTTTTTAGAGTAAAACTCAAGTTGTCAAAGTAAATTTTAACAGTTTCTGCTGATAAAGATGCTCTGTTTGTTGTAATGTTTCGACCCATACGTCGTGAAATTCTGTCCCTGTGTCTTTTCAGAAATTCGAGAGCCCAAACTGTACCTGGCTGATTATTTCTGAATGCAGGTATGTAACGTCCTTGTGCTGTCAAATAGGCGTTGCCATCATTCGCAAGTCTAACAGGTCGAATGGAAATCCCCATTCGGATACAGTTAATAGGTGATCAACAGAACAATTTTCTTCTTCGTCAGAAAATGCTAATGTTCGCCCAATACTGTTGGTGTGTTTGTTTCTCACTTTGTTGCAAAGAATTTCTATGGGAATAGAAAAAATGCTTGCTAGCCGTTCTCATTTTCATTCTGCCATTCGTGACAGCATTCACAGCTTCCTCCATGTTCTGCAAAGAGTAACTCTAGTATGGACAGGAATCAGCTTCACGGACGTGTCTCCTTGGCATTTTAGAACTGAAAAATATAACGAATCTACCTAGTAACAACTACAATCACACCTTTTAGTAGAGATCAACAATAAGCTTCAGATAAAAAGAGACGCATTATCAGTAGAAAATAACTTATGTGTTTTGGGGGTAACTTTGAACAATGTTCAATGTTACCCCATTTTAGGTAAGAAAATGTCCGAATAAATATTTTCTGATATAACCATGAGATATGTAAATCCACTGCAAAAATCATACATGTTTTATTTAAAAGACTTATTGAAAACTGTGATACAAATGTTTTCTGAAGGTCAAAGTCGATACATACCTTCAAGCGTATAAAAGTAGTCACATGTGAAAAAAATTAAAGAAATTTAACCGCCATTTTAAACACCAACCAAATAAAAATTGCCAACAACCACAGGCAGTGGTACCAATGTGCTCAAAAACATATCCTTAATATCCCAAACATAAATTTACCTGAATATATTTCTTCCATAGTATTTTAACAGTAAATATAATTTCCGCGAAAAGTGCTCATTGGTACACCCGTTGCCTACGCTGTAATACAAGGCCTTGAAATGCACTCATGGAAACGGGTGGCATCTTAGTTCAGCATTCAGCCACTAAGATCGCGTTCCTGCCTCCTTGTGATCGCATAGCCGTATATGTCAAGAAGTAAATTACATCCTGAATAAAAAGAGCTGAATGTGTTTGCGAGTACTTACAATACCGTATTTATAGAGCGGTGCTTTATTGGCACGGATAGGTCACTGAAATTTTAAAACTTTTCTACTGAGGGGCACTAATCAAGTTTCAAAACTCGCTCTTCTACTTGTGTGTCTCGAAGCGATGTTGTCTAATAGAGGTCTCAGAAATTTTCGGAGTAGAAAAAGAAAAAGAGGTAGTTTGTCGTCTTTACACTTTCTACGCTTAATTTCACTTATGAACATGTCTTTCAGTCAAAAACGTACACATTTTTAGTAACTCTCTTCAGGGTAAGTATTGCACAGCAAAGCTGACAAATTCCTTTGTGCACTGCAGAAGTGTCATAGACGATGATTTCGGGTATCTGAGAGGTTCTCGATCTTGAAAACAAATAAGACACAATGCTGGAGTTTAAGTAGGTGGAGAAGATATGTTCTAAAACAGCCTTCACAGTATGTTTGTTCTTCTGCCACACGCACTAAGTATCCTGCTCCTGTAGGTACAGAAACGCCAGGCACTGTAGCTATTGATCCTCAAACAATTATATCATATTCATAAACTTACCAGCCAACACTTTACAATCAAGTAGGCTATTGTTCAAACAGATTTGATGTACCTGTAATTTACCTTGCAAGGAAGCTGCGGAATTTCCACATACTTGCGACTTTCATGCCTTCTATCATTTTCATCCATCTGGGACTCTCTTGATTTACTAAACGTGTTCGTACTGTGCGGGTCTTCCCTTCATCCCTCAACCAAATACAGTAGAGACAATACGCGACACTTCCGGATTTAGCCTTGTTAAAATGTGAGACAAGTCGCAAATGGCGCTCCTAGCGGCTTGACCTGAAAATTCGTGCTAAATTCAAATACCAATGGAAAAAATATATATACGGAAATGGATAAATAAATTACGCCTAGAAAGAGTGTGTTACTAAGATATTAACTTCAAAGTTGCTTAAGCAATTCTGGATAAATGAATGAAGAATTATTTAACAGGTTATTATTTAAAGACTGAAATTAGACATATAATCAAGATGTGAAATGGACTGCTGTGAAAGGGCTTGATCTTTCCTTTATGCATTACTTTTTAGCTTTAGAATTCCTGCCTGAACGTTCACGGCTAGATTTTTCTTTTTTCTCACTTAAAAGCATTGTATTATCATATTAAAACACTTGTCAACAAAAATATCGGCACATTCCTTACACACATGATTCAATGAATTTACATTTAAGAGCTGGACAATTTTCCTTTTAACTTGAAGCCTACTAACAGAAATAAAATCTATAAATTTAGCCTCAAAAACATTCAAACTTTCCCTATAAGCAATACTTGCCATAATGCCATTACAATAGGGTAAAGCAAATTTGCATCATCATATTGTTTCAACAAAATATGTAAATTTCTTAAAACACCCATATTTTCTTCAGTGCTTGACAACGCATTACGGCATTCCAAATGGGGTAACTTGGAACACAACCAGCCACACTCATATGCATATGTATTTTCCTGAATTAAATCAAACCCACAGATCACACCTACAACAACACATCGGTATTGAAGGTTAAATGTTTCCCACACAATAAATTATGCGTATTATATTTTAAGCCAGTTAAAATATGGGTCGAGCAGGTCAGAAGATTATGAAGTACTATAAAAATCGCTTTGTCACTGGAAGAATATATATGCAAACACAATATTACTTACATTTTCTTGTCACGAGGGAAACGGAAGAAAGACCGCGCATTCTTCTCTACTTCATAGTTAATGCAGCCAAACACAGCACGTACCTTTCCCCTCATGCTGAGAGGAGATATCAAGGAATGACACACGCTACTATTTAATTATGTCAACTCACTGAAAACGCATAAATAACACCAAAAACTTCATACACAAATACACGTGCTCTTATGACAGAACCAGTAGTTCTCAGGTCAATTCGCTAGAGAGAGCTCTAATAGCTGTCCCTCGATATCTCGCTGAGTGTCGCGTATTGTCTCTACTGTATTTGTCTCAACTCAGCATTACCATGCCTTAATGCCGAAATAATCCCAATATGGAGCTTTGTTTCAATTGCGTTTAGTCATGACTGAGTCCATCGTGTCATTGTATCCCATTTTGCGTTGTAGGTGGCTGAAGAACAGCTCGATATCATCGCTTATTAGGTTCCTCATCAAGACATAATGCAAATGCATACTTATGAGGTATTTTACCCATGCCACAGTGGCTTGGGTAGTCAAGACCAATGCCTGATACGTTTTCTTCGTGAATCTTTTCCCTTTCTCTGAATGCATTTGAATTTTCTTAATATATGACAGGAAATCGTTAATTAACCAATTGAGGCTTTCATCTTGAAAGCTGAAAAAGGCCAGTTGGTTCTCATTCCTAAAATATGTCGCAT
Source organism: Anabrus simplex (assembly GCF_040414725.1). Lineage (NCBI taxonomy): Eukaryota > Metazoa > Arthropoda > Insecta > Orthoptera > Tettigoniidae > Anabrus > Anabrus simplex. The sequence continues at coordinate 739,233,107 of NC_090266.1, read as the reverse complement.
GTGAGGTGTTGCAAACGTCATGCGCATCGAACAATATCATAAAATGCTCGATAAAACAAATGGTTTATTTTAAATTGTCTCTGTGTTTAATTTTCTAGGGTTAAACTACCTCCATAGTTTTCAAACCAGAGATTGTTTCAGGGGAAAATACATTTTAGCTCTTCCTACATTCATTTCCTCCAAATTTGTCGGGAAAATTACTTTTATGGTTAGTTTCCCTACCGGCTTCATAATTGAAGATTTCTGATGTTTGAAAAGGGCTCTCAATTGATCGCCGTTCACAGGGAGTGACAAATATTGGGATCGCACGATTTCTATTACGTGACTGGGATCAAAACTTAGGAACAGAGCCTTAGTTTCAACAGCTGGATGTCGTATCACATGCGTAATTCTTCCTCCGCATAATGTTTCGAACATTGAACATTCACTGGTAACCTGTGAAATTACATTCCATTACCTTTCATTTCTCGTGAATGACAATCAGGAACACAAAAATACATCATGAATGGAACTACGAATGCTTAACGTCAGAAGAATACACGCATTCACAACCATCTCACTTAATAAACACATTTAAAGGCGCGATCCTAGTAGACAGGGAGTAAGAAAGCGATCTTAGCGGCCCGGCATTGAACTTCAGTGTGACCACATCGATAGCATCTTACGGGCTCTATTTCAACGCCTTCTATTCTAAAGTAGGCAACGGGTACACCATTGTTGCGTCAATCACCGCCCATCTCCAATTTCCTTCTAATTCGCACAATTCGTCGAGGAATTGGCGCGTCATCACTGCGGTGCGGTATATCAAAGGCTTTTATCTAAAGTAGTTCTCTTCAAGTGATCTTCAAGATAACGAGAAAAGAAAAAATCAATAAAGAACGACGTAAGTAATAAGCAGTAGCGGTTTATGTTCTTTAATTGCTAAAACTGTTTAGTCAATCACTAGAAATGTACGTGATCACGATGTTTTTGGAGAATTTTGCAACGGTTCGGCAAAAATTACTCAGTTTGGGTAGAAAAAGAGATACGGCGTGTGAGTTTCGTGTTGAAATACAATCATTTCTTAATTTATAATACATTTTTAGAGAAAAACATCACAACGCGCCCGCCGCAGTCCTGATGAGCTAGGGCTTGCGTTGACCATCTTCTAGTATCAACCGGTGTCTTAATAATTTAATTTAACCAATGGTTTTAATATCCGCGCTTTACTAGTACCAAAAATCATAGCAACTGAACCCTGGTCTACCTTTGTATAGTGCTGCTCACTAGACTAACATGGACATGGATAAAAGTGCATATGGTACCATAGACCTACTTCGCAAAATATTTTTGTCAGTGATGGATAAATCGCGTTAATTAGCAAGAAAAGAAAGGGAAATCACTCCTCAATTTCAGCATCAAACTCCGACGGCCAAAATTCGTATTCGATTTCACAATTTCATCATCTTCGTTTTTCAACCTTACTTTCTAAAAAGTCATCTCACTAGGAACCCATTCTACTTTTGGACTAGGAAAGCACCACACAATGTTTCTTTCACATGTAAGCCTATACTGAAAATGAAAACCTACAACCTGTTTTCCAGTCATTGACCGGGTCAGGGATGTAATGAATGAAACATATATAGGCTGTTATTACAATGGGATCGCCACTCCCAAGGTGATTTATTAATGAGTGATAAATGCTATGAAATGATAATGGAGAGTGTTGCTGGAATGAAAGATGACAGGGAAAACCGGAGTACCCAGAGAAAAACCTGTCCCGCCTCCGCTTTGTCCAGCACAAATCTCACATGGAGTCACCGGGATTTGAACCATGGTATCCAACAGTGAGAGGCCAGCGCGCTGCTGTCTGAGCCACGGAGGCTGCTAAGCCTATACTATTAGCTGTTAATGAAAACCTTGTCCACAGGAGACCGATAGCTGGTGTAGAAAACATTTGTCCCTGAATAGGAGAATCGTCTCCAGGAGACAGGAGTTATATTTCACTATGCGGTCACCATCAGAGTTCACAAAGTGATCAAAGCAAACTTTTTAACTTCCCATGAGCAGTAAATGATGAACGAGTCATTTCGTTGATCACATGATTTCACTGAAACATCACTATACCATTCCGAATGATCATACCGGTACTTGTATAGTGTGGTGATCGAATGGCTCAAGACTGGTTGCTCATCTCATCGTCTTGAATGGTTTACCACATTAAGGGAGAATTCTTTTCATGTAGATAGAGTGAACTTAAATGATGAATAAAGTGACTTGTTCTTCATGGACTGTTCATGATGTAATTTAAAAGTCCGCTTTGACAATTTGGCATACACTGACAATCTCCACCTATTGATTGATTATCTTCCTCTTTAGAGGAAGACAATTTAAGGTAAACTTTTCATCGTTCTCTTGAGAACAAGGTTTTACATCAGCAAACTAATATTACACAAGCAAACTAGAAGCTGTGTGGCACTTTCAACAATATGAACAAAATTATGCTTTCCTGACCTCCAAGCGTAAGGGATTCGTCATCAGCATTCTGGAGTAGATATTATCACATGTTTGCAGGAAGGAAAAGTAAGGGAAAATGAGGATGTAGACACAAAATACTTTCCTTTTGTACTGTTGCACCAGTCTTATACGATATAATGAGTGTTTCCTAGACAAAATACCCAGTTTTACTTGACTGGATTAGGCAACAAATTCCGGATGGTGGTAGGAAATCCACAGGCGGTATAAAAATCATAATGTCAAGTCCTTCTTTGTCATTACAGCTAGTCTTCGTTGTTCTGGATAGCACTGCCTTAGAATGAAAGAAAAGGAGGGAGGTAGCTTTTATCTTTTCCATATGGTATGGTATGGTATGGTATGGTAACATCTACCACTATAATATTTCAATCAGAGATTTTAAGTGATAACTTGAATTCAGGCTTTCTCTGTCTTCATACTCTCATTCATAATAATTTTGGCCTAGTTCACAAACTGAATTATTAGCTGAATTAGAATCACACATTATTGCAAAGTGATTATGATCGTTAAAATAATACATCAAAGCTGTGCACTGTTTACATCATATTCAGATGACTGTAGTAAACTATCTTGTAAAACTAAGGTACTACATGTTGTAGATCAGTCCTTGTTAAGCATTTCATTAGAAACTGTTAAGAGATTTTTCTTATCACAGTGAAATTAGAAGAAATTAACTGCTAGGCATGTAAGCCATGCTGGAATTGCATTCGTAGCTCCCAACATTTAACTAGAACTGCATCCAGCATTCTCGATGGGTCTGCTCACAGCGAAAGTCAGTAGTGGACTGAAACAGTGGTTGTGCACTCCCAATATACAGGGTGCGGCAGAAATACCTCACGAATTTAAAACGTAAATAACTCAGCAATGCAACAAGCCATTTAAAGATTTATTGAACAGTTGGAAAGAGTAGTGTTTGACATTTGCGTCACATACACGTACACACTAGAATTTGATGCCGACTGTCCTGTTCGAATCACCTCTGAAGCCTCTCCCTGAAGTTCCGCATGACTCGCTTGAGCACGTCTTGTATTGCCTCAATTTCTTCACGGATGGCAGCTTTCAGGTCATGTAGTGTTCACGGCTTACGTCGGAAGACGCGATCCTTCAAATATCCCCAGAGAAAGAAATCGCACGGGGCGAGGTCAGGGGAACGGGCTGGCCATGGAATGTCACCCCGTAAGGAGATGAGACGTTCTGGAAACATTTCTCTGAGGAGACCCATCGATGCCCTGGCTGTGTGTGCAGTGGCACCATCTTGTTGGAACCACACAGCAGGATTCCCAAGTTGGCGAGTGTCGGCTGCAGGAAGTTATGTAACAGATGTACGTAACGATCCGATGTTACTGTTACAGTTCTGTCCTCCTCTTCAAAAAAGTAAGTGTCTACAATTCCAAAATCAGCGACAGCACACCAAACAGTAACACACTCGCTGTGGAGAGGTCGCTCATGGAGCTGTTGAGGATTGGTTGTGGACCAGTACCGAAAATTTTGTTTATTAACGTAGCTTGACAAAAGAAAGTGCCCTTCATCACTTGCCAGGACACTGGTGTCTGCTGCTACAGCTTCCAGGATAGTCTCACAACAAGCTCTGCGGTTGGCCCAATCATGTTCACTGAGTTTCTGAACACCTACCATTTTGTACAGATGGAACTTCATGTCTGTGTGTAAAATCCTCCTTACGGTGCGATCCGAGAGTTCCGTAGCACGTGAATGCCTACGCACTGAACGTTGAGGAGATTGTGTAACGGCGTGTCTCACTGCACAGACGGTCTCTGGTGTTCGGATGCTACGAGGCCTACCAGGCGGCTTCGTTTTCACACTCAAACCACTTTTCTCAAAATGTTCACCCATAACAGAATGGTGTTCCTGCTTGGAACTTTCTCATGTCGACCTAAGCCAAAGTGTCTGCAAAACAAATGCTGTGTTGTGGTAACAGAGTCGGCATTTTCAAAATAAGTCTCAATCACGAACCTCGGTGTTCACCCCTCCACGCCATGCTAGTGACTGGCTGGCTGACTGACTAGCCCGGACGAGATGATGCACGTGTTCTCCAAGGCCAAGACCAAGACCGCACGCACAACGACAATAATACCTGTTTGAAAGCTGTGGCCAATAGGACTTTTAGTTCACTCCAATCTACTGTATGTGATATAAATGGCAAACCCTGCTCTTTTAAACTGCGCAACAAAATTTTGAATGGCTTGTTGCATTACTGAGTTATTTATGTCTGCAATTCATCAGTTATTTCTGATGAAGTTGTTCTGTGAACAGTCCAGACTCTTCGCTGTGCCAAGAGGTTGGTCGAAGCGGTGGCCGGCAGTCACTTGTTTGTTGATTAGTTACTGACAGTTGCTGCTTGGTTGACTGTAGTGGTTAGCGGTTGCTGGTCGGTTGTGCTTTTGCAAAGCTGTTCCCTGCTCCTGCACCCACTTAGCTTCTTCATCTTAGCTGTTTTCAGTGTGGGTGTCCAGACTCTGTGCAATACACTACCAACCTCAGCTACAACAGGAAGCCATAGAAATGTTCAAACATTCCAGAATCTGGATATCCAAACTCAAAACAACTAAGAACTAAACACAGGTGAAGACAACAGCTAAAATAAAGCAAAACCAGCCAGTTTTGAGCCTTCCTCGGTACAGCTCAGACTGCTCAGAGACAAGCATACCACCTTAAATATCAGAAGTTCACAGCCAAAGCTTCAGTCCACTACTGATCTTTGGAGATAGTGGACCCCTTGTGAATGCCAACACAGTTTCCAGTTGGGAGATACTAATCCAATTCAACCACAGCCTACAAGCCCTGAAAATAAATTATTCTATATTCATTGAGATGCTGGCCATGAAAGCCTAAGCTGTTATTTCTTATCACAGTTTATCCTGTCTTCTTTATCTCCAGTTTAAATCTTTAATATCTTGAAAATGTTTTGAGATTTAATCCCAGAGGAAAAATAAAACATACTTGCATTTATTTGATGATTAGTGCTGACCAAATGTATGGTCCACAGTAAATCCAGGAGAGTTGAGAAGTAATATGGATCATTTATTATAATGTATAACATATAAAATTGTATAAAGCATTTCTTTCCCCATTTCTCTTCACTGTCAGCTAAGCTTGGAAGTTTTCCTCACAATGTTATGATAGATATAAATACCACCAAACTGAGGTGGGATCAAACTAGCTAACTTATCCTCAGAAGGCCAGCGGTCTACCATCTTAGCCACTCAGCCATGATAACAAAAACAGTTAAAAGAATTTAAAATATAATTTGTGAACACCTTGGCCGACGAGCAGGGAAATACCACCACCAGCACTACCGTCGCATCGTCTCCTGCCTCTGTCAGCAAAACGCCGCCTCCACCTTCATCTCCACACAGTGGCGGCTCGGACGCTGGTGTGACAGCTAAGTGCGAGGACACAAGTACAAAGAATGAGAGTTTTCCACCTAATAAATACTTAATTATATAAAGTGTCTAAAATATTTCAATCATATTAAAACACAGTACCGGTTTCGACCTGTTAATTAGGTCATCGTCAGCTGCTGATGAACCTGCTTGTTGAATAATGATTGTACAATGTAAAACATTACTTAGACTAAACATAAATGCCACATATTCCATTAAAATATTATGCTATCATGTTAAAATATAAATCAGGGTACAGTTCTTAAAGTCTAAAAAGCCTTTGACATCCTTGTGTCTTGTTTAAAAAAAATTGTGCTGTAATGCCAACATTATATCCAATGGTTGTTCAAGGTAAATTCAAAAGTGCATTGTTGGGCCGCAATTGTGGGGGAAAAAACATTATGTTCAGTAGTACAATGGGGCTCTAGGTACACACACTCATCCTCAGTCCATTATTTTGCTGATAAACATGCTTGGTTTTATACTAAAACTTCATGTTGAGATATAAGTTGCTATATATGAAGTATTGATATCAATAAAAGTAAGTGTGAGTGCTTCCCTCTTCATACTTGTGTTCCACTCAGATAATGTCAAATGATCTATGAAAGAATGAAAAAGATTGTAGAAATTAGATTAACTAATAGAGAGTGCCCAGTGAACGTGTTGTGAACCGTCACGTGTGTGTTACTTACATGCAATCTTGACGTGTCGTTGTGCATGGTCGGGAGTGTGCTTACTTTTATCAATATCAATATGATTGGCAGAATATCGGCAGGCCCGACCACAAGTATAAAATTAAAAGGAATTTCAGCAGAAGCGATTGGGGTAAATTTTCATTCATTCGGAAGGGCATGAAGGAGTGGAACAGTTTGCCAGGGGTAGTGTTTGATCCTTTTCCGAAATCTGTACAGGTATTCGAGAAGAGAATAAACAGCAACAGAAAAAATAAATGGAATGTTAGAGGGCATTTGACCAGTGCAGGTTATTGTAAATAAAAAAAAATGTGTGTGAATAAATTAATTCCATCCCCTGGTCTATGGAGATTGGAGAGACGAAGTAGGGGACTGCCTGTAGGGGTGAAGTACAGTGGGAACTTCGAGGGCCTTGGGACCGCTACGGCAGCTATGAAGGCCCTTCAGGAACTCTGAAAAGCGGTGGCAAAAGAGGCTCTGGTTAAGACGCAGCAGGTTGTTATCATACTTAGGTTCCAAAATGGGTAAAAAATAAATAAGTAAATGCAATGTAAATTTTAATCTTATATCAGTTGTATAGTATTATTTGAAGTAATTCCACATACTGTATATGAGTTGACTATATTTGTAAGTACATGAGATATTATAAGTAGAATTTTGTAAACAACATAAATTTATTATGGATGAGCTGTTTGTTTAATAGAAAAATTTGTTAGTGTAAATTGTATAATCCCGGTCTAGAAAGCCAAGAATAACGGCCGAGAGGATATGTCGTGCTGACCACACGACACCTTGTAATCTGCAGGCCTTCAGTGCTGAGCAGCGGTCGCTTGGTAGGCCAAGGCTCTCCAAGGGCTATAGTGCCATGGGGTTTGGTTTTAAATTGTATAATATTGTATTCTAGGAAAATATCTTCTTGTTAATTTAAAATTTAGTGCTTGACAATAATGTATTTTAGTGTACTATTTGCCACCGAGGTAGACACCTCATTTGCAAATAAAGTGATTTTGATTTGATTTGATTTGATATACAGCAATTTATATCTCAACATGAAGTTTTAGTATAAAACCAAACATGTTTATCAGCAAATTAATGGACTGAGGATGAGTGTGTGTACCTAGAGCCCCATTGTACTACTGAACATAACATTTTGCCACAACTGCTTCCTTCCCATTCTTAGCCTTTTCCTATACCATTGCCACCATAAGAGCTATCTGTGCCGGAGCAACACAAAGCAAATAGTAAAAAAAAAAAAAAAAAAAAAAGTGATAAGTTATTTGTTGTAGCATCCTTCCAGTATACATGCCGAGGCATGAGGGGATAGACTTTGTTCAGGTGTGAGAATACATTGAATATCACCATTGGTCGAGATGGGTAGCCACAGCATCGACTGTTCCATACTTTTACAGCGACAGGGTTAGTTCGGTTAACACTTACTACTGTCTGTGTCAAAATTATTGTTAGGGACAGTTAGGTCACTCTTAGTGATATAATTACTGATGGTCACAGGTTAGGTCTTGTTCACTTGAACACACTGTATGTGAAAAAAATCAAGGAACATACTATTCACATCAAACAATTGATCGATCTTGTCTTCCTGAGCATGAATAGATTTCTTGTTAGTAAGCTCAATGGAGGGGTAGGTATGGGTAATATTGACTTAAATTTTGTTTCCCATCAACATCATCAATGTCTCATTCCAGTTGTTCGGGTGTGGCGGCCTCTCATCTCTGGGTTCCGTGGTTCAAATCCCGGTCACTCCATCTGAGATTTGTGCTAGACAAAGCGGAGGCGGGACAGGTTTTTCTCCGGGTACTCTGGTTTTCCCTGTCATCTTTCATTCCAGCAACACTCTCCACTATCATTTCATTTCATCTGTCAGTCATTAACCATTGCCCCAGAGGAGTGTGACAGGCTCGGCAGCCGGCACAATTCCTATCCACGCCGCAAGATGGAGGCTTCATTTGTTCCATCCCTGACCCGGTCACTGACTGGAAAACAGGTTGTAGGTGTTTTGTTTCCCATAAGGAACCATAATTTGTTTCACCAATTGAGAATACCAATTAATCAAAATTGATCATGTTCAAGCTTCTCAGTATCAGGAAACCAGTGTTTTGCCCCGGTGTGGAGGCTCGTTAGTTGGATTGACACACCTATAGCACCATCACTGCATTGTACTACAAATGAGGCTTGCAGTGGTGCCTCAGCAGTATAGTAGCCAGTGTTTTGGAACAGTATGGGAATCCAACTGACAACCTTGTTGCCAAACTAGGGTAAAACACTGGATTTTTGAAAATTGATAAGTCTGAACAATATCGATTCTAAATATCTAATATTGATGCATTTGCTAATTATTAATTGTGTCTCCTGATTGGCTAGATTTTGTGACACTGATGGTTAGTTTTAATGACTGGTTTTCCCAACAGTTCTTACGTTATGGGTCTGCGTGGCAGATCGTGGAGATTTTTGGTGTGATTTTTGGTGATAAAAGAAGAAGATTTGTAAAAGTTCCTTAAGTTGTACTGCCTGTGCTTCATCTAAAATTCTTCCTTTTCCTTTCTATAGATTTTACGAATTTTATTTATTTCTTTGCTTCCTGGTATGGAACTACGTACTAATAGGAGGAAGATGTACAGCAGCTCTAAGGGGACAGATACATTTACCATATTGTAAACCATTCTATTGAACAGAATAAATTAGAGGTTTCATTTGACACTAAAAATAAATACTGATACATATAAAATATTTTGTCAGATCTGAAATGTAAAAAATTATACCAATTTCTTCTATATCACACGGGTAGATCCAAAGGTGGTGTTAAGATCTCTGGACCACCTTTCCAAAGCCAGTGAAGTGTATACAGTAGTGGCAATCGAGGGAGCAGGCAGCAGCAGAGACCAGTAAGTAGAGTCCAGTGGAGTAACTGCAGTCTGCACTCCTTCACACGGACAATGTATGACTCATGCTGAGAGTATCGGCAGCCCCAACCGTGCTCCGTGCTATAGTATACCTCAGTGGAGGAGCACGGTCAGCATGTGACGTCGATGTTATTACTGTGCCAGTTATCAATAATTGTCCGGCTCCATCGCTTCACGGCTAGAAGAAGTATTTTCATTTTAATAGGTTCAATTTCTCTAGCTCAGGGAATGGCCGTGTGTGCTGTCTTGAACTTAGAATTCATCATAGGAAGTGAGCCAAACCCAAAACTCCCGGTTTCCATATGTGTTCTTTTTTTGTTCTTTGGCTCAATTTTTTTGGAAGGGAGTGTTAATCTCCAACATATGTAAAGCTGTGACATGTTTCTTGACAGTTGGTGTGTATTTCCCCTCTCAACCGCTAGGAGGCTGTAGGATTATGACCTCTAAATTTATTCTTCCTTTTTATCCTTTTCTGTTATGTTCTGGGATGATCTTAAAGATTTGGTAAAATGGTGGAGAAAATCATGAATTCGTTTTATCGGGTAGCGTTTTTGATTTACCACCTTACTTACTGTTTTTTTAAGTTTATTCTTGTATGAGGACTCTCATTTAAAGTCCTTTAAAGTTTCTTCTTAACTTCTGGAGTCGTAAGTTATGTTATCTGTGATTTAAAAAGCTCTTTTCTGACATTTCTGCCTATGTCCATGCCGTGTTGATGTAAATTATCATGGCGTTAGTAACCCATATGATTAATATTTTCATTTAGTAGTTCTGCTATTTTCCTTTGATATGAGTTTCTTTTAGGTCTAGGCAGAAATACTGTTTCCATTGTCTTGTATTTTCTGCTGCCTAGCTTTTGGTATTTGATGCATCCTTTTTGGGGTTAGTTTCTCCCCGAAGGCTCATTGTATGCAAGTTAGCTGTGCATATTTGAGTGTGTGTTATACGTGGAGTCTTTATTTTCTGCCTGAGTTTTTAACCTGGCTTCTTTCACCTCTTTGGCGTTTTGTGCGGAAGGGCATTTTATGGTTCTCATATGTGAGTAACCTTCCTCTTGTCTGTACCCTGAGTGAGATAGTATTGACTGTCTTTTTGGGGTTATATCCAGGAGATTGGTTATTTCTATGCCTTAGAATGTTGTGAAAACATCATAGCTGATTTTGGTTATCACTGCCTGCTATGACAGGGCATCATCCACAAGGAGCGCTGAGCTTTGGGGCTCCTGACATTTCTCCGTGCCTGCGAGAAAGTGTTCTGAACCTTGTTTATAAGGGTCGTTGCTTGCCTACGGCCTATACCTGCCAACCCTTCCGATTTACCCGGAGACTTTCCATTCTTTAACTTGTCTTCCGGTTTTCCGATTTAATTTTACTTCTTCCTATTTTTGAACAATATAACCTCCAGTACGGTCAACACTCTTCTCCTAGGATTGTGCTTGTGTAGTTTACACAACCACATTTTCAAGCATATTTATTTGATGCTTTATTTGGCGAGTGTATAGCCCGTCCGCCTTCATGTATCGTGTTTCCCTCTCGCTATAGCAGTGTGTTTGCCTTACAGCTAGGAATTCATGACGGCAAACATCCTACAAGTGAGAGAGGCCACCGACTCTGTGAAAATGGCATATGGCTTTTAGTGCCGGGAGTGTCCGAGGACACGTTTGGCTTGCCAGGTGCAGGTCTTTGGATATGACTCCCGTAGGCAAGCTGCGCCCCATGATGAAGATGAAATGATGATGAAGACGACACATACAACCAGCCCCTGTGCCAGCGAAATTAACCAAGGATGGTTAAAATTCGCGACTCTGCCGGGAATCAAACCCAGGACCCCTGTAACCAAAGGGCAGCACACTAACCATTTAGCCATGGAGCTGGACACCAACTCCGTTAATTAATCAGGACGAAAGAATGAGTTTGTTATTGTGCGGTTCGCACGCTGTTTAACATCGTTCTGTGCGTAGTTTTGTTGGAGTTGTAGGCCACGTGTTTTTCTTGCGGTTCTGTGCTTTTCCCCCCTGTCGAAGTCGTAATAATGTATGAGACATATTGATCTGTTTTGTTTGTGGTATTTTCATGTATTTCAGTGCATTAATGTTCATTCTTACTTCATAATTTTATTGACTTGAATGTATTTCAGGGAGTTATGTCAGTGACAGTTTCTGGTATTTTCTCTTCAGTTATGCCCACAAAACAAACATTATCTCCAAGTGTTAAGAGATACCTATAAAATTGAATTTTTGTTCATTTTACACTCTAATAAAGGAAACTATTATGCATTTTATTCCGTATGTCAGTGTGATATAAATATTATTATTCGTATGTGTCCGTCATAAATGAGAATAATTAGGTACAAATTCTTGTAACCATTTTTATGTTTTCTTAGTTTAAGATTTTAAATTTAATGCTCAAGTCGCACTGTAACTGTAAATATGTATGCCTTTTGTCTTGTGCTTTTTTCATCGAGACCGCGGCGCAATGTACGTGATGAAATCCCAGAATTTAAAAAATCTTCCTTTTTCTTTTCTAAAAGTTGGCAGGTATGTATTGCCATATGCACCGCTATGCGCTATGTTTTGCGCTCTCTACTGGTAATGGTCCTGTGTGAATGTGGTTCCATATGAATGTTTGTGCTCCTGGGAGAAATGCGTAGATTAACTACTCCTTTATTCCCTTTCCTTCTTATGTCTGTAATTTTCTATTAACTCTTGGTTTAATTGTTTCTTACGGGTTCACTGGTGAGCACCATGATAATATTTGATTTTATTAAATGAATTGATTAATTGATTGATTGTTTGATTGTTTATTTCCAAAGGGTCCATCATTTTATAATTTAACGACCATGTTTTTACTCTTCTCTTTTCTCCTGGCGTGTTCACATCATCTTGGGGTTCCTCCTCGGGCTTGTGTGTTCTTTTCCTTCGGGATTCCTTGATAGTCTAACTCGATCGCGATTTTGGTTACCAGTACTCTGGGGATTGAATTGTTGAATTCCAAGCTGATTTTTGGGGTAAATAGGAGAACTTTTCTTATGTGACGAAATGTGGAGTTGCGTCCCGAGATTTCTGTTATTGGTTTGCATATGCGCTGGAGTGTTACTGCCTCCATTGATATTGAGGAGGAGGTCAAAAGTTTATTATACAAGGGAAATGAGAAAATTAAAAAAGAAAATGTAGAATAGTAAACAGGAAAATCAAAGAGGGTAGGGAGAGTAGAGAAACTAGAAAACAGCTAATGAGGGAACTGAATAGAGTGAAAAAGGAAGAAAAAGAGAATTATATGAACGGCATACTTCAAGAGGGTAATGACCACAAAGGGAAATGGAAAAAGCTGTATTCATATATCAGGAATCAAAAAGGAAAAGGAATCCAAATTCCTACAATGGTGGGAGAAGGGGGTGAACACTATTTAACAGATACTGAGAAAGCAAACCTATTTAGTAGGGAATTTAGAGATTCAGTAGATGATTGTCAAGAGCTGGAAACCGAAACAGAAGATAGAGAGGGAGAGAGACAGAGGGAAACAAGAAGCTTCTCATTCACAAATGACGATATTTTCAGAGAAATCCAACTGCTTCAGCAAGGAAAAGCAGCAGGAAGTGATCAAATTACTGGGGAGGTATTAAAGACAATGGGGTGGTACATAGTGCCTTATTTAAAATTTCTCTTTGACTATGTCATAAATAATAGTGTAATACCAAAGGAATGGAAGGAATCTATAATAATACCAATTTATAAAGGAAAGGGTGATAAAAGGAAACCAGAGAACTACAGACCAATCAGCCTGACCAGTATAGTTTGTAAAATACTGGAGAGTTTAATATCAAAGTACATCAGAGGGATATGTGATGATAAAAATTGGTTCATGAGGAGCCAGTATGGATTTAAAAAGAAATTTTCTTGTGAGGCACAACTGGTGGGATTTCAGCAGGACATATCAGATCAGTTGGATTCAGGAGGTCAATTAGATTGCATAGCCATAGATCTTTCCAAAGCCTTTGATAGAGTGGAACATGGAATATTATTAAAGAAATTGGAGGGAGTAGGATTGGACGTAAGGGTTACACGTTGGATAAAAACATTTCTAAATTCAAGGGTTCAGAAAGTCAAAGTAGGAAATAATGTATCTCAGGAAGAGAAAGTTTGGAAGGGAATTGCACAGGGTAGTATAATCGGTCCGTTACTTTTCTTAATATACACAAATGATTTAGGGAACAATATAACATCAAAAATAAGATTGTATTCAGATGATATAATTGTTTATAGGGAAATAAACAACAGTGAGGATTGTTCAGAATTACAAAGGGACCTTGAAAGTATCCAACAATGGGTTGAAGAAAATAATATGAAGGTTAATGGAGGCAAATCAACTGTTACAACTTTTACAAACAGGAGCTTTAAAACTGAATTTGAATATACTTTGGATGAGGTAGTTATCCCAAAAGATGGCAAGTGCGAAAGTAATTTGCACTGGAAGGGTCATGTTGATGACATTGTTGGGAAAGCATACAGATCGTTACATGTCATAATGAGGCTACTTAAAGGATGCAACAAAGAATTAAAAGAAAAAAGTTACTTGAGTATGGTTCGTCCATTATTGGAATATGCAAACAGTGTTTGGGATCCTCACCAAGAATACCTAATAAAAGAAATAGATAGTGTGCAGAGGAAAGCAGCAAGATTTGTAACAGGGGATTTCAGGAGAAAGAGTAGTGTATCAGAAATGTTAAAGGAACTTGGGTGGGAAACTTTGAGTAAGAGAAGGGAGAAAACTAGACTTATAGGATTATATAGAGCCTATACAGGAGAAGAAGCATGGGGAGATATCCGTGAGAGGCTTCAGTTGGAAAATAATTATATCGGCAGGACTGACCACAAATATAAAATTAGAAGGAATTTTAGCAGAAGCGATTGGGGTAAACTTTCATTCATTGGGAAGGGTGTGAAGGAGTGGAACAGTTTACCAGGGGTAGTGTTTGATCCTTTTCCAAAATCTGTACAGATATTCAAGAAGAGAATAAACAGCAACAGAGAAAATAAATGAAGTGTTAGAGGGCATTCGACCAGTACAGGTTATTGTAAATTTAAAAAAATGTGTGTGAATAAATTAATTCCATCCCCTGGTCTAAGGAGTTTGGACAGCCAAAGTAGGGGACTGTCTGTAGGGGTGAAGTACAGTGGGGACTTCGAGGGCCCTGGGACTGCTACGGTAGCTGTGAAGGCCCTTCAGGAACTCTGAAAAGTGGTGGCAAAAGGGGCTCTGGTTAAGACGCAGCAGGTCGTTATGCTACTTAGGATCCAGAATGGGTAAAAAAAAAAAAAAATAGTAAATTAATAAATACAATGTAAATATTAATCTTATACCAGTTGTATAGTATCATTTGAAGTAATTCCACATACTATATATCAGTTGACTATATTTGTAAGTAGTACAGGAGATATTATAAGTAGAATTTTGTAAACAATATAAATTTATTAAGGATGAGCTGTGTGTTTAATACAAAACATTGTTAGAGTAAATTGTATAATATTGTATTATAGGAAAATTTTCTTCTCTTTTTAATTTAATATTTAGTGCTTGACAATAATGTATTTTAGTGTACCATTTGCCACCGAGGTAGACACCTCATTTGCAAATAAAGAGATTTTGATTTGATTTGAAAAGTAAGATTGTATTTAACTCTATTGCATGGGTGCGGCAAACTCCGCACAATTTGTCAAGCCATCTTTCCGCCCCAATTTTTCAGAAATACTGGGACGAAGACATATATTTTTGTGTGTCTCCCTTCAAATAGCACTCGTATCACACAACCGCTAGATGTATCTATCATCCATTGAAAGTTGCGTGGAGAAAAGTGCTGTCAGTTTGGAGGGACACAAAAGAGGGAATGAAGCACAATATTCTACCAAAGCAACACTTCCCTGCATTGCTGAGACACTCTCTTCAAATTTTAGCACCAAACATACCAAAGAATTTGCAGAGTGGGTTCTTGAAATGTGGGATTGTGCTGTGTGACAAGGACCACTGCTCCAGCGACTGCCACAAAAAGTAGCTGATGAAAAGGCAGTAAGTGCAGCATTTTTAGATGTTTTAGAAAGCACTAGAACGGCATGCACAGGGAATGACAACGTGAAGAGAAGGAGGAGAAAGATTGATGTTCCTGCTGGTAAGAGTGTTGCACATGAAGAGCTTGTCCAACAAGAATGTGCACCTCTAACAAAAAGAAACATTCCAAAGAAGAAACAAAGAGTGGAGAAAATTTACTTCTTCTGAATCCGGTGAGGAACAAGATGATGATCCCATATGTCAGGATTCTTCAGATGAAAAAACCTGGGACACGTATCGACACAAGCAGCTGGAAACGACTGATGAACAGGACGAGATTTCAGAGCAAGAAGAACCCAGTTTCCTGCCTGTGAATTGTCAAGTTGGGGCATTCGTAATTATTTGTTACGACAGTGATTTATATCCTGGAGTAACTGAAAGTTTCAATGAAGAAGGGGCTGAGGTTAGTGCAATGATAAAGTCTCTGAAATTATGGAAGTGGCCCGCCCAAAGTGATAAACTATTCTACGAATGGAAGGATGTTACTGGAGGAATAGACCCCCCAAAGAGACTGGATAAACGGGGAATTTTTTCGAATTCCTGAACTCGAAAGGAAATTCTGAAACTGAAGGCAGTTAGTGCAAGTTTGTACACATTGTTTGCTGTTTTAATTGTACTTTCTGATAAGATTTTTGTAAAATTTGGATTACAATAAAATTATTCTTTGTTGCTTAAGTGCGATCAGTGTCCAGTATTCGGGAGTTAGTGGGTTCGAATCCCACTGTCGGCAGCCCTGAAGATGGTTTTCCATGGTTTCCCATTTTCACCCCAGCCAAATGCTGGGGTTGTACCTACAGCTGCTTCCTTCCCACTCCTAGCCCCTTCCTGTCCCATCATCGCCATTAAGACCTATCTGTGTCGGTGCGACGTAAAGCAACTTGTAAAAAAAAAAATATTACAAATTATTCTTTCTTTCTATAAACTTTGTTATTTTTCATGTGAAACCTTATATCCATAATGTGATGCCCTTTATTTCTTGCCATAGAACTGGTTGTTCCATACTGTAACTTTGTATCAGGTCACATTATTTATTGAAATATACGGAAATATAAGCAATGATGCACAGTTGCCCGTTCATATGGGTTACTTTGCATCAATATTTAGATCGCAATAACACTTATTATAGAATTGTTAGGTCATTACATTACACATACGTGCATTCCTACTAACCCACACATCACTTTCAAAGAGTTGTATGTATTTTCCGGCGATGTAACTTCTTTGAATCTGACTTTCTTCTTACGAACTATAAGAAGTATGCAAAGTATACCCATATTATGATATCTTTTATATTTTGCATTTTTAAACATTTTAAGGGCATTTTCTTTGTTTTTATATAATTTTGGTCATATTTTGGAAGATTTTATCTCTGTATGTGATTTTCTCAATTTTGTCATATTATTTTAATTAAATTATATCTGAATGCCACTATAAAGTACATACAAATATTGAAATAAAACATTTCATCATAATATTATTTTGCTAACACAGCAACTGCCTGTGAAAATGTTGAAGGTTAGATGGCTGCACAAGTACAGGCCTACACATGATTTTCATGGAATCAAGTTATTTGGGGACCGAAATGCCTGGAATATTACATGGAGATGCCAGCACTTCTCCGATGCCTAGAGCTGTGAAAGTTTGGCCTCACGTTTACACAGTTCATAGTATGAAGTACATAGTTGCATTTCAGTACCACTTTGAAAATGCCTAAGTTAAACCACACATATCAGTTCATTCATTCAAATGACCTGCACCAGGACTATTAAAGAAATAGTAGCTGAGTTTGGTGATAGTGTGTTTGCTACTGAAAGAAACATACAATAAAATATTGGCTGAGAGAGAGAGATGGTGGGGATATTATTAGCACTGTGGCATAGCTCCTGGCTTCCCTGAGGTTCAAATCCCTATCGATCCTGGATTGAGATTTTCATCTCAAAAGTCACATGGCATCAGGAAGGACACCCACACTTAACCTCCAGCCAAAACCAAAGTGAGGCTGGATGGCTCCAGCAACCCCTGAAATAACTGGGATAAGCTGAAGAAAGCTTTAAGTTCTTTTTATTGGCTGGCCAACTTGTCCCATTCTTTTCATAGTCAAAGTCTCTCAAGCCTATAATTTTTTTGATTCAACAGCCATGCTGTAGTGTTCCAGCTTGCCTCTTACACTTAGCATCTTCTTACTACAGGCATTTTTTTCAGCTGATATACCTGCTCTAATTTCCTGATCTTGATATCTGATGATGATGATGCTTGTTGTTTAAAGGGGCCTAACATCAAGGTCATCGGCCACTAATGGTATGAAATGAGACGAAATGTAATGACAATTTAAAAGTCCAAAATCATCCACTGACCAGAATTTAAAACATGATGATGAAGAATGAATGGATGAATATGAATTTAAAACAATCAGTGGATCCAACCCGCAATACCCCACCTTCCCAGAGACTATCTTAAATCATTAGTATTACTGACCAAGGGACTGCTTCTAAAACACAATCCTGAATCGATGATGCTTGTTGACTAAAGAGGTCCAAAATCCAGGTCAACGGTCCCTCATAATGGTACTTATCACTAGGAAAGTAGAACCATGGTATTTGTCATGTTGCGGTACTAATCAAAAGTAGCATAGACTCATGGTGTTCCACACATTATGGCACTACTTACAAGTATTGTACGTCACACAGGTAATGCAGACCTATGGTGCTTCTCACATAATGGCACCACTCATAGGCAACACAAATCCATGGCGTTCCTCACATAGGTGTACTAATCACAGGGATTCGTACTATCCCATGGTGTTCCTCACATAGTGGTTACTAATCACAGGCAACACAGACCCATGGTGTCGCTCATATAGTGGTAATAATCACAGGCAACACCCAGACCGGTGGTGTTTCTCACATAATGCTACTAATCACAGGCAATGCCCAGACCCGTGGTGTTTCTCACATAATGCTACTAATCACAGGCAATGTAACCCGATGGTGTTCCGCATATAGTGGTACTAATCACAGGTACTGTAAACCCACAGTGAACTGCTCTCTGCTGCTACTAATCACAAACCTGTTGTGTATCTAACATAGTGGTAGTACTTGCAAGTAAAGGCGACCCACGGTGTTCCCTGCGTGATGGTACTAATCGCAAGTAGCTTCATGGTTCTAATACAATCATCCCTTGGTTGCCCCTTTCAGACGCCTCCTACGACAGGCAGGGGATACCGTGGGTGTATTTTTCGTCTGCGTCCCCCACCCACGGGGGGTGATCTTGACGTATTGCCTTTATGGCATTATCTGAAAAACAAGAGGTTTCAGTGTAAAAACTATATATTGATATGTAAAAAAAAGTCCTTCATTAAGTAGCATCCAATTCACATGTCGTTGGTCAAAGTGACATCACAGTTCTTTTGCATTGTATTTTAACAATGTTCATACTCTCACTTTCCAGAATGGAGACTTGCGCGATATGTACGGTGCGGATGGAGCAGGCTAGAATGCGTCGTATTTATCGAGTATACGGGGTAATACGACTACTGGAAGAAAGACTGGGAAGACTCCTCATAATCGTGAGTATCTTTTATCATCTGCACAATATGGATGCAGAATTTATAATAGTTTCATCATTTTCCACTTAAAAGGTGATGTAGTTTGGAAATTGCCATATATTTTACCAGATGCTAAAATACTACCATAAAAAGTGGTTCCTTAATGTACCTATAAACCTTCCGATGTGGATCTCTCGCATTTAAGCACTCTTAAACGCTGACTGCTCCAGGATTCAAGCCCACAAACTTGAGCATACAGTTCAAGCACCTAAAACAATTATGCTCCGTGGAATGACCACCTGACAGATATTTCGTAGTAATATTCTGCCATTAATTGTTATGCTGAAATATTATCACATAGTGTTTTTTTTTTTAAAGCACAACAATGATATGAGAGATCATGGTTGTTAATATAGCCTAGATTTTATACAATATACAGTATATATGTATTAGTTTTAAATCACACTGACACAGACAGGTCTTGCGATGATGATGGGGTACGTTAGGGTTAGGACTGGGAAGTAAATGACCATAGCCTTAATCAAGGCACAGCTTGGTGTGAAAATGGGAAACCATCGAAAACCTCAGGGCTTGAAATAATAACAATAAGTTATTTTATTAATTTGTATTGATTAGGTGGACATCATCAATATAATCAATACGGATCAAAAATTATATTTATCACATGTAACCTCAGGGCTGTCGACATTGGGGTTCAAACCCATCATCTCCTAAAAGCAAGCTTACAGCTACATGTCCCAAATGCTCAGTCAACTTGCTTGGTAGTCCAGATTTGTATTCAAATCAAATATTGTATTACTATGAACATCACCAAGAAAACATTCCCCTCATTGGACATGTTGCATGGATATAAACACTTTCCTAAAAAACTTTTAAATAATTCTAGTAGAAGCTCTAGTTTTCCCTCATTCTGACTATTGTTATGTGATTTATAGAGACGCGGGGCAAAAGTTATAGAGCAGATTGGAATGTGGTCAAAATACATGTGTGAGATACGTCTGTAACCTATGGTATTATGACCACGTAACACCTTCATACAACTACACATGTTTGCCCTGACTGGCAATTCGTCATATTTCATATTTTGAATACCTTTCATCCTGTCACAGTCTTAACACTAGATCTACTAATAATTCCATCCTTGCTTTACCTACCCACAGAACTATTTAATGTCAAGAACTTCATTTTTAGTCCGTAGTATTGAATAGGTGGAAACAATTCCCCTCACTCCTAAATGTATACCCACAGAACTGCCAATTACGACAATTCATTCACAATACTTGCCTGCGTGAGTGGAACCTCCTTCCTGAAAGTATCAGAGAGATAAGTGCTATCTGCACTTTGAAAGAAGCACTTTGGAGACATTTTATGCATCAATAAGGATCCTATGTAAACTTGATGCTGCTACTCACCACCATTCTATTGTCATGGATGCCCTTGTAGAAGATTAATTTAAACATTTTAATCAATTTTTCAAATGTTATTACATTTTATGCACTACTTTTTTTTTTTTTTTTTTTTACATATTGGATATTAGTTGGAAGAATTTTTCCCCTTATGATATATTTAATTTACTTTAATTTTATCATTTATCACTTACAGTAGAACCCTGCTTAACCAAACTTAGTTTAACCGAAATGCTCTGGCAAAATTGTATTTTAATATTTTGTTTTTACCCTCTCGTTCTTAGCCGTCGATATTAGTAATTCTCTTGCTATATGTGCTGAGAGCTACTAGACAAACCCTATTTTCATATTATGACTTATGCCAGAATGCATGTGTAGCATAAAACAAAACAGTTTCTTACCCTCTAGTTCATTCCACGATACATTTTTCTTGAACAAGCAGGAATTATTATTACTGTATTATTATTATTATTATTATTATTATTATTATTATTATTATTATTATTATTATTATTATTATTTATGAAGATTATGTAGACTGTTGTTAACGTTGCATCAGTTGCGGGAGTTTCATCTTGTTTACTGCTCGGACTATACTGCAGATTGATTGATTTTGAATTTTTATTAAAATACAGTACCACACGCTTTAATTACAGTACTGTAATAACAATACTGTATACAGTATTCAGTTCAGTAGTAACAAAATAAATTGTTTTATTATTTCAGATCGCTTTGCGCTTTGTTGAACAAAGCAATGAATCTACAGCGGCTGATGTAGCCTATTGTTGATTAAACGGTGGCGCGACATGGCTGCACCAAGAAAATTCAGAAGAAAATCACCGATTTTATACAATGAGTGACATTAAACATTTTAATGTTAATATACAGTTTGCACCTTTGCTTAAGAAAGCCTATGCATTTTTATTTCAACATGTAACTTCTGAAAATATTTACCATGCGTCATCCAAAAAACGCGCCAACCGAAGTGGCTCCGCCCCCTTTATTTTGGATAAACGGGGCTCTACTGTATATTATTATTATTATTATTATTATTATTATTATTATTATTATTATTATTATCATTATTATTATTATTATTATTATTATTATTATTATTTTAATTTTTATTTAATTTAATTATTGCAATATAATACAATGTAACATACAGGGTGGTGGAAACAACGTGAACCGAGTATATGAGCACTAGAGCGTTGGCCATACTGACAGGTATTTTGAAAAAATTACATCTTATCTTGCGCCGGTGTCATTTTATCAGCTGCTGAAGTTAGCCAATCAGATCGCTTTGCGGGCAAATTCAAATAGGCTTTACGAGGCAGTGTTGCTAAATTTGTACGTCACTTGGTTGGACTTGAGAGCCATGCTGACAAATGAGCATCAAACACTAACACACTGAGGGTTTCAGCTAACGCCACTGTAGCGTGCTTGCTATGAACCGAGCCTAACAGCAGGGAGGTCCTTGTTCAAGTCCCTGCCCTGGAGAAGTTTATTTCTTCTATTGGCACTCTCAAGCCACGTGCAGATTTAGCAACACCACCTTGCAAAGCCCATCTGAAGTCCCCCGTGAAGCAATCCGATTGGCTAACTTCAGCAGCTGATAAAAATGACAATGGTGAGAGATATCTAATTATTTTTTTCCAATTATTTATCAGTATGACCAACCCTCTAACATTCATATATCCGGTTCACGTTGTTTCTGGGCACCCTGTATATTTCTGTACCTGGTTAGATTGAAGAGAAGGCCAGAAGGTAAAATAAAAACATTACTTACATACTTACTTGCTTAATTACAGTCCTGATTTGAAAATAAGCCACACTGCTAGAGTGAGGGGAAAAGAAAGAGACTTAGAAGAGAAAAACTGTTTTATTTGACAGAATTTGGAGAACACCACAAATTCAACACATTCAAATTTGTTACCATACATCATCATAAATTGGGTACAATGGTAAGAACATTCCTCATGGAACAGCAAATATTCCATTATTATTGTTACTCATTGAAACAGAATTCATTAATTCTTTTTCTGATGTGACCATACATTGTTGTACATTAGATTAGTTTATCCCATATCTTTTGCCGATCTTTCTATTACCTTTAGTGCAGTGCATAGTCGATAGTTTGAAAACCCTTTCAACTGTAAATCTCTGACCTGATTCAGATTTGCTACAACTACTTCAGTGGGAATGTTTTATACTGCCATATCAGAATTAGATGCAAAATTGTATATTTAACAGCTGTTTTGGGGTGTCAAAATTTGCTCCCTTGAGCACTGCACAAACAGGAGTGAGTAGCGGGAAGCAGGTAGAGGTGGTGCGGCTGTCCAGTTCATCTGCCACGCACTCTCTCTCTCTCCCCTCTCTCTTGCCCACACATTTCTTTCCTAGCCTCAACAATCGCTGCTGCTGCATGAGATGAATGGGACCATGCTACCCTCAATACAATATTTTGCAGTATTCATGGAAATACTCCATCTTTACGACTGTGTGACATGAACTGGATATGATACTGTATAGGCTTTTGGGCTTACGCCTTGTCAAGAAAATAAGGTGAAATTCTTAATGTTTCGCAAGGAACTGTGCTCTGCATCCTCAGAAGAAATCTCGACTGTCCACGAGAAAGGCTTCTTAAACAATGGCGCTTTAAATTTGGACGTTATAATAGAAGTGGAGACATGGTACATTCATTCGCCACCAGATGGCTCACAGGACGTGGCAACGCTAGTGTTCAAAGCGGAAGCTGACTGAACCATCACAATCAGTCTAAGCGGTTCACATAACGTGTTTGCGTAACACATGACATTGGCAGGTGTATGGCTTGGCACAAGCCTGGAATGAAACATCTGGCGACGAGGAACGTATGAATTTGGAAAACACTGAGATGAAATAACAATAGTGAAGGGACCGGGAAGGGAACTACCTATGTAAATTCTTAATGGCTGGCAACCAGGTATTAGTTAATTGATAGCTGGTGTCCCTGTTGAAATTGTTAGGATTTCTACGTATTTCCACAGCTTCCCGAATAATCCTGGACCTGTAGTGTCTATGTCCGAGATGCCCACTCCCATTCCATAGCAACTGGTATCCTGACTCTCAGGACCACTTACTAGGCCACTCAGCTGTTGCCCATGGTTCACGAACTAGGACGTGACTACAGTAACCCACAAACATGAACCATCTCCGTCCATCTGTTCGTAAAAATTCCCACCCCACAAGAAATAGCTGGACGTCATGCAGTGGTAAAATAGCTTGGTTATGTCCTCAGGGAACAGATGTTCAATGAGAGACATGACCGAGTCAATTGGCACTTTAGTAAACAAGGACTCCACATCGAAACTCACCAAAAGTGTATTGGGTGAAAGGGTTATGGTTGACAGCTTGTTGATGAAATACCAAGAGTCCCTGACGTATGATTCAGTACGTCCTATGTGTGGCTGAAGCAATTTGCTTAGGTACTTAGCCAAATCATACGTAGGAGAACCTATCGCACTGACAAAAGGTCTGAGAGGAACATCTTTTTTTACGGATCTTAGGCAGTCCATGTAATCTAGGTGGCACTGCATCCCCTGGGGACAGATTTTTAGCCTCCTCTTTTGGAATTGAAGATTGCCTTAAGAGCTTCATGGTGGCGTTGGACACACGAGTGGTGGGGTCACGTGAGCTCAGTCTGTAAACAGGCTCTGACAATATAGCTGAAATCTTATTCTTATACTCGTCAGTGTCCATAACCACTGTCGCATTACCCTTATCAGCTGAGAGAATGGTCAGTTCAGAATCATCTCTAAGTTCCTTCAGAGCTCTCCTTTGCCTCTTGTAAAATTGGGCGCGGGTACAACAGCGGACCTTATGAGTCTCACACATTTCTGTCTTAACTCCTCAAACTCATCCATAGGTAGTTTGTGGATGGCTGCCTCAACCAAAGTAATTAACTCCTTAGTGGGAATTTTAGAGGGAGCAACAGCGAAATAAAGAACTGCTGTTTGGTTCTCGTCCAAGGATTTCTTGGAAAGATTGACGACAGTCTTAATTTCACGTGGCGAAAAACTATCTGCTGACTTGGAAAATGTTAATAAATTCAGGAAAATTTCCACAGATTAACTGAATGGGAAGGTCTGTCTGGGGAACAAATTTATAACTGTGATGAGTCTGGTCTGAATTTTTGAATGCTGCCTTCGAAAACGTTAGCATCCAGGGAAGAAAAAAATCAGCCCCAGGCTATAAAAGAAGTAAGGAGACAGTTACAATCTTGGCATGCAGCAATGCAACAGGCATCCATAAGCTCAAATTAATGCTCACCGACAAATCAGGCATTTAAAAACGTAAAAATGTCCACTTATGGAACCGACACCTTCTATGATCTGCCTGTTTTGTACAGGAATCAGTTAATGTGTGGATGAATGTAGCCATTTTTAAGGACTGATATTATAAGGAGTTTGTTCCTTCAGTAGAAAAGTTTCTAAAATTGCAAAATCTGCCAGACGAAGATATAAGAGCCATGTTTCTCCCTCGTAACGTGACTTTGGTGTGTCAACCAACGGCCTAGGGCATTTTTTATTTTTTTATTTTTAGAATTTGCTTTACATCGCACTGACACAGATAGGTCTTATGGCGACGATGGGATAGGAGTGGCCTAGGAGTGGGAAGGAAGCGACCATGGCCTTAATTAAGGTACAGCCCCAGCATTTGCCCGGTGTGGAAATGGGAAACCAGCTGGGAAACTGCTGAACAAGGTATAGAAACGACCGTCTTGGGTTGTTGAGTTGAGTCGAGTTGTTAGTGAGAATCATTAGTCGAGTTAAGTATGTGAACTCATGTTGTGGTTTTACCGTTGAAGTGGTTATGTTGTGTTGGTACCACATCTGATCTTGTTAAGTGTTCTGTAGTTGATTGAGTTCAAGATGGTGGGTCATTTGTTGTGCAACTATTAATGTGTATATAATTTGTAAATAAATATACACAATGGACAGCATCTTATGTGTGTGTCTTTGTGAATACTATAGGGATTGGAATAATTTACCAAGGGAGATGTTCAATCAATTTCCAGCCGGGCTAAGTGGCTCAGACAGTTGTGGCGCTGGCCTTCTGAACTCAACTTGGCAGGTTCGATCCTGGCTCTGTCCGGTGGTATTTGAAGGTGCTCAAATACGTCAGCCTCGTGTCGGTAGATTTACTGGCACATAAAAGAAATCCTGCGGTACCAAATTCCGGCACCTTGGTGTCTTCGAAAACCGTAAGAGTAGTTAGTGGGACGTGAAGCAAATAACATTATTATATTATTATTATTACAAATTTCCAAATTCATTGCAATTATTTAAGAAAAGACTAGGTAAACAACAGATAGGGGATATGCCACCTGAGTGACTGAATGATTGACTGATTGATAGATTGATTGACTGATTGATTGATTTATAGATAGAGATAACATCTAAGGAAAAACATTTTTTTACAATATAAGAAGGGAAATGCCTAAATGGCATACAAAATTCTTAGCTAAAACAGGCGTTCATAAAATTAATAATGGTGTGTGGCCTCCAAAGAGGCCTGGTGCAGGTTTTTCAAGTGAGGATAGGGCCCTACCTAAGATGAATTCTAATGCTGAAGACAGCACTTACACCCAGACACCTAGCCATTAGAATTAACGAATGAAGGTTAAAATCCATAAATAGGCTGGAAATCGAAGCAGGGACCACTAGGATCAAAGGCCAGCATGCTAACCATTTAGCCATGGAAGCAGACATTCATAAGAGTGAAAAGACTATTGGCTTTGCTAGGTAATTAATTCTGTACAGGGATCAATGAGAAGTGACATCACCTGCAGGCATAAAAGAGCTAAGATAGCACAATTTTAAGGCGGGGGGGGGGAAGAAAGAATTTTCAATAGCTTACATATATTTGCAAATCTCCATTATTCACTGAATCGTTTACTTTCACACCACAAATTCCAAATCAAGTTTAAGTAAAATCATTATCATGAAATTAATGGAATATTTATGTGTACTGCCTGCTGTCATTTCTTGATGGATACAGTACTTTTGCATCCATCTCTTGGCACAGGCCAGAGCAAAGTGTAGCTTCCACTGAAGTCCCAGTCTCATCCATGGCTGTGACAATATGAAAGGTGCTGGGATATGGGTGGTGCTGATTAATGACATTCAGAGCACAACCAGTGTGTCAGAGTGTCATGAAAGGTGTTGCTCGTAGGGTTAGTTGTGCTACAACAGCACTGTCTGGCTCAGTGAGGAAAGCAATGGCAAACTACCTCACCCCTCATCTTGTCTAGTACGCCTCATTTTGGTACTGCCATTGGTTTTTGTGGTTTCCCTGTAACTGCATAGCCTTTGGTGATGCTATTTGAGGATCCAACCAGCCTCTGGGCTGATGACCTAACAGACAGACAGACAGACATTTATGTGTTCTGAACCTGAAATAAGAACTTGTGAAAACACAACAGTTTATTTAAATGTAGAGTTAAAGGTATCAAACTTTCCAAATTGGTTGAAGTTAAAATATATACTTTCCTATGCTGCTATAGAAATTAGTCGTTTGCTGTCTTTCTTCATTACCCCAATAATAAAAGCAGAACATTATGATTTGGCGAGAACCAGTTCCCGAGATACCGTCAACACCTCTCCAACTTGAATAACTGTAAAAGGGCATGGACTAACAAGAGTAGATGCCACCCACACTTACCGGAAGGTCTGCCTTACAAGGTTTGTATCCGGCTGTAATAGCCACACAAAATAATAATAATATTATTTAGTTCAATGACTATCAATTACTGTTTCATAAAAGATTTGAGCATACCTGGATGTATATTCAAGAAGCAGAAACACTAAAGTTAGCCAAAATAGTGTGTTGGGATATAAATTCCCTTTAAAGGAATGTTTAAAAATGATACAATGATCTCAAAAAATAGCTAGAAATTATCAATCTAGTGTAATACTGGTACTGTAATTTCAAAAGAAGAAGAAGTAGTAGTAAAGTTCCACTAAGAGACTCAGGTATTGTTTCTGTTCTGGTTTGTAGGTCTGAGTACTAGTTTATGTTTTCTTTGCTAGCAAGGATGTTCCATTTATACAATAATTCTTGAATGTACATTTCAGGATTATGGTCGTGAAGTCACGTAAACTTCAACACTAATCAACTTTTTTTTTTTTTTTTTTTTTAACAATTTGCTTTACGTCGTATTGACAAAATAGGTCTTATGATGACGATGGGATAAGACATGCTAGGAGTGGGAAGGAAGTGGTATGGCCTTAATTAAGGTACAGCCCCAGCATTTGCCTGGTGTGAAAATGGAAAACCACCGGGCGAGTTGGCCGTGCGGTCAGGGGCACACGGCTGTGAGCTTGCATCCGGGAGATAGTGGGTTCGAATCCCACTGTCGGCAGCCCTGAGGATGGTTTTCCGTGGTTTCCCATTTTCACACCAGGCAAATGCTGGGGTTGTACATTAATGAAGGCCACGGCCGCTTCCTTCCAACTCCTAGGCCTTTCCTATCCCATCGTCACCATAAGACCTACCTGTGTCGGTGCGACGTGAAGCAACTAGCAAAAAAAACAAAACAAAAACAACTAAATGGGAAACCACAGAAAACAATCTTCACGGCTGCTGAGAGTGGGGTTTGAACCCACTATCTTCTGAATACAAGCTCACAGCTGCACACTGTGGAATTACTCAATAGGGCAAAAGCTTATGAAGACAGGTATGCGAGTTAGAAGAACCAAGGTAGCCTACCTCATAGCACAAGGTCCTGAAGACAGTTCTGTATAACTTACAAATTGTAGATATCCTCTTCCAATCACTACTCACGTAACTTCAACTCACCTAAAACAAGAGAGGAAAAGATCTTTGTAATACGTCAATAAATTTTCACTACACATTTTATTATTCTTGTTCTTATTATTGTTAAGAAATATGTTGCAATTTGAAGATATCCGAGAGGCAATGCTCACCTTCAGTAGCATAACAATGAAATGAAATGAAAACATAAATTACACAATAATAATAATAATAATAATAATAATAATAATAATGGCATGTGTCCTCCGCTGAGGCTTTGGGCAGGTCTTTTGAGTTGACACCTGGTAGGTGACCTGTCCATCAGTGAGAATGGGCCCTACCTATGATGGATTCTGTTCATGAGATGACAAAAACACACACACACAAACCATTGGAATTAACCAATGAAGGTTAAAACCCCGACCCAGCCAGGATTCAAACCCGGGCCCCTTAAATCAAACGCCAGCACACTAACCATTTAGCCATGCAGCTGGATATACAACAGTAAGAAATTATTCAAATGAAGAAGTTTCATGATAGTGAAAGAAGAATTAAGAACATTAAAACAAGAAACAAAAAATATATGACAGTTATAAGTACTCATGAGCAGTGTAACACAGAAACTGAAAGCAAACACACACATTATTATTATTATTATTATTATTATTATTATTATTATTATTATTATTATTATTATTATTATTATTATTATTATTACAATGCCTCCAAAAAACATAGCACTTGATATTTTAAAAGTTTAAATAAGTAAAATTTATTTTTATTTTCAAAACATCATAGAACAAAGGAAAGTATCCATACCTCTTCCAAAAAACATTTCTTAAATTAAAAGAAGCAGAATCTGACAGATTTTCTGAGTAATAAAATTATTGATTTAAATGATTTAAGCTTAAGGGAATGTACTGGAAAGTTGCTGGATGTTGAGTAAGTGATCAGTTTTAGGTATTGCCACCCCTGACTGCAATTACCACCACCAGTCTTCTGGGCAT
The DNA here is from genome assembly GCF_040414725.1 of Anabrus simplex. Lineage (NCBI taxonomy): Eukaryota > Metazoa > Arthropoda > Insecta > Orthoptera > Tettigoniidae > Anabrus > Anabrus simplex. Next base: position 739,203,706 of record NC_090266.1, on the reverse strand, counting down.
CCTCCTGATCACGCCCCAGATGTCCTCTTGTGGTACGTTCTCCCATTCTTCTTGCATTACCACCTTTAGTTCAGTCAGACTGTTGAAAACTCGGCGCTGAAGGCAGTGACTGATCATGTCCCACGCATGCTCAACAGGGTTGAGGTCTGGACTCTGGCTGGCCAGTCCGGAGAGCGAATGTTGACCTCCCGAAGAAAATCCACGATACGCTGAGTAGCATGCGGTGCGTGCATCATGCAGAAGCACGTTTTCATCGAACGTGAATGCAAATGGCATTACGAGATTAATGAGAATCTCCTCAATGTACCTGTGTGTCGTGAGGAAACCATTCTCAATGAGTACAAGAGTGGTATGGTAATCTGGATTTACACCACCCAACACAATCGTGGAATTTCCTTCAAACATTGTGATCTCGGCACTGGTACAGGGGGCAAAACATTCTCATGCCCTTCTCCACATCCTAACTCTTCTGCTGAATCTGAACTCATCACTGAAGAGTTTGCGTCCCCACTGAACCTCGGTCCAATGTTAATGGACCAGTGTGGAATGAAGACAGTTTCTCCGGTGTTGAGACAGAACCTCCGGTTGGCTTTCTAGAGGCTAAATTTGCATCATGGAGCCTCCTTCTGATTCTGATCCTTCTCATCCGCAGCTATGTTGTGAACCTGCATTAGATTACTCCAAGCCTCAACTGCTGTAACTTGATGGTTTTTCAACACTTCTAGCCTCAAAAAGTGATCTTGCAAGGCAGAAGTGTGCCTAGAACTGCCTGAACCAGGTTTTCTGTGGTAGGTATGATATTTCTGAAAACATTTCATAGCCCGATGAATGCTTGTAGGAGACGTATTCAAAACCTCTGCTATGTAGCGTAGCTACGGCTATCATTCAATAAAACTACAGATTTTGCCAAGTCCGTGGGACTTAGAGGCATATTAATGAGTTGTTTGTGGCTACGAATCCCCTCGGGTAATGCTCAGATACTGGTCAGTCAGCATCAAAGGTACAAGAGCAACTACAATGTTGAAATAAGGGTTGGGTAAGACACATATGTGCGTGCCACTAGCCCCCAAAAAATGTACCTACTTTACATGTGTTCTATCTCGAAAACCATTCGGAATGTGGCATATGTCCATAGGAACCTTTTTGCTTCAAATTATTGTTTCTGTCATATCCCTGAATATTGAGCATTCCTCCTGCAACACCCTTTATATTGCGAAAAGAATGGTAGCCTAATCATATTCAATGAAAAATTTATCTGAGCTTGCTACCAAAATATCTAGTGTTATGCTATTTTTTTGAGGGCAATGTTTTAATATTACAATTTTTTTTTACTATTTGCTTTACATCGCACTGACACAGATAGGTCTCATGGCGATGATGTGATAGGGGAGGGATAGGAGTGGGAAGGAAGCAGCCTTGGCCTTAATTAAGGTACAGCCCCAGCATTTGCCCGATGTGAAAATGGAAAACAATGCAAAACCATCTTCAGGGCTGCCGACAGTGGGATTCAAACCCACCATCTCCCGAATGCAAGTTCACAGCTGCGTGTTCCTAACCGCACGGCCAACTTGCTCGGTATTATTATTAATATTGTTATTATCTGGTTTACAAATTTTGGTTTTAGATAAGCCATGGAACTATGGTTTTATAGGCCAACTGAACACCAGGAATAAGACTTTCCTTTCCTAGAACTCGACATACGTAGGTTGGGATTTGAACACCAAAAACTTTTACTTAAATGTTTGAGTAGTGTTTTGAACACACTTTTTTTTATTTTTTTTTTTTATTATGACTTCTGACAATTTACTGAAGTATTTAAGAGTGAAAAGTGAGCCGTCATTCAATGAGACCAGAATCTGGAGGACTGAACCATCTCTTTACTAATAGTAACAGGCAGATTTTACAAATTAAAGAGCACATTCGGAAGGAGTACTTGTCACAAAAGGAGTTCACGTTAAAGCGTGTAAAATAAAACTGCTTTCTGAAAGCAGTTCTCTGAAAATGAACTACAACTTCACGTAGCTGTGAGCTTGCATTCAGGAGATGGTGGGTTCGAACCTCACTGCTGGCAGCTCTGAAGATGGTTTTCTATGGTTTCTCGTTTTCACACCAGGCAAATGCTCGGGCTGTACCTTAGTGAAGACCTGTCTGTCCAACTTGGCAGGTTCGATTGTGGCTCAGTCCGGTGGTATTTGAAGGTGCTCAAGAAAGGATCAGTAGATTTACTGGCACCTTAAAGAACTCATGTGGGACAAAATTCTGGCACTTCAGAGTCTCTGAAAACTGTAAAAGCAGTTAGCGGGATGTAAAATCAATAACATTAATTAGACCATTCTGTGACGTTGCAACGTAGAACAGATAGTAACCTACAGCTATGCTTTTGCTAAGACAATTTACTAGCATTCCACAAAGCCCTTGCTGTACCCAGGGCCTAATTTTACTACTGCAACACCTCTGGGTCCAAATATTTTTGGGCCCCCTCCGTTAACTTGATAATACAAAACTGCAATTACTATTATTTTTGTATAATGGATAAAGTAATATCAAATAATAATAATAATAATAATAATAATAATAATAATAATAATAATAATAATAATAATAACAACAAGAACAGCAACAACAACAATCAGACGACTGTCAGCTCAGCAAAATTCACTATCCCGGCTTTTAAACATTACCACATAATCACGATGATAATTAAAATTTTCATGTTCCGTTAGCCGCTGATTTCCATGCTTCCGATCGTTGAAGCCAGTTGTTGCAGATTGGGATGTCCCTCCAAAAAGTTTACACGGAGCACAAAAACAGATCATTGGCTGCAGGTATAAACCAGAAATTCACGTTTCATAATGTCTCCATTTAAAAGCTTTTTTTTCAAACAGCACTTTTGTCAGGAATTGCTAACTGTCTTGATACATCCGCATAGAATTACAGAAATTGTCTTGATTCTGTTTCACTCCACTTTCAGCATAGTAGTCTCTAGTAACATTATACATAAACCAAAAATAAGGGTAATCGTTTGGTACTAGACCATCTTCACAATTTTCACTTAAGAGTTCCAACAGTAGACCAATGGAAATGCAACTAAAACTGGGCGTACATTCATCAAAGTTTTCTGTGGCGTTACCATGACTTTTGTTTCCATCATTGCATGAGAAGTTGTTTGAGTTATAGTCTGGACCCTGTGGATAACAAGTCTAATTTTGGTGTTTGAGAGAATAATTCACTTTCCCTCTTCTTCTCTTTTGCTAATCTGAGATAATTTGCGCTACTTACCATAATAATTTTCAACCATCCATGTCGTGTACGTAACACAAAAAAGGTGCTTAATAAAACTCTTAGAAAATGAAACAAAAATGGCTTTCACGGACTTCTCCAAAACTCTTTAGTTTTATGGGTTGTCTCTCGGCGGTGTTGATTCACCACCCGCTTGACTAAGTTGCGGCCCAAGGTCATCTTGTCATCCGTACGCAGAACCGAGGGGGCTGTGTTTCAACATTGTGGTGGTATTATAATATACAGGATGAACCGAATTTTGCGCACTCAGGAATCGCAGCACGACTCCTCACATACCAGCAATAAAAAAATGTCTCTCACAAAAGTTCGTCCCGCAAGTATATCTGGCAGAAAAAGGACGTTGAAGAGTGGCAATCTGGCAACACTGTAACCACATGTAGGGTAACTACCTCTGTCAGCACATGTTAGTCATGCTGTACAGTTGGTGCAGTGGACAGAGTTTTAGGTTAGCATGCAGGAGGTTGAGGGGTCGATCCTGGGTTGAGGTGTACGTTTTTTATTTTCTAAATGTAGTCCAGGTGGTATGGTATCTGGCATCTTAATTGTCAACAGCGAATAAATTCACACCCACAATGTGGAAAGGGCGTCTTTCAAAGATGACCAATGAAAACGATTGTTCTTCCATTTCTAGAGGACCCGCTGCAATCGCTGTGATACAGACGTAAAATTGTTGATACTTAGTATTAATTAAATTTGATATATTAATGTAAATTTCAGCTTGCAAAATGTAATCATATTTTGTATGCATTAAATACACATAAATGCTGCTTTGTAAGCAAGAAGATGGTTTGTATTATATTTTTAATGTATACTGAAATTCGTGAAACTGAAGCATAAAACGCCTATTTAGTTTCAGCTGTACAGTTCCTTTAAATTAATATAACCATACCTTGAATAAAAATGACATGGTTAAACATACATAGTTTTGTTACTTACATTATGTGCAGGTTAGATTCACATCTCCGTCTTTTTCAATTTCCCGTGGAATTTCCGGTCTTTGAAGTTCTTGAATGATCTCTAGAAGGGTCGTCTCGTGCAATCGACCAACAGTAATTGGCCATCATATTCACATCCCAGTGTCCCTGATAGCGTCGTTCTGCATCTTTGAGATCCTGGTGAAACCTCTCACCTTGTTCTTCATTGACAACTCCTAAATTTGGAGGGAAATAATCCAGATGCGAAGCTAAGAAATGAAGCTTAAGGCTCATATTACAACCGAGTTCCTTAAACTTTACCAACATTTTCCTTACAATTTCTTTGTATTGAGGGTCCAAAATGTTGCCAAGGAATTTAGTCACTACATCTTTGAATGCGTTCCATGCCTCTTTCTCAATTTTGGTCATCGTGTCTGTGAAATTTTTATCCTTCATCAGTTTACGAATGTGTGGTTCATCAAATGTGCTTTCTTTGATTTTTGCATCTGATAATGAAGGAAATTTAGTGGATAAATATTGGAAGCATAGGCTACTTTTATCCAATGCCTTGACCTACTGTTTCATCAATTCTAATTTGATATGCAAGGGTGGAAGTAGAATTTTTTCACGGTAAATAAGACTTAAATTCAAAACATTTTTGGATCCTGGTTGTAGTTGTTTCCTTTCTGGCCATTCACTATATTTCAATGTTTATCCCATGCCCTGCTATCCCATTCGCATAGGAAACAGGGAAAATTTGTATAGCCTTTGTGTTGTCCCAGCAACAATCCAATGATCTTCAAATCACTGCAAATTTGCCACCCATGCTCATGATATGTAATTTTTTCAAGCACCAACTTTAAGGTCTCGTATGTTTCAGACATTTTTGTGGAGTGTGCAAGGAAACTGCTTTATCGGCCCATCGTAAACATTGCATAAGGGCTGGGGCTTTTAACACGTCGGTTTATTCAAGTGGTCTAAGTTGAAAGACAAACGCTCAACTGTCCTATCGGAAGACTAACAAACAACTGATTAGCAGACTCCAAACATTTGTGAACAGAAGTTTGGGGAATATCCTGGGGATATGGTGGCCACAAGTAATCTCCAATGGAGAGCTATGGAGAAGAACCCATCAAACACCCACTGACATTGAGATGCGTCATAGTGGATCGGGCATACATTACGGCGAGATAAAGACAACATAGCAAGACAAGCCTTGGAATGGAACCCACAAGGTAGCAGGAGAAGAGGCAGACCAAGGAACACATGGAGGAAGAGTGTAATAGCAGAAGGGATGGAGAAAGGAGGGAAAACCTGGATCGAGATCAGGAAGATGGCGCAAAACAGAGTCCGGTTGCGGAAGTTCATTGATGCCCTATGCTCCACTTAGGAGATAAAGTCAAGTAAGTCAAGTGACAGTGGATATTGTCTAGGGTTTTCTATTTATACAGGAAAAAAACTAGCCCAAGCAGAAGAGACTGGAATGTTGTCGAGTGAGGCTATGATTATGCAACTTATGGAACCATATCTTGAGAAGGGGCACACAGTTTATGTTGATAACTGGTATACTTACCCTCCCTGTTCTTAAATTTATCTTCCAAAAAAACAAATGCAGTAGGAACAGTGAATGTAAATAGGAAAAATATGCCTCAAGAGTTCAGGTTGGGAAAAATGGAGAAGGGTGACACCATGGTAGTGTATTCACACACGATGATGGCACTAAAATGGATGGACAGGAAAGCTCTTACTGTTTCATCCACTTGCCATGGTAGGGAGGAAATGATAAGCACAGGAAAATAAGATAGAGAAACAAATACTATAATCTCAAAGCCAAATGCAATAATAGATTACAACAACTGCATGAATGGCATAGAGCATACACAGACAGGATCAGTAGCTGTCATCTTTCCCTGTAATGCATAGGTATGCTAAGGGATATAAGAAAATATTCTTTTATCTGATGGATATTGCAATATTCAACAGTTATGCTATCCAGAAAAAGATCACAAAAAAGCAGCAGCACTTCGCAGAATTTAGAGTTCTCCTAGCAGAACAAATTCTTGAGAGCATTGTGCTTCCTGACTATCCAAGACGGGGCAGAGCATTTCACCTGTTAGACTACAGGCAGCTCAGTGGGCACACTTTGCTAGGTTTATACCCATAAACCCTAAAAAATAGACTCCATGCCGTGACTGTGTGGTATGCAAGACCGGGAAGAAAAAAGTGCTATGAGATGTGAAAAGTGTTTGGTTGCTTTGCATTCCCTGGAGTGTTTTAGGGTGTTTCTCACCTCTAAGAATTTTTGAAGTGTTCTTCAGGTTGCAGTTCATCATCACATCAAACACAGGTATGATTAAAATTTCAGTATGATGTAGAATACATGTATAAAACTAGTAGTGTAAAACTATATGTTATGTATAAAAAAAGGTATATACAGGCATGCTGAGCTTGTTAAAATTGGTATGTCAATGGGTTAAAAAGCCTTTCCCCCACAGTGACAACTCTATTAAATAAGTATATAGAATTAGATTCATTATACTGTTCCCGGATAAGGTGTCTAGTTTGTTCCACTTCTCTGATTATTTCTTTGATCTTTTCCTTCTCTTCTCAGTCAATTGATCCCACTGGTCCAGGAACAGGATTCATGTCAACACCTCCTATTACAAGCAGTACTGCCACAACTGCTACCACCATCAGAAAAACCTGGAAGCCATATTGCTGCCAGTTACTCTTTACACTTGCTGTACACTAACACTTCACACGTCCGTACCATCAACATATGGTCGTCTGATACTGCTGAACAGGTAGCGGCTGATGATGGACGAAAAATGTTCCGCGAATAAAAGGTTAATGATATAATAGTCAATAGATTATTTTGTGTATTGAATAGGTGGACCCTTAATTGTATCCAATTACACATAGTATTTTTCAATACGGATCCTAACAATGAGATTTGTACCATGTAATAAATGGTATGTCCTGAGCTGTCAGGGAAGAGATGATCTGGAATGACATTAGTAGATGAATAAGTTTGAGTGGTAGTTTTAAAAGTAGGAAAGATCACAATATGAAGATAAAGTTTGAATTTAAGAGGACAAATTGTAGCAAATATTTGTTTACAGCAAAAGCAGTTAGGGATTGGATTAATTTACCAAAAGAGATGTTCAATAAATTTCCAAATTCATTGCAATTATTTGAGAAAAGACTAGTAAACGACAGATTGGGAGTAAGCCACATGGGCGACCGCCCTAAATGCAGATCAGTGGTGATTAATAGATTGAAAAATATCTCTACACACAATCAGCAATGATCTGTATTTAGAGCTGTCGTCTAGAAGGGAGATTCCCTCTCAGTTGTTTACCTAGTCTTGGTAATTTCATTACATTCATGGTAAATAAATACATACATACATACATACATACATACATACATACATACATACATACATACATACATTATCATTATAGACTGTTATGCCTTTCAGCATTCAGTCTGCAAGCATCTGTGAATTTACTAAACGTCGCCACAATCCTCGATTTGCAACTAGTGTTCTGGGCTCATTTGGTTCTATACCTCATATCTTTAAATCGTTAGAAACCGAGTCTAATCATCGTCGTCTTTGTCTACCTCTACTTCTCTTACCCTCCATAACAGAGTAACATAATACAGTACAATACAAATAAGTTAAACATATGAAATGAAGGTAAAAGAGGTACTTGTGCATTACTATACATGCTTATTTTATTACAGTACAAAATGTACTTAGTTAAAATATTGCAATTAAAATAATTTCCAATGAAAATTAATTAAATGAATTTTCTTCCTGTCCTTACGGATTAATCATTAGGTTGAGTGTTTGTGGTTTCCCTAATATGAGGGCAGCTATCCTAAGTGGATTTTCTCTCTCTAATAATAATAATAATAATAATAATAATAATAATAATAACAACAATTGGTATAATTCAAATTTTATACACCAACTTATGGTTTACCACAGTTCTCTGAAAGTCACAACCCTATATATACAGAATTAGATGTAAAATTACCCGAGTTCACAATAGCCTAGGCTACATATTAAAAATAAGTTTAAAAAAGTGCATTAAAAAGTTATCTGTTCTGTACATCAATATATGCCTACAAAGTTACCGGTACTTGTAGTTTTACCCAGTTCACATTTTTCGGAACAACAGGCATTATTTCAGATTTAAATTTAAAACATTTTCACTGGTTAGACAACTGGGTCTCTCCATTATGATCTGCCCGTCTTCAGAGAACACACGCTCAAATGGAACAGAAGTGGCTATAATGCATAATCTCCGTTTCATAATCTGGAAGAGTCTAGGGAAGAGAGGTTTGTGTCCTCAGACCATTTAAATGGATCCCCCACTCTTGTAAGTTATTATTATTATTATTTTTTATTATTTTTTTATTTTTTTATTTTTACAAGTTGCTTTACGTCCCACTGATGGTAGGATTCGAACCCACCATCCCCCGAACACAAGCTCATAGCTACGGTACTCTAACCACACGGCCAACTTGCTCAGACGTGTTTGAAAATTAGCCTTTTTCTATCGGCACAGGATTTTTTAAATCGTGATATTTTGTATAGGCTACGTGAGATGTACAGTAGCCCACTGGTTTTCTGATTCAAGATTTTTTTAGTTAAGCTATTGCGTCAATCAGCTCACTTACTCTCCATGTACAACTGTGATCTCGTGATTCAGTTATTGAAGTCTTATGCAAGGATGCGACATACAAATGAAGAGAATACTGAGCGATTCTTCCCAATACAAAACAGATAATTTTGAGTGGTCATGAGCATGACTCATAGTCAACTCAAATGGTAGGCCAGAGAGTTGAGCTTAATTAATTGTCAAACGTCAACTAAGTTATAATACTAAGAAGAATTAAACTAATGAAGAGAATAACCTAATAGCCTACCTACTTACTAGCTAGGTACTTTGGAATTATGTATTGACTACTTTTTTAACACTGCAAATAAATCCAATTATTATTTAAACCTCCCTACAACAAGAGAACTGTGAATGCAAGTGGGAATTATTTTCAAATGAGCTGAGAGCGGGAGTCCTTTATAGTGTACGATTCTTTCTGTGTGCCATGGCTCTGTATGTCTTGCTGCAACAGAAGTTTGGCTCCCCACAAATGTCCAGGGTATTGATAATGAACTGTGTGTGCTGTGTCTCACTGACCCATAAGTGCACCACTCAGCACTGCCTGCTGCGAGTCAGTTGAATTGTGTGCCGTGAGTTCGCCATTCCTGTGAATCGATTCACTCGGACATTTGAATGCATCTATACACTGCTTCAAATCGTTCACTCAGTTTCCAACACTAATGCATTTGCCCCTGCCTCAAGTATTACTGCATCATTTACATGAGAGCAAGGAGTTTTGCTAATGGACTCAGGCAGAATGACATCAGGTCTTCTGCAATAAAATAATGGATTTGAGTGACACCTGACTGTCATAGTCATGTATGAAAAATTCCACTCTCCCATGCACCAGTGGCAAGTGGGATTTTACTGGAAAAAAAAGAAACAAACAAACAAACATATGAAAACAGAAGGAGAGGCTGAACGTGCAATACTACATTCAACAGAAATTAGATCAAACAATTAGTACAAGAAAAGCTACATGTTTTGTTTTCAAGGGTGCGGTTTGATTAGCTCCTCAAATCTATAACTGTGAAGTTTTCCACAGTATTGAAACTAATGCAAGATTAGAAAATACCTATAGCGAAAGGAAAACATTTATTAAGAGATTACACCTGAAAATCCTAACATTTAATTAAAAACAGTTCACATGTTTCATTTTTGAAGGATCATCATCAGGTTCTATCAAATCACATTTTTAACACGTTCCCTGCTTTGCGAGTCACATGTGACTCAAACCAAACCCCATGGCACTACAGCCCTTGAAGGGCCTTGGCCTACCAAGCGAACGTTGCTCAGCCGGAAGGCCTGCAGATTACGATGTGTCGTGTGGTCAGCACGACAAATCCTCTCGGCTGTTATTCTTGGCTTTCTAGACCGGGGCCGCTATCTCACCGTCAGATAGCTTCTCAATTCTAATCACGTAGGCTGAGTGGACCTCGAACCAGCCCTCAGGTCCAGGTAAAAATCCCTGACCTGGCCGAGAATTGAACCCGGGGCCTCCGGGTAAGAGGCAGGCACGCTACCCCTACACCGTGGGGCCGGCACATGTGACTCGTACAGCACAAAAATGTGGTGCTGGACAAAAATACATATTTTATTTCTATGCTGCTACGGTGATAACTTTACGTAACAGTATGACAGCGAGTCACAGGTGATATCTATGTTGTTCTATGGCATAGGTGTACGTTTAACAACTACCTTAAACCACGAGTAACTCGTGACGCATGGATGTAATGCAGCTTTTACTATTTGCTATGCGAGTCACCAGTGCCTCGCATTTTTACTAGACGTCCCGCTCAACTGCGGTGTACAATAGGGGCTTTACATTGTTGATCGAGTATTATCGTGCTGTAGCCATCATTGTAGGCTGGCGGAAATCTGTTGTGACAGTGTGTGAATACCCTTGTCATCGTGTGAGGCAACTACAGGATATACAATTGGGCATCTGTGCAGCATCACGGTAAGAACGTTACTTATATACAGATTTGATCATTTTATTCTCAACTACAAGCATAGAAAGCTAAGGAATGTGTGTGAATTGTTTCAGATGAAACGTAGATTAGCAGACTTCCAGCTACCTAAAGACTGTTCCAGTTTGGACTCTTCACAATGAGCCAGGAGATCTTGATTAGAGAAACCATTAGAGGAGTCTGATATTGAGGATCTTTTAGAAGGTATATCCCAAGTTTTCATTGTCAATTTCATCATCTTCACCAGTGTCCTCTGGAACCGACACAGATGTACATGATAGCCACAGTGAAAGTGACAGTGAACATGTTAAAACACAATCAGTTAAATCAGACTGCAGTTGGTGTGATATAACCAGGAATGATTTAGGCTTCACTGTTTTCCTGGGGAAGCAAAGGTTCAGTTACAGTTAGAAGAGGGACAGCCCATTGATATATACTCTCACTTCGTGGATGACAGCCTATTAGAAATGATGTTTCAGGAAACCAACAGGTATGCCAATCAATTTAAACAAAGTCATAATGAGAAAAGCAAGTCCAGAAGTTTGAAATGGAAGGAAACTAATGTTGAGGAAATGAAACAGTTTATAGGAATTATCATGTGTATGGGTCTTGTTCCTCACCCAACTATTAACTCATACTGGTCTAAGAATGACTTATATGATGTGCTACTTATTAGACGGGCAATGCCACGGGATCATTTCCTTCTTCTCTTGAGATTCTGGCACTTCGCAGACAACGAAGCTAATCAACAACCAGGTGATCGTCTTTATCGAATCCAACCCCTCCTTGATAAATTAAACCAAAATTTTGAGAATGCCTTGACAATGGGGAAGGAAATGGTTATAGATGAAACTATGGTTCCTTGCAGAGGCCGTTCAGTTTTCAGAATGTATATCCCTAACAAAACTCACAAATATGGAGTTAAGGTGTATAAACTCTGTACGAAATAAGGCTACACTGTTAGAACGAAGATCTATGCAGGAAAATCCAGTGAGAGTGAAAGCGGAGTAGGCCATGCTCATTCTGTTGTAATGGAGCTTCTACGTGGATTCTTAAATGAAGGACATATCCTCTATGCCGATAATTTCTACTGGGAGAAGACGTTCTGAGGAACGAAACATTTGTGTGTGGGACCCTTCGTAGCAATAGACGTGGACTACCGATGATAGTGAAACAGAAAATGAAGAAGGGAGAGGTGGTGGGTAAGATGTGTCAGCACGGTACTCAATTTATCAAGTGGGTTGTCAAGCGACCTGTTCTAATGCTTTCAACACTGCCGAGCCATAGTGTCTGTCTGGTAGACTCTGGAAAGAAAAACAGAGATAGTGAACCTGTCAGGAAGCCTCTCTCTGTTCTTGATTACAATGGAGCTAAAAAGGGAGTCGATTTCAGCAATCAGATGTCTTCCTATTATTCAGGTCTACGGAAAGGTTTAAAATGGTACAGGAAAGTAGCCCTAGAACTTATCATTGGAACGGCCTTCATTAATGCTTGGATATTTCACACCATGACATCTGCAAAAAAAATGCCACTACTGCAATTTCAAGAGAAGGTCGCAAGAAGTCTGGTTGGACCACCGACAGAACCTGTCATCAGTCCTGGGAGGAGACGTGCGCACACTCCCTCAAAGATGGAAGGACCAGCCAGAAAAGTTTGAAGACGATGCGTGGTTTACTATAAAGCTCAGCAAGAATGTGGCACATCGAAGGATGCTGACAAGAAAACAAAGCAGGTGACAATGTACTGTGAGGAATGCCCAAACAAACCATTCATGTGCACTGGATGTTTGAATAAGGTTCATAAATGCTGAAATTGAACTTACTGTGTTCAAAATAAAAACAGCCGTTGTATAATAACAAAATTAGTGAGATCATGAGTGTAAATAGTTTCGGGAATTTCGAGATCAGTGAAAAGAAAGAGACAATTGAGTTCAAATAGAGAACAATGTTATTTAAAAAAATATTATTTTAAATTTTATACGCAATGCCTTTATTATTAAGCAAATAAATATGTCAATTTACTGTTAGTGTAAAAGTACATTTATATTCATGTAAATCAACCTTTACAAACTTGCAGAAAGGGATGTTAACCCTCTGTTCGATGCTACGCGAGGCACGGGTGACTCGTGGACTTTAATAATTATTGCCGCTAAACCGAGCGCTGGTGGATCCTCTCTGGTGAGGAATGTGAGAATTTGATATGATTTGCAGCTGTCAATCTAATTATTTCGAAGTAATATAATTTCACCATCCAGCGACAGACCGCAGAACTACTACAGTAGGACAAGTCACACGTGCCTCGTGACGCACACCAGTGAAGTACGGTACGAGACATCAGTGACTTGTGACGCACTCACGTTTAGTGTCAACAGTGTAACAATAGCAGTGAATGTGTTAATTAGTATTATGACTTTTTTTTTAGGAATTGATTAATATTATGAACAAGTATGAAAACATTCATACCAAGCAAGTTTGCTGTATGGTTAGGGTCGTACAGCTATGAGCTTGCATTTGGGAGCTGGTGGGTCTGAATCCCACCATCAGCAATCCCGAATTTGGTCTTTTCTTGTTTCCCATTTTCACACCAGGCAAATTAAGGCCATGGCCGCTACCTTACCAGTCTTAGCTCTTTCCCATTCTTGCATTGCTGAAAACCATTTATGTGTTAGTGTGATGTTAAACCACCAGGAAAAAAAAAGGACCATTCATGTTAAAATTCCATGTACACCTTCTTAACAATTGGGGAACTGTTTAAAATTATCTTAATGATGCACTACTATTGTCCTCCCTCTCTTCTCAGTGGTTCAGCTTGGACTGCCTCACTTGGTCCCTGTCGCCTCACCAGCTCGCTTGCTTTTTGTTACATCATGCTCCTTTAACATCACTGGCTTTCGCAGAAAGTTACTTGTAGTCTATTTGTTTTTGTTTGTATTTTAAACTGTTTTTGGAAATGACTTGGGGGATGTCTAATGAGCATTAGTGAATTAAGAAATTATATAATTTAATAGAGTTTGAACTGTTTTGCTTCACTGATTTGTGACTTACTTTAGAGTGAACAGAAGGGATTCATTTAGGTGTTTGTGATTGATCACAGAAGATATTCTGGTTAGCTTTTCTTTTCTTTTTGCAATGTGTATTTCTATCGCCTCCTTTATATGTAAACATTTTCTATTGTTTTCAATGAGTAATGTTTTAAGATCTGTGCTGATGTCTGTAAAGTTGTGGGCATTGTCGTATATATGTTCACAGAAGGCTGAATGTCTGTTGTGTCGAACTGCATTTTAGTATTCTTCGTACCTGGTGTGGAAATTGCGTTTGTTTGGCAGTTTTGGTTCATATATTCATTCATGAGTTCATATATTCCTGATTTGGAAAAATGGTATTTTTTAAATTTATATTGCATTTACTAATTTGTTTTTGTAGTTCTGAATGATATTTTAAAAGCTTATGTTTTGAATACATTAGTTATTGTATGCGTTTTTGTTTTTGTTCATGGTATTAAGAACTATATATAAATCACTTTCTTAATAAATGGTCTACTGTGTTGGGTAGATGGTTGTGTTCATTTGCGATTTGTTTTATTATTTGTATTTCATTGTTAATATCTCTTTTGTCCATCGGTATAGTTATTGCTCCGTGTATCATTGTGTTCAGTCCTCCTAATTTGTGTGTAGTCAGGTGACTGGATAGCCCGCCTCGTGGCGTAGGGGTAGTGTGCCATTTATTTTGGTATTATAAATTTACTCATTCGGGACAAATATTTCAGGTTCCCTATGGGAATCAACGTCTATATCATCTGATGGCCAGGCAGGCATTAATTTTTTGTAATGAAACAAAGTCTCTCACAGTGCATTGGCACTGCCGGTGGCTCCAAGTAGCCTTCGCAGTGGCCTCCATGGTATTCGCTATCCATGTGTCTTGGTGGGTGTGCTATTTACCAACTGATGAGCCCAACTTAGCACAATGGGGCAAAACGCTGGCAACCAGGAATGAGTTAGCTGGAAAATTTATAATGTCCAGTAACGGACCATTTATATTGGTAACATACCACTTAGTCGAGCGGGTCGTCTTCTTTCTCCCAAGTCTTTGCAGCCCAAACTTTGCAGCAATTTTGTAATGCTACTCTTTTGTCGGAAATCACCCAGAACAAATCAAGCTGCTTTTCTTTGGATATTTTGGGTAGTGTGATTTTTGTTTCATGGTAAATGTAAACTATTTTTGGACAATTTGATGTGGTCTGAAGTAGAGTTTGAACCAGGAAATGCTCCATTTGCCAAATATATTAAGAAAATAGTCTTCAGTATTTGAGCATAAGACAACTTTATTCAACAGTCTGTTTTATAGGTATCAATGAAAAACCTCTTACTGAGTTCCCTAAGCAAGTTGTCCCTGCAATCAAACTAGTTTAAAGCGGAGGGGGTGGTAAATAAACACACAATACTGGTAGCAATAAATTCTATGACTAAGATTTATTAGTTACAAATTCTTACATGGTACACAGATACATCAGGACACAATTTACATTACATAATGTCCTACATGTAGGCTACATGTAGAGTAGAGGATAGGAAATGATAGGTGAAACAGGGTCATGGGAGGGAGAAAAGGGATGAGGAAGTAGCTTCTGCAGCTGTCATTAAAGAGAGGGCTGACCAGGTGGGGAGGGGATCAAATGTAGTGGGTAGGATTGAGGGTCTGGTCATGGGGGATTCCTTAGTCAGGCATGAGGGGAAAGTGTATGGAGGAAAGGGAACCAGGCTAGAGTATTTTCCAGGAATTAGATTAAGGCAGATGTTGAGGAAAGTAGAAGAGAAGGAGGAGGGGAAGGAGAAGGTGGTAGTGTTTCACGTTGGTGCCAACAATATAAGGCAAGCAGGTATAAGAACCAACACAGCTGGGGATGTGTGGGATCCAGTAAATGCAGCACAGGTGAAGTTTAAGGAAGCAGAGATTGTTATCAGTGGAATACTGTGTAAGAGGGATACGGACTGAAAGGTGATTGGGGATTTAAATGAAACTATGGAGTGCGTATGTGGGAAATTGAGAGCGAGACATCTAGCTACTAATGGGTGGGTAAGAGATAAGGATCTGCACTCAGATGGCCTTCACTTTAACCGCAGTGGTACGTATGTTAGGAAATTTGTTTAGAAGGGTTATAAGGAGGTACATTCAGAGAAACGGGGCGATCTAGGGAGCGGTGATACGGATACAGGGATATGGAAGTCAAGTAGGGATGACATAAAAAAATTAGTGTTGAACTGTGGAAGTATTGTCAAGAAAGGAATAGAATTATGCAATTTAATAGATTTACCAGATATTGTTATAGGAGTTGAATCATGGCTGAGAAATGATAATGGATGCAGAATTTATCTCATGGAACTGGGGTATGTATCGTAGAGATCCTCTTTACTGCAACCCCTAAATACTCTCATAACCATGTGCAGAGATCTGTACCCTTTATTTACATTCCCATTTATATGATTATCCCAATTAACCCTCTACTGCATACTGTTGCCATTAGGCAACAAAAAACTTTTCACCTGTGTAAATGGATAAATATTATAGACAGAGGTAGTTTTACGGCACACCTTCAACTGTACAGTCAATTAAACACATATCCCAGTGATGCCTTGTTTTTTATTTTTACATAACATAAGACATAACAGCCCTACAGCCAAAGGTACTCCTTCCACCCCGTCAACATCCACGCAAACCAACCACCGTTTATTTTACGTGGGCCCTCCCAATCATATTACCACAGGCTTCAGGAGTACCTCTGGCTCAACCTCAAAGACATTACCGACCTACGGTCGTGCAAGTATACTTGCGCCTTGTGTTAGGCTATTAGGCCCAGTTAAGAATTTCTGGTATATCTAAACCACTGAGCGTATGTTGAACATTAAAGCTAGAAATTTTCTTCACCAAATGGAAACATGCAGTAGAGGGTTAAGGTCTTTTCTTATATTAACACCTAGGCACTTAAAATCACCATTTTTATAAAGAGTAATAATTTATTAATTCTGCTTAAAAAAATGAAAGAAGATGTTCAGTTATATGACTATAGTACATTATGTGCATTAGACCTACAAATGAGCTATTATTGATGCGACAATGGCAAAGGCAAACAATTTCAGATATACTCATATTACACAAATTGCATATAAACATAGAATTATCACAATCAGAAGTTTACATGAGCCTTAGGCCAGTGATTGGTAACAGCTCTGACAAATGGAATAAATATGTTGTTCATAAATAAATTGTATTTTACACATGATGTTTGCATTTTGCAATCTTTCTTCTTAGGGCATTCCTCGCACCGTCCAGCTCAGCGTTTTTCTCTTGGCTGGTTGTCTTCTTTTCCAACTACTCTATTCGAAACTGTGTTCATACACTGTATTTGGGCTTGAAGATTTGATGGTAAAGAAATTAGTGTAGCTTGTTTCCGCTATATGATCCTTGGTGAGCTCTAAGGAATTGTTTTAAAAAAAGTCCCAGTGTTATTAGCCTTATGAATGACAAATGCATTTATTCCAGCAATGTTGAGATATTCAAAAATTATAGTCAATGGCCATCGGAAGGACTTTGTGGACCCACAAAACTCATCTACAGGGTCAATCCCACCTTTGACAGCTGAAAATTATGACAGCTTTCTTCTTATCTCCAGCGTCAGGATCTACAGTATATAGTGCACAGTATTGTATTTTACACACGATGTTTGCGTTTTGCAATCTTTCTTCTTATGGCATTCTGCACACCGTCCAGCTCGGTGCTTTTCTCTTGGCTGGTTATCTTCTTTTTCAACTACTCCATTCAAAACCGTGTTCATACGCTGCATTTGGGCTTGAAGATCTGATGGTAAAGAAGTATGTGCAACCAATACCACTTTTGCCTTTCCTTGGGACATATGATATAAGCGTGACCAAATTTGTGAAACAGAATAAGGATAAAAACTGTTCTCTACCTTTGGAAGAAATGAATTCAGGTGGTATTTCATGTTTATTTGCCCTTAGAGTACCTACACATGTGGTCCTGCTGTTTTTCAGTAAATCTTGCAAGGGCTGAAAGGCACAATACCAGTTACACCAAAAATTATTCATAATCAGTTTGCCCTGGGTAAAAAATACCCATGCGTGCGTCCTAATGGGTTAATGATTAACAGTTTAATATACGGGAACCTCTGTCCTACAAAACAAAATTTGATCTTGTTTTCAATTATTATAATATGGATTGAATTGAAGCATTTCTTTATGTTTTTGTTTTCAGGGCAGCCACAGGCGAAACCGATGGATTTGCAGATGGTGCTATGAGCTCGTAGAGCTGATGTTCGAATCTTATGAGGAATCTGAAACTGAACCCGAACCTGAACCCGACAATCGACAAAGAAGAAACAGATAATTTTAGAGATAACCAATGACCACTAATCTGTGCATGTACTGGGTGGTCCATGAATCCCTATATAGCACAAGTGGATTAGACAAGCTATAGAGACCTATGCATGGAATGCAGTCTGTAAATAATCAAAGATGTTAGTTTACGTAATTCTAAGCAAATGAATCATGTGGATATGTGTGGGTAAATAACCACAGCTCTCAAATGCAACAACCCTTCTCTTAATGGACAAGCTGTATACTTTTAGTTTTTTATTATTATTATTAAATAATACTATATTAATGGTAATACCATTTTACAAAACAATAAAGAAAAATAAAACAAAACAAAACACACTAAAAAGAAAGTTCAGTGGAGTATAAGTAGAAAAATATGTACAGATATATACACAGGTCATATTACATGTAAGCACAGGAAAGTAATAGTCAATTCTGGAGATTAATTAAGTGTTTTCAAAATTCTGACAATAAGCAGTTAAATATATCAATATCCAATTTGTTTAGAGATCTTGACATTTGTTCAATTGGCCCATTGAATGCATAGTTAGTAGTTCTATGCCAATTTGTAGACAATGTATTCTTGAGCCTCGTGCATCTGTCTGGTACATGTACGTTAATTTTTTCAAGGAATGAAGCAATTTAAAAATGAAGAGTGTATCCAGGAATTCACGGCGTTGTGACAAACTATGCATATCATCAACATTTTCATATGAGAATCCTGCTCTAAATGAATATAAACGAAGAAATTTATATTGTACTGAATCTAATTTATGGATAGAGGTCTGATGAGAGGAGTTCCATACAGGTGTACAGTATTCTAGTACAGGGCGTACCATAGACGCATACAGCAATCGATAGGTAGCGAAGTTTGAAAATTCTCTGGAATATCTAGTAATGCAACCCAATCTTTGTAATGATTTCTTACAAATATTTTCAATATGTTCATTAAATGATAGGTTATAACTAGGGCTCGGATGTTTAAGACCTAAAAATAGCCCAAATAAGCAAGCAAATATGACCTCAAAAGTGGCAAAATATGACCTCAAAAGTGATGAAATATGACCCGAAAATATTTTAAATATGGTCATTTTAAAATAAGTTATCAATCGAAATGGCAATTCCTTTGATACATATTTGTTAACTAAATTTATTCTTACTTTCATATTAATTTTCTGGGTCGCCATAAGACATATCTGTGTCAATGTGACGTAAAGCCACTAGCTAAAAAAATCTGAGTATTCACTTATCAAGTATTTGTGAATACATACCTATAAAGTTCTAAGTTAGCTAAGATTATCATATCACACAATATTTTAAAAGTCAAGACATGTTTGCACCCTACATTGGTGGTTTGAAATCAATCTATTTTTAAATATTTTTGAACATTTAAGTCTAGATTTCATTAATATTACTCAAATGCGTTAACGTTTAAACTGAGCACCGCGAAATTAAGTAGATGTCTTTCAATACATTATGGTAGGGCAGCAGGGCATATAGTGCAAACTCGCATACTTTTTCATTCTTCTCCGCAGATGGAATTGAGTGTATGACAAGATTCATACTCAAAGCATAAGGTGCGAAGGACCCAATTATCACTTAACACATTATTGTAAGAAGAGAAGCTCCTTTCTACGACACAAGACGTTATTAGTGCATATTTAAATAATGTTAGATCACTGCTGTCAAGTATGCTTCATCATGAAATGTACTGGTACCTTCTCGTCTAAGAACATCGTTAATCTTGCACACACAACGAAAAGTGTCATTTCAATTAAGCACGTTTTAAAGTTTCCGTTTTACACTGTCGCCAACTATTCCATGTGATTGATGTACTGGAAGTTCAACACTTCTCAAAATTTCAATACGTGCATGAATTTCTAAGCTAGCAGCTTCTAAACGAGGAATTGCACTCGATAAAATTCCAAAATTAGACTTAATAAATGCCAGACTTTCTGACAAACTGTTAGAAAACAATCTTGTGCAATCTTGATAGAAGAGGCAGAGTATTCTACTTGTATTAGCTGCAGACGTGATACCGAGAAACAGTTTTGTGAATATTAGTTCGTATTTGGTAAGTTGAAGGTAATTTTGCACAGCTACAGCTGTCGTCAAAGCGCCAAAATATGACCGAAATATGACGTTTATATGAAAATAGCTCAAAACATGACCTTATGACAGAAAATAACCAAAATATGCATTTATATGACAAGTAAAAATCACTTAATTGTGACAATAATCACCTGATTTTCACCAAAATCCAAACATGGAGGAAAATAGAGACAAAGAAAAAAAAACTTTTCCTAAACATCCGAGCCCTAGTTATAACTAAATAAAACACCAAGGTCATAACTTGTGAAACACGAGTTAGAATGTTGTTATTACTAAATTTGTACTGAAATTATATTTTCTTCTTGTTAAAAAAAAAAAAATACCCCACACAACAACAACAATATTATTTTACATTTTTCATGATTAAGTTTCAACCCATTTCAAATACAGTACTTTTCCAGATGATGTAAATCTTCATGAAGTTTCAAGCAATCGAGTGGACAATCTATATATATATATATAAAGTAGCTTGTCCTGACTGACTGACTGATTCATCATCGCCGAGCCAAAACTACTGGACATAAAGAAATGAAATTTTGGGGATATATTCATATTAAGATGTAGGTGCTCGCTAAGAGAGGATTTTTGGATATTCCGTCGCTGAGGGGGTGAAAAGGGGGGTGAAATTTTAAAATGTGTGTGTCCAAATCTCAAAACTTTGAAAGTTTACAGATGTGAAAATTGGTATTTAGAATCTTCTTTAAAAATAAGGATACACGTATTTTTTTGTTTTCTGAAAACCACATTAGGAGGGTTGAAAAAGGGTGAAAATCGGCAAAAATGGGTTGAATGCCTTCAATGAGGATACCGGTACTTATATCTCAGAAACTGAAGATATTACAGACCTGAAAATTGGTACTTTTAATCTCTTTTAAAAATAAAGAAACACGTATTTTTTTGTTTTTGGAAAATCCAGTAAATGGGAGGGTGAAAAGGGGGTGAATTTTTAAAATGACTGAATCTATATCTCCAAACTTTTAAAGTTTGCAGATGTAAAAACTGGTATTTAGAATCTTCGTTAAAAATAAAGAAACACGTATTTTTTGCTTTCGGAAAATCGCAATAGGAGGAGTGAAAAGGGGTGGAAAAAGGGTTGAATGCCTTTAATGAGGCTACTTATATCTCAGAAACTGAAGATATTACAGACCTTAAAATCGGTGTTTGGGATCTCCTTTAAAAATAAAGAAACACGTACTTTTTGTTTCTGGAAAATCCAATTAGGGGAGGGGGTGAAAAGGGGGTAATATTTTAAAATTAGTGTAACTATATCTCAAAACTTTTAAAGGTTATAGATGTGAAAATTGGTATTTAGAATTTCCTTTAAAAATAAAGAAACACGTATATTTTGTTTTCGGAAAATCCTAATAGGAAGGGTGGAAAAGGTTGAAGAAAGGATCGAATGCCTTTCATGACTCTACTTATATTTCAGAACCTGAAGATATTACAGACCTGAGAATTGGTGTTTGGGATCTCCTTTAAAAAAGAAACACGTTTTTTTTTGTTTTCGGAAAATCCCAATAGGAAGGGTGTAAAAGGGTGAATAATGGGTTGAATGTCTTTAACGAGGTTACTTATATTTCAGAACCTGAAGATATTACAGGCCTGAAAATTGGTATTTGGGATCTACTTTAAAAGTAAAGAAACACGTATTTTTTCGTTTTTTTTTGAAAATCCAAATATTGGGGGGTGAAAAGCGGGGGTGAATTTTTTCAAATGAGTGTGTCTACATCTTAAAACTTTAAAATTTACAGATGTAAAAATTGGTAGTTAGAATCTCCTCTAAAAATAAAGGAACACGTATTTTTTTGTTTCCTGTAAATCCCAATAGGGTGAAAAATGGGTTGAATGCCTTTAATGAGGATACATATATGTCAGAAACGAAAGACATTACAGAACTGAAAATTTGTATATGGGATCTCCTTTAAAAATAAAGAAACACGTATTTTTTAGTTTTTGGAAAATCCAATTAATGGCGGTTAAACAGGAGTGACAAATTGGGGTGAATTTTTTGAAAGACTATATCTACAGAATATCTTGGAAACGTAAAATATTACAGACGTAAAAAGTGGGTGATTGGTATCTCCTGTAAATGTAAAGAAACATAGGTGATTTGTTTTTGGAAACTCCACTTAAGTCGAACTCAAAAGGGGTGAAATTTTAAAATGAGAATTTTTACAGTATATCTAAAAAAACTTAACATGTTACACAAGTGAAAAGAGGCATTTCTTTATCTCTATTAAACATAAAGGAACGTGTATTTTTCGTTTTCGGAAATATCCCTTGGGTGGAGGGGGGGGGTGTAAAAGTGACTGAAAATGGTGTTGAATTCTTTTAATTAGGCTACTGATATATCAAAAATGAAGATGTTACAGACGTGAAATTTGATATTTTCAATCTGCTTTAAAAGTAAAGAAACACGTATTCTCTTAAAATCCAATGAAGCGGGGGGGGGGGGGGGGGGTGTTGAAAGAATTGAAAAATTAATTGGCTTAATTGTATGAGAATACATACATCTAATAAAAACTAAAGTTGTTACAGACGTGAAAATTCGTATTTGGATCTCCTTTAAAAAGAAAAAAACGCGTTTTGGGCGGGAAATCATCTTGGAGGGCGGGAGTGTAAAGGAGTTGAATTCCTTTCTTGAGGACACGTAAATCAAAAAATAAGAAGTTAGAGTCGTGATAATTGGTATTTAGAAGATCCTTTACTATTAAGGAATCAAGTATTTTTTGCGGGAAAGTTCCCTTACGGGGGGGGGAATAGTGTGAAATGAAGTGAAAAAAGTAAATTACTTTTATGGGGATACTTATATCTCAAAACTGAAGGTAATAGACGTGAACATTGGTGTTTGGAATCTTCCTTAAACATAAAGAAACAAGCCTTCTTTTAATTTTCTTTTTGGGGGCGGGGGTGGCGGTAAATAAACTTAACGGCGGTGGGGTGTAGAAAGAGGTGAGACCAATTGATTCTACTGTTATTAATGTACTTATAAGGATCCTCCGTTGCTCAGGCGGCAGCGCGCCGGCCTCGCACAGCTGGGTTCCGTGGTTCAAATCCCTTTCACTCCATGTGACATTCGTGCTGGACAAAACGGAGGCGGGACAGGTTTTTCTCCGTCGTCAAATGTGCGGACCGCGCTGGTAACGGCTCCAGGACGGGTAATGACTAAGAATGCAGTCCGGCCGCGTGTTCATTGCCGCCAAGGCACCCAATATGACACCAAGCCGGATCTCCTGAAGGATTTTATCCATATTAAAATGATTAAATGAAAAGATGGCAAAGATTTACGGACCCAACTGACTAGGAGGAATACCTGAGCCTAGCCCGGGAAGTACGAAATCCATTGCTGGAAAGGAAGATTGAAAAATGGGAGGAAACGTGCTGTAAAATAATAGAAAACGAGTCAGATCGGGAATATTGGTGGATTCTCGCAGAAAACGAGTCAGATCGCGAATTTCGGCGGATTATATATCTAAAACAATAAGCATTCAACTATAAATTTCAGTATAATACCGTAGCGAAGCACGGGTATCTTGCTAGTTATCTATATATATAAAAGAACTTGTCCTGACTGACTGACTGACTGACTGATTCATCATCGCCGTGCCGAAACTACTGGACATAGAGAAATGAAATTTTGGGGATACATTCATATTGACATGTAAGTGCTCGCTAAGGGAGGATTTCTGGATATTCCGTCGCTAAGGGGGTGAAAAGGGGGGTTAGTTTTTGAAATGAGAATATATATATCTCAAAAACTTAAAGGTTTAGAGTAATAAAAATTGGTATTTGGCATCTCCTTTAAAAATAAAGAAACACATATTTTTTTGTTTTTGGAAAATCCTATGAAGGGGGGTGAAAAGGGGAGGGAGGAAAGGAGTTGAACACCTTTTATGAGGAGACTTATACTCCGCACGGCCTTACTTCTAAATTGAAGTTTCGCAAAACAAATGAGCATCGCCTTCCCTCTGTTGCCAGCGCGCTACGCCTGCGAGAACAGCTGATGGAATATGACCGCGGTAAACAGCCCTTTTGAACTGTAATACAGTACTCAGAAAAACGAATGAATATGGATTGAAAACAAACTCACAAGACCTACACTTTCTAACAATATCTGGCACTAAAAGAGAATATATTATTAACAATAAAAGAGAATGAGGAAATAACACATCACTAACGGCTAATGGCTGGCACAGAAAGGAGGTTATGGCCTACAAGGGGAACACACTACTGATCTCAGAGTCACTGTAACCCTCCAACAATATGGAAAACACACTAAATACTGAAAGAAAATGCAAAAGATCGCGAACGGTACCGAATACCATACACGCTGAGCGAGATAGGTTAACCACGTGGCGAATGTAAATATTAGAGTTGGCAACTAGGTTTCGAGATCGTGCTCTGCCGATATAAATCGATATGAATGGCAGCTTGGGATTGGTTGGATGTCTATGCTTCAGCGCATAACCACCAGACAGAGCCAAAATCTGCTAAAACGTCAATTTAGAAGTAGAGCCGTACGGAGTATATATCTCAAAAACTTAAGATGTTATAGTCAAGAAATTTCAAATTTGGAACCTCCTTTAAAAATAATGAAACAAATATATTTTTTTTTTTTTTGGAAAATCCAAATAATGGGGGTGAAAAGCGGGGGTGAATATTTAAAATGATTGTATCTATATCTCAAAACTGTAAAAGTTTACAGATGTAGAAATTGGAATTTAGAATTTCCTTTCAACATAGAAACATGTATTTTTTTGTTTTCGGAAAATCCCAATAGGGGGAGGGAAGGAGTGAAAAAAGGGTTGAATGCCTTTAATGAGGATACTTATATCTCAGAAACTGAAGATATTACAGACCTGAAAAAAGGTATTTGGGTTCTCCTTTAAAAATAAAGAAACATTAATTTTTTGTTTTATGAAAATCCAAATAGTGGAGGGTTGAAAATGGACTTCGAAGCAAACTTACTGAACTTAGAATCTCTTCATATTTAGCTGACTACGACTTCATGATATTAACTGTATCAAACGTAAATGATGAAATTAGCGATGAGGAACTCAGACTCAAAACATATTCAATTTTCAGATGTGATAGGTCTTCTGTAACGAGTATGAAGGCATCCCATGGGGTAGTGATTTGTTTTAGCAAGAGGTTTAAACCTACTCTGATACCATGCATTAGCACAGTTGAACAGTTGTTTGTGTCCCTGAGAGTATCTATGTCTCAAAACTTTCAAAGTTTACAGATGTAAAAATTGGTACTTAGAATCTACTTTCAAAATAAAGAAACAAGTATTTTTTTGTTTTCTGTAAATCCCAATAGGAAGGGTGAAAAGTGTGAATAAGGGGTTGAATGTATTTAATGAGGATATTTATATCTCAGAAACTGAAGATATTACAGACCAGGCAGTTAGTATATGGAATCTCCTTTAAAAATACAGAAACATTTATTTTTTTGTTTTTGGAAAATCTAATTAATGGGGGTTAAACAGGAGTGACGAATTGTGGTGAATTTTTAGAAAGACTATATCTACAGTATATCTCAGAAACGTAAAATGTTACAGACGTAAAAACTGGTATTTGGAATCTCCTGTTAAAGTAAAGAAAGAGGTATTCTTGGAAAAATCCAATGAAGGGAGGGGGGTTAAAAATTGAATAATTATTTGAATTAATTGTATGAGGATACTTACATCTAATAAAAACTAAGGTTGTTACAGACGTGAAAATTGGCATTTAGATCTTCTTTAAAATAAAACGACGCATTTTTGGGGGAGGGGGTGGGGGCGGGGAATCATCTTTGGGGGCGGTTGTGAAAAGGAGTTGAATTCGTTTCATGGGCACACATATCTTAAAAACTGAAGATAATTGGTACTTAGAAGATCCTTTACTGTTAAAGAAACAAATATTTTTTTTGCTGGAAAATTCACTTAAGGGGGGGAGGGGAGTGTGAAAGTAAGTGAAAAAAGTGAATTATCTCAAAACTGAAGGTAACATACGTGATCGTTGGTATTTGGAATCTCCTTTAAACATAAAGAAACATGCCTTATTTTGGGGGGTGGGGGAAATCAACTTAACCGCGGTGGGGTGAAAACGGAGGTGAGACCAATTGATTTTACTGTTCCTAATGTACTTATAAGGAGCCTCCGTGGCTCAGGCGGCAGCGCGCTGGCCTCTCACCGCTGGGTTTCGTGGTTCAAATCCCGGTCGCTCCAAGTAAGATTTGTGCTGGACAAAGCGGAGGCGGGACGGGTTTTTCTCCGGGTACTCTGGTTTTCCCCATCATCATTCATTCCAGCAACACTCTCCAATATCATTTCATTTCATTTGTCATTCATTAATCATTGCCTCAGAGGAGTGCGACAGGCTTCGGCAGCAGGCACAAATCCTATCGCCACCACTAGCTTGGGGCTTATTCATTCCATTCCAGACCCGGTTGAATGACTGGAAACAGGCTGTGGATTTTCAATGTACTTATTCTGATCATAAACCGATCATTTTTAATCTTTCCTGGGTTCGTTTTGAAGAGCCATCTTTTCCTCTGGAGAACCTTCTTAGATTACTGTAGATTCTTCTGGCATATAAATAAAAATTTAAACACATTTGAAATAAACGATAGGTATGAGATTGACCGTGCAATTGTTCATCTCTATAATAAGGTCAATAATGCACGGAAGTATGTCATTCGTATCGCCAGAAGTCCTGCGCACTTGCCTACGGGCGACAATGGTGCTGGTCATACTGTCATCAATGACAATGACAGCAGGTGTAATTTACCGCCAAGTAGAGGTCTTGCATCTTACTGTGGGGGTCAGAACATCAATAATAATAATAGTAATAATAATAATAATAATAATAATAATAATGTTCTGGGCCATCGTCAAAATGTGAGGACCGTGCTGGAAACGGTCCTGGACGGGTAATGACTACGATTGCAGTCCGGCTGCCGGTTCAGTACCGCCAAGGCACCCAAGACGACACCACGCCGGATCTCCTCAAGGATTTGATCCACATTAAAAATGCTTATAGGAAAGGGCGGCAAAGATTTAGGGACCAAACTGACCGGGCGGAATACCTGGAACTAGCCCAGGAAGTACGAAATCGATTGCTGGAAAAAAAGATTGAAAAATAGGAGGAACGTTGCCGTAATCTCTCAGAAAACGAGCCAGATCGCGAATTTTGGCGGAATCTCTCAGAAAACGAGCCAGATCGCGAATTTTGGTGGGTTATATATAAAACGATAAGCATTCAATTATAAATTTCAGTATAATACCATAGCGAAGCACGGGTATCTTGCTAGTTTAGCATAACATTTTTTGCACCATCAGCAAAAAAAAAAAAAAAAAATTCAGAATTCTTAAGTATATTTTTAATGTCATTTATGTAGAGAGTAAAAAGTAAGGGAGCAAGGTGAGACACTTGAGGAACTTCACTGGTAACAATAACAGGCGCAGAAAAATTATTCCTTATTTTAACAATCCGCAGGCGATTTTTAAGATACGATTCAATCCAGGAGAGGAAAGGACCATTAATTCCGTAACCTGTTAGTTTTTGCAGCAAGATATCATGGTCAGCACTGTCAAAAGTTTTTGCAGTCCACCTGAGAGTGGTTCTCTATTGCATCCAAGAGGAACTGATAGAATAAAAGATGATTGCTACTGGTTGACTGTCCTGAAAAGAATCCGTGTTGCTCATCAATGATGATGTTTCTAAAGAGAGGAGTGATCTTGTCAAGAATTACTGAGTCAAAAATTTTGGAAATATGAGAAGAAATTGTAACTGGTCTATATTGTTTTATGTCAGAATTATCACCATTTTTGAAAACTGGACTGACAAATCCTTTCTTCCATTCCACTGGGAAAACACCTTGGTTTAATAATAAGTTGAACAGATAAAATAATGCTTCACATAAAATAAATGAGCAATACTTGAGCAGGTAAGTTGAAACACCATCAGGTTCTGCAGTTTTCTCTAATTCCAGAGATATCAGTTTGTTGTAAATTTCTGCCTTACTAATGTTTATAACTGACAGATTGACAGAGAAAGGATAATCATGTGACATGTTATTACTATTCTGATAAGAAGAATAAACAGATGAAAAGTGTTTAGAAAATGATTGACAATATTTTCTCCAGTATCTGCTGTAACTTCTCTCTCTCTCTCTGCTAGTTGCTTTACGTCGCACCGACACAGATAGGTCTTATGGCGACGATGGGACAGGAAAGGACTAGGAGTGGGAAGGAAGCGGCCGTGGCCTTAATTAAGGTACAGCCCCAGCATTTGCCTGGTGTGAAAATGGGAAACCACGGAAAACCATTTTCAGGGCTGCCGACAGTGGGGTTCGAACCTACTATCTCCCGAATACTGGATACTGGTCACACTTAAGCGACTGCAGCTATCGAGCTCGGTGCTGCTGTAACTTCATTAAGATGCATTGTTGAAGGAATGTTATTACATGACCTTTTAGAACTTAAATATTGGCAGAATTTCTGTGGATTGGAAGTAATAATTTGTTCACAGTTGGAGACATCGTTTGTATAGTAAGATTTGGATTCAGACTTTCATTCATTTCTTAATTTTGAGAAACGCTGATAATCACTATTGAGACCTGATATTTTGTACCGCTTGTGTGCTTTCTTCTTTTCAATAATCAGTGACTGCAATTTATGATTATACCACTTTGGGAATTTGGGAGTCTTAAAATTCTATATAGGGATGTGAAATTCCATGCCATAATGTAGTATTGAACAGAAAGTTTATACTGCCTTATCAATTGATACATTTTGAAACATCACCTTCCAGCTGAACTGTGACAGGTAATAATTTAGTCCATTATAGTCACCATTTAAAAAGACAAAATAAAAACTATCAGCAGGTAAGGAATTGTATAGCTCATTTATAGGTAAAGAAATCTCTAATGCCGGGTGGGGTTTATCGAGGGGGACAATACTTTCAAAACCAAATCAAGAAAGTGATTCAGAAAATTTGGGATAGCATTAAACTGATTTAAACAGAGATAAGAAAATTTGTCTATAACTAAACTGGAATTGAGCCTCCGTGGCTCAGACGGCAGAGCGTCGGCCTCTCACCACTGGATACCGTGGTTCAAATCCCGGTCACTCCATGTGAGATTTGTGCTGGACAAAATGGAGGCGGGACAGGTTTTTCTCCGGGTACTCCGGTTTTTCCTGTCATCGTTCATTCCAGCAACACTCATATGTGATGTGGATTGCCATAGTTGAATATATATACGAATTTTCACGATTTTACGCTAAGCTTTTAACATTCAAAGACCGAACATTACTACCTACTGGCCATGGGTACGTACTGCAAGGCGCAAGTACAGCTTGCAGAACCGTAGGTCGGTAATGTCTTTGAGGTTGAGCCAGAGGTACTCCTGAAGCCTGTGGTAATGTGATGGGGAGGGCCCACGTAAAATAAACGGTGGTTGGTTCGCGTGGATGTTGACGGGGTGGAAGGAGTACCTTTGGTTGTAGGGCTGTTTTGTCTTATGTTATGTAAAAAAAAACAAGGCATCACTGGGATATGTGTTTAATTGATTGTACAGTTGAAGGTGTGCTGTAAAACTACCTCTGTCTACAATATTTGTCCATTTATACAGGTGAAAAGTTGTATGTTGCCTGAGGGCAACAGTATGCAGTAAAGGGTTAAACTGATTTAAACAGAGATAAGAAAATTTGTCTATAACTAAACTGGAATTGAGCCTCCGTGGCTCAGACGGCAGAGCGTCGGCCTCTCACCACTGGATACCGTGGTTCAAATCCCGGTCACTCCATGTGGGATTTGTGCTGGACAAAATGGAGGCGGGACAGGTTTTTCTCCGGGTACTCCGGTTTTCCCTGTCATCTTTCATTCCAGCAACACTCATATGTGATGTGGATTGCCATAGTTGAATATATATACGAATTTTCACGATTTTACGCTAAGCTTTTAACATTCAAAGACCGAACATTACTACCTACTGGCCATGGGTACGTACTGCAAGGCGCAAGTACAGCTTGCAGAACCGTAGGTCGGTAATGTCTTTGAGGTTGAGCCAGAGGTACTCCTGAAGCCTGTGGTAATGTGATGGGGAGGGCCCACGTAAAATAAACGGTGGTTGGTTCGCGTGGATGTTGACGGGGTGGAAGGAGTACCTTTGGTTGTAGGGCTGTTTTGTCTTATGTTATGTAAAAAAAAACAAGGCATCACTGGGATATGTGTTTAATTGATTGTACAGTTGAAGGTGTGCCGTAAAACTACCTCTGTCTACAATATTTGTCCATTTATACAGGTGAAAAGTTGTATGTTGCCTGAGGGCAACAGTATGCAGTAAAGGGTTAAACTGATTTAAACAGAGATAAGAAAATTTGTCTATAACTAAACTGGAATTGAGCCTCCGTGGCTCAGACGGCAGAGCGTCGGCCTCTCACCACTGGATACCGTGGTTCAAATCCCGGTCACTCCATGTGAGATTTGTGCTGGACAAAATGGAGGCGGGACAGGTTTTTCTCCGGGTACTCCGGTTTTCCCTGTCATCTTTCATTCCAGCAACACTCTCCATTATCATTTCATAGCATTTATCAGTCATTAATATGTATCACTTTGGGAATGGTGACCCCATCGTACTAATAGCCTATATATGGATCATTCATTACATCCCTGACCCAGTCAAAGACTGGACAACAGGTTGTAGGTTTTCATTTTCAACTAAACTGGACTGCACCATATGGTTATCTACTGACACAAGGCCAGAAAATGTTTCTTCATTTACTATCTATTTAAAATATGGTATATTGTAGTCACCAACAAGGAGCAATAAATGGTTGTCAAGATTTGACATAATTTTTTCAACAGCAAAGCAATGTTCGAAATATTTTTGGACAGGAAACTTGGGTGGAATGCATACAGCACCAATGATTAATTTTGTGGTGTTAAAAGTCAGGGACACAAACAACTGTTCAACTGTGCTAATGCATGGTATCAGAGTAGTTTTAAACCTCTTGCTAAAACAAATCACTACATCCCCATGGGATGCCTTCATACTCGTTACAGAAGACCTATCACATCTGAAAATTGAATATGTTTTGAGTCTGAGTTCCTCATCGCTAATTTCATCATTTACGTTTGATACAGTTAATATCATGAAGTCGTAGTCAGCTAAATATGAAGAGATTCTAAGTTCAGTAAGTTTGCTTTGAAGTCCATTTACATTTGGATAGTATCCTCTAAAGTGTTCCACTAACCTTTCTATTGATGTCTTTGGTACTTTCTTAGTATTATGTATCTGAACTCTGTGAACTGATTCCCCTATATACATATTGCGTTTCATTCCTGATATAGGTTATACTTTCTAAATCATTTTCTGTATCACTTAAGTTTTCGCCATTAGGATTGGCAACCCCCCTCATTTTCTTAATTAGTTTCCCAAGAGCATTCTTCTAGATATTCTATTGAGAAGTTTGCCAAACTTAGAGATTCCTTTTCTGTTAAGGTGTAGCCCATCTTTTCCAAAATCACTGCCTCTAAGTCAACTATTAGCACCGACAAAAAGGACACATCCATTACGGCATAACCAGTCAATATTATTATTACTATTATTGTACCGGGAGGTACACCTCAACCCCGTGCATTTAAATAAAGCGCCTTGAAGACACTATCTATCACATAAAAATGGAAACAACTTGTGCAAGAAGTTGGGATGTTGATCAACAGATGTCACTACTAAAGTCATAGAGTAATGTGTTATTTTAAGGTTTCCTAAACTGACCGGATGTCTTTTTTTTTAAAAGTGTATCACAGTTTACAACAACTATTTCAAGAAATTTGGACTTTTCTCCATAGATGTCTCTATTTAAGAACTGATGTCATGCACTCTGGTGCAAAGTGGAATAACTAGAAATTTAAAGAAATTTTGTGTTTATAGGTTTTCTGACTTTCCTTTTTTTTTGATACTTCAAGCTTTGCAACACTTCTTACTCATCCCGCCAGCTTGGGAGTCTGGCCAATCATAATTTTTGTGTATTTAATTTTCAGCCAATTATAAGCTTCTTGTAAATTTTTGACTGTCCAATAAAAATGAGAATGTGTGTCTGGTTTTAGTCCAGAGCCTTCTCCAACCTTCCTCTCGGGTATAAAAGCTGACGTGTTTTCGAGCTAACTTGTCTTACTGATCGTGGCGTTATTGAGTGTGTGTGCTAAGAGAGGAGGCGGGGGCCTCAGTCATTGGCAGGCAGAACACCAACAAAGGTAATGGCCACCATCTTTCTAACTCGGTAGTTATCTCTGCAAGCCGACCTGAGGGAAAGTTTCCTATCTTTAACTATGTAACCGTCTATTTTCTAAAATGTAAACTTTCTTTTTTCTCATATAAAAGTACAAGTAAGTCAAAAGTACTTAACTGAAAACCGGGGATAGAGAGAGTGTTACCCTCTCGAATTCCCCTTCAATTAATCTTGAGGTAACTACGATTTTGTAACTGTTTTTTACTTGTAAATTGCAAATTAACTTGTCCATCTAGTCACCTTAGTAGTTTGGGATTAGCCTCTGCATCATCCGGCCGCAAGCCCAAGTAGGGCTTTAACTTTTGATTTCAAGGAGCGGAATTGTATGCCTCCATACATTATTGAGATTGGGCCAGTAATTTAACCTGTTCTTTTTCACAAAGGCCCGGTAGTATGGGTACTCGATACCCCTGTATAATTTCTTAAAAGGCAACTGCTACAGTCTTGTTACATATAGGTTGTGCCTAGAGAGGCCAGAAATTGTAAAGTTTATTGAGCAAAAGTAAATGTGTTAAAGGCTGTAAGAGTTTGGGAGCACTGTCTCCTTGGTAGAATTTATAGAGCATAGAGGCTCTTTGTAATGTAATAGGTATTTGTGTGGTGCCTTTGGAAGGCCATAACTTGTAACCTTTGGAGCAAAGTGCTCTTGAAAATTTTGATTTAGAATTTCCTGTGAAACAAATTGGGAGATTCGTCTCCTTGCCTATCTAACTAAGCGCAACATTAGAGATGTTGAAACCTTTGTAAATTATGAGCTTGGAGCTCAAATCGTAACTTACCAATTCTTGGTTTTTCTGCTTTTCTGTTTTGTACAAACTAACTCTGTACCTGAAATCTTGTTGTATGTTAAAATTTTATATCTGAAAAGAAATATAACCTTTATTTTAAAGTTTTTAAATTAATCTTTGACTGTCATAGATAGACCCATTCCCACCAGCACCTTCTTTCACCTCTGCGTTCCACAGAATACCCCGAAACAATTATTATTATGATTATTATTATTATTATTAATATTATTATTATTATTGGTCTAGAACCCAAAGCAAAATGCAAGACTGCTACTTGGTGGTAAATTACATCAGCTGCCATTGTCACTGCTGACAATGTGACCAGCACCATCATCGCGCGTAGGGAAGTGCGCGAGGTTTCTGGCGACACGAATGATATACTTCCGTGCATTAGTGACCTTATTATAGAGGTGAACAATTGCACGGACAATATCATTCCTATCGTTTATTTCAAATGTGTTTAAATTTTTATTTATGTGCCAGGAGAATCTACTGTGATCTAGTTTTATGTTCTCCAAAGTAAAAGATCAATCAATTGGTCTCAACTCCTTCTTCACCCCACTGCCGTTAAGTTGATTTACCCCCCTCCCCCAAGAAAAGAAGGCGTGTTTCCTTATGTTTAAAGGAGATTCCAAATACCAATGTTCACGTCTGTTACCTTCAGTTCCGAGATATAAGTATCCCCTTAAAAAGAATTAACTTTTTTCAGTTCCTTTCACACTCCCCTCCCCTTAAGTGAATTTCCTATTAAAAATACTTGTCCCTTTAATAGTAAAGGATCTTCTAAATACGAATTATCACAACTCTATCATCTTCAGTTTTTGAGATGTGTGTCCACATAAAAGGAATTCAACTCTTTTCACCCTCACCCCCACCCAAAAATGATTTCGCTCAAAATCGCTTTTTTCTTTGATTTTAAAGGTGATCCAAATATCAAATTTTACGTCTGTAACAACTTTACATTTTATTAAATTTAAGTATCCTCATACAATTAATTCAATTAATTTTACAATTTTTCACCCCCCCCCCTTCACTGGATTTTCCGAGAATACGTGTTTGTTTAATTTTAAAGCAGATTCCAAATACCAGTTTTTATGTCTGCAAAATCTTTCGTTTTTGAGATAATAGTATCCTCATACAAATAATTCAACTAATTTTTCAATTTCCCTCCTCCCTTTAGGTGGATTTCCGAAAACAAAAAATACGTATTCCCTTATTTCACGTCTGTAACATCTTCAGCTTTTGAGATATCAGTATCCTAATTGAAAGAATACAACCCCATTTTCAGTCACTTTTACCCCTCAACCCAAGTGGTTTTTCAGAAAACAAAAAATACATATTTCCTTATTTTCAATAGAGATAAAAAATACTATTTTTAACTATTTTTAATTTTTGAGATATACTGTAGAAATGCTCATTTTAAAATTTTACCCCCTTTCTAAAAATTCACCCCAATTTGTCACTCCTGTTTAATCCCCATTAATTAGATTTGCCAAAAAAAAAAAAGTGTTTCTTTATTTTCAAAGGAGATCCCAAATACCAATCTTCAGGTCTGTAATATCTTCTGTTTCTGAGATATAAGTATCCTCATTTAAGGCATTCAACCTGTTTTTCACCCTTTTCCACCCTTTCAATTGGGATTTTCCGAAAACAAAAATATACGTGCTTCTTTATTTTTAAAGCAGATTCTAAATACCAATTTTTACATCTGTAAACTTTCAGAGTTTTGAGATATAGATACAGTCATTTTAAAAATTCACCCCCCTCTTCACCCTCCCATTAATTTAATTTTCCAAAAACAAAAAAATATGTGTTTCTTTATTTTTAAAAAGAGATCAAAAGTACCAATTTTCAGGTCTGTAATATCTTCAGTTTCTGAGATATAAGTACCGGTATCCTGATTAAAGGCATTCAATCCCTTTTTCACCCTTTTTCACACCTCCTATTGGGATTTTCTGAAAACAAAAAAATATGCGTTTCCTTACTTTTAAAGAAGTTTCTAAATACCAATTTTTACATGTGTAAACTTTTAACGTTTTGAGATATAGATACACTCATTTTAAAATTTCACCCCCCTTTTCACCCCCTAAGCGACGGAATATCCAAAAATCCTCTCTTAGCGGACACCTACATCTTTATATGAATGTATCCCCAAAATTTCATTTGTTTATGTCCAGTAGTTTTGGCTCGGCGATGATGAATCAGTCAGTCAGTCAGTCAGTCAGTCAGTCAGTCAGTCAGTCAGTCAGTCAGGACAAGTTATTTTATATAACAGATATACCAATTTTCACATCTGTAATGTCTTCAGTTTTAGAGATATAAGTATCCTCATACAAAAAATTCAACTCCTTAACTTCTTTTCAACACTCCACCCCTCCCCCCACTCCATCCCTTAAGTGGATTTTCACAGAACAAAAAAAATTGTTTCTTTATTTTTAAAGGAGATTCCAAATACCAGTTTTCATGTCTGTAACATCTTCAGTTTTTGACGTATACTGTAGATTTACTCATTTAAAAAAAGCACCCATATTTTCACTTCTATCTCTGGATTTTCTAAAAACAAAAAAATACATGTTTCTTTATTTTTAAAAAGATTCCAATGACCAGTTTTCATGTCTGTTATATCTTCAGATTTTGATATATAAGTATTCTCATAAAAGGAATTGAAGTTATTTTTCACCTCTGTTCACCTTAGGAGGATTTTCAGAAAAATGAAAACTATGTGTTTCTTTATTTTTAAAGGAGATTCCTAATACCAGTTTCTACATCTCTAAACTGTCATGTTTTTGAGATATAGAAATACTCATTCAACCCTTTACGGTGTAGCTGCAAGCTATGCTTGCAGCGGCCAAAATTACGTTCACACCGCTTTGCAGTAAGGTTTGACAATTAGCTAAAAATCGAGAACGAGCTATGCACACATTCTGCCGAATGCATCGTGTTTCTTCATGTGTTACTTATGAGAGTATTTCAACAGATTGCAGTATTGTCTAAGTCAGATAATTTACGATATAATTGACGAGTGTGCATTAGTAGGTGTTGTTACTCAATGAGCTCCAAAACATGGCATTTTGCGGCAAGCAAGTGCTTGATAGAAGTTATATTTTTGATATTCTATGTAATTGTAATCCTTCATATCTAAAAAACAGAAAACTTTACTAGTATGTAGATATTCTTAGGTATTCGCGCAGTTATGAAACGCGCGGGAACATACGGTAAACTGTAAAATGAATTCCAATCATAATGAAATGCAACATGCTGTTTCAAATTCCTATTTGGATGTCAATATTTCCATTTGTGAATAAAATTAAAATTACATGCCTTCAATATCATCTTTGCTAACATCACCTTCCGAGCCAGTATCGTCACATAAAAACATATAAATAAAATTTCATAAGAGCTCCCATTTTCATTGTTCTTATTACTGTTATTATTACTGAACAGTTCTTATTTTATATCATTTTCATTATTATTGTTGTTTTGTAATTGAAATGCACATTTTACATGATCAATCTAGGGAAAATACAATAGTATTTCAGAAACCTGTACTAACTTACTTACTAATCCGTCAGACTTTTCTTTCATTCACAAAATATGGGATAATATATAAACAATTTTAAAATCTCAAGTGATAGCTGACTTGAAACAAACAACATTTTTAAAAACTAGATGCTCAAGCAAGCACAAAGAAAAAAGAATCATGCAAATATCTCCTACAGATACAGAGATATAATCTTTTTCAAATCCTTAGAAATGCACAGTCCAGAACGTTTGTTAGGAATATTCAGGCCCAGACCAGAATGGGTTAAACAATTCTACCCCCTTTTCAACCCCTTAGTGATGGAATATCCAAAAATCCTCTCTTAGTAAGCACCAACACCGTGATGTAAATGTAATCAAAAAATTTCATTTCTTTCTGTCCAGCAGATTTAGCTTGGTGATTATGCTAGGGGCTTGACGTCGCACCGACACAGATAGGTCTTATGGCAATGATGGGATAGGAAAGGCCTAGGAGTTGGAAGGAAGCGGCCGTGGCCTTAATTAAGGTACAGCCCCAGCATTTGCCTGGTGTAAAAATGGGAAACCACGGAAAACCATTTTCAGGGCTGCCGATAGTGGGATTCGAACCTACTATCTCCCGGATGCAAGCTCACAGCCGCGCGCCTCTACACGCACGGCCAACTCGCCCGGTTTTGGTCATTATGAATTAGTCAGTCAGACAGTCAGTTAGTCAGGACATGTTACTTTATATATACATATATTGAACCATACTGTTCATGATGAGATATGTGATATTTAACGCAATTGTAATATTGCTCAATAGTACGCCAAGCATATGGGCGCGAAGCCGAATTGAACGCAGAAGCTAGGGTGTGGTTGTGTGTGGTTGAGACAGAAGATATGTCAGAAGCAGGACAGAGATATGTGCATTTTATTAGGGGAAGTCCTCTGCCACCTTAACAACATTTAACGCGGGAAGAGACAGGTTTACCACGTCGCGGGAATCGAGCGATATCTCATCTCCCTGAAGACTTTTTGGAGAGATAAAAGGATTAAAATAATCCCCAGAATTTTGTGAACATTATGGTATGTCTAACGCCTATAATGTGTAGCCAATTCAGTAAATCTGCATTAATACACGCACCGCGGGAAGCAGTCATGCATCTGCATATCAGAGTGAACTGGGTATCGCGGTGACTTCCCTGCCGTGGCTTCACTTTTTGCTCCCTATAAGAAGTGGAAGATTTGGAGGGAGGCATCTCAGTCCGCAGTAAGATTGCTGTCAGTGCGTGTCGCGTGTACGTCTATCTGTTATGATTATCGTGCCATAAACCTCTGTCTGAACAAAGACTGTAATTACTTCAGTGCAATCGCGCTAATTTTATGGTAATGAGACAAAGTTTTTCATAGTGCATTGGCACTGCCAGTGGCTACAATTAGCCTACACAGTGGCCTCCACGGTATGCACTAGCCATGCGTCTTGGTAGGTGTGCTAGGTACCAACTGATGAGCCCAGCCTAGCACACGGGGGCAAAACGCTGGCAACCACGAATGAGTTAGCTGGAAAATTTATCATCATCATCATCATCATCATCTGTTTACCCTCCAGGTTCGGTTTTTCCCTCGGACTTAGCGAGGGATCCCACCTCTACCGCCTCAAGGGCAGTGTCCTGGAGCTTCAGACTCTTGGTCGGGGGATACAACTGGGGAGTATGACCAGTACCTCGCCCAGGCGGCCTCACCTGCTATGCTGAACAGGGGCCTTGTGGAGGGATGGGAAGATTGGAAGGGATAGGCAAGGAAGAGGGAAGGAAGCGGCCGTGGCCTTAAGTTAGGTACCATCCCGGCATTCGCCTGGAGGAGAAGTGGGAAACCACGGAAAACCACTTCCAGGATGGCTGAGGTAGGAATCGAACCCACCTCTACTCAGTTGACCTCCCGAGGCTGAGTGGACCCCGTTCCAGCCCTCGTACCACTTTTCAAATTTCGTGGCAGAGCCGGGAATCGAACCCGGGCCTCCGGGGATGGCAGCTAATCACGCTAACCACTACACCACAGAGGCGGACTGGAAAATTTATAATGTCCAATAAAGGACCATTTATATTGGTATTCTAATTTTATTCAGCGGAGAAGTGATTTGTACGCCTGTTCTATAACTAAATATGTGGCTATATTCAAATTTTTCGCCATGCAGTCGCGAATTAGCAAGCATTCGACCAGAAACATTACCGTATATATAGACTTCTTCGCAGAAGTGGCAAGGGTCAATGTAGCAGTAGACGATAATCGGCAATAAGACCAGAACCACTAACTAGAATTATTTAAGTTTTGTTTACGGAACACACATGTGTGGTGAAGTTGAGCTAACTGACGTGACAATATAGTTCAACGGATAAGGCTACTAGTTTTATATTTCAGTAAAGTAGGCCTACACACATCATAATGTGTAATTTCGTCTGTTGACAGGACAATAATGTTAACGTCATGATATGCCAGTCATTTATTCTATGCCCATGAAGTAGAGTAGGAGAGACGGTGGTGTTGTGCAGGTTATTAACTAAACATCTCACTCCGGTAAGTGTCGTAACGAGTTCGAGACCGAGTGCAAGAAATCTTCAAGCTGGTCTTCGGGAAGACACCCTCATAATGGAGCCACCTCCGCAGATTGGAACAAGAGGATTGACCCAGGATGACATCTTCAACATGTCTGGCTAAAATGGTGTAGCCAGATCTCGATGGAGGAAGAAGAAAGGTCGCTTACAATGAGATAAGTGAACAATGATTGTTAGCATGTGTTAAGATTGGTAACAACTTTGCAGAGAGTTAGTCATATAAATAGGATCTAATTAAGCCTTTTGGCAAGCATTTGATATAGCTGAGATGCAACC
The DNA here is from genome assembly GCF_040414725.1 of Anabrus simplex. Lineage (NCBI taxonomy): Eukaryota > Metazoa > Arthropoda > Insecta > Orthoptera > Tettigoniidae > Anabrus > Anabrus simplex. Next base: position 739,163,893 of record NC_090266.1, on the reverse strand, counting down.
TTGGCCCTTCAGGCTGTTGAATTGTGTTATATTCAAGGTGTATAAGCCTGTCAGGCGATCAGAGAATATAAATATGAGATTAATAAGGCCCTTAAGGCAAGTAGATAAGTCTTGCTGCATGGGTAATTTGTATAGTTAATTATATTCTACGGGTAATATGGGAGCCAGGAGTAATATAGGATTGTTTCTAGAGATAGTTCAGTGTATTCCTTATGCCTGGTAACGTAAATAGGTAGAAGGCAAGGATCATCAAAAGGAAAGTTTATTATCAGATATTGGGGAAGATGGCAAGATACAGTTAAGTTATTGTAGAATTTGCATGATACGCAAGCATGATGGGTTTGCATGTTTTCCTATGATTTTGGGCTAAGAGCGGGGGCTGATGCAACATTGAAGTTAAAGTTATCTAAATTTCTGACCGAGCTCTACACCACCATACACTTGACACGAACCTGGATCTCGAGGATAAGAGGTTGCACCATATGAGTGTGGTGCCATGGTTTTATGACTAAGTAGTACATGACTGTACATGGATTAAAGTATGTAGACCCGATTTGTGGTCCAGTGATTGAGCACTTCACTCAAGAAAGAGAATAATTCCTTGTTTTGGTCAAGAAGATGCTTTGTGAGCATAGATGCCTGCCATGTGAAGGCGAAAGGGTAACCCTAGTCTGGTGTCAATGTCAAGCGAGCTGGTGTAGCGGGGTCAGGAGGTGTTTGTTTACAATTTTTTGTGCTGGAAAGAAAGAGAGCTATCCACTCCACTCTGCCAGTCAATGGCAGACCTATTTAGCTCAGGGAGAACAATCTTTTTAAATGTTTGCATTAATAATATCTTGTTTCTTTCCTTCCCAGTGGTTATATTTTTTTTCAGGTGACCGACGTATTGTCTACACATCTGTATTTGTGGGCACATTACTTGTGATATCCTTGTCTATCCCTGTATTTCCTGCTTGTTGTTAGAGAGTTGGGTAACCATATGTTACCAGGGGTTCTGAGTTCAATTACTCATCTTTATTAACAGAATCGTGTCCATAGTAAATTCTGTGCCTTTTGGATGGGTATAATTCAATCCTGTGTTTATGTACTGTTGTAAATACTGTATATATCCCAGACGCAAGGGAATTTTCTAGGGTAAATTTTTTATTTCTGCGGAACGTTACTAATCTTGACACTGCAGTTTTTTTTTTTTGCAGTTATGGTTCACTTAGGACTCAAGCATCAAGAAATGAAACACCGTCACCAAGCTCAAGATTTGTAATGCCAACCACTTCTTGGCAATTTTCGCACCAGTCTAATGCATTATGTTTGTAAAATAATTGATTTTGATATTGAAGTTGACTATGCTTTCGTTCATTAAATGGTTTGAATTAAGTTGTTCCTCATTTATGCAGATCATACAAAAGAATTCCTGTCCATTGAGATCTTTAAGATCCTTTTAGTTATTACTTAAGGCCACAGAATCCAATACCCACGTTCTACTGCGGCTAGTTGGAGCATTTTGGACAGGTAATCAGGTAAGTTATCGAATCCTTCCATGTCTACTTAATTTATCCATTCACTTAAGCCCCTAAAGGGTATTATATATATATATAAGGTTTTAAGTACTGCAGGTTTCTTTGTAGTTGATAATCTCTCCAATAGATGTAGCAGTCCAGAAGTTCCTTCGGTAATGCCATGAGGAGAGCTGAATATATATATACTGTAGATAACGTAGGTTGTAGTTAACTTTCTAACGTGATTTCTCTTACAAAATGTTGAGAAACCTGTCTGTTTTCACGTGATATACAAAATAACATTTATTTTAAATAATGTAATATTATTGTCAGTCTGTATTTTTGGCAAGAGCATCCACTGACAAATTATTGTCTGCTGCTCCTATAAGTGTTGAAATGAACTGAAGGTACAGGAAGCACATACCCCATCACTTAACATACATCCTAAATATTTCCTTCCTGTATACAAGAATGTCTCATAAACATGTAATTTCATACTAATTTTACAGAAATATATATGTTATGTTTTGTACTAAATTTAGTATTTTATCACAGATTTTTTTTTTAAACCCACAATACTCTTGACTGTCTTCTAAATGTCATAAACATTTACTTTCACAGTATTTGGGCATATTTCACATTTACCTTGATTGGGAAAATCCACTACTTCTAGTAATTATCGAAGTAGGAAGTAAGGAGACTGTAAGGCCACCCCTTAGTGGACTTGACTAAACTCAGAACAGAAAGTAAGCGATCTTGGCCGAGGGAAAAAGGCGGCAGAAAAAGCAAAGATGGAGTGAGCTGTTTTTGTATGTGTGTGTGTGAGACGATAACTGTGGTGCAAAATTAAAGTGTAGCTATGGTGGATTCAGTGTGTTGGGTACTTCACTACAAGACCTTAAATCTATATGCTGGTCTGTAAGTTTCATTTGTGCCGATAGTGTACAAACTATAATTAAAATTATTTTCATTCCCGTAAGAAGAGATGAAAGAATTGTAAACCTTAAAGACCTTATGACAATGCTTCCAAAGCTGCTACAAGACAAGCAGTCAAAATATTTTACTTTCCCTGACAGTTTCACACAATACCTCCAGTATTCTATTGAGTCATATGAAATATGTTTTAAGATTTTCAATCAATTTTTGTGTCAATTATTGCCAGAATTACTCATATTCTGAGATGTGGCATGAGATCAATTCTCCAGGTAACAGGAACAGCAGTAGACCAAGTTGATCTGATACTCTGTCCTCTTCAAATCAATGTGTATTCAACGTAAATCTGTTGGGTGACTGTTTTCTTATTAAACAGAAATAAGAATAAATCAGCTGTGTTCTAGAGAATATTATCCTAACAATAATTGTAGACTGGAAATGTGAAATGCTGAAAATGTCAAAATATATATTTTTGGGTTTTTCATGGAAACTGCTGAAATGTGCTAAGAAAATAACTTGGGAAAGGTTGTAAGTACCGCAGGTTACTTTATAGTTGATAATCTCTCCAATAGATGTAGCAGGACAGAAGTTCCTTTGGTAATGGCATGGGGAGAGCTGAATATATAATTCCAATATAATGAGTCTGTCATTGGAAATTTTTCAGCTAAAGCTGAATGTGTGGAGCATTCCTAGCATAATGAAAAGTTATGTTGTAATCTGTTTCTCGTGCATGTTCCCACATTAGTACATTAATGTTGGCTTTGGTTATGTTAGAAGTGTTCTTTTTGTGTTCAGTGCTTTGTGATGAAAAAAATAAAAGTAAGATGAAAAACCTAAAGAAAAAATCTGAGTGAAGAATTCATGGAAAGCCATATGTAACAAAGGGACAGCTGTATTGAGAAAGTGCCACCACAACATGATGTAAATTGAGTATTGTACAGTATCTATATACCAGGCGGCTCACGGACGCCGTACTTTCTACTTATAAATGTCCCGCATGCATAAGTGATGTGTGGGGTGTCTACCAACTGATTTTAACAGGGGAACTACTGCCAGCGGGCAGGTTACGTCAGAATATGAAGAGATAAGAAACAGAGTCACACTCGCAGCATGTTACTCAGCGCTGGCGGTCGAATGCACCCCTTGCATTAGTAAACATCGTTTTCGACCGCATAGTTCTAGGCTGGTGTATGGTACAGCCGCACTATATTTACTGTCTGCTTATCGCCAATGGCTAGTGTGTTCAGCAGCGATGAATACATAGACATTATTTTAATCTGGACAACCCGGTCGGAATGCAACCGAAGCTCCAAACAGACGTATGCCTTCTACACAAGTATTTCACCGAACAGTCATTTTTGGTTCATACAAGCAACTCTTTTATCGAGTGGAATGTCTACACATGTATAAATTAACAAGTGATTAAATTTCCTTTTCTGCATCTTTGGCGTGTTAACAAACAGTAGCAGCGATTAGCGGGTGGGGCGTGAAGGGAAAGTCGCCCCCACCCCTCACCACTTTGTGGAGTAAACATTACATATTCACTTTAGACACCTGGAACTAGGAATTATTATTATTTGTTTTGCTAATTGCTTAACGTCGCACCGGCACAGATAGGTCTTATGGCGACGATGAGAGAGGAAAGGCCTAGGAGTTGGAAGAAAGCGGCCGTGGCCTTAATTAAGGAACAGCAACAGCATTTGCGTGGTGTGAAAATGGGAAACCACGGAAAACCATGGAAAACCATCTTCAGGGCTGCCCACAGTGGGATTCGAACCCACGATCTCCCGGATGCAAGCTCACAGCGAATTATTTGTAAAAGAAACGTTATCTGTACAAGCCTTTGTGTCTTATCTGCTAATTCTTTCCTTTATTTTCCTTAATTATTAACATAATTTTTGGCGGAAATAAGCACCAAATGCCGTTCGTCGCGGCTAACCGATTTGTATAGCGCCACGGCAAGTAGTGGAGACTTTGCATGTGCTGTGGGGAAGGATAGTAGGGGTATAATGTTTTTGCCAAGGTCGTGGACACTGAGTTATAATTCACCGGTATGCTGCATGCATTCGTCAGTCTGGCAGCCTCTTCAGTGTCTGTTAGTTCCTTAGTGTGTATTAAAATACTAAATAACTTTTAATTGCATGATCATGCCGTACTTCTATTTAATTGTACCGGCTGAGCTAGCCGTGGAGTTAGGGCCGCGCAGCTGCGAGCTCGCACCCGGGAGGTAGTGGTTTCGAATCCCACTGTCGGCAGCCCTGAAGGCGGTTTTCCGTAGTTCCCCATTTTTACACCAGGCAAATGCTTGGGCTGTACCTTAATTAAGGCCACGGCCACTTCCATCTCATTCCTAGGACTTTCCCGTCCCATCGTCGCCATAAGACCTATCTGTGTCGGTGAGACGTAAAGCAAAATAGTAGAATATTTTTTTACAATTGGTTTAACGTCGCACCGACACAGATAGGAATTATGGCGACGATGGGACGGGAAAGGCCTAGGAATGAGATGGAAGTGGCCGTGGCCTTAATTAAGGTACAGCCCAAGCATTTGCCTGGTGTAAAAATGGGGAACTACGGAAAACCGCCTTCAGGGCTGCCGACAGTGGGATTCGAAACCACTATCTCCCGGGTGCGAGCTCGCAGCTGCGCGGCCCTAACTCCACGGCTAGCTCAGCCGGTACAATTAAATAGAAGTACGGCATGATCATGCAATTAAAAGTTATTTAGTATTTTAATACACACTAAGGAACTAACAGACACTGAAGAGGCTGCCAGACTGACGAATGCGTGCAGCATACCGGTGAATTATAACTCAGTGTCCACGACCTTGGCAAAAACATTATACCCCTACTATCCTTCCCCACAGCACATGCAAAGTCTCCACTACTTGCCGTGGCGCTATACAAATCGGTTAGCCGCGACGAACGGCATTTGGTGCTTATTTCTGCCAAAAATTATGTTAATAATTAAGGAAAATAAAGGAAAGAATTAGCAGATAAGACACAAAGGCTTGTACAGATAACGTTTCTTTTAAAAATAATTCGCTGTGAGCTTGCATCCGGGAGATCGTGGGTTCGAATCCCACTGTGGGCAGCCCTGAAGATGGTTTTCCATGGTTTTCCGTGGTTTCCCATTTTCACACCACGCAAATGCTGTTGCTGTTCCTTAATTAAGGCCACGGCCGCTTTCTTCCAACTCCTAGGCCTTTCCTATCTCATCGTCGCCATAAGACCTATCTGTGCCGGTGCGACGTTAAGCAATTAGCAAAACAAATAATAATAATTCCTAGTTCCAGGTGTCTAAAGTGAATATGTAATGTTTACTCCACAAAGTGGTGAGGGGTGGAGGCGACTTTCCCTTCACGCCCCACCCCCTAATCGCTGCTACTGTTTGTTAACACGCCAAAGATGCAGAAAAGGAAATTTAATCACTTGTTAATTTATACATGTGTAGACATTCCACTCGATAAAAGAGTTGCTTGTATGAACCAAAAATGACTGTTCGGTGAAATACTTGTGTAGAAGGCATACGTTTGTTTGGAGCTTCGGTTGCATTCCGACCGGGTTGTCCAGATTAAAATAATGTCTATGTATTCATCGCTGCTGAACACACTAGCCATTGGCGATAAGCAGACAGTAAATATAGTGCGGCTGTACCATACACCAGCCTAGAACTATGCGGTCGAAAACGATGTTTACTAATGCAAGGGGTGCATTCGACCGCCAGCGCTGAGTAACATGCTGCGAGTGTGACTCTGTTTCTTATCTCTTCATATTCTGACGTAACCTGCCCGCTGGCAGTAGTTCCCCTGTTAAAATCAGTTGGTAGACACCCCACACATCACTTATGCATGCGGGACATTTATAAGTAGAAAGGACGGCATCCGTGAGCCACCTGGTATATATAAAGGAACATGTCCTGACTGATTCATCATCGCCGAGCCAAAACTACTGGACATAAAAAAATGAAATTTCGAGGATACATTTATATTACAATGTAGGTGCTCGCTAAGGGAGGATTTTTGGATATTCCGTTACCAAGGGGGCAAGGGCGCCCATACCCGAGGGCAAGGTGGGGCCGCGGCCCCCCTCTAGCTCTCAGGGAAAGGCAAATATCTAATGTAGTCAGGTGTTTTCCGTTCAAGAAAATGATTTAAAAGTCAGTATTACGTAGAAGTTGTAGTACCGTCGCCCACCAACAGGCAGGTGATACCGTGGGTTATTGTACTGCAGAATATGTCTCCATTTATCTTCCAAAATAATAAAAATACTATGTACCCCTAGGTCTGGGCCCCTCCCTACAACTGTCATATGGGCGCCCATGCAAGGGGGTGAAAAGAAGGGTGAACTTTTAAAATGAGTGTATCTATATCTCAAAACTTTAACAGTTTACAGGTGTAAAAATTGGTATTTAGAATTTCCTTTAAAAATTAAGAAACAAGTAATTTTTTGTTTTCGGAAAATCCCAAAAGGAGGGGTAAGAAAGGATGAAAAAGGGGTTGAATGCCTTTAATGAGGATTCTTATATATCAGAAATTCAAGACATTACAGACCTGAAAATTGATATTTGGGATCTCCTTTAAAAATAAAGAAACAAGTATTTTTTTGTTTTTGGAAAATCACAACAGGAGGGGTGTAAAAGAGTGAAAAAGGGGTTGAATGTCTTTAATGAGGACACTTATATCTCAGAAACTGAGGATATTACAAACCTGAAAATTGGTATTTAGGATCTCCTTTAAGAATAAAGAAACACATTTTCTTTTTGTTTTTGTAAAATCCAATTAATGGGTGTTAAACAGGAGTAACAAATTGGTGTGAATTTTTAGAAAGACATATTTACAGTATATCTCAGAAATGTAAAATGTTACAGAGGTAAAAATTGGTATTTGGAATTTCCTGTAAAAGTAAACAAACATAGGTGATTTGTTTTTGGAAACTCCATTTAAGGGGAACTAAAAAGTGGGTGAAATTTTAAAATGAGCATTTCTACAGTATATCTCAAAAACTTAACACGTTACAGAAGTGAAAAATGGTATTTTTCATATGTATTAAAAATAAAGAAACATGTATTTTTTGTTTTAGGAAAAACCACTTGGGTGTGTGTGTGTGTGTGTGGGGGGTAAAAGTTACTGAAAATGGGGTTGAATTCTTTTAATTAGGATACTGATATCTCAAAAACTGAAGATGTTACAGGCGTGAAATTTGGTATTTGGATCTCCTTTAAAAACAAAGGAAAATGCGCTTTTGGGGGAAATCATCTTGGGGACCAGGGGTGAAAAGGAATTGAATTCCTTTTATGAGGACACATATCTCAAAAACTGAAGATGTTAGAGTCATGATAATTGGTATTTAGAAACTATTAAAGTAACAAGTTTTTTTTTTTCCAGAAAATTCATTTAAGGGGTGGGGTTGTGTGAAAGGAAGTAAAAAATGTGAATTCCTTTTATGGGGATAGTTTTTTTGCTATTGGCTTAACGTCGCATGGACACATAGCTCTTATGGCGACGATGGGACAGTATCCAGTATTCGGGAGATAGTGGGTTCGAATCCCACTGTCGGCAGCCCTGAAGATGGTTTTCAGTGGTTTTCCATTTTCACACCAGACAAATTCTGGGGCTGTACCTTAATTAAGGCCACAGCCGCTTCCTTCCAATTCCTAGGCCTTTCCTTTCCCATTGCCGCCATAAGACCTATCTGTGTCGGTGCAACGTAAAGCCACAAAAAAAATATTTTTTTTGCATTGATCTTCAAGCAATATATGAACAACTTAAAAGTTTCTACACCTTGTTTTAAGCTTCCCTCCAACAGCTGCATATAGTGAACGCAGCGCGAGTGCTTTGAAACGTGTGAAGACATTTCTGAGAAATTCCATTAATAATGACAGACTCTCCTGTTTATCTTCCCTGGTCATTGAGAAGATGCTGATTTCCATGTTGGTGAGTGATCCAGGCTTTAAGGAGTGTGTCATTGATGTTTTTTGCAGAAAAGAAAGATCGACATATCGAATTAAAGTACAAAAGTATTTAGGTAAGTTGAAGCTACTAAGGATATACAAAAGCATGTCACAAGTTTGTCTGAAATACTCTTGAATATTTATAGTATGTGTGTATTATGTATGTATTATTTATATTATATGTGTCTTACACATCCAACCTCTTTGACGTTTTAAAATAGGTACAAGTTTTGTTCATGTAATGTTCGCCATATACGTGTTTGTGGGATACTGATGTGTGCAGCAAGGCACCGTAGTGTACCGGTAGTAGGACTATGCTGCACTATTTCAACAATGTGTTAGTGTTCGAGCACAGGTTGTTGAACTACGCATTCAGAAGAAAAATGGGAACATGGCAGAATACTTGTTTCATGTGTTGAAAACTCTGGTAAACACTCTATGATCAGTAATTCGTTATGTCGAAAGCACCAACGGTATTCATCGACAACAGCAGGAGCACTACCATATCAGAAGCTGTGAACACATACAGTATCTGCATATTCTTCATTGGAGTACATGTGTGGCATTTTAGCCAGCATGTGTACATACACAGTTAACCGATGCTTCTCTCTGATACGCTCTCAATCCCTCACACTACTTCACTCACAACACACCATGGACAACTGTGCATTTAACAAGCTAGTTTAATGGCAGGAAGACATCCCAGGCAAAGAGGTTGAAAGCACGAGGTAGGCTGGGCTAGAATAAAACGTCAAAGAGATTGTGTAGGTAAGACACATATTTGCAAGCCACTAGCCCAAAAACAAATGTACATTAAATGTGTTCTATGTCAGAAACCATCTGGAATAAGACATATGTCCTTATGGAAGTTTTTTTGCTTCAGATTATCATTCCTGTCACATCCCTGAATACTGACCATTCCTCCTGGGACAACCTATATACATATTAGCAGCAGAAGATAATTTGTAAAACTTAGCAATGATTTATGCTAACTATGACCACAGCAGTGAACACGCTGGCACTATATGGCTGCTGATAATGCTTTTGACCAAGTAGGACCACCAAAGAAAAAATTGAACAGGGCTGTGTTGGGGTTATGGCCACAAGTTTTGACAAAGAAAGACACAGTGCTGCACCCTGGAACTAACTAGGAGGAGAGGAATATACGAGACTGTGTGGGAAGTCTTAGCATGTAGAATGGATGGTAAACAAAGAGGTAAAAGCAACAATAATTTTTGTGTTGCAGGTTGTTGTAACACACACAAAAATACAGAGGATATTGTATTTACACATTCCCAAATCGAAACACAGAAATAGAAATAAGACATCTTTGTATACAGGCCATAAACTGCAAGAAGCAAGTGCACATATTCAGTTGTAGTTTTGTGTAAATAACTTATATCACTTAACATCTCGGATGTTTAAATTCTTGAAATTGGTTATTTGCTTTGAAATAAAATAATGTATGGCTTTTAGTGCTGGGATGTGTCCGAGGACTTTGGCTCGACAGATGCAGGTCTTTTGATTTGACCCCCGTAGGCGACCTGCACATCGTGATGAGGATGAAATGATGATCAAGATGACACATACACCAAGTCCCAGCGCCAGGAGAATTAATCAATTATGGTAAAAATTCCCGACCCTGCCGGGAATCAAACCCGGGACCCCTGTGACCAATGGCCAGCACGCTAACCATTTAGCCATGGAGCCGGACATTATTTGCTTTGATTAGTTATATTATTTTAACTGGTTCTAGTCTTGATGGATCATTATGGAAGGCTACAAGAAACTCCAGAATATGCAGTGCTCACTGCCTTGGAAACTTAAGGTCTAGTCTCCTCTATGCCCTGCCTATTTGCCTACCATTTTTACAGAGTACAGAAAAATAAGTTTTTCACCCCAACAGCCCAGAGAGTTTTCAAAAGAAATGAACATGACAGTTTGGCAGACAAGTTTTGTTCAGATTATGGTGAAGTACATGCACAAGGGGCTGCCTGGCCGAGGCTGTAAAGGCGTGCTCGGTTTTCCTGGAAGGAAGTGGGTTCAAATCCCCATCAGGAAGTCGTAAAATTTAAGAAATGAGATTTCCACTTCCGGAGGTGCACATGGCCCTGAGGTACACTCAGCCTACACCAAAAATGAGTACCAGGTGAATTCCTGGGAGCAAAGGAAGCCGGGCATAGGTCTAACCACTCTACTCCATCAAGTGCCGAGGTTACGGATAGTGGAAGCCTTTACCTTCCACCCCTCCAAGGGTCTTCACGGCCTGTACGGAGATGACTTTGCTTTTACATACATGCACAGAAACAGAAGCTGCCTATATAATGAAATTCAACTAAATTTTTTTGCTACGTCATGAATGGAGGAAGGATTTTTAGATGCTAAAAATTGAAAGAAAAAAAAAAGGGTTAAAAAGTTGAAAATATCTGCTACAAAGCTCAAAATATTTCCTTTCAAATACCATTTAACTTGTGGTGTTCTATGAGGCAAATAAATGTCAAGTAATCACCAATCGTGCCTCCTCTCTTGTTGAAGACTTCTGTACCATGCAGTGCACAATCTCCACCGATTGTCTGGCATAGAGCCCGATATTGTGAAAATGACCCTCACCTCATACAAAATCAGCCTGGCAAACTTCAAATGTGGTATATTTCCAATGTCTACCAGTTCACCTTGCAAAACCGCAGCAACATGACCCATCATATAAGTCCCACATTCTTTTCACAAACTAATTTGAATTTTCTTTTTAAAGTTTCCATTTTTGACCCTGTGAGCAAATTTTTTGATCAATCATAATTGATCGGCATTTAGGACTGTTACCTAGGTGGAAGATTCCCTACCAGTTGTTTACCTAGTCTTTTCTTAAATGTTTTCAAAGAACTTGGAAATTTATTGAACATTTGCCTTGATAACTTAATCCTCATCCTATAAATGAATATGTGGCCCAATTTGTCCCTTTTAATGTCAACTTTATCTTCATATTATGATTTTTTCTAATTTGGAAAGCTCCATACAACCTTATTCGTCTACTAATGTCATTCCATACCATCTCTCCACTGACTGCTCAATACATACCACTACAGATGATATGGATACTGATTCTGCTAAAGAACATGAATTATTTGTCCCTAATGAGCAAATTCATAATCCCAATATCATGGGTTCGTTATTAGACATTATACATTTTCAGGCCAACTCATTCCTCAGTCAGCTTTTTGCCAGAGTGTGCCAATTTGGGCTCTTCATTTGGTAAATAGCACACCTACAAAGATGCATGGCTAGTGCATACTGTGGAGGCTACTACTAATAACACGGTTTCATTCTTCCCCTGAAGGGGGAGGCGGCCTCATAGATGGTAACGCCATCTCTCAGGCCGGGAGATTTGTTACGGTGAAGGAGATGCACGGAGAAGGTGAGGGGATTGGCGGCCGTGGCCTATACTATACTAGGAAATGTCCCGGCATTCGCCTTAGTGCAGGAAAATGGAAAACCACGGAACACCATTCTCAGGACAGCCGACGGTTGGGACCAGCTGTGAGGTCCAGTCCTGTCGCGTCTCCTAAATGCAGAGGTGTAGAGCCGTGGCCACCCCTCCTCTGCTCAGTTGGCCGGTCGGAGCAGAAGCAGCGATTAGGGGGGTGAGAGGGGGCACTCGCCCCCCCCCCCCAACGTTCTGGAGAAAATATTACATTTTTATTCCCTTTTAAGTGGCTGAAACGAGGAATTATAGGAATTATTTAAAAATCCAATTCTACAAGCCCTGTTGTCTTATCAGATAATTCTTTCCTTTATTTTTCTTTAATTATTATCAAAATTATCAGCAGAGCACGCACAAAATACCATTCATCCTGGCTAACTGATTTGTATAGCGTCACAGCAAGTAGTGGAGATTTTACATATTGTATGTTGTGAGGGAGGGTAACTTTTTTTTTTGCCAAAGTCATGGACACTGAGGTATGGTTTACCAGCTTGCCGCGTGCATCGCCAGTCTGGCAGTCTCTTTAGTGTATGTTAGTTTTTTTAGTGTGTAGTCAAATAGTAAACTATTTTTAATTGTATAATCACACCGTACTTCTTTTTAATTGTAATAAACGTGTAATATTGTTCATTTGGTGAAAGTTTTATTGTATAGTATTGAATCAAATTCTCAAAAAAACCACTATTACTGCACTTAAATTGGTTAACTGTCAACCTTTACCTCTCTGTCGAAATTCGCTTAGAGATCATCGAAAAGCATCTCTTTATATAAAACAAAACTCGAACTGTCCTGGCATTCACCTTAGTGCAGGAAAATGGAAAACCATTAAAAACCATTATCAGGACAGCTGACGGTTGGGACCAACCCTGAGGTCCAGCCCTGTTGAGTCTCCCGATTGCAAACTATCAAGCCCGCTACCTTCCCATGCATCTGGCCCCACAGTGGGATGGAACAAGGGTTCAGTCTAAGTGTCCAGCATCCCAGTCTTCACCGGAAGAGGCCCAACCTTCAAGACAGCTCGCAGTTCATCCACAACTTGTTCAAGAGCCTGACAGACATTAAGGATCATTAGAAGAAGAAACTGAAATGTTACTTAATTCTCCTGTTAGCACTACATCCCACCAGCAAACCCCTACCAATCTCAGGAGCACATCATCCAGTCAATAACCACCGTTCTCTACAACTGACTCCCAATGGAACACACTCATTCCTCCTAATAAATCTGTTACCTGAATTTCGATCCCTCCAGGCTGTCTTCAACAAACTTCAGAACTACAACATGCAACGTGAAGAAATAGCAGACATCTGAAAGACTTCTAATGGCATTAATGTAAAAATTAACGACGAAGTCGCAGCGCAGACATTAACCCACTCCATTGTATCAGGCCTATTTGTATCTTCCACCCCTTTGCAACCACTTGCCTCATCGCACATCAAGACACCATTTCCACTTCCTAAACACAACCTATTAAGTTGTGTAATCAGGGGAGTCGACCCTTCCATTTCAGAGGCAACCATCCTCTCAGAGCTCCATGCGGAAGGAATTCCAGCCCAAAAAGCCTTTCGCATTAAGAACGCAACAGGACCTACCTATATGGTTAGAATCCTGCTCCTCACCTCAGAAGATGTGGAAAGAGTTTTGGGTGATGGGGTAGCAATACATCGACATCACAATAAGGTTGAGGCATCCAGAGCTCCCCACCGCAGTCCATTAGATGTGAGAGGTGTCTCACGTACAATCATTACACTACATCCCATTGCAAAGCTGAATCACCCAAATGTGGCCACGGTACTGAAAACCATTCTACCGCCAAGTGTCCAAATACTTCCCAGTCACCCCACTTTAACAGCTGTGGTGAGCAACACCCTACATATGCCTGCCGCTGCAAACCACGCCCCGCCCCCCACCAAGCCAGAACTTATAGCACAACACCAGCTCACTCATTATTGCCCCCGACAACAACAGAAGATATGATTCGCTTTATCACAATCGCACTCTACAATATTCATCCCTTCGATCACCCTCATGTACTCGCCAGTCTTCAAGCAGCAGCGAATCAAACTCTCAACCTACATTTCTATACTTCACACAGTGGAATTAATACGCATTTTACTTTCAGCCCTCTGGAAACATTCATCTAAACACCCCCTCCCTGCCAGCCCCTGTCCCACTACATAATCCAACCAACCTATAATCCCCATGATATCCATAGTATTATCATCAATCCGTCAAACATAATTAAGATATCTTCCCACCCATCATGCATTCTCACCCTGCACCACCCATCCAGTAACACTGTGTTAAAATAAATAACTAAAATCAATAAATAAATAATAATACACCACCCTCTAGCCACATTAAGTCAAACATTCACCGATGCTCCCACTCTGAACTATTTCGCTCAATCATTGCGAATAATTTACAATGTAAATAAAACCAGAGTCAAATGCTGTTGAAATTTAATAAAGTGCCTAATACCCTCCCAAGAGGCCGAATAGTTTTACCCTTTCCTATATCCACACATCCAATTACCCATCTCCCGAATCCTTCATTCCTTTAGACCCCTCTAGGTAGCCTGCCCCATCCCTTCAGGATGGGGAATGAAAACATTAACAACAACAACTTCCGAAGAATGCACAAGTCATGCGTCTTGGTAGGTGTGTTATATATCAATTGAAGAGCCCAAATTGGCATGCTGGAGTGAAACGCTGGCAACAGGAATGAGTTGGCCTGAAAATTTATGTCCAATAATGGACCCAATACAATGATATTACATACCACTTCATCGAGCAGCTTGTCTCTTTATTCCCAAGTCTCCTCAGCCTGAAGTTTGCAACATTTTCATAACACTACTCTTTCATCAGAAATGAACAAGAACAAATTGTGCTGCTTCTCTTAAGATCCTTTCCAGTTCTTGTATCAAGTATTTCCTTGTGTGATTTCCACACACTGGAACCATACTCTAATTAGGGTCTTACCTAAGACCTATATGCGCCCTCTTTTACATCCTTACTACAACCCCAAAATACCCTCATAGCCATGTGCAGTGATCTGTACCCTTTATTTACAATTCCATTTATGTGATTACCCCAATTAAGATTTTCCCTTATATCAACACCAGGTACTTACAGTGATCCCCATAAGGAACTTTCACCCCACCAAAGCAGTAATTAAAACCAAGAAGATTTTTCCTATTAGTGAAAGTTACAATTTATATATTACTCTATACAGTATACCATCATCTGCAAAATGCTTATCTCTGAATCCAGTTCTCTACTCATATTTTATATATATAAGAAAACATAAGGGTCCAATAATACAGCCTTGAGGATTTCCCCTCTTCATGATTACAGGATCAGATAATGCTCCACCAACTCTAATTCTCTGAGTTCTATTTTCTACAAATATTATCACCCATAGAGTCACTCTTTTGTCTTGCCCTCAATTTTGTCAGTAGTCTCCGATGATCTACCTTATCAGAAACTTTCGATAGGCCAATCATGATACAGTCCATTTGACCTCCTGAAACTGAAATATCTGCTGTATCTTGCTTGAATCCTGCAAATTGAGTCCCGGAGTAACTTTTTCTGTACCCGAACTGTCTTCTATCAAAGTAGTTAGTAATTTTATAAACATGTCTAATATAATCAGAAAGAATGCTTTCCCAGAGCTTCCATACAACACATGTTAAAATGACTGGCCTGTATTTATCTGCTTTATGTATATCACCCCTCCTTTTATACACTGGGGCAACTCTGGCAACTCTCCATTCATTTGGAGCTTCTTCCAAGCAGTAATCAAACAAATATTTTACATACGGCACTATATCTCAAAGAGCGTCCTTCCTGGAACCATTTTCTGCCTTAAAGTACCTATACATGAGATTCCATTTTCTCCTAAAATTCATATGCCGTCATGTTACAATTAGCTGACTTTTTATTGTTGCTGTTGTTGTTGTTAGATTCTTCAATTTCTCCTTACTTTCACAGTCATTCTTAACTCTATTTCCTTCTAGCCTGCAGAGGTTTTACCATTCCTTACCACCTTTGAAGTGCAGTACATATGTACTCCCCAACAATTGCTTGAAACCCATACCACAACCTTTCACATTTTCCACTAATCATAATTACTTTTTTAAATTTCCCCATGCCTCTCTTATCAACCATGCCTAATAGTCCTACTTTTACAACCTTTTTGAGAAAATTTCTGCACGCATAATATCAATTTTCAGCCATACTTCAAACCCTATTACAATTTCTGGTAAATACGTATCTATTAAATTAATTATATTCCTTTCTTTAAATACTTTTACAATTTTACACTAACAACTTAATGTCATCTTTTCCAGTTCTCATATCAAGTAGTCCTAGTCCTAGTGTGGGTCCCCTACGCTGGAATCATACCTTAATTGGGGTCTTACCAGGGACTTACATGCCCTTTCCTTACTACAACCCCCAAATACCCTGATCTGTAACCTCTCTTTATAACTTCATTAATGTGATTATCCCAATGAAGATCATTCCTTATATTAACACCTAGGTACTTACAGCAATCCCCATTAGGTCCTATTACAGTAATTAAAACTGAGAGGACTTTTCCTCTAAGAAACTTCATAAAAATACTTTTAGGATGGCAAAGCATGGGATTTTAACCCACGTCTTAATCAATTATGGTGGAATTAGGAACCTGATCTTTCAGTACCATTCCAACATTTACTTCAAGTTAAACTGAAGAAACCATGGAAAATAACTCCTAGCATGACACAGAGTAGAATTTGAGCACACTTCTCTTCTTTCCTATGACTGGGAAGCCGACATCCGACACCCACTATACTCTCTATTTCATAGCAGTGTCGCGTTCTGTCCCAAGCAAACAAAATGGTTAACTAGACTACTAACCAGATCTCATAAACGTTTTCTTTCTTCATACTAAGTTTAGTATGAACTGAATCATACAGTAGATAAGAAATATGATGTTAAGGATTGATCATCAATGCAATATTTTAATTAAAGGTTTAAAATACTAGATAAATAATTTAAAAGCAAATAAGTTAATGACACAATGATACATGCGAAGTAAAAGTTATAATAATATAAATAAATGTCAGCCTCTGTGGTGTAGTGGTTAGTGTGATTAGCTGCCACCCCCGGAGGCCCGGGTTCCATTCCCGGCTCTGCCACGAAATTTGAAAAGTGGTACGAGGGCTGAAACGGGGTCCCCTCAGCTTCGGGAGGTCAACTGAGTCAAGGTGCATTCAATTCCCACCTCAGCCATCCTCGAAGTGGTTTTCCATGGTTTCCCACCCATCACTGGTTTTCCACTTCTCCTCCAGGCAAAATGCTGTGATGGTACCTAACTTAAGGCTACGGCCGCTTCCTTGTCTATCCCTTCCAATCTTCCCATCCCTCCCAGTCGTATCCCTCCGACCCAAAGTGTCATCCTCCAGGACACTGCCCTTGAGGTGGTAAAGGTGGGAGTCCGAGGGGAAAACCGACCCTTGAGGGTAAACAGATTAAGAATTCAGTACAGTAAATAGATACTAAAAAGTGTCCACTGAAATAAAAAGAAACAAACTTAAAATTCTTCCTTCGTAAGGTCAGATGATTGCTCATCATCTCCAAGTATCAAGGACATGGTGCTAAGAAATTTAAGAAATTTCTGAGCTGAAGTTGGCGGGTTCGATCCCAGCTCAGTCCGGTGGTATTTGAAGGTGCTCAAGTATATCAAAGATCTCCCATGGGGCAAAATTCCTGCACCTCTTAGTCTCTGAAAGCCATAAAAGTAGTGGGAACTGAAACAAATAACATTATTATTATTATTATTATTATTATTATTATTGTTATTATTATTATTATTATTAAGAAGTTTTAGATTACAGCTTAGATCAGCCAGGTTCACGCACTACATGAAAATGTACTGTACTTGTACTGTATACCACGGTCAGATGTGTGCTGCAAGTGCGCTCAAAAGCTGGCAAGGGCTGGGAGTTTGCAGATGTATTCATATCTCAACTAGTAGGAGTGTGTTGTAATCTGAAGATGGCATAATACCGCAGTTCTTTCTGGGAGACTCGAAAAGAACTCTTCCATACCATCGTTGTACCTTTTATAAGTCTCAGGTAATTGGAGGGAGTGATGGCCTGACAGTTGGGAGTCACATCAAAGTAATTCTTTGCTCATGTCCACAGTCTGGCTAGTGGGTCATGAATACGGTGCTCCTCCAAGGGGTGTTGTGCACATTTCGTGTTTGTCTTGAATGGTAATTGGACGTACTCTATAGTTAGGGGCAGTAGCGGCGATTGGGAATTAGAAGTGTGGGGGGGCAAAGAAATATACAGACAACAGAAAATAGCCGGGTTGAGGGATATAGCGGGTGGGTGTGTGTGTGTGTGTGGATGTTATACACATCAAAACTGAACAAAAAAGCTACAAAATAGTAAGTTTGGATGTTCCTTGAGCGAATTTTGACTGAGAGGTAAAGGTTGATAGTTTACTAACTTAAGTGCGGCAATAATAGTTTTTTGAGATTCTGATTCAATACTATACAATAAAACTTTCACCAAAGAAACAATATTACACACGTATTACAATTAAATAGAAGTACAGCGTGATTATAAAATTAAAAAATCATTTAGTATTTGACTACACTCTAAGAAACTAACAGACAATATTAAAGAGACTGCCAGAATGATGAATGCACGCAGCAAGCAGGTGAATCATACCTCAGTGTCCACAACCTTGGTAAAAAATATACCCCTGTTACCCTTCCTCATAGCATTTGCGAACTCTCCACTACTTGCTGTGGTGCTATACAAATCGGTTAGCCATGATGAACGGCATTTTGTCCGTATTTTCGATAATAATTTTGTTAATAATTAAAAATTTGCACAAATTGTTTTTTTTTTTAATAATTCCTATAATTCCTAGTTTCAGCCGGCTAAAATGGAATAAAAATGTAATGTTTTCTCTACAAAGTGGGGGGGGGGACTGCCCCCTCGCCCCCCCTTAGTCGCCGCTACTGGTTAGGGGCGTACGCAGAGGGGGGATAATTAGGGAGATAAATCCCCCTCCCCAAAATTTTAAAGTTTATAATTTGTGATTAATTGTGGCAACCATCTAAATGAAGAATCTATGTAGGTGGCTCATTTGAACTACCAGTACCATACGTATTTGTCAACAATGTGCTGATGCTTCCAAACTCCATTAATGTATATACTGTATATAGGGAAAGGTGGGGCAAAACGGGGTGTTTAATGTTTGGACCTGGTTATTTGGCATCAAATAATCTAAAAGTATTATTTCTATTGCATATATGCATTTATTACACTGTCATGAAATACAAAGTATGTCTAGAATGAACATCTATCCCCTTCAACTCTTAAAATAAATAAATTATCAAAAAAGTTTATTTTGCCCCATTCTGCCCCTTATGTGGTGCAAAATGGTTTACGTTTATCTTTTATGAGTTCAATATCGAATATACCTTACAAGCAAATGTAAACTGAATACACAGTTCTATTCTCATAATGCACAAATGTGTGTGGCATCCTCGTCGTCTGTATCAACACCTGCACATGAATTATAGGCCCATTTCTTTCATGACATGCATCTAATCCATCCTTCGTGTGAAAAATCATGGCAGTAGAGACAATCATCTTTATTATCACACGATTTTAAGCCTGTAGGGCGAGCAGAACCAGTCTGTTCACTAATGCTTTTGTCATGCTTAGAAGAGGCTTTTGCTTTTCTTGCTACAAATTTGGGGCACTTTTGTGGTAAATCCAAGCAACGCTTGACACTTTTCTTAGATTGCTTCCCATTCTGAGCATCTCGTAACTCCTGTTTGTATGGGGATGATGTTAAGATGGTGGTTCGTCCTCGTTTCCTTGAAATTTGTTTAGTACTTTGCGCAACTGTAGAAATGGGCAAAATGGTTTCTGGGCTTGCACAATGAAAACTACTGCAGGATGGCGAGTCTGTGATATTGCCATCAGATGATAAAGTTGTGGGCTCCTTGCTAGTTGAAACTGAGGGTGGTTCTTCAATCACATTGGGTAGCTGAATATCTGTTGTTGCAGACGGGACGAAATCTGCATCACCGAACACATTCGAATCGACAGGCCAGATTCCAGTTCGTCGGAACCCATTCGCAGCAGTGATCATATTTGCAGCTTGCACATAAGCTGCACCAAACAGAGAAGCGATCTGAAATAAGGTCACAACTTTTCCAGGATTAGATCTTAGCCATTTTTGAACTTCATCCTCGTAATATTTGCTCAATGGTTTCATAAATGATACATCCAATGGCTGCAGTCTGTGAGAACAATGTGGTGGGAAACACAACAGAATCACCCCATTTTCCCATGCTAGGTCAATCAGGGTCAAACTTTTTGTGTGCGTCAAGTGTCTATCCAGAAGAAGCAACATTGGTCTTTCTTTTGTTGCTCCTGTGAATGAAATTAACTTTTTGAACCGCAATATAAAAAAATTCTTAGTCATCCACCCTGTTCCGTGAACTTCAGCAGTAGCACCAGGAGGGAGTCCTGTTTGAAATTCTTGTTGCATCCGTTTCCTTGGAAAGACCAGCATAGGCAGGACATAAATTCCAGCAGCAGAGACACAAATTTCAGCTGTCACGTTTCTCCCCTCTCGGCTGACGTTATCGTTACTACTTGCCGATGCCCCCTTTTGGCTATTAGTTTTGAATGGCCTTTAGGATTCACAGTTAGCGCCGTTTCGTCACAGTTGAAGATCCTTTCACCAGTGAGCTTGTAAGTGTCCACTATCTGGCAATGTAGGTCAAAACTGTTTAACTGCCACCTTGTTGAACCCCACTGCACAAGCTGCCGATGTAGCTTCAGGTCTTCTTAGGCTTAAATTAGAATATCTTGACATAAATCTTCTTGCTCAGTCTACAAACCGCTTTTCCATTGTGAAATGTATGAGGGAGGTTATTGCGCTCAGCCAACTGGAATGCAAGTTCACGTAACTCATCAAGAGTAAGCCCAAAAAGCTGAGCTTCCATTTTTGTTAAATATTGCACAAGTTCTTCTTCCTGCTCCTCATTAAAAATACAGACAAAAGTTCCCATATTTTTATGAACTTTGTATTCCGGATTTTCCCTTCTTTTCTTAATGTGACGCTCTAAAGTTGTTTGGGGCACATGAAATTGAGTAGCTGCCCTTTTGTATCCCATAGAACCATTCACAGATAGAATAATAGAGTTCCAAGGAAACATCAAAACAGTGATACCAAAGACAGATGAAAGAACAGTTGAGGAGGAATGGAAGGATCTGAAGGAAAATCCAGTGATGATAACTGAGAAGGTTTGTGGACAAATCAGTGGCAAAAGAAGATGGAAGGAAACTCCATGGTGGAATGACAGAACAAGAACAACATGTTCAGAAAATATTTCAAGAACTGGACTGATCATAATAAGGAACTATACAAGGTTGCTAAAAAACAAGCAAACAAAGCTGTTACAGAAGAATGAGAGAAGTGGTTGAACAAGTGGAGTGATGAATTGAAAGAGGATGTTAATGGTAATAAGAAAATGTTATATGGGATGATGAAAAATAGAAAAAGAGATAAAGAACACTCCAAATACCTAAGAGATGATAATGAAAATCTGATCACTGAAGATGAGAAGATCAAAGAGACTTGGAGGACTTACTTTGATGAATTACTAAATGTGAATTGCATGCACCCTACACAAAAAGACAGTACCGGTACTACCTCTTGCAAGTCTGCCTCTGACAACAGGTTAGAATTAACATGGAATGATGTAGAATATGCCTGGAAATACATCAAAACTGGAAAATCAGCAGGGGCTGAAGAAATTAATGGAGAAATGATCAAGGCAATGGGCATTTCTGGAAAACATTGGATCTACAGACTCTTTCGTAAGATCTGGAAAGAAGGGGACATACCAGTCGATTGGAAAACAGGCATCATAATTCCAATCTACAAGAAAGGAGACAGAAAGAAATGTTCCAACTATAGAGGCATCACTTTAACATCTGAAGTTGGTAAACTTTATGAAAGAATTATAGAGCGTAAAATCAGACCCCTTATTGAAGAGAACCTCTTCGAAGAACAGTATGGATTCAGGAAGGGGAGATCAACAACTGATTTAATCTTTACAGTCAGTCAGTTAATGGAAAAATACTATGAACACAACTGAGATTTGTGGTTAGCCTTTCTGGATATCAAGAAAGCATTTGATGCAGTGAATAGAGAGAAGGTGTGGGAAGCACTGAAGAAAATTAGAATACAGGATGACATGATACACCGGATCACGAATTTGTATGAAGATACCCGAAGTAAAGTCAAAACACCTGTAGGAATGACTGAAGCCTTTGATATAAAATCTGGGTTAAGACAGGGAGGTGTTCTGTCTCCTCTTCTTTTCATCACTGTGATGAACGAGATTCAGAGAAAAGTTCACCAAACCATTGGAGGTAAGAAAATGAAAGTTATATTGTTCGCGGATGATATATGCTTGTGGGGAGACTCTAAAGAAGATCTTCAAGGACAAATAAACTCCTGGGCAGAATCTGCTAATGAATATGGACTCATCTTTAGCCAAGAGAAAAGTGAGGTTATGGTCATGAAGAGATACGGGCAACCAATGGGACACATTGAAATGGAGGGGAAGCAGCTACAGATGAACCATCAATTCAAATATCTTGGAAGTGTTATCTCTGATACTGGTTCTATAGATAAGGAAATTTCCCACAGAATTCAGGCAGGTAGCAACTTTTACAAAATAGTTAAAGACATAATATGGAACAAGAAAATACCAACCAAATGTAAGAGAGTCATATATGAAACTTATTACGTACCAATCCTGACCTACAGTTGCGAAACATGGACCATGAGAAACAAAGATGTTAGTAGAATCCAGGCAGCAGAAATGAAATTTGTCCGTAGCATGATCGGCAAAACACGGAGGGACAGAGTCCGTAATGAGGAAATCCGCGAGCAGGCTCAAGTTGTAAGACTGCAGGACAAAATAACAGTGCAGCGACTGAGATGGTATGGACATATGCGACGCATGGGTGACAACAGATTACCAAAAAAAATGTACGATCTAAAACTTGAAGACAAAAGACCAAGAGGGCGACAAAGACTCAGGTACAAGGACATGGTGAAGATTGACATTCAACAGGGAGGACATACTTTGGAAAGCATTGAAGAAGGAGAGAAGTTCAGGGACCGCAACTGGTGGAGAAGCCTTGTTTGCCGACCCATCGCTTAAGATGGAACGGCGTGGGATATGTATGTATGTATGTATGTATGTATGTAGAACAATTCACAACAGCCTGAACGGCTTCTTCCATGGATACACTGCACAACTGTTGCCTTTCCGTCTTCCTTTTATATATTCTTACCATTCTGAAACATGGAACTGAAAGATGAATCCATAAAAATAAATACCGAGCTCGATAACTGCAGTCGCTTAAGAGCAGCCAGTATCCGGTATTTGGGAGATAGATGGTTCAAACTCCACTGTCGGCAGCTCTGAAAATGGTATTCCGTGGTTTCCCATTTTCACACTAGGCAATTGCTGGGGCTGTACCTTAATTAAGGCCACGGCCACTTCCTTTCCACTCCTAGCCCTTTCCTGTCCCATCATCGCCATAAGACCAATCTGTGTCGGTGCGACATAAAGCAACTAGCATACATACATACATACATACATACATACATACATACATACATACATACATACATACATAACATAAATACATACATACACACATACATACATACATACATACATTCATTAT
The DNA here is from genome assembly GCF_040414725.1 of Anabrus simplex. NCBI lineage: Eukaryota > Metazoa > Arthropoda > Insecta > Orthoptera > Tettigoniidae > Anabrus > Anabrus simplex. Next base: position 739,140,243 of record NC_090266.1, on the reverse strand, counting down.
CATTATAGACTGTTATGCCTTTCAGTGTTCAGTCTGCAAGCCTCAGTGAATTTACTAAACGCCGCCACAATCCTCTATTTGCAACTAGTGCTGTGGCCTCATTTAGATCTAAATCTCTTATCTTTAAATTGTTAGAAACTGAGTCTAACCATCGTCGTGTCGGTCTACCTCTACTTCTCTTACCCTCCATAACAGAGTCCATTATTCTCCTAGGTAACCTATCCTCCTCCATTCGCCTCACATTACCCCACCACCGAAGCCGGTTTATGCGTACAGCTTCATCCATCGAGTTCATTCCTAAACGAGCCTTTATCTCCTCATTCCGAGTACACTCCTTCCATTGTTCCCACCTGTTTGTACCAGCAATCATTCTCGCTACTTTCGTGTCTGTTACTTCTAACTTATGACTAAGATATCCTGAGTCCACCCAGCTTTCACTCCCGTAAAGCAATGTTGGTCTGAAAACAGACCGATGTAAAGATAGTTTTGTCTGGGAGCTGACTTCCTTCTTACAGAATACTGTTGATCGCAATTGCGAGCTCACAGCAATAGCTTTACTACACCTTGATTCAATCTCACTTACTGTATTACCATCCTGGGAAAACACACACCTTAAATACTTGAAATTATCGACCTGTTCTAGCTTTGTATCACAAATCTGATATTCAGTTCTGTTGAATTCCTTACCTACTGACATCAATTTAGTCTTCAAAAGGCTAATTTTCATACCATACTCATTGCACCTATTTTCAAGTTCCAAGATATTAGATTGCAGGCTTTCGGCACAATCTGCCATTATGACCAAGTCGTCAGCATAGGTACATTTCCACCTAACTGAATCCCTCCCTGCCATTTTATACCTTTCAGCAGATGATCCATGTAAACTACAAACAGCAAAGGTCTAACCTTGTCTAACCCCTGTAAGTACCCTGAACCAAGAACTCATTCTACCGTCAATTCTCACTGAAGCCCAATTGTCAACATAAATGCCTTTGATTGATTTTAATAATCTACCCTTAATACCATAGTCTCCCAGTATGGCGAACATCTTTTCTCTTGGTACCCTGTCATATGCTTTCTCTAGATCTACGAAACATAAACACAACTGCCTATTCCTCTCGTAGCATTTTTCAATTACCTGGCGTATACTGAAAATCTGATCCTGACAGCCTCTCTGTGGTCTGAAACCACACTGGTTTTCATCCAACTTCCTCTCAACGATTGACCGCACCCTCCCTTCCAAGATGCCAGTGAATACTTTGCCTGGTATACTTTTTTTTTTTTTGCTAGGGGCTTCACGTCGCGCCGACACAGATAGGTCTTATGGCGACGATGGGATAGGAAAGGCCTAGGAGTTGGAAGGAAGCGGCCGTGGCCTTAATTAAGGTACAGCCCCAGCATTTGCCTGGTGTGGAAATGGGAAACCACGGAAAACCATTTTCAGGGCTGCCGATAGTGGGATTCGAACCTACTATCTCCCGGATGCAAGCTCACAGCCGCGCCCCTCTACGCGCACGGCTAACTCGCCCGGTGCCTGGTATACTAATCAATGAGATACCTCGATAATTGTTGCAATCCTTCCAGTTCCCTTGCTTACAGATAGGTGAAATTATTGCTTTTGTCCAATCTGAAGGTACCTTACCAACACTCCATGCTAATCTTACTACTCTATGAAGCCATTTCATCCCTGCATTCCCACTATACTTCACCATTTCATGTCTAATTTCGTCTATTCCTGCTGCCTTATGACAATGGAGTTTATTTACCATCCTTTCCACTTCCTCAAGTGTAATTTCACCAACATCATTTTCCTCCTCCCCATGAGCTTAACAACACCACCAGGAAGATTTCCTTTTACATTGAGAAGATGTTCAAAATATTCCCTCCACCTCTCCAGTGATTCCCTGGGATCTATTATGAATTCACCTGAATGACTGAAAACACTGTTCATTTCCTTCTTCCCTCACTTCCTGAGATTCTTTATTACTGTCCAGAAAGGTTTCCCTGCTTCTTGACCTAGCCTTTCCAGGTTATTACCAAAATCTTCCCACGACTTCTTTCTGGATTCAACAACAATTTGTTTCGCTCTGTTTCTTTCATCTACGTACAAATCCCTGTCTGCCTCAGCCCTTGTTTGGAGCCATTTCTGATAAGCCTTCTTTTTATGTTTACAAGCTGTTCTCACTTGATCATTCCACCAAGATGTTTGCCTTTTCCCATCTTTACACACAGTTGTTCCTAGGCATTCCGTTGCTGTTTCTACTTCAGCATCCCTGTATGCCACCCATTCTCTTTCTATATCCTGAACCTGCTTACAGTCTACTGTTTGAAACTTCTCACTTATCATATCCATGTACTTCTGTCTAATTTCCTCGTCCTGGAGATTTTCCACCCTTATTCGTTTGCAGACAGATTCCACTTTCTCTACCCTAGGCCTAGAGATACTTAATTCACTACAGATCAGATAGTGGTCTGTATCATCAAAAAATCCCCAGAAAACTCATACATTCCTAACAGATTTCTTGAATTTGAAGTCGGTTAAGATATAGTCTATTATGGATCTGGTACCCCTAGCCTCCCATGTGTAGCGGTGAATAGCCTTATGCTTGAAGAATGTATTCGTAACTGCTAAACCCATACTAGCACAGAAGTTCAGCATACACTTCCCATTCCTATTAGCTTCCATATCTTCCCCACACTTACCAATCACCCTTTCGTATCCTTCAGTTCTATTTCCAACTCTTGCATTGAAATCGCCCATTAGCACTATTCTATCCTTGCTGTTGACCCTGACCACGATGTCACTCAATGCTTCGTAAAACTTGTCAACTTCATCCTCATCTGCACCCTCACATGGTGAATACACTGAGACAATTCTAGACCTAATTCCTCCAACTGCCAAATCCACCCACATCATTCGCTCATTTACGTGCCTAACAGAAACTATGTTGCGTGCAATGGTATTCCTGATGAAGAGCCCTACCCCATACTCTGCCCTTCCCTTTCTAACACCCGTCAAGTACACTTCATAATCTCCTATCTCTTCCTCGTTATCTCCCTTTACCCGAATATCACTTACTCCTAGCACAACCAGATGCATCCTCTTTGCTGACTCAGCCAATTCTACTTTCTTTCTTCCATAAGCCCCATTAATATTGATAGCTCCCCATCGAATTCCATTTCGTTCGCCAAGTTATTTCAAAGGAGTCCCTCGCCTGTCAAATGGGAGTGGGACTCCGTTACTCCCATAGGTCCGAGGCTTGTTTAAAATGTTCTGAGCTCGGTAAATTCATGAAGCAGGATGCTACCCTACTTGCACACAGTCCAAGTGAGGATCTCTCCTCTAACGGGTTATGGACCACCTAGGAACTAGCAAAAATAAATAAATAAATAAAAAAAGAATAAATAAAATGTGATCAAAGACGAGATGGGGCAAAACAGGGTACTACCCCATTATGCTCCACCCTGTTTTGCCCCACAAGCACATTTGTACAGTTATGAGATCTAGACAGCAAAAGTAATTCAAATATTTTAAGTAATATAATGGAATAAGAAGCTTGTAAGGCATACTTCCAAATAATAATATAACATGTTATCTAAATGTATATCATTTCTACTTACTCGAGATGAAAGTATGCTGACCAGTTGCAAAGCAATGACAGAATACTAGACAGTGGCCAAAATAACACAGACACATGCAAGAAATGGTGGTGAACTGCCGAGTGGTAGCAGGTAGCCACGTGATGTCAACGTTCTGAAAGATTCCGACAGATTGCACCACTTACCGCGGAGATAAGAGCTATACCCCGTTCTGTCCACTACCCCGTCTTGCCCCACCTTCCCCTATATATATAAGTTTTTCTTCTAAAAGCAATCACCCTGAACCAATGGACTTCATTTCCCCACTTAACATTTTACGACAGTGATATTTTCCCAACAATGCCTGGAGTACTGAAACTGTTAGCTTTTTTGTATATACACAAAGAAGACAATGTGACCGTAGAAAATATAATCCATGAGCTGGCCAAAAAAAACCTAGGAGACGTCTGCTATTGAAATAATCAACATGAATACAAATGTGTCTTAATTAAATAATTGTGTTATTTTGAAAGTTTTAATTTAGTGTTCTCATTTCACAATAAACTCCCAATATTATTTTGTAGGAGTCCTCAAATTTTAATATTTAATATCCTCCCCGAAAATAACTTCTGAGTACGCCCCTTTTGGAATTATACACCTGAACTGAAAATAGTCGGAAGAGAACTGTTCCACTCCCTACTACTGCTGTTCGTTTTCTGTCACACCTACTGTAACTCCACGTGGATAGGAACAAAATAAGCTCTTTCATTGGTTGAAGTAAGAAATAGTGAGTGGCCAACCAGCCCCTTCAAATTTTGTGTTATGCAAGCCGCAATTTATAGAGAACCTAAAATTATTGGCCCCTGTTCCTATACGGGATTTGTACAACAAAATATTTCGGTTTGGGCTGGGAAGACTTGGGTGAGAGGAGACGAGCTGCTCGACTAAGTGTTATGTTCTGAGCTGTCAGTGGAGAGATGGCTTGGAATGACATTAGTAGACAAGTAAGTTTGAGTGGTGTGTTTAAAAGCAGGAAAGATCACAATATGAAGATAAAGTTGGAATTCAAGAGGACAAATTGGGGCAAATTCGTATAGGAAGAGGAGTTAGGGATTGGAATAATTTACCAAGGGAGATGTTCAATAAATTTCCAAATTCTTTGCAATTATTTCAGAAAAGACTAGGTAAACGAAAGATAGGAAATCTGCCACCTGGGCGACTGCCCTTAAATGCAGATCAGTGGTGATTGATACTGATGATTCACAGTAAGCTCTACAATACAGAGGGAATCGTTAGCGCGAATGGTAATTCAATGATATACACTGCAATGAATGCACGAAACGGTCACGGCTGCGAATAACACTTTGTCCTATGTTAAAACAAAAAGCAAGCATTAAGCCAATAAATAATAATAATAATAATAATGTGTGGCTCAGGTCTATCCCCGTTGGGTTCTGTGGTTCAAATGTCGGTCACTCCAGGTGAGATTTGTGCTGGACAAACTGGAGGCGGGTACTTCGATTTTCACTGTCATCTTTCATTCCATCGACACTCTCCAATATCATTTCAGTTCATCTGTCAGTTTATTAATCACTGCCCCAGAGGAGTGCAACAGGCTTCGGCAGTTAGCACAATTCCTATCCTCGCCGCTAGATAGGGGCTTCATTCAATCCATTCCTGACCTGGTCGTATGACTGGAAAAAGACTGTGGATTTTCATTTTCAATAATAATAATAATAATAATAATAATAATAATAATAATAATAATAATAATAATAATAATAATAATAATAACATCAACGTGCGTTTTCCGGAGAGGTCTGGTGCCGGTCTTTCGACTTGACGCCCTATATGTGACCTAATATGGATTCTCATGTCGAAGAAGACACAAACACCCAGCTCCGGAGCCAGGGGAATTAACCAATGAAAGTTAAAACCCCGACCTGGTCAGGAATCGAACCCGCGAATCCTTCGACCAACGGCCATCATACTGACCACTTAGCCTTGGAGCCGGGCTATTAAGCCTATGTGGAGATATCAAATATACTTCAAACTTCCTACAGATTGCTAGATATCGTCCTGCTTAAGGCAGCAATGCACACACCTCTGGGGTTATGCGAACAGGCCATGCAGGAACAGGTTCAAATCCCTATGGACACGATATAGGCACATACCTACTCATTACCAAAGAATTTATATTTATTTGACTCAGAATTTTTGTTTTGTTTTTCTAGTTGCTTTACGTCGCACGGCCAAATCACCCGGTAGTTTTTTGTGTTAAATCGTGATGATTCATCGGAAAAGAATGTTGATAAAAGCAACATTCCTCATTTTGTGTAATATGCGATAAGAAAATGTTCTCGAAGCATTGAAATCAGATCGTGGAGCCTCTGATGTAATTACAAATTGTGCGAATGAAATTTATTGTTATGAAGTACTCGCTTAACAGTTGACGGCTGATAAGTAGTATCTTTTTTTTTTTGCTAGTTGTTTTACGTCGCACCGATACAGATAGGTCTTACGGCGACGATGGGACAGGAAAGGGCTAGGAGTGGGAAGGAAGCGGCCGTGGCCTTAATTAAGGTACAGCCCCAGCATTTGCCTGGTGTGAAAATGGGAAACCACGGAAAACCATTTTCAGGGCTGCCGACAGTGGGGTTCGAACCTACTATCTCCCGAATACTGGATACTGGCCGCACTTAAGCGACTGCAGCTATCGAGCTCGGTATAAGTAGTATCATGCTGCAAACCAGAGTATTACGAAGGGCACTTCTTACGACAGGCAGGGGATACAGTGGGTATGTGGATGTATTCTTCTCCTTCAACCCACAAGGAATTTCAATTCACGAAGCTCTATCAGGGAATACCGTCGGAGTAATTTTTCTCCCCGCTCTTAGGGTGACAAATTCACAAGTACCATGGTACAAACCTGAGAATAGCCAAGGTTTCTCTTACAGCGAATAAAGTAGGTGTATTCTGTCCTCCATCCATAGGCTCGTCGTCGTGACATGCCATCTATTTACCATTCTGAGCCTTAAAGAATTTTTGACCGCTCGGAGATCATAGACAGATGAGACAATTTTCCATACAACTGAATAAAGAATTAAACTAGGAAGGCCTATACTCTGAGATCACTACTTTTTAATGACTGTTCAGAATATAGGTTTTTTCTCTCAAAAGTATGATTTTTCTTTTTTTCATGTTCATACTTCACAGTAACAGCTTTTGACATTATTTATTCCATGGTGTTGACGGCCTTGGCCTGCCAAGCAACCGCTGCTCAGCCCGAAGACCTGCAAATTAAAGGTGACAAGAAGTCAACGTGACGAATCCTCTCGGCAGGCTTTCTAAACCGGGGCAACCATCACGCCAACAGACAGCTTCCCATCTTTTCTCATGGAGGCTGAGTGGACCTCGAACCTGCCCTCAGCTCCAGGTAAAAATCCTTGACATGCCAGGTAATCGAACCCTGTGCCTCCATGTAAGAGGCAGGCACGTTAGCCCTACACTGCAAGATCGATACATTAGTTATAATGCCTATGCAATTCATACAAATGTCTAGGAGAAGTATAAAACAGAAGAATAAATAATTTTACGCATGCCAGAAATCGCTAGTAATGTACAGTTCCTAGGTATTCTTTATAATGTCTACATTTTTGGTACTTTGTTGGTAGTACAGTGCATCTATTGCACGCCGGTCTAAATTAATTGTATACGGTAGAATGTTGCAACTTTTATTCTGACAGAGTACGGTATTTATTCAAAACATATTTTCGATTTGTAAAACATGAGGAGTTCGCGTGAAATTCCGAGGAAAGAATATACAGTGGCGGTGCGGTACATCGACTTATTGCTCCTCTAGTTTTATACCAATAAATCTTCGAAAATGAGATTTTGAGATTTTCATTTTTACGATTTGCTTTACGTCGCACCGACACAGGTCTTATTGCGAAGATGAGATAGGAAAGGGCTAGGAGTGGGAAGGAAGCGACTGAAGTCTTAATTAAGGCCTGCTGTGAAAATGCGACACCACAGAAAACCATCATAGTATGAAGATAAAGTTGGAATTCAAGAGGACAGATTGGGGTAAATATTCATTTACAGGACGAAGAATAAAGGATCGGAATAAATTATCAAGGGCAATACTCAATAAATTTCCAAGTTCGTTGAAAGTATTTAAGAAAAAGCTCGGTAAACAATATAAATACATGTACATATGAGTTAAACGATTGATAGCGAAACTGCTACCTGGGCAATCGCCCTGAAATGCAGATCATTGATGATTATGATGATGATCTTCAGGGCTGCCGACCCACTATCTCCCGAATGCAAGCTGATAGCTACAGGACCAAACCATGCAGCCTCTTGCTCGGTAGATTTTGATATTTAAGGAAGGACATGCTGTATAGCATATTTCTTGCTCTATCTGGTTCCGTACTAAGATATCTTGAATTCCAGTTTGTTCACCTACCGAGAACGATGTCTTACTGTTTACACATTACATTTACTGAATTACAGAATATAAATTACATGTTTAAATACTCTATCTCAAAACAGCTGTTTGTAAGATGTCTTAATATATAAATGTGGGCAACAATCAATCAATCAATCAATCAATCAATCAATCAATCAATCAATCAATCAATCAATCAATCAATCAATCAATCAATCAATCAATCAATCAATCAATCAATCAATCCATTTTCAGCACTGTGTATTTAAATTGAGGAAGACAAATATGATCTGTTTCATGTCACAAGAAAATAATAATAATTTTGCTTGTTTCACGTCCCACCAACTACTTTTACAGCTTCCAGAGCCGCCAAAGTGCTGAAATTTTGTCCCTTAAGAGTTATTTTACGTGGGAGCAAATCTACGGATATGAGGTTGGTGTATTTGAGCACCAGACTGAGACAGAATCGAACCTGCCAATTGGCTGAGGCACTCAACCCGGCGCCGGAAGAGAGGAGCTAGGTTGTTACGTCTAAAATATTAGTATAGAAAATTATATACGATTATGTTTATTTAGGAAATTTACCGTATTTTTCAGGCAAGTTTGTTACAAACAGGACACGTCTGCAATGTGCTGTTTGCTGAGAGAACAACATGAAAACTAAATTACATATAAAATTTTTTTCCCGTCTCAGCGTCACTGAGAGATTTTTAAAGTCACGTCCCTGTGGTTAGGATTCCGCCTAAAACTGGAGGTCCTTAGGGAATGTTCACGATATCAACAGTCGTGTAAAATTACAAGCTTGCTTTCATTTAGCTTAAGACTGGGAAAGAAGGAGCCTCCGTGGCTCTGGCTGCAACGCGCCGGCCTCTCACAGCTGGATTCCGTGGATCAAATCTCAGTCACTTCATGTGAGACTTGTGCTGGACAAAGCGGAGGCGCGACAGGTTTTTCTCCGGGTACTCCGGTTTTCCCTGTCATATTTCATTCCAGCAACACTCTCCAATATCATTTCATTTCATTTCATCTGTATGTCATTAATCATTGCCCCAGGGAAGTGTGACAGGTTTCGGCAGCCGGCACAATTCCTATCCTCGCCGCTAGATGGGGCTTCATTCATTCTATTCCGGACCCGGTCAAATGCCTGGAAACAGGCTGTGGATTTTCATTTTCACTGGGAAAGAAGCCTTACGTAAGCCCAGTATGAATAAGTGAGTGAGATCAGAGGTAGACGCACACATTCACAGAGACGGAGATAAGCTTTTGGCGACGATAGGATACGAAAGGGTTAGGACTGAGGAGGAAGAGGTCGTGGCATTGATTAAGGTACAATCTAAGCATTTGCCTGTTGTAAAAATAAAAGTAAAAAAAAAAAAAACATTTTCAGGGCAGTCGACCGTGGGGTTAGAACCTACCATCTCCCGAATGCAAGCTAATAGCTACAAGACTATTACCACGCAACCAACTCGCCTGGTTCGCGTAGATGTGTCAGCAAGAACAAATCAATTATCGTCCCTTATATCGCTGAGGTGTGTCATCTGAAACTTTGACGACCGAGCTCGATAGCTGCAGTCGCTTAAGTGCGGCCAGTATCCAGTATTCGGAAGATAGTGGGTTCGAATCCCACTGTCGGCAGCCCTGAAGATGGTTTTCCGTGGTTTCCCATTTTCACACCAGGCAAATGCTGGGGCTGTACCTTAATTAAGGCCACGGCCGCTTCCTTCCCAGTCCTAGCCCTTTTCTGTCCCATCGTCGCCGTAAGATATATCTGTGTCGGTGCGACGTAAAGCCAATAGAGAAAAAAAAAACTTCGACGTTTAACTAGCCAGAGTCGTCACTTTGTCCGTAAGCGCCCTGGACGACGTTCATTTGAGGAAGATACAATAATAAATGTCTCCATGACAGTCATCATTCACTACTGATCTGCATTTAGGGCAGTCGCCCAGGTGGCAGATTCCCTATCTGTTGTTTTCCTAGCCTTTTCTTAAATGATTGCAAAGAAATTGGAAATTTATTGAACATCTCCCTTGGTAAGTTATTCCAATCCCTAACTCGCCTTCCTATAAACGAATATTTCCCCAATTTGTCCTCTTGAATTCCAACTTTATCTTCATATTGTGATCTTTCCTACTTTTAAAGACACCATCCAAACTTACTCGTCTACTGATGTCCTCCCACGCCATCTCTCCACTGACAGCTCGGAACATACCACTTAGTCGAGCAGCTCGTCTCCTTTCTCCCAAGTCTTCCCAGCCCAAACTTTGCAACATTTTTGTAACGCTACTCTTTTGTCGGAAATCGCCCAGAACAAATCGAGCTGCTTTTCTTTGGATTTTTTCCAGTTCCTGAATCAAGTAATCCTGGTAGGGGTCCCATACACTGGAACCATACTCAAGTTGGGGTCTTCCCAGAGACAAATATGCTCTCTCCTTTACATCCTTACTACAACCCCTAAATACTCTCATAACCATGTGCAGAGATCTGTACCCTTTATTTACAATCATATTTATGTGATTACCCCAATGAAGATCTTTCCTTATATTAATACCTAGGTATTTACAATGATCCCCAAAGGGAACTTTCACCCCATCAACGCAGTAATTAAAACTGAGAGGACTTTTCCTATTTGTGAAACTCACAACCTGACTTTTACCCCCCGTTTATCATCATACCATTGCCTACTGTCCATCTCACAACATTATCGAGGTCATTTTGCAGTTGCTCACAATCTTGTAACTTATTTATTACTCTGTACAGAATAACATCATCTGCGAAAAGCCTTATCTCTGATTCCACTTCTTTACACATATCATTGATATATATAAGAAAACATAATGGTCCAATAATACATAACACAAAATAACTCATATTTAAAGATATCATGGAGTGGTGAACGGCCGGAACGTTTCTAATCTTCTCCAATAGCATTTTACATCTAAGGCAAAGGCATTCATTGAGATTAATACAGTATTACAAGTTAGGTTTTAATGAATTAAGTTCTGGTAGTAAATGATTAGTTTATGATGTGTTTTCCAAAAGATATATCCTACTGAGAGATGGGGAAAAACATTTCGTGGTTTCCATATTGCTCTCTATTAATATTCAGAAACTTTTCATGATGGAGTGCTTCACGATATTAAACAGCTCGGGATTTCAATTCACTTCAGTCCCGTAGCTTAGTTGTTTTACGTCGCACCGACACAGATAGGTCTTACGGCGACGATGGTACAGGAAAGGGCTAGGAGTGGGAAGGAAGCGGCCGTGGCCTTAATTAAGGTACAGCCCCAGCATTTGCCTGGTGTGAAAATGGGAAACCACGGAAAACCATTTTCAGGGCTGCCGACAGTGGGGTTCGAACCTACTATCTCCCGAATACTGGATACTGGCCGCAATTAAGCGACTGCAGCTATCGATAATGTCTATTCTATTATAATGTAACCAATTATTAAATGATTATTAAAATCAAATAATAACCTCCGTGGCTCAGGCGGCAGCGCGCCGGTCTCTCACCGCTGGGTTCCGTGGTTCAAATCCCGGTCACTCCATGTGAGATTTGTGCTGGACAAAGCGAAAGCGGGACAGGTATTTCTCTGGGTACTCCGGATTTCCCTGTCAACTTTCATTCCAGCAAAACAAGTATCATTTCATTTCATCAATCATTGCCCCAGATGAGTGCGACAGGAACCCCTGTGGGTGGGGGCGGTAGAATAACACCCACGGTATCCCCTGCCTGTCGTAAGGGACGACTAAAAGGGGCCCCAGGGGCTCTGAACTTTGGAGCGTGGGTTGGCGACCACGGGGCCCTCAGCTGAGTTCTGGCATTGCTTCCACTTACTTGTGCCAGGCTCCTCACTTTCATCTATCCTATCCGACCTCCCTTGGTCAACTCTTGTTCTTTTCCGACCCCGACGCTATTAGGCTTGCGAGGGCTAGGGAGTCTTTCATTTTCACGCCCTTCGTGGCCCTTGTCTTCCTTTGGCCGATATCTTCATTTTTCGAAGTGTCGGATCCCTTCCATTTTTTCCCTCTGATTAGTGTTATCTAGAGGATGGTTGCCTAGTTGTACTTCCTCTTAAAACAATAATCACCACCACCACCACTGAGTGCGACAGGCTTCGGCAGCCGGCGGCACAATTCCAATCCTCGCTGTTAGAAGGGAATTTCATTCTTTCCATTCATTCCAGCCAAAGGACTGGAAACAGGCTGTGGATTTTCATATGAAAATCAAACTGGCGGGCCAAATCAGCTACATACGAGCGATGCATGAGGAGGTAAGTTTGGGTGTATCAATGTACGAACAACTCTTGTACCAAATTCAATACATTGAATATTTTAGCAATACTGTTTGGTCAAGCTCAATGCAATAATACAACCTTGGAGTACGGTTTGGCAACGTTGATAGCAATCTGTCAGCAACAATCCCGACACATTGTCAGCGGCTTTGGTTTCCCGACACATTGTCGGCGGCATTGGTTTCCCGGCACATTGTCGGCGGCATCGGTATTTGTAACTCGAGCGCCTTCTCCCTACCTCTTTGTTGATAACATTGACTGCTCGTACTCTCTCCGCCACTAGTTGAAGTCAGTGTCGAAGAACGCGCGATAAGCAAAGGATGGATTCTTCAACCTCTTCAGGTCGAGGTGAACGCTGCTTAATATGTTCACGAAGAGAGGGCTACGTGCGTCTATCCAGTTCCATGGGACGGATTCTTAACTTGGTCGCCAAAATAAGACTCCTGTACCCTCATGTAAGTAACAAATTTTATAATTTGGACATATGCCAAACCGCATCTTGCATACTTGCTTAAATATATCACAATGCTATGGTGAAAGGTTTCCTTGCCACAGTTTATATTTCATTTTATTTATTTATTTATTTACTCATGTACTTTTAATCATCTCACTATGCACATCGATATAGGGACAACTCTTGTACAAAATTCAAGACAATGAAACCACCGAAACCAGAAATTATAGTTCACAGTCCTACTTTCATTCCTCTTTAAAAAATTTAAAGAATTTATATTGGACAATAGAGTTTTAAAGGACTGACATGAAAAGTATGTTTTATTTGTTATGATTCAATTCTTTCTCAAACCAAAGTACAATATACAGATTATGAATTTTTTAAAAATAAGTTTCTTTACATCACACTGGCAGAATGATAGGTCTTATGGCGGCGATGGGATCGGAAAGGGCTAGGGGTGGGAAGGAAGCATCCATGGTGTCAATTAAAGTACAGCCCCAGCATTTGCCTGGTGTGAAAATGGGAATCCACGGAAAACCATCTTTAAGGCTGCCGACAGTGGAGTTCGAACCCACCATCTCCCGAATGCAAGCTCACAGCTGGGCGCCCCTACCGCATGGCAAACTCGCTCAGATATTTTCAGTAGTGTATGGACAAATGTGGCCAAATTTTTGAGCATCATCCATGAATGCACTGAGGTTTAAAAAAAAAGTTATCGAGCTCGATAGCTGCAGTCGCTTAAGTGCGGGCAGTATCCAGTATTCGGGAGATAGTAGGTTCGAACCCCACTGTCGGCAGCCCTGAAAATGGTTTTCCGTGGTTTCCCATTTTCACACCAGGCAAATGCTGGGGCTGTACCTTAATTAAGGCCACGGCCACTTCCTTCCTGCTCCTAGCCCTTCCCTATCCCATCGTCGCCATAAGACCTATCTGTGTCGGTGCGACGTAAAGCAACTAGGAAAAAAAAGTTTAGGCCTAAATGCTTTGTTCGTATTGTTGACTGACATCCTTGTTTCTGCATTGAACTGAGTGAACGTGATAGACGGTTTGTTTAATGAGTTGTGATATCCTGTTTGCTACTGATTACATTCTTTGGTCTCACCACTTTGCAAAACTGAATGTTACCTGTGCTACAGTGAACCCTGCTAACCCTATGAGCATTAATCATAGATTATGAACATTCCTCTGTTATGAATCAGAAATGGTAGGGTTAAATCACATTTGAAAACACCTGAAAAGGGCAAGGTACAAATAATTTTCCCAGATGCACTGAACCACAACCAAACCAAACCAAACCAAACCCCAACATGCAACAGCCCCGAAGGGCCTTAGCCAGCCAAGCATTTGGTGCTCAGCCGGAAGGCCTGCAGATTATGAGGTGTCATTTGGTTGGCACGGCAAATCCTCTCGGCCATTATTCTTGGCTATCTAGACTGGAGCCTCTATATCACCATCAGATAGCTCTGGATTTGTAATCATGTAGGTTGAGTGGACCGAGAATCAGCCCTCAGATCCAGGTAAAAATCTCTGGCCTGGCCAGAAATCAAAATCCAGTGTAAGAGGTAGGCATGCTCCTCGTACACCACGCAGCTGGCCACATGCACTGACCAGGATTCAAACTGATAGGATATCCTGATGGAAATTTTTTGCTATTTTGCTTTACGTCGCACCGACACAGATAGGTCTTATGGCGACGATGGGATAGAAAAGGCCTAGGAATGGGAAGGAAGTGGCCGTGGCCTTAATTAAGGTACAGCCCCAGCATTTGCATGGTGTGAAAATGGGAAACCACGTAAAACCATCTTCAGGGCTGCCGACAGTGGTATTCGAACCCACTATCTCCTGGATGCGAGCTCACAGCAGCGCGCTCCTAACCGCACGGCCAACTAGCCCAGTCTGATGGAAATTGAACCGAGTCAAACTGAATTGCAGGGTAAACTAATAACCATACTTTGCTAGAGATCTTTCATCACATTTAGTTTAGTATAAACTGGACAACATGGTTTGTAAGTTATGTTGAGGATGTTGAGAATGCTTACCAGTCAGCCATTTTATCATGTACACTGACTGACAGAGCAAATGCAACACCAAGAAGGAGTGGTTCGAAAGGGATGAAAGTTGGGGAAAAAAACAGAGATGGCACGGATGAATAATTGATGTTTATTTCAAACCAATATGTAGGTTACACAATGCGCACGGCATCGACTCAGTAGGATGTAGGACCACCGCGAGCGGCGATGCACGCAGAAACACGTCGAGGTACAGAGTCAATAAGAGTGCGGATGGTGTCCTGAGGGTTGGTTCTCCATTCTCTGTCAACCATTTGCCACAGTTGGTCATCCGTACGAGGCTGGGGCAGAGTTTGCAAACGGCGTCAATGAGATCCCACACGTGTTCGATTGGTGAGAGATCTGGAGAGTACGCTGGCCACGGAAGCATCTGTACACCTCGTAGAGCCTGTTGGGAGATGCGAGCAGTGTGTGGGCGGGCATTATCCTGCTGAAACAGAGCATTGGACAGCCCCTGAAGGTACGGGAGTGCCACCGGCCGCAGCACATGCTGCACGTAGCGGTGGGCATTTAACGTGCCTTGAATACGCACTAGAGGTGACGTGGAATCATACACAATAGCGCCCCAAACCATGATGCCGCGTTGTCTAGCGGTAGGGCGCTCCACAGTTACTGCCGGATTTGACCTTTCTCCACGCCGACGCCACACTCGTCTGCGGTGACTATCACTGACAGAACAGAAGCGTGACTCATCGGAGAACACGACGTTCCGCCATTCCCTCATCCATGTCGCTCTAGCCCGGCACCATGCCAGGCGTGCACGTCTATGCTGTGGAGTCAATGGTAGTCTTCTGAGCGGACGCCGGGAGTGCAGGCCTCCTTCAACCAATTGACGGGAAATTGTTCTGGTCGATATTGGAACAGCCAGGGTGTCTTGCACATGCTGAAGAATGGCGGTTGACGTGGCGTGCGGGGCTGCCACCGCTTGGCGGCGGATGCGCTGATCCTCACGTGCTGACGTCACTCGGGCTGCGCCTGGACCCCTCGCACGTGCCACATGTCCCTGCACCAACCATCTTTGCCACAGGCGCTGCACCGTGGACACATCCCTATGGGTATCGGCTGCGATTTGACGAAGCGACCAACCTGCCCTTCTCAGCCCGATCACCATACCCCTCGTAAAGTCGTCTGTCTGCTGGAAATGCCTCCGTTGATGGCGGCCTGGCATTCTTAGCTATACACGTGTCCTGTGGCACACGACAACACGTTCTACAATGACTGTCGGCTGAGAAATCACGGTACGAAGTGGGCCATTCGCCAACGCCGTGTCCCATTTATCGTTCGCTACGTGCGCAGCACAGTGGCGCATTTCACATCATGAGCATACCTCAGTGACGTCAGTCTACCCTGCAATTGGCATAAAGTTCTGACCACTCCTTCTTGGTGTTGCATTTGCTCTGTCAGTCAGTGTATATTTCACAACACTGATCAATTAAAATCAGTTTTCTGCACATAATCTATTGATTTATCATACAATGATTAGTTCAGATTGGTACAGAGTTTCAAGAACCTCTTGCGACATCACTGCAAGACAGTGTTGTAACGAAAATCAAAGTCTCAAGACATGTGCATGCTCGTAGTTCTGCTGCGAGTAAACCATTCTCACCAGTCTGTGTCAACATTTCTGATGCCACATTCTTAGAAGCTGTGCGGTCTGCAACTACTGGCCCTTAAATGCACTGATCTTGATGAGTGTCTGTGCTTCTTGACTTTACAAATCTGAGACTGTCTTGAGGGTTCGAAATGGGCATACAATTTGCTTTGGGATTATCACTACAAAGAGCACTGCACCACTCGCAGAGCAATTTTCCGTGGCTTCTTCTCTTCACGCCAATGTTGGAATGATACCTATCTGACTTCTTCTTTCCTAAATCCTGCAAAATTAAATAGAAAACGTGGGTTAAAATCCTAGTCTTGGCCATCCTAGAAGTCTTTTGTAGTATATTACTTCAACTCTCAACAATTGCCAGGATGAGGCCTAAAATGTAGGCCATGATTACTTTCTTCCTAATGCAAAGAGTGTCTAACCTCCCAAGGTGCCACCATAGTAAGAGAAAGTGTAACAAAGTGCAGCAAAGCTATTGCAGTCAATTTTCAGTTTCAAGCAATATTTTGCAAAAAAAGGGAAGTAAATTCACCACTTAAACTATCGCTACATCATTTGATGATCAGTTTGATTTAGTAGTAAGGGATATGGATACAATATATTCATATGTTTGAATGTAAACAACAATAAATAATAATAATAATAATAATAATAATAATAATAATAATAATAATAATAATAATAATAATAATAATAATAATAATAATAATAATAATAATTTTTGTGGAACTATTGCTAGCCTGGTGCAACCCTTATAAGGCAAACACTCCAACGAGGGACTTCTCAATCTTGTGCATTTTTCTCGCTTAAACCTTTTCTATTGCCCTCAGCTTCCCAGTTTAGTATAATCTTAGGGATTCCATCATCTGCCATCCTTTCTACATGTCCAAACTGTTTTAATTTTGTTTCTTCAAACACTCAAATATTCTTCTCTGTCCTCATGATTTCCCTGATATTCATGTATTTTACTTTATCAAAGACTTTCTAGCTGCTCTCCTCTAAAAATACAACTCTTTGGCTAATAATTTGTTTGCATATATCCATTTGTTGTCCATGTTTCCGATCCATGTAATAACATGCTCTACAACACAGAATTGTAGACGAGTTTCTTTGTTTTCCTTAAATAATAGTGAATTTAGTGAATTTAGTGCTCAAATTGTTCTCCTTCCCTCATTTACTCGCCCCTCAATTTCTGATGAACTTGTACTATCAGCCTCGATTATTGGTCCTAAATAATTGAATTTACTGACTGCTGCATTTCCATTCCATAACATTTGATTTTTGCTAGTGGCTTTACGTCGCACCGACACAAATAGGTCTTATAACAATGATGGGATAGGAGTTGGAAGGAAGCGGCCGTGGTCTTAATTAAGGTACAGTCTGGTGTGAAAATGGAAAACCACGGAAAACCATCTTCAGGGCTGCCGACAGTGGGATTCGAACCCACTATCTCCTGGATGCAAACTCATAGCCGCGCCTAACTGCACAGCCAACTCACCCGGTCCATTAACATTTTGTCAAAAATTATCTCCAAAGGGAGATATTGTATTTTACTGTATGTTATTTCATATTCAGCCCCCATACACTGTACTCCTCAATTCCCTCATCATATACGAAGCGTCATCAGTATCTTGGGTCACTACCACTTGGTTAGTTGCAAATAGAAAGTGATGCAGGAAATAGATTTGGCTCATTGAATTTCCCATGGGGCCATATTTTCTGGACCATTTCTGTAAGCAGGTATCTAAATAAGTAATTCTTTTTGTTTTTTACCAGGCAAGTTGGCCATGTGGTTAAGGGCACACAGCTTTGAGTTTGCATCTGGGAGATAGTGGGTTCGAAACCCACGGTTGGCAGCCCTGAAGATAGTTTTCCGTGGTTTCCCATTTTCACACCAGGCAAAATGCTGGGGCTGTACCTTAATTAAGTCCATGGCCGCTTCCTTCCCACTCCTATCCCATCATCGCCATAACACCTCATAATACCAATATAAATGATCCGTTATTGGACATTATAAATTTTCCAGCTAACTCATTCCTGGTTGCCAGCGTTTCGCCCTCGTGTGCTAGGTTGGGCTCGTCAGTTGGTACCTAGCACACCTACCAAGACGCTGGCTAGTGCATACCATGGAGGCCACTGCGTAGGCTACTTGGAGCCACCGGCAGTGCCTTACCAAAAATTTCAGGTTCCCTATGGGAATCAACATCTATATCATCTGATGGCCAAGAAGGCATCAATTTTTGGTAAGGAGACAAAGTCTCTCATAGTGCATTGGCACTGCCGGTGGCTCCAAGTAGCCTACGCAGTGGCCTCCATGGTATGCACTAGCCAGCGTCTTGGTAGGTGTGCTAGGTACCAACTGCTGAGCCCAACCTAGCACACGAGGGTGAAACGCTGGCAACCAGGGATGAGTTAGCTGGAAAATTTATAATCTCCAATAACAGACCATTTACATTGGTATTATAAATATACTCATTCGGGACAAATATTTCAGATTCCCTATGGGAATCAACATCTATATCATAACACCTCATGTCGGTGCGACGTAAAGCAAGTTGAAAAAAGAAAGAAGAAAAACATTTTTTTTAAATAGTAGCAATATGCAACAAACCTGTAGCAAACCTTTGGTTGTGAAGAATTCTCTGGTGAGGTAATTTCCAAATTTCATGTGGCATTTATTACTTGAGTATACTGTGTGGCATGCCAGTTCCTTGCTGTCTGGTTTTATGCAACCTGCCATATATACTACAGTTCTGAAAAACATCAGTCCCACATCCCAATCCAGGGTAATATAACGGGATGTTTAGTTATGGGTTAGAAGACAGAAGGAATCATGGGCACCACTATTAATTCATTGTGGGTACCCGAATGAGCCCGTAAAACGAGCACAGATATGTAAAACACATGTTACAACAGCAAGTGTACACATACCAGGAACAAGTACCGTATAGGATGGGAATTGCACGCTGCATGCTAAGCTTCATAAGCTCAATTTTCAGGGGTATGGTCGGAGTATGATAGTGGACAGGGCTCAAGTATATGGAGGTTTGAATTCCATGCAAGTGGACTATCTCTGTGGTTGATACAGATCTGCGTGCAATGTTGTAAGGACCATCTGGCATGTTGCAACATCTCCAGCGTAACAGATTGGCATGCCTCGATGATGTGTAGTGACATGTGTTTACGCTCTTGAGTTTGGACCGGCCCGGCCCTTCACTGCGAGAGCTTTTCAAGCTCAACTCACTGTGCTGCAGGGGCCGAAAGACCGAGACTGCCTGAAGTTCGGTCCGAGCCTCAAAGCTATCGGGCTGGCTCGTTAAATGCTAGCGCCCGCCTACAGCGAATCAGGATTGACGTGTTCGTGCAATGAGCTGTCCAAGGAATCCGTAACATTTTCCTCCAGCACCACATTTCAAAGCTTTCTATCCGTTCACGATCACGTTTGAGGATGGTCCACATCTCTGCGCCATACAAGAAAACTGGGAAGACTAGAGATTCAACGAGCTTCTTTTTTGTCTTAATGGTGATGATGTTATCTTTCCAGATCTTCTGCAGACGGATCATTGCTACCTTTGCTATTTCAATTCTTCACTTTATTTCATCTTTGGAACCACCAGAATTGGATAGTAAGGAGCCTAGGTATACATACTGATGTAAAACTTCACACCCTCCAATCTGTTTGATATGTGGACTGTTGTTGTTCTTACGATCAACAATCATGACTTTAGCTTTCTGTCGATTTAGGCGTAATCCAATTTCTAGGCTTGCTTCCTCTACTCTCTTGATCAGCTCTGTCAACTCCTCTTTAGATGATGCTATCAAGCTGGTGTCATCAGCAAATCTCAAGTTGTTGATCTTGCATCCCCTAATGGAAAACACTTTGTCCCAGCCATCTAATGCACTTCTCATTGCATATTCACCATAGATATTGAAAAGTAACGGTGAGAGGATACATCCCTGGCGAACTCCAGCCCTTGTACGAAACTGCTGAGAATGTTTGTTTTGAATCTTCACAGTGGCTGTATTTTCCTTATACAAGGACTTGAGGAGATCAATCAAATGGAGTGGCAAACCCATGTCATCCAGAATTTTCCAAAGATGGTTCCATTTGACAGTATCGAAGGCCTTTTGGTAGTCAATAAAGCACAGATATACTGGAACATTGAATTCTCTAGCCTTTTCTATGATTTGTCTTAGGCTTAAGATCTGTTCTCGAGTGCCCTTTCCTTTCATGAATCCAGTCTGGACTTCAGTAATTTGATACTCTAGGAATGCCCGGAGTCTCTTGTGCAGGATATGAAGCATAACTTTACTAGCATGTGAAATCAAAGCAATTAAGCGATAATTTCCACATTTTTTTCCTCGATACTTTCTTGTGGATTGGGACAGAGATTGACTGTACCCATTTCTTGGGCTATCTTCTAGAATTCCATATTGCTTGGCAGATTTTCAACAGCATTTCAATTCCAGCATCATCTGTAGCTTTCAAGACTTCTGCACTTATTCCATCAGGTCCACAGGCTTTTCCAGTTCTCAGCATTTTCAAAGCCATTTCTACTTCATCTCGGAGGATGTCAGGTTCAGGATCTGCCTGCTTGTCTATCTTCACTTGGTCTTGTGCATTACATTGTTCACTGTACAGATCCTGGCAGTACAATCTCCATGTTTCCAGAACATTCTCTATATCCACATTATCACCCTGTGAGTTCTGTATATTCCAGGAATATGGCTTGAATTCTCGAGTGATTATTCTAATTTTGTCAAAAAGATCCTTGTTGTGGTTTTGATTTGCATGGTCTTCAATCTTAAAACAAATGTTACTAAGGAAATTATTCTTATCTCTTCTACAAGAAGACTGAATCCTTCTATCAAGACCAGACATTTGCTCTCTTTTTTCTTTAGTGTTAATGCCAGATTTTTTAAGGCACCATCTTTCTTCTACATGCTGAAGGGTCAAGTCAGAGATCCACTGTTGCCTTCTAGTATTTGGTACTCGAGATTCATTCAAAGAGGACCCTATCCAGTTTTTAGTCACATTGCACAGCCCTTCTGCGGTTGTTACTGGATCCTGTAATATGGAGGCTCTTTGCGCCAATGATTCCTTGAATGACGACATAATTCTATAATTTCTCAAATAATATTGTCACCAGACTTCGGTACTTTAGGGAACAGGCATGTGAATGTTGTTCTAGTTTTGAGGACTAAATGATGGAAGTAATGCACGGTGAGTGACAGGAAATAATTCTTTTGATGATTGTCAGTCCACATATTGGTAGTAGCTGAACAACCATTATCTCTCATTGCCTCTACAACTTCCAGGATAACTGAGTGACATGTGTCGTTGACTAGTTCATGACATTGGCATGAAAAAGTTGTTCGATGAGGTGGTGTGTTGGAAACGTCAACTTTTCCTATTTCATTACCCACGTTAATTAGTTCTTGTGCCACCTTACGAAAACCACGTTCCAACATGATACTGAATGGCTGCAGATCTATTGCACACATTATTACACAGGCCTCAATAATCTTGTGTTTTACAATGCTAGTGAATATGGAAAATGTTGGTTGATGAGCTTCCATGATTCGTTGATCGGGTGCAATTGTGCCTGGCTGAAATACTAGTACTAGATTTCTTTAAAATACATCCTCCAAGTTTACACTTCACAAAGTTAGCCATTTACCCTTGCCATTAATTACTATATAAAATCGTTCCCACACTTTGGTTTTCACCCTACAATTACCCTCTACACCATAAACCCCTCCTATGGCTCAACAGCCCTGAAGGGCGACGTCCTAGCGACCGCTGCTCAACCCGAAGGTCTGCAGATTACGAGGTGTCGTATGGTCAGCACGACGAATCCTCTCGGCCATTATTCTTGGCTTTCTAGACAGGGGCCACCACCTCACCATCAGATAGCTCCTCAACTGTAATCACGTAGACTGAGTGGACCTTGAACCAGCCCTCAGGTACAGGTAAAAATCCCTGACCTGGCCGGGAATCAAACCCGGGGCCTCCAGGTAAGAGGCAGGCGCGCTACCCCTACACCGCAGATCCGGCTCCTCTACACCATACTGTTTGTTATTTAGTTTCTCCGTTACCTCATTTATAGTCTCCATCTCTAATGAATGACAAGGTACTTTAAAGACTGAACAGGTGTGTAATATTTCCCAATCTCAATTCTCTATCATATCAGACTTGGAGACCATTACACCATGGGCTTACTAAGCAGAGCTCGCTAACCCGCCAGCCAGGTAGAAGCAAGTTTTCGAAGGTAGCTGCTGCTTATACTCCAGTCACTCTAAAGACCGCCGCAGAAGTGCTCCAGTGTACACCAGAGCTCGAAACACCAGCTTGTGCACATCTCTAGTGATGAGCTGTCTAACATGACCAGGAATGGCCGGCTTCTGTGCATACACCAGTTATTTTACATGGCCCCACAGTAAAAATTGCAGGGACGTAAGATCGGGTGGTCTGGCAGGTCAGGGGACAGGTCCTCACCTTCCTATCCATTTATCAGGATATGTCATGTGGAGATAGTTCCGGACAACCACCGTCGCACCTGATGAAGCCCCGTCACGTTGACACTACATCCTGCTGCGGTCAAGGAGTGATACACGTTTCAACAATGGTGGGACTTCATCATGGAGAAACCGCAGATAGCGTGCTCCTATTAGATGACCCTCAAAGAAATGTGGACTAATGAGGTGATCATCCATGATGCCCCACCATACGTTCATGTTTCACTGTACCTGAAAGGCTGCCTGTCATACCCATTGAGGATTATCCACACTGCAGTAGTGCATAATGTGGCGATTCACAGCTCCACTGTTGCAGAACTGTGATTTGTCCATAAATGAGATGGTCACGAAAAAGGCAGGATCATTGTCCGCATGCTGTAGGGTCCATGGACAGAATGCCACCCGGACCTTAAAATCATGACCATGGAGCTCCTGGTGTATGTGCAAATGGTATGTGTGAAACCAATATGTATGCGATATCTGCATAACAGACTTCTGGCTGATGTTCATCTCCTGTGCGTCTGACTCGTTGGCTGAACGGTCAGCGTACTGGCCTTCGCTTCAGAGGGTCCCGGGTTCGATTTCCGACCGGGTCGGGGATTTTAACCTTAATTGGTTAATTCCAATGGCCCGAAGGCTGGGTGTATGTGTTGTCTTCATCATCATTTCATCCTCATCACGACACGCAGGTCGCCTACAGGCGTCAAATAGAAAGACCTGCACCTGGCGAGCCGAACCCATTTTGGGATATCCCGGCACTCAAAGCCATACGACATTTCATTTCATCTCCTGTGCAATGGCCCATGTGCTAGTGAGAGGTTTATGATGGATAGAATCCAACACAACCTCTTCATTATGAGCAGATGTCATGGGATGATCTCGGAACAGGCTGTGCCCTTCCCAGGAATGCAGTTCTATGCAGATGTCTTTCTCACACTCTCAAATGTTATGCCTATCAGTTGTCATATATCTGGATAGCACGTTTGATCCAGGTGTTGTGTTTGGAATGCATTCTCTCTAGGTGCTCCATAGATAAGAAACATATCAACATACTTGTTGCTGAAAACATCATGAGGGAGTGAATAAACTTCGAATGGTTTTGCGACCTGTCTTGAAGGAGGAGAGTTTGCAGAGCTACATACCTACCTGCCATCGCATGTTGTTATCATTCCAATGGGACACACTTTGCCCTACCTGTGTCCTAAGAAGCTTGGAACATGTGCAACATGCTAACTGGTTGGCTTTATCCTAGCTACAGACCATCACCACCCCATCCTCCATACCCTCCACACCATGTGCCACGATACCAATGGCCCTCTTCAGGGCTCCATAAATAAATCGATCTGTGGAAATATTAAGTATGCAACCTTATCACATCTCAGGCAATTGGCAGTTTAAAAAAAAAATTACTTGCATAATTCGAGCCTACTTATGCGAGACCTGTCCTCTATCATATCTCCGACAGCACCCCTGCCAAGTGAGCTATTGCGAGACTTAGCATGCAACGGCCAGTTCCCAGTCTATATAATACCTGTTCCTGGTCTGTATGACTGTGACTGTTGTAACATATGCGTTCTTCATATCTGTGCTTGTTTTATGGGTCCATTTGGTTAATTAATAGTGGTGCTCACAATTCCTGCTGTCTTCTAGCCCTTAACCACACATCTCTTTATATTACGCCGCATTAGGGAGAGGGGCAGATGTTTCCCAGAATAGTAGTAAACACGGCAGGTTGCATAAAAGTAGATCGTAAGGGGTGGGCGGGGCTACCCAGTAGAGATCGGCGGATATCAATTCTATCTTCACTCACACTGGGCGAGTTGGCCATGCAGTTAGGAGCGCGCAGCTGTGAGCTTGCATCCTGGAGATAGTGGGTTCGAGCCTCCACGTCGGTAGCCCTGAAGATGGTTTTCCGTGGTTTCCCATTTTCACACCAGGCAAATGCTGGGGCTGTACCTTACTTAAGGCCATGGCTGCTTCCTTCCCACTCCTAGGCCTTCCCTATCCCATTGTCGCCATAAGACTTATCTGTGTTGGTGCAACGACGTAAAACAAATTGTAAAAAAAAAAAATTTCTTCACTCACTGATCTTTCTCTTAATGCTTGCCACTGTAGCTTTCTGGAAACACTGTCAAAAGCTTTTTTAAAGATCAACAAACACAATTCCTATTTCTTTAGATTTATCTCTGCATTTTCCAAAAGGTGTCATAATGTACAATTGTGGCTGATACATGATCTCCCTGCTGAAAAAACACACTGCTCTTCTGTACTTCGATATTGGTCTCTGAATTTTCTTTTATGATACCGGAAAAGGTTTTCATGATAGGATTCATTACATAGTTTCCATAATAATGTTGGCACAATCTTCTGTCTCCTTTCTTGTAAAAGGAGCTAATATAACCTATCTTCACTTACTGAAGTATTTCTCCTCCTTGCAGTATCTTTTTGTACAATTTTTTCAATAAAGTCATTATTTTATCCCCTCCATACTTCAACATTTCTAGATTTATACCTGCTAGACCATTGCTTTTCCATTCTTTCCTACTGATACAAATTTTTTTACATCATCTTCAGATAAATCCCATATTATACTTTTAGGTTTAATTGACTCTCCTTCTTTATATTCGGTTTTTTCCTCATAATCATCTTCCTATTTCTGGATAGTACTATTTCTATACTAGTTTTCTTTTGTACATTTACCCTTATCCCTTTTAAAGTTGTCCATGCTACACAGGATTCTTTGAATCCTAACTGAGAGTTTATTTCTGTGCGTACTTTTCCCACTGGTATTTTTAGGTCATCTGACTTCCTAAAAGGCAATCCTTTTCTGTTCATTATATGTTTTCCTGTCTTCTTCTGTCTTAATGTTCAGCTGTTTATGATAAGCTTTGCGTTTATTCTCAGTTTCCTCTAAAACACCTTGATTTTATGTAATTACTCAATTTTTGTTTCACCAGAACAGTTTCCAGCACTTCATGTGCAATCTTCCTTTATGTAATCATACATGAAAAATGAAAATGAAAACCTACAACCTGTTTTCCAGTCACAGACCGGGTCAGGGATGTAATGAATGAAGCAGATATAGGCTGTTAGTACGATGGGGTTGCCACTCCCAAAGTGATTTATTAATGAATGATGGATGCTATGAAATGAGAATGGAGAGTGTTGCTGGAATGAAAGATGACAGGGAAAACTGGAGTACCCGGAGAAAAACCTGTCCCGCTTCCGTTTTGTCCAGCACAAATCTCACGTGGAGTGACCGGGATTTGAACCACGGTATCCAGCGGTGAGAGGCCGATGCGCTGCCATCTGAGCCACGGAGGTTCCATGTAATCATACATATCTTCTGTATTTACCTCAAAATTTAAGTATAATTAATTTTCCAACTAACTACTGTACTTCTAAGATTTTTGGAGATTTCAAAGTTGTCAGAATTTTGTCCCACATCAGTTCTTTTATGTGCTGGTAAATCTACCAACAAGAGGTTAGTCCGTCTGAGCACCTTCAAATACCACGTGACTGAGCTGGTACTGACACCGTCAACTTGAGCTCAGATGGCTAGCGGTGTACTTCTGAGTTATGCAGCCTGGTAGGCATGAACTAGTCTCAGCAGTGCAGGAGGGTTCCTTCTCATTGACTGATGACTGAAAGCTTGATGAAAAAGTGGAGATTAGAAAATTTCTAAAGTATGTATAGAAGTAGAAAAGTAAAAATTATTAAATTACCTCCATGCCACCCTATCCTGTGCTAACCTTTTAATTTCTACATAACTATTGCATCCTACATCTGCTCTAGTCTGCTGTCATATTCATACCTTGGTCCACACCCTACCGTTCTTACTGCCTACACTTCCTTCAAAAACCAACTGAACAAGTCCTGGGTGTCTTAGGATGTGTACTATCATTCTATCTCTTCTTCTCGTCAAATTTAGCCACACCAATCTCCTCTCACCAATTCGATTCAGTATCCTTTCATTCATGATTCGATCTATCCATCTCACCTTCAGCAATCTTCTGTAACACCATATTTCAAAAGCTTCTATTCTCTTTCTTTCTGAGCTGGTTATCGTCCATGTTTCACTACCATACAATGCCACGCTCCAGATGAAAGTCTTCAGAAACATCGTTCTAATTCCTACATCAATGTTTGATGCGAGCAAATTTCCTTCCTTAAGAAAGCTCTTCCTTACTTGTGCTAGTCTGCATTTTATGTCCTCCTTACTTCTGCCATCGTTAGTATTTTACTACCCAAGAACAATATTCGTCTACTTCCTTTAAGACTTCATTTCCTAATCTAATATTTCCTGCATTACCTGCTTTTGTTTGACTGCACTCCATTACTTTTATTTTGGACTTATTTTCATCCTGTACTCCTTACCCAACACTTCATCCATACCATTTAGCAACTTCTCGAGATCTTCTGCAGACTAATGGTTTTGTAAGAAAATATTTTCCACCTAATCGATACCTTTTTATTTTGCCTTTGGCAATTTATAATGTCATTAAAAATAACAGTACATGTTTCGATCGCTTAGCGATCATCATCAGCTGTATATACAAAAGCTTAGAAAGCTTTTTTTTAAATCTAAGCTGTATAGAAAAAAAGCTTAGAAAGCTTTTTTATCTAAGCTTCTGTATATAAAGCTGATGATGATCGCTAAGCAAGTGAAACATGTACTGTTATTTTTAATGATATTATAAATTGCCAAAGGCAAAATAAAAAGATATCAATTAGATGGAAAATATTTTCTTACGAAACCATTAGATTAAATCATCGATATGACTATGAAGGGGATAGTTTGTAATCTTCTGCAGTCTCAGTAAAATACCAATATCACTGGCAAACCTCAGGGTTTTGACTTCCTGTCCTTGGACTGTGATTTCCTTTCCAAATTCCATTTTGATTTCCTTTACTTCCTGTTCTATGTAACCATTGAAGAGGAGGGGGTCAGACTGCAGCCTTGCCTCGCTCCTTTTCTGATGGCTGCTTCTTTTTCAAAGCCCTCGATTCTTATCACTGCAGACTGATTTTTATACATATTATAGATAATTCTTCGTTCTCAGTATCTGATCCCAATCGAAAAAATAACTCCTAGAATAAAGCTGGATGTGATCAATCTAATGCAGTGTCTGTGATACATTTTTATGAAATTCTTGAAAGGATGGAAGAAGTACATATCGAATGGTTGTATGAGACCTGTGAACTTTCCAGGGATCTATTCTATTTGCAAATACAGTACATATCAGCAGGAATACACTGTTGGATTAGTAGCTTATCTTTGTATGAACTCATGAATCAATGCTCAGTAAAATATCTTTACCTGTGATACTGGAAAAGAATACTTTCTTTAGGAAATCCTTCATACAGTCTTTGTTCATATTTGAACTTGTACACGTAAAAGGTACAGTAAAGAAATGAGGAAATTTTCCACCTGCTTCCTGCACCAAGATATACATTGGCGATCGTGGAGTGCTACTCGTGTAAATCAGGGTCATGATCATGTACGGGTGAGTGGTGACTGTACTCGAACCACTAGCAGCAAAGACCTGTTTGCTACCTGTCAGTCTTAACATCTTGCCACTAAGGGCCTCTTTATCAAAGCGATTTTGATCACATTTCAATACCTGTGAAGGAGAAATGTTGTCTCTTATAACCATGTCCCTGATTCTGCAAATGAAGTCATCTGATATTATTGTAAATCAGTTGTTTGGATAATGCAGTCTTATCTCACAAGAGAATTCCATTCTCTGTTTAAATATTTGCACCCACCGGCAGGATGCCGTGAGACTGATGGCAGGTGCACCTTCACACCTTCGTCTGAGCGCTAAGTGTAAATTATTGTTCTATAATGAATTATGCTGTTTGCTGCAACCATCTTGCAGAAGTCTTTGAATGTCCATTTGTTGTTGGTTGTCATGTGCTCCTGATAGGTATTGACAGTGTGTTCTGTATGTACTTGCAGTTTTTTTCTCATATCGATATAGGGCTCTGATGTAAAAAGTTTCAAACAAATTTATTTAAAAGCCACCATTTCAATAGTCTGCAGTCTTTAAATTTAAGATGCAATTGTTACATATATATTAAATGGGACATGTTTCGCTTAAACTTAGTAAGCATCTTCAGCCATTTAATCCAAAGTTAAGTCAGGGCCGTGATTCCTCATTGAGATCTAATACTTAATAAATCTGTTTGAAACCTTTTACATTCCGAACTCCAATATGGTTATCATAATGAGATTCATAACATGTAATAGGGCTCTGATGTCGGAAAGATTCATAAATTGATTTTTCATGATTTCCCGTGATTGTAGTTTGCCCTATTTTGTGTTTCCAATACTCATATGCCCTCAGATGAAAATCCTCATAATGCTTCTGCTTTGATTTTTTCGGTGATGATGGTGCGTATTCTGACTGTAAGTTAGTTCCTTCACCAGAACTGTCCTCTTCAACAGGTGCACCTCCAAACATACTGGACTCATACATTTCGTGGATATAGCAGTCCTCGATGTCCAGTGTCCTCTCCTCATCCACTACCTTGTCAGAAATTAACATATCTCAGACCGTCTCATCTCACATGCATCTCTATTTGAATCCTTATTGTATTCTCCGGGAAAGTCCTTTGCCAGGAGAAGGAGAACTGCTTTTGGATCGATTTTTAGCATCCGTAAACTAGAAAGAAGAAATTGAATAATAACGCTCCACTTTCCTCGCATTTATCTCCTAGTCATCTTTAACTCTAGTGGAAAGACTGCACCAGTGCCTTCTCTATCCCTCCCTTGCTTGGCCTGTAAAATTTCCTCAGTATCCATTTTTGACAAAGTCATGCATGTCCCTTGTGAGAATTTAAGGAGGAGAGTACACAGAGTAAAACAGGTTTAGGAACTAGATTTTTCTGTACACAGTTATCTTTGCTTTCTGTTCTACACTGAATAAGTCCCATGCAATACTTTTCATTTCTTGCTTTATTTCTAGCCATTATGGACATTGTAAGTGTATGCTAGAGAAACTTTAAAAAATGTGAGTGACAGGTGTTTCTTCAGGTGTGTGAATTTAGATTAAATGGAGCCATTTGTTGTGGCCTGTAAGTGTCTGGAGTTTTAACCAGGCAGGATGCGCCCTCTCTGTCGAGATGCAAGGACGAGCCATGGGTGAAGATTACCCACATGCAAAAATCCTCCTTTATTCTAAATTTTAATTAATGGAAACCATGTAAATGATAATACATTTATGTAGTAAATCAATTTGAATAATTTTGGAGTAATTATCACAATGTGCAACTTGTGATAATAAGAATGGATATTGAGATATTTACCTTCTCCAAATGCTTACACATGCACTGATATCACTCAGTTGTTTATATTCATTTATGTTAGACACATATTTTCAAATGATGAACACCCGTTGAGTATAGAGGGAAGAGCAAAGGGTAAGAACTGTACAGGATGTTCAAAGATCAGACTAGATTACACTCCATTCCTGGTCCATTACTTCCTGTTGTTCATTCACTTGTTCCACACATTCTCCACACACTGGTTTCACATGTTCCCAGCAAACTACTTTTTCACACATTACACAACACAACATTCTTCCCATGTTCCCACTTGACACTTTCAGAGCACTGTACTTTTCCTTTCCTCAGATTTTCCAGCCACTGAACAATACTTAAAAGGTTTGCTGGTGGAGTCAGAATTTTACTTCTCGATGCCATATGTTCCTCTGTAAGATTCAAGGACAGCATTTTCAAGCAATTTTGACAGAACATAGGTTCAAAGTTTAGTTGAGATTGATTGTTTTATAGACAAACATTTGAAATAGGTGAGAATTGTCACTTACTAATTCCTACAGAAAAATAAACATATTAGGAACGTGCCTGGTCACTTTCTTCAACACTGTAAATTTCTCAGTCATCACTAGCTACGATGTCACTGTCTTCCTTGGGAGCAACAGGTTTACAATTTCGTTCTGCATCACAGAAGTGATACATCTTCAGTTCCTGAAATTCACTAAAGTTTCATGTAAACTTGCCAAAAATACGCACACATACTATAAAGTACACTTGTCTAACGATAATTCCTTCACTGTTCGTCTGTTAAAACAAAGTACAGTAGTTAACATAAACAAGAACGGCATTCTGAAACACACGAGTGTGTGAACGGGTGAATTTAACCCAGTCGAGTTTCTCTCACACTATGAGCGGAAATAACAAATTTGCGCAGCTGATTCACAGTCATGATATCTGGAAATGTTCACTCGAAAGGTACTGAGAGAGGCGGCCTGAAGAGCACATTAGAAATAACTGAAATACACATTTCAATTTCGGCTGGGTAATTTTGACCTATATACGCGTCCTTATGGGTTACGTAGGAAACAATAGAAAAGGACCTCTAACATGGTAGAGAAACCTCTTAAACTGTTCTCATCTCCTGACAAGCTTTCTATTCCAAATCTCACACATGGGTTAAAATCCACCACAGCAGAGAGAGGAAATTGAATCCAGGCCTGTTGGGGCAGAAAGCTACCAGCCAGTCTTATTGTTGTTATATGGGCTTACAAAGAAATTTCATGAGGCTAGCTATATCATTAAGGTGGGAAAAATTCTGTTCAATGCATTGGACCAAAGTAGAAGTTGCCATAAATAAAAATTGAACTTTGTATTCACTGAATGATATACTTAAATAATTTTACACAAATAAACTTGCTTCATGATTGTCTTATAATGACAATTCAATTTTTTTTTTTTTTGCTAGTGGTTTAACGTTGCACTAACACTTGGAAGGTTTTCAATGAAACAAAGATGGGAGTGGGCTAGGATTAAGCAGTGGCTGTGGCCTTAATTTTTTTTTTTTTGCTAGGGGCTTTACATCGCATTGACACAGATAGGTCTTATGGCGACAATGGGATAGGAAAGGCCTAGGAGTTGGAAGGAAGCGGCCGTGGCCTTAATTAAGGTACAGCCCCAGCATTTGCCTGGTGTGAAAATGGGAAACCACGGAAAACCATTTTCGGGGCTGCCGATAGTGGGATTCGAACCTACTATCTCCCGGATGCAAGCTCACAGCCGCGCGCCTCTATACGCACATGGCCAACTCGCCTGGTGTGGCCTTAATTAACACCTTAACCGTGTATTTATTTTTCAACTGTTGAGTAATTTATTTTGGTAATATTTCCATCCTCAAGTATGAACATTTCCACTAGGGCAAGTTAACACGAATCAGAAAAGAATGTCTCTCACTCACGCCTCATGCTATCAGTTCTGCTAGTTCATCAAAGAAGAATGTTATCAGTTCTGCTAGTTCATGAGAAAAGAATGTTTGGAAATTCTTTTCTTCTTTGTTCTAAAAACACACACACACACACACACACACACACACACACACACACACACACACACACACACACACACACACACACACACACACACACACACACACACACACACACACACACACACACACACACACACACACACACACACACACACACACACACACACACACACACACACACACACACACACACACACACACACACACACACACACACACACACACACACACACACACACACACACACACACACACACACACACACACACACACACACACACACACACACACACACACACACACACACACACACACACACACACACACACACACACACACACACACACACACACACACACACACACACACACACACACACACACACACACAAAAAAAATTGAAATTATTAATAATAATAATAATAATAATAATAATAATAATTCATTCTGCATTGGTCTTTGTTTAGCGCTACATACAGATGCTAAAAGATATCTGTAGGTTCAGAGTTATCCTTAACATGTACATCAAAACAGCATCGGTGGTAAATAAGAACCTTTTGCGCTATTCCAAACTCTGCCCACTCTGAATGTCTGTAATTTCACCATCACCTGTGCCATCTGCTGTATAATTGCCACCACTTGGATCAATAAAATAACTGTCAATAACAGCATCACTGTCTTCTGAATCTATTAACCTAAACACAATATAGTTTTCGGCTAAATCGTTCAATTTGCTTTCGTCCCCAGAAAAACTGTATGTCGCAATGCTGATAGTACTGCATTTTAGGTGAAAGAGCAGTGTGCTGTAGGGATGACAGATGGAGATCCTGAAGGCATTTTTTCCGCCTGTACTCGAATTCTGTGATGAGCAAGACGTACAATCAACACTCAATAGATGGCAGAAAGGTTCAGCTACGCTTATAAGTGGCTCAAGCAACTTACAGTCTGAATTTGAAATGGCTTGACGCTTGAAAGCAGTTCTTGCAACTAGTGGACAGTATGCCACGACACGTATAAGTAGTTTATGCGGCTAAGCGGTTAAGTTACAGTCCCAGCTTTTGCCTGGTGTGAAAATAGGAAACAACAGGAAACCATCTTCAGGGCTGCTGATGGTGGGGTTTTAACCCACCATCTCCCGAAAGCAAGCTCAAAACTAAGTGACCTGAACTGGGCAGCCAACTTGCTAGGAAAATGGCAATTCATTTACTGTGGAGTCACTATGATTCCATAATATAGATGTCAACTTTGAAGTACATTTTTTGTACCTTTCCCTGGTGGTTTCAAGTTTACCATACCTCTTCTATGGCTCCATGGCACTCAGTAAGTTGATGCTTTAGTTTTTCTAATTTAGTAAAGCATACAAAAGGCTAGAAACTTGATACAAATAAGTGGTTCATTTACACATTTTACAATAGTTTCAATCAAATGTAAAAGCAATATTTTGATCACAGCTGCAGGACTTCCACTTTTATGTACGAAGGCCATCTGGAAAGTGGTACCTGTTTGCTCAATAATGACACAGGAGTAAATATTAACAAATATACACATTTTTATTAGAAAGAGCATACTTTACACTACTTCTCCACATAATCTCCAAGCAAATTTAGGCATTTGTCATAACGTGGGACGAGTTTTTGTATTCCAGCATCATAGTCCTACGCCACCAGCGTACTGAGATACGTAGTCACAGCTCGTTTAAGTTCTTCATCGCTGTCAAATTTTTTTCCCGTCAGAAAGTCTTTAAGCTTCGTAAAGAGATGGAAATCTGAAGGGGCCAAGTCCGGGCTATACGGGGATGGTCGAAGGTTTTCCACTTGAATTGCTGCAAAAGTTGTTGTGTTATCACAGCTGCATGAGGCCTGGCATTGTCATGAAGGAGAATGACGCCTGTAGACAATAGACCTCGCCGTCGATTTTGTATTGCCCACCGTAATTTCTTTAATGTTTCACAATACGCATTAGCATTAATTGTGTCTCCACGGGCCATAAAATCAATGAGCAGTACACCTCAGCGATCCCAGCAAACGGTTGCCATGAGTTTCCTGGTGGACAGAACTGTCTTGAATTTTTTTGGTTTGGTTGGTGAATGAGCATGATGCCACTCCATTGACTGTCGTTTACTCTCAGGTGATGCATAACAAACCCATGTTTCCTCCCCAGTAACGATGCGAGTCAGGAAAGAGTCTCCTTCATCGGAATAACGTCCCAGAAACATCAGTGCTGCAGCCATACGCTTGGTTTTGTGCTCCTCTGTAAGCATGCGAGGGACCCACCTTGCACAGATTTTTGAATAATGCAGATGGTCTTTGACAATTTCATCAACAATTGTTCGAGACACATTAGGAAAATGTTCACAGAGTTCATCAATTGTGACGCGCCGATCGTTCCTCACGCATTCGTCCACTGCGCTCAGCAGTTGGTCTGTAATGACAGATGGTCTCCCTGAACGCTCCTCGTCGTGTGTATTCCCCCTCCCCAGGTTGAAGCCGCGACACCAGCGTCGAACAGAGGACTCGTCCATCACATTGTCTCCATACACCTCTGTTAATTGGCGATGAATATCACAAAGTCGAACGTTTCGTGCATTAAGAAATTTAATCACAGCCCTCACCTCACAACTGGCGGGGTTCTCAATTTGTTTAAACATTTTAAACGATCACAGACACAACACAGGCAATGCTAGCGTCACGCAACCTCGCACAAGCAGGCAGACCTGACCTTGCCCAGCGGCTACCCGAGTCATCAGCGCTTCATGCGGCGCTAACAGGTACTGCTTTCCGGATGGCCCTTGTCGATTTAAAACTACAAGGCTGTAACTTCTTTTACTTAAAAAGAAATCACTGATTTTATTAAATGGGTGTAGTTATTTATTAGTCATATAGTAATCCTGTCAGCTTCATAGCTAAAAAATCATTCATTTCCATTTAAGATTAGAGGAATTAAATTTGCCCAGGGCCCTTTCCGTAAGAGGGCCTGATGATCAAATTGTTCCGTACCTTAAAAGAGACCACGATCACCACTACCATGGAGTTCTTAGTTAAATGCTGCTTAGTTGTGATTTGGAGAACCGTAATTGAACTAAGCAGTGAAGTGGCATTCTACGGCTGGAAACTTAATGAGTAATGAAATAATAATAATAATAATAATAATAATAATAATAATAATAATAATAATAATAATAATAATGCCTTCAAGTATAGACCAATCACCTGTCTGCCAACACTGTTCAATATATTTACATCCATACTGGCCACTAAAGTCTACAATCACTGCCTTAATGCTGGAATTAAGATGTAAAAGTTCCTGTTTGTACAGAAATCCAAGCTCGATAGAATACACTAGCAATTACCTGCAGCTTTGCTCGCATGGATTTCGTAATTTGACCAAAGTAATCATTCCTCGGCATTGTACTAAGACATTATCTGAATGTTCCTTAAGTATAAAAACTCACCAAAAAACTGAGTTTCATTTACCCCAGAAATCCTTTGTAAACCACGTTTGTGGTATTACCTTTTGGAGCTAAGACGACCATGTGACACAGAACTATACATGTGAGAAACAATCTTCTCTCAAGTCAAAAAAATAAATACATGTTCTTTATTTTTAAAGGAGATTCCAAATACCTATTTCCACATCTGTATCATCTTGAGATTTAAGATATACGTATCCTCATAAAAATAATTCAACTATTTTTCACTTCCTTTCACCCCCACTAAGTGCCTTCTCCAAAAACAAAAAAGTATATGTTCCTGTATTTTTAAAGAACTTTCCAAATAGCAAGTTTCCTGCCTCTAACATAAGTTTTTGACATATAATGTAAATATACCGGTACTCATTTTAAAAATTTGCCCGTTTTTCCAATACTTTTCAGCCCCTTAAGTGGATTTTCTAAAAACAAAACATACGTGTTTCATTATTTTTAAAGGAGACTCCAAATACCAGTTTTCAAGTTTGTATGTATGTCTGCAACACCTTCAGTTTTTGAAATAAATGTATACTCATAAGAATAATTCAACTTCTTTTTCACTTCTTTCCACCCCCTTCCTGCCTTAAGTGGACTTTCTGAAAACTAAAGATATGTGTTTCTTTATTTTGAAAGGAAATTCAGTATACCAACTTTCACGTCTGTAACAACTTCAGTTTTTAAGTTGAAGTATCCTCATAAATATATTTCAGCTCCTTATTTACTTATTTTCAACCCCACACCCCTTACATTGATTTTCCAAAAACAAACAAATGCGTGTATCTTTATTTTTAAAGGAGACTCCAAATACCAATTTTCACATTTGTAACAACTTTAGATTTTTTTGGATATGTATATATTCTCATACAGGTAATTTTTCAATTCTTTCATCCCCCTCCCCCCAATTAAGTGGATTTTCCAAAAAAAGAATACGTGTTTCCTTATTTTTAAAGGAGGTTCCAAATACCAATTATCATGTCTGAAACATGTTATGTTTTTGATATATACTGTAGACTTGCTAACTTTAAAAATTCAACCCTTTTTTCAGTTTCCCTTAAGTGGATTTTCTGAAAAAAATATTTATATTCCTTTACTTTTACAGGAAATTCCAAATAACAATTTTCAAATCTGTAATATGTTACATGCCTGAGATAATTTGCAGATATAGTCTTTTAAAAAATTCACGTTTGTCACTCCTGTTCACAAAACGCAGTTACATGACGGGAACTAGGGATCTGACGTCACACACAAAATAGGAAAAAAAAACCCAACCTGACGTAGATTCAAGCCCTAGCTCCAGGGTGCATGTGGGTTTGATTAGCCAACAGTCTACTCAGTGAGCTGCGACGGCGGGTATGGTAGAGCAGGATGATGCACGTTTCTCTATTACATTCCAATGTGCTGCTGGAGGTGACAGTGTTGCCAGCTTCTCGTTTTCGACTTGTTTTCCAACAGCACCAGATCCGATTTGGCCATAGAAACTTTTGTCTTGCAATGGGATGAGGAATCGCATGCCGACCTCCAAGTGCGGCATTTTTTTGTTCACCCTGTATATAAAGTAATATGTCCTGACTGACTGATTGATTCATCACTGCCAAGCCAAAACTACTGGACAGAAAGAAATGAAATTTCGCCAATACATTTACATTACAGTGTAGGTGCTCAATAAGAGACAATTCTTGGATATTCCATCACCAAGGAGGTGAAAAGGGTAGTGAATTGATTAAATGAGTATATCTATATCTCAAAAACTTGACAGTTTAGAGATGTAGAAATTGGTACTTGGAATCTCCTTTAAAAATAAAGAAATAGGTGTTTTTTAGTTTCCTGAAAATCCTCATAAGGGGGGCGAAAAGAGGTGACAAAAGGGTTCAGTTCCTGTTGGGTATTAACCCTCATTTTACCCTTAAGGGCTGAATTTATCTGTAAACTTGTTTTATTTAATATCTAGTACATAAAGAATCAAGCATTGAGTGCCTTTTCAACTTTGTGTGGTTAATGGTTTCATCCCCTTAGGGGTCGCATTTTTTGCAACCCTTTCTTAGTGGGTGCCAATTTCCTTTTATATAGATATATACCAATTTTCACGTCTGTAACGTCTTCAATTTTAGAGATATAAGTATCCTCTTAAAAAGAATTCAATTAATTCCTTTCTCTGAAACCGTTTGACATGTGATGTTGAAATTTAACATGAAGGCTCCTCCTGTATGTCTTGGATTTTCAATAAAACATAGTCTTAAAATAATGCACTCCTAAGGGTTTTTGACTAGGGGTGGGTGCTGACAACATAAATATTCCTTTCCTTCCAACCATTTACCTTATGGGCTTCAAATTTCACACGATGGTTGTCCTATATGTAATAGATTTTTAAAGAAAAAGTGGTCTTAAAACAATGCACCCCTAAGGGGTTTTGACTGGAGGGTGGGGATGAGACCTGATTACAAAAATATCAATTTGTCTGAAATCGCTTGACATATGAGATTGGAATTTCACATGGTGGCTACTCCTCAATATCTTAGATTTTAAATAAAAATTTGCCTTAAAACAATGCACCCCTAAGGGGTCTTGACTGGGGGGCGATGTCCAATGACAAACACTTATTTCTCTGAAACCGTTTAACATACGAGGTTGAAATTTCACATGATTGTTGCTCCTATATATCTTTGATTTTAAATGAGAAGTGGTCTTGAAACAATATATCCCTAAGGAGTTTTGAGTGGAGTTTAGCACCTGATGACAAAAAAAGTAATTTCTCTCAAACCCCCGTGACATACGAGGTTGAAAATTCACATGATGATTGCTCCTATGTGTATTACATTTTGACTAAAAATAGTTCCTAAACCAACACACACTTAAGGGGTTTTGACTGGGGGGGAGTTCTGATGACATAATATCCATTTCTATGAAGGTGTTTGACATACGAGGTTAAAATTTCACATGATGATTACTCCTATATGTTTTAGATTTTAAACAAGAAAAGGTCTTAAAACCTCCAAGAGGTTTTGGCTGCGGGGAAGGGGGTGACGACTTATGATGTAGTTATTCATCCCTCCAAACCGTTTTGACGTATGAATTTGACATTTTACAGGATTTTTGTATGTTGTAGGTGTCAAATATGGCATAATTCAAAATATTTCACGTATAAGAATTGGGAGTCTGTAGAAGTTGTTGAAGTAGTAAAACTAAGTCTCCACAACAGCCAAGGTACTCGACCAAATTTCTGACTCCTTTCCTTTATTGCCAAAGAAAGTTATTTGTAAAACTTAGTAGTTTAACTGAAATAATCTTGAACTCATACACAACCGGAGGAATATTTTTTTGAGACTGTATACCATTAATGGCACCTACAAATTCTTACACATGTTGAATGTATAATATTTAAAGATTTAAATCTCTCAAATTACTAATCACTTTCCACAAACTTAAGACACATAATAGAACTAAATAATAAAGGAGGTTTCATATCGATTTTTATCAGATATCAGTGCTGAACTCTATACACACACTAAATTCTATGCCTTAGATTTAAATAAGAAGAGGTCTTCAAACAATACACCCCTAAGGGGTTTTGAATTGGGGATGAGGAAAGATGACAAAAATTTACTTCTACGAAACCGTTTGAATTACGAAGTTAAAATTTCAAATCATGTTAAATAACAGAAAGTTTGAGACAAATTTCAATTTAAAAGGGGATTAAGATCCGAAAACAGATATGTTCATTTCTTCCTCCAAAACTGTTTACCTACGAAGATAAAATTCCAAATAGCAGTATATACACTTAAGAAAATGGAAATTGCAACACCATGAAGGTATTGGTCGTTTGTGTTGATTTTCAAGATATGGAACGATGCCATGCAGGTGTGTAAACGATCAAAGTTTCAGACCCATTGGATTGTTGCTACAGTCTCCCCACGTGATTGGTCGCGGAGGAATCAATTCCAGTATACGGACTCTGGTGTAGCGTAGTTGACTTGCAGTCTGCGCAGTGAAGTGTTCCCCCCGCCAAACATTCCTCGACGACAGAGAAGAGCACGCTATCAACAACTGTCGCCGTTTGAGAGGGCTCGGATAATTGGGCTGTGTGAGGCTGGATTATCGCTAAGGACTGACGCTGCACGTGTTGGCTGACAGTTATCTGCAGTACAACGTGTATGGCAGCAGTGGTCAAATGAAGGTACCCACACTCGTAGACCTGGCACAGGCCCAGCGTGACAGACAACTGTGAGAGAGGATCGCCGCATCATTCGGATGGCCCGGATGGAACCCCATGCAACAGAAGCGCAAATTCAAGCAGCTGTGGCAACCCACGTTACACAACAAACAGTTGGTAATCGCCTGTGTGCAGCTGGCTTATGAGCCCTTGTCCCTGCAGAAGGTGTTCCATTGACCCCACAACAGCGACGTGTAAGGCTGGCCTGGTGTCGAGAAAGATCGATGAATGGCATAGGGTCGTCTTTAGTGATGAATCGCGCTTCTGTCTTGCCCGCAGTGATCGCCGGAATCGTGTGCGCCGACATACCGGGGAGAGGGACCACCCAGATCTTATTGTTGAGAGGCACACAGGGCCAACACCAAGCATTATGGTCTGGGGAGCTATTGGCTTTAATGTGAAATCACAATTAGTGCTTGTTAAGGGCACTATGACTGCTCGACAGTACGTTGATAGGGTACTCAATCCAGTGGTTGTCCCTATGATGGCGAACATTGCTAATGGGATGTTTCAGCAGGACAATGCCCGGGTTCACACTGCACGCATCTCCAGAGAAGCTCTCCATGACATCACCTTAGAATGGCCCACCAGATCCCCGGACCTCAGTCCTATTGAGCATGTGTGGGACATGATGGGTCGACAACTGGCCAACCGTCCTCAGCCACCCACAACTCTGGAACAACTGACATATGCAGTGCAGCAAGCATGGGCCACAATTCCTCAGGAAGCGATCCAGAGCCTTATTGACTCCATGCCTCGACGAATTCATCAATGTATTGCAACTCGTGGCGGCACATCCTGTATTGTTGTACAAACTTGCAGTCAGAGGAACCTGAAAGTGTAATCATCGAATCACAACCAAACACTCGTCCTGCATGTTCAATTGCAGCAATGTAGCACCACTCCTTCTGGGTGTTGCAATTTCCATTATCTTCAGTGTATTTTAAATCCTAGGTGCGAATTAGGAAATATTTTGAAACATCCCACCCTTAAAGTGTTAAATGGAGTTAAATTTCATAGGCTGATCGCTTTTACATCTTAGATGTTCAATAATATAGGGCTTAAAAACATTTCAATTCTTCTGTACAGGGTTCAAATGTCTGTTAGATAAGAAA
Organism: Anabrus simplex; assembly: GCF_040414725.1. Classification (NCBI taxonomy): domain Eukaryota; kingdom Metazoa; phylum Arthropoda; class Insecta; order Orthoptera; family Tettigoniidae; genus Anabrus; species Anabrus simplex. Next base: position 739,099,159 of record NC_090266.1, on the reverse strand, counting down.
ATTAATAATGCCCCCCATGGCACTACAGCCCTTGAAGGGATTTGGCCTACCAAGCGACCGCTGCTCAACCAAAGGCCTGCAGATTGCGAGGTGTTGTGTAGTCAGCATGACGGATCCTCTCAGCCGTTATTCTCGGTTTTCAAGACTGAAATTAATAATCATTCCCCCAAAACCATTTGACGTACAAACTGAGGGTGTATTTTACAGGTTCAGTTGACAGTAGACACTCCAGAAAGTAAAATTTTGAACAATAACCTTTTTTCTTCTCTCTATGTGAGGAATCCATTCCTAAATTTTTTCCGTCGAGTTTTGGTACACCCTATATATAAGAAAACAAAGGTCCAATTTGCCTACTCTAATTATCTATGTTCTACTTTCTAGAAATATAGCCACCTATTCAGTCACTCTTTTGTCTAGTCCAATTGCACTCATTTTTGCCAGGAGTTTCCCATGATCTACCCTATCAGGTGCCTTAGATAGGTCAATCATGATACAGTCCATATGACTTCCTGAATCCAAGATATCTGCTATAACTTGCTGGAATCCTGCAAGTCGAGCTTTAGTGGAATAACCTTTCCTAAACCCGAACTTCCTTCTATCGAACCAATTATTAATTTTGCAAACATATCTAATATAATCAGAAAGAATGCTATCCCAAAGCTTACATCCAATGCATGTTGAACTGACTGGCCTGTAATATGCAGCTTTATGTTTATCACCCTTTCCTTTTTTACACAGGGGCTACTATAGTAACTCTCCACTCATTTGGTATAGCTCCTTCATGCAAAGTATTTCATATATGGCACTGTATCCCAACCCATTGTCTTTAGTATATCTTCAGAAATCTTTCCAATTCTAGCTGTTTTTCTAGCTTTCAACTTTTGTATCTTATTGTAATTGTCGTTATCACAGGTAAAATTTAATATTTCTTTAGTATTAGTCCTCCTTTCTCTGGACATTATCCTTGTAACCAACAATCTTTACATACTGCTAATTGAATACTTCTGCTTTTTGAAGATCCTCGCATACACACTTACCTTGTTCATTAATGATTCCTGGAATATCCTCGTTGGAACCTGTTTCTGCCTTGAAGTACCTGTACATACCTTTCCATTTTTCACCAAAATTTTTATGACTGCCAATTATGCTTGCCATCACGTTATCCTTAGCTGACTTCTTTGCTAGATTCAATTTCCTAGTATGTTCCTTCAATTTCTCCTTACTTCCGCGACCATTTCTAACTATTTCTTTCCAATCTGCACCTCCTTCTTAGTCTCTTTACTTCTTTATTATAACATAGAGGGTTTTTACCATATAGTAGGTCTTTATTTTTCTGAGGTTCCAATATAGAACAATATGTCTTTGACATAGACGGTAATTATCAGCAGGTTATCTCCTGTAGTTGCTACATAGACACTCGCATGCCCGAAACTTGGCTTTGATCAAAACTTCCGTAACTCTTGATCCAAACATGGTACCAACAGTGTCCAGCATCTTTCAACCCGTATAATGCTTTCTTCATGCGGCATACTCTGTTTCCTTTCAGTAGTTCGGAAAACATCTTCTTGGTCTTGTCAATTACACTTCAGTGCTGTACTTCCTTTCAATGATGTACCTTGTAACTCTTTCAGTGTACTCCAGAACTTCTATAAAAATATCTTCGTCAACAATACCATTAAGGAAGGCAATGGAGAAGTTGAACTGTTGCACATACATCCCATGCTGTACTGCGCGAGCCATTCCAAGGTGAATAGAGCTGAGTCGCGCCATGGGAGCATAGATTTCACCGTAATCTGTCCCAGGACATTGAGAGAATCCCTTCGCGACAACCCTGGCTTTCCATTTAGTTATAGAACCATCAGTACCAGATTTCTTTCTCAATACTATCCGACTTCTGACAGTTGAACAATTCTTCAGATGATCCATAAATTCCCAGGTATTATTCTTCAGTATTGTTGAAAATTCGGCCATCACCTGCATCTGCTTTTCTTCATTGTACCAGAGGTAACGGACTTAATGGCAACTTCTGCTATGCGCATGACATCTAGACAATGTTCAGCTTCCTCTTGAGTAACCTGGTGCTTCTTTGGTCTGCCTGGTTTTCCCATGAGAACCTACCTACCTACCTACCTACCTACCTACCTACCCACCCACCCACCCGTACTGTGCTTTGTTAACGCTGTAACTTCAGCTGGAAGTGGATCCACATCGAAGCCCAAAAAGTCCAGTTCATTCTCTGAATCTGTCAAGTTCTGAACTTGAAAGTTGATCGAGTCGTCCTTGTTCAACATGATGTCAAATGTTTCTACTGTCAACACATATTCTTCTGCTCTCTCATCAATGCTCAGATCATCAACAGTCTCGATGATATCTGTCATCTGTTCTGGGTGGAAATCTTCATAACGACGACCATCCGCTTTTGGAAGTTCTTTCAGGAACTGGACGTCACGTGAAATCTCCACTTGACGTTCCTCAGGGATCCAAATTCTGAAGGCCTTGGAATCTGCAGCAAAGCCCAGGAACATGCCCTTTCATGCATGTGGCTCAAACTTGCCTGTGTTCTTGGTTCGATTTAAATAACAGACCAATGAACCAAATTCCTGAAAGTTCCTGACATCTGGCTTTTCTCCCATCCATGCTTCAAAATCCTTAATTTGATGGACCAATAAAGAATGGTAAAGAACAAGAACTGGGATAAGTATATAGAACTCCAGACCAAAAGCTGCTAAATGATTAGAAGGGCACAAATTGAAAGGCTAGATAATCAGTCTAAGGACATAAAAGAATGTGAATCTAAGCATGACACTTTTAACATGCACAAAAGGTTAAAGAAGCTGCAGGGTTACATACCAGGAAGGCACATGGACTGTTATATAACAATCAAGGGAAGGTCATCATCGAGCATGAAGAAAAACTGTAGAGCTGAAAAATTCATGTGACTGATGTTTTCCATGATAATGGGGGACCTTGTCCTTCTGTTTATGATACAAATGAAGGACAATTAATAACTCACCAGGAAGTACAATATGCACTCAGGAACTGCAAAAACAGAAAAGTACGAGGACCTGATTGTATATCTGCAGAAATATTAAAAATTCTTCACCGAGCGAGTTGCTGTGTGGTTTGAGGCACATAGCTTTCAGCTTGCATTCGGGAGATTGTGGGTTCAAACGCCACTGTCAGCAGGCCTGAAGATGGTTTTCCGTGGTTTCCCATTTTCTCACCAGGGCTGTACCTTCCTTCCCACTCCTTTTCTTACTTATCATTGCCATAAGCTGTGTCAGTGTGACATTAAGCAAATTGTAAAAATAAAAATAAAAATTTTTTCAAGAAGACCAATCACTAAGTATCCTGATAAAGCTCTTCAATCTGGTATACACAAATGAATACACTTTTCTCTTTTCGCAATTCCTGAGTGCATATTCTACTTCCTGGCGAGTTATTCTGACTGGTTGACATCAACTTTCATCCCTATTTCAAAGAAAGCAATGGCTAAATCTCCTAGAGATTACGTAATCATAAGCCTAAAGGCCACCACACACAGAAAGCTAAGCTAAGCTACGCTACACTATGCTACGCGAAGTGATGCCAAGCTGTGGTGTGCTATGACATGAATAAAAAGCTAAGCTAAACTATGCTAGGCAGCACTTGTCTCGCTGTTGTAAATAATCAGTTGCTCTCTCTGCACTACTGCTCGGTGGCATGATTTTTTTTCGAAGGGGTTCGACTGGCTGAGATTGTGTAGGTGTGGGAACGGACGGAACAGATGATGAATCAGATATATGTGATAGGGAGTGTTGGTCATCACATTCCGGACTCTCACAGTCATCTGGGTGGCTACTTCAGTTATCTCTTGACGTTGATATGTTTCCTGCCTGTCAATGTTTGAACGTGTGCTGTAAGGAAAATTAAGCTATTAATACACATCCAAACGTATATTAAGTAATGACACATGGAGATCTTTTTATGGAGAATGAGCATATTGAACTGTCCTAGTCTTTGTACTTCACACGCAATTATTCATGTTGTTCATTTTATTAGTGAAATGTTGTCTTAGCTGCAAAACATAAGAAATCCAGACGTTCTTCTTTTCTTATAACCTCGAATGAATTACATGCGTTTTAAATTATAATATACTCAACATATAAATTCACTTATAATTTCATCAATTTTTAATATTTTAAAAAATATTTTAAATATTAGTCATACTGCGAGCGTTGAAAATGAAACGTTGTATGGCTTTCAGTGCCGGGATATCCCAGGAAGGGTTCGGCTCGCCAGGTGCAGGTCTTTCTATTTGACTCCCGTACGCGACCTGCGCGTCGTGATGAGGATGAAATGATGATGAAAACAACACATACACCCAGGCCCCGTGCCATTGGAATTAACCAATTAAGGTTAAATTCCCCAACCCAGCCGGGAACCGAACCTGGGACCCTCTGAACCGAAGGCCAGTACGCTGACCGTTCAGCCGAGTTGGACACTGCGTGCGTTAAAATGATAGCTCACCTTCTTGTAGAAATATAAGGCAGAAGGAATTCCATTTGTTTGTGGAATCTCCACTCTATTTTTTCCCTTCCTGTCCATTTTTACTCTCTTTTTATCTCATTAGTGCCTTCCTAAAATAGTCTCTCAGACTTTTTCATAAGTTATTAACACATTTATGCCCATCATCTGAGCAGGCTATTTAAATGGCTGGCCCAGCTATTCCAGCTGTTAGTGGCACAGCAAACAACAAATTATTTTCACATTAAGTTCTAAACTAAACAAGATATGGAAACAACATTTTGCACATACCTTAAAGAAGTCCTCTATCATCTCTGAAAGGTGTGGTAGATAATGTTACACCTTCAAGGTACTGTGCTTTCTGTCACGTGTCCAGAAGAATCTCCTTCACTATCATCACTGCCACTTTCGCTTAGTTCAGGAATTAGTTCATCGCCTGAGTCTTCAGTGAATAGGATGTCGGCAATTTCGTCAACACTTATATTGACCCTAAGTGACTTGGTTACACTTCAGAACGTGACTATACACACACTTGTGGAATCACAAACCAACTACAGCACTAGCTTGGCCAGCACTAGCCTTCGTTCAGAAACGGAATTTAAAAAATGCATTGGAAGGGAAAATCTCCCAAGGCCATGTGGTTTCTGGTGAGTAGAAGCAGGTAGAAGCGTTCATCAAGGTATTACCCTCATCTCTGTCGCACATGTTTGTGACAAAAATAAACCACAGTTGCGTAGGAACGGCTACAATTCAAAGTTATCCAAGCTAACTCGGATACGGTCCACAGCATGGACACGCGCTATCGGCAATAACTCGGATACGGGCGTGAATGTGTTAAGTTCCTTACCTCAAACAATATACGCTATTATTTTACCTTTCATGTTCTTAGTAACTGCTGATATAATTAAGAATATGGCATACAGTTGCAGAACATTATCTGCTAAATTGTAAATAATGTGCGTAAAGCCATATGGAAAAAAGTATTCTTCTCAAACAATTAGAATTGTCAAAATTGCGATTATATAGCTAATTTATAAATGGTAGCCTACTTACAATCAATCTGAAGTACTGAACTTATTTCCAGCCAACAGTTTTCCTATCTTATCAAATCTCTGTAGTAATTTGATGACGCATCATAAAGGCCGGGATATCTTTTCACCTCCTCAGTTAGTCGTTCTCCTTTTGGATTAAAATATCGAAGTACTACCAGAAGAGACTCACACAACACGACTAAACACACACAACAGCCCGCCAGACCAACTGCTCAGAAATGAAAAGCGCATGCGCCAGGCCAGCTACAGCCAAGAAAATCGCCTGCCTAGCGATCTGTCTAGCTTAGCTTAGCTTGGCATGGTATGGCTTAGCATAGCGGCCTGTGTGTGTCATCATACTTAAATGCATTGGGAGCGATATTTTTCACAACACCGCGTAGCTTAGCTTAGCCTAGCTTTCTGTGTGTGGTGGCCTTAACAAGCCATGTTCTCAAAGCTGTGTTCTCTCTCCACTCCTCTTCAATTTATACTCGGATGAAAGGGTATTTTCTGAAGCACCAGAAGGAAAATAAGAGGGTGTCATTGACCTCAATGGGATCACAATAAATAATCTGCAATATGCAGATGATACTGTTCTGCTTGCAACAAGTACTGAAGGTCTGCACACATTAATGAACTGTGTAGTCGAACACAGTGCTGCAGCAGGTCCGTGTTTAAACATGACCAAAGACCAAAGTAATGGTCATGAGCAAACATGTCATTCAACCTGTTAACTTGACAGTAGCTGGCACATCACTGGAGCAAGTCCAACGTACTTAATCAAAGCTAGACAATGCTGTTGAAATTAGGTCCTGGATTACATTCAAGAGAATGAGAGAACTACTCTGTAACAGGGACTTTGACATCAATCTCTGTCTCCATTTACTTTGGTGTTATATACAAGGGCCATCCGGAAAGCAGTACCTGTTAGCGCCGCATGAAGCGCTGATGACTCGGGTAGCCACTGGGCAAGGTCAGGTCTGCCTGCTTGTGCGAGGTTGCGTGACGCTAGCATTGCCTGTGTTGTGTCTGTGATCGTTTAAAATGTTTAAACAAATTGAGAACCCCGCCAGTTGTGATTTGAGGGCTGTGATTAAATTTCTTAATGCACGAAACTTTCGACCTTGTGATATTCATCGCCAATTAACGGAGGTGTATGGAGACAATGTGATGGACGAGTCCTCTGTTCGGCGCTGTTGTCGCGACTTCAATCTGGGGAGGGGGAATACACGCGACGAGGAGCGTTCAGGGAGACCATCTGTCATTACAGACCAACTGCTGAGCGCAGTAGACGAATGCGTGAGGAACGATCGGCGCGTCACAATTGATGAACTCTGTGAACATTTTCCTAATGTGTCTCGAACAATTGTTGATGAAATTGTCAAAGACCATCAGCATTATTCAAAAATCTGTGCAAGGTGGGTCCCTCGCATGCTTACAGAGGAGCACAAAACCAAGCGTATGGCTGCAGCACTGATGTTTCTGGGACGTTATTCCGATGAAGGAGACTCTTTCCTGACTCGCATCATTACTGGGGAGGAAACATTGGTTTGTTATGCATCACCTGAGAGTAAACGACAGTCAATGGAGTGGCATCATGCTCATTCACCAACCAAACCAAAAAAATTCAAGACAGTTCTGTCCACCAGGAAACTCATGGCAACAGTTTTCTGGGATCGCTGAGGTGCACTGCTCATTGATTTTATGGCCCGTGGAGACACAATTAATGCTAATGCGTATTGTGAAACATTAAAGAAATTACGGTGGGCAATACAAAATCGATGGCGAGGTCTATTGTCTACAGGCGTCATTCTCCTTCATGACAATGCCAGGCCTCATGCAGCTGTGATAACACAACAACTTTTGCAGCAATTCAAGTGGAAAACCTTCGACCATCCCCCGTATAGCCCGGACTTGGCCCCTTCAGATTTCCATCTCTTTACGAAGCTTAAAGACTTTCTGGCGGGAAAAAGATTTGACAGCGATGAAGAACTTAAACGAGCCGTGACTACGAATCTCAATACGCTGGCGGAGGAAGACTATGACGCTGCAATACAAAATCTCGTCCCACGTTATGACAAATGCCTAAATTTGCTTGAAGATTATGTGGAGAAGTAGTGTAAAGTATGCTCTTTCCAATAAAAATGTGTATATTTGTTAATATTTACTCCTGTGTCTTTATTGCACAAACGGGTACCACTTTCCGGATGACCCTCATATTTTCTATCTTACTTTACGGTGCAGAAACTTGGACCCTAACAGAGAACACCACCAAAAAATTTGATCCTTTGAGATGTGGTGCTACCGACGCCTGCTCAGAATGTCATGGATTGACAGAATATGTAACAGTGGAGTACTCCAACGTCCGAACAAGAGCTAGAGGTCATGCACAACATCAAAAAGAAGAAACTTGTGTACTTTGGCCATACCATTCAAAATGATAAATATAGATTCCTTCAGCTTATCTTACAAGATAAAATTGAAGAAAGGAGAAGTAGGGGAGAAGGAGAAAATCTTGGCTAAGAAATTTACGAGAATGGTAGGGGCTCAGTAACCCCACTCTTTTACAAGTTGCTGAGAACAAGAACCAGATTGCCCTGATGACAGCCGACATCCAATGATGATATGGTACAAGAAAAAGAAGAAGAATGGTTCCATGGGGGTATTTCCATCCAATGCAGCTGCTGGGCAGCGATTAATTATATCATTCGCACGTGACACTGCTTCTGCCCAGAATGAAGGTGGGAGGCCAGACTGGATCAGTAGACACCGAGCCATTTCAACTGAGGTGCGGTTTTCCGTTTGGCTACCCCATTCTGCTCAGGTTTGTCCGGGACTGTCAATTAACGTTAAATGGTAGAGCTCCTCAATTATTTGTCACACTGCTTGTTGATGCACTCTGATCCATTATCAGATTGCAGGAACTTTATCTTCTTGTCAAGCTGCATCTCATTCATGGTTTTGAAGGCCTGGAATTCATCAAGTACTTAGCTCCTCTTACGTAGAAAACAAACTTCACTCCAATGTGTAGAAGTCAATCAATCAATCAATACTGATCTACATTTAGGGCAGTCGACAGGTGGCAGATTCCCTATCTGTTGCTTTCCTAGCCTTTTCCTAAATGATTTCAAAAAAATTGGAAATTTATTGAACATCTCCCTTGGTAAGTTATTCCAGTCCCTAACTCCCCTTCCTATAAATGAATATTTGCCCCAGTTTGTCCTCTTGAATTCCAACTTTATCTTCATACTGTGATCTTTCCTACTTTTATAAACGCCATTCAAACTTATTCGTCTACTAATGTCATTCCACGCCATCTCTCCGCTGACAGCTCGGAACATACCACTTAGTCGAGCAGCTCTTCTTCTTTCTCTCAATTCTTCCCAACCCAAACATTGCAACATTTTTGTAATGCTACTCTTTTGTCGGAAATCACCCAGAACAAATCAAGCTGCTTTTCTTTGGATTTCAGGTAATCCTGGTGAGGGTCCCATACACTGGAGCCATACTCTAGTTGGGGTCTTACCAGAGACAAATATGCACTCTCCTTTACATCCTTACTACAACCCCTAAACACCCTCATAACCATGTGCAGAGATCTGTACCCTTTATTTAAAATCCCATTTATGTGATTACCCCAGTGAAGATCTTTCCTTATATTAACACCTAGATACTTACAATGATCCCCAAAAGGAACTTTCACCCCATCAACGCAGTAATTAAAACTGAGAGGACTTTTCCTATTTGTGAAACTCACAACCTGACTTTTAACCCCGTTTATCAACATACCGTTGCCTGCTGTCCATCTCACAACATTTTCGAGGTCACGTTGCAGTTGCTCACAATCTTGTAACTTATTTATCACTCTATAGAGAATAACATCATCCGCAAAAAGCCTTACCTCCGATTCCACTCCTTTACTCATATCATTTATATATATAAGAAAACATAAAGGTCCGATAAAAATACTACCTTGAGGAATTCCCCTCTTAATTATTACAGGGTCAGATAAAGCTTCACCTACTCTAATTCTCTGAGATCTATTTTCTAGCAATATAGCAACCCATTCAGTCACTCTTTTGTCTAGTCCAACTGCACTCATTATTGCCAGTAGTCTCCCATGATCCACCCTATCAAATGCTTTATACAGGTCAGTCGCGATACAGTCCATTTGACCTCCAGAATCCAAGATATCTGCTATATCTTGCTGGAATCCTACAAGTTGAGCTTCAGTGGAATAACCTTTCCTAAAACCGAATTGCCTTCTATCGAACCAGTTATTAATTTCACAAACATGTCTAATATAATCAGAAAGAATGCCTTCCCAAAGCTTACATACAATGCATGTCAAACTTACTGGCCTGTAATTTTCAGCTTTATGTCTATCACCCTTTCCATTATACACAGGGGCTACTATAGCAACTCTCCATTCATCTGGTATAGCTCCTCCGACCAAACAATAATCAAATAAGTACTTCAGATATGGTACTATATTGTCGATGAATGTACTGATGTATGTAACAAAGTGTATCTGGCATGACCATTTGATTCGACTTTCATGGGCCTATACATATCCGTAGGTGTGAGTTCACTAGGAGCAAATGTCCTTTGAGACGATTTAGGAAATGGCTGACATGTCATTTTCCCCTGAAAACAAACCTCACATTCAATGACAAAGTTAATGTCACTAATTTCAAGTCCTTGCACCGTGTGATTTTTTGCTGCTTCTCAAAGATCTTTGACAATCAGATGTCCCATCTTCCTGTGCTAGTCCATCAAAGATTTCTTGTTTTCACAGCTTGCCAGGGAAGATTTCTCTGGCTCGATCACACGTGAATCACTCACAAAGTATAGTCTGTCAACCCGATCTGTGAAAAACAACACTGTTGTCCTTTTTGTTGATAACTTCAGCCTTGTGCTCATCGAATGTCACACAATAAACCTTGTCAACAATCCTCCTGACTGACAGAAGATTGGTTTGTAAATCCAGCACGTGCAAAACTTCACTCAAGTCAACTGCCTTTTCACATTTGTTCACTCGTCTCACAAACTGTGCAGTGCCTTTGGCACTGATTTTTGTGGAGTTGGAGCTTACCAGTTCAACATTTCATTAATATTTGATTCAATGCACTTAAAATTGTCGATGTCCTTGGGCCGTATGTGTGGTACACCCACAACCCAAACCACACAGTTCCTTGTCTGTTGAATGGACAAATGAGACGTTTGCTTCGTGACACACACTCAAAAATGGCTCAGTATACAACATCATGATTTCTATCTTGCTTTTGTTTTGATCACTTTTCACTTTCGATTGAAAATAGCTGCTTTCTAACCCGGCTTTTTGCACTTGAAACACCGGAAAGTGTCACGTCATGTTATTTGATTTACCTGATTTGCCACAGTTTTGACTATTGTTATTGTTCTGTTTCTGCATCAACATCACATTCTGTACATGTGTTTGTTGGTTATATGATTGCACATCACTTTCCTTAACTATTTTTATGTGCAATGTTTTGGAATTCGGCAGTTTGTCACGTGACTCGATCATGATACGAAAATTATCAAAACTCGCCAGAAAACCATGGAGTAACAATATCGACAAAAGGTCGTTGTTTATCGGCACATCCATATCACCGAGTCACTCAGCAACATCATATAATCTTCACAGATGATCATGAATGGTGTCGCCCTTGTTTATGCGTTGAAGCACTATTTGTTTCAGTAGGTTAGCTTTTCTTGTAGGGCCTTTGGACTTGAAGACGCTTTCTGACTTAAACTAAAGTTCTCTCAACGCCGTACAATTCTTCAGTTGTTTGAACTTGGTTGAAGAGATTCCCAGAAGTATGTTTGACATAGCTTTACTGTCTCCTGATTCCCATGCCGTCACTGCCACCATGTCCTCTGCATTTGCCTCAGGCTTCACTTTTGCACCACCCACGTAGCTCCACGCATCATTTTTAATGAGCAGCGCTTTCATGTGATTTTTCAACGTACCATAGTTGTCTTTTGAAAGAATTTCAATGTGCATTATTGGAGATGATGCTATTTCTCGTTCTTTCTCATCACACTACAGAATGTTCCAGATAACGTAACCACACTTTTGAGTCTTCCTACAATTTCTCTTTTTCACACACAATACCTGGGTCCATATCCTATTAATAAGGTTGTGGATTGTGAGGTGAAACACAATGCCTTTTAATCTAAAGTGCAGGTTTATTGAACACCAAGAAGAACAAGATCCATAACGTATTAATGAGGTTGTGGACTGCGAGGTGAAATGTGACACCTGTTAATCTAATGTGCAGGTTTATTGAACACACAAGAAGAACAAGATTACACAATGAATACATCCGAACAGGTCAAGTGACTGGTGCAAACTGAAATGTACAAATATGGCTGCATATAAAACTAGAGGATGGCTCAATTCGAATCATTCTTAACACCTTCCCAATGCCAAACATACATGGAAGGATGCATTCACTCTTGTATGTCTTGGTAGTTAGTGCTTACCATGTTTAAATGCTCACCATTAATTAACAGAAGAATACAATGAATCATGCCACATAAAAGAGCTTCACAAAACTCTTACAACAATTATATTTTGCATCAAATCTTCAAACTAGAAATCTTCTGTACTGCAACATCACCATAATCATCACTGGCACGAAAGTCCGTTGTGCACCTTGGCTTTGTTCAGAAGCTTCTGCAAGTCTGCAAGTCTTTCTTGTTCAGTGCCATGCAAAACTCCAGTTCTTAATTCTGAGGATCCTGATGTCTAGATGCACTCATTCCTCCCACCCCAAAAAATCCTATAATCCAATTCTCAAGTCCAGTAAAAGTTTGCCACATCAACTTAAAACATAAAGTCAGACAAGTTACCTAATTCCTCTTTGGATTTTGTGATAATTTTGTTAAACAGGTTGGGTTGTCAGCCTAGCAATCCTGAAGGACCAATGTTTTCTGTTAGGGCTGTCCCCTTTAGTTGATGGATCCCCATTTTAAAGCATTTAAAATTCATTGTTATGCCCTTGCACAACTTAGCCACAAACGCGTTGCCTTGGGGCCATGGCATGGATGTACAGGCTTTGGATTACGTAGGAAGGAATGGCATTTCCTGAATTTTATTGGTACAGTGTCCAGCTCCATGGCTAAATTATTAGCGTGCTGGCCTTTGGCCACAGGGTTCCCGGGCTCGATTCCCGGCAGGGTTGGGAAAATTAACCATCGTTGGTTAATTTCGCTGGTATGGGGTCTGGGTGTATATGTCGTCTTCATCATCATTTCATCCTCATCACAACACGCAGGTCGCCTATGGGTGTCAAATCAAAAGATCTGTACCGGCCGAGCTGAACATGACCTCGGACACTCCTGGCACTAAAAGCCATACGCCATTTCATTTCATTGGTACAGTTGTATCAGCAAGAAGTGCACCCACAGAACCACATACTACCCTTTCCATGCCCCTTGCGTATCGCAGGGCTACAAATACTGATGCACTTGAAAATAGCCTACTTATCAATATTTGCAATAAGTTTAGAAGATTATTATCAGCTACTTGTGAACAACTGAACTTCAGCCTACATGTGAAACAATTTTAAAACTTATTAAAAGTTTGATAGGTCCAAACCGTGATCAAATCTGACAAGCTTTTGAACATTAAATTATAATATGCGTGATCTCATGCTATTACCAAGTTTAGCCTCTAATCAATATTTTTTTGAAAGTGTACCCCTAATTTTTAACTCTTTCAGTTCTTTGAAACTTGTTTTTAACCTTCAAATTGTAATGTTATGTTTTTTCTTCCATGGACCAGATTAACAGTGATATCGTTTGGGTTTCACATGGCAGAAGTCTAAACATATGTTTTGATATTTTAGTTGCTAATTGTTGTTATTCCAAAAGTGTTGTATTTTTGGTTCTATTTGATCTCTGTTTAAAAATAATTGAAAGTGTACTCTGTCCAAATTGTGAATAATTTCATAGTCTTTTAAGTACTCATTTGTAAGTTCGATCTCCTTCACCAGTTTCATGGAAATGTCTTTTTTGACACTGAAACTTTTTGAATTCTTAATTTTAAATCTTTTATTTATTCACTTTTATCCCTTTTCTTTCCTTCCATTCTTTTTAATTGTAATTAATTTTTATATTATGATTTTTGAATTTCTAATATTTTTTGTTTTATTTGATGCGTGTTATGTATTGCTACCATAATTAAATACATAAGTAAATAAATAAATAAACAAATATATAAATTCTAATTTTGTTTGGCTATTGCTAACCTGATGCAACACTTGTAAGGCAGATCTTCCTGTGAGGGTGGGCGGTATCCATTATGCATGAAAAACTGCATGTTAGTGTGGTGGAGTATAGTGTGGTGTGTGAGTTGTAGGAATGCTGGGACAGCACAAATACCCAGTCGCTGAGCCAAGGGAACAAATTGTTTTGAGATTAAAATCACTTGAGCCAGCTAGGAATCAAACCCATGTCCCGAGAACCAAAGGCCAAGATGCTGACCACTCAGCCATTGAACCAAACATTAATTAATTGTTCGTTACTGACTTAAGGAAAAAAAAAAAAAACAGAACTGGTATCATGCCATATTATTATTATTATTATTATTATTATTATTATTATTATTATTATTATTATTATTATTATTATTATTATGTGACAACATTGGATTACTTTAATCAACCCTTTGGTGTGTCGATTTCTTGGTAGGAACTGTCCGAGCCTTGCGGTCCTCCCAGTACTTCTTCATACGTGTTGATATTCTTACCCTTTCTTGTGTAGAGAATATTCTAGTTGGGATTTTCTTCTTTGTGAATGTAAAATGGAAAGTAATATTTTAAAGTGTTGTGCTTACCTCTTTCTTGTCCATAGTGTCATTACCGGGCGAGTTGGCCGTGCGCGTAGAGGCGCGCGGCTGTGAGCTTGCATCCGGGAGATAGTAGGTTCGAATCCCACTATCGGCAGCCCTGAAGATGGTTTTCCGTGGTTTCCCATTTTCACACCAGGCAAATGCTGGGGCTGTACCTTAATTAAGGCCACGGCCGCTTCCTTCCAACTCCTAGGCCTTTCCTATCCCATCGTCGCCATAAGACCTATCTGTGTCGGTGCGACGTAAAGCCCCTAGCATAGTGTCATTCGGTTTAAGGCCAATTTCTTTCAAACTCTCCTTAATTTCTTTTATCCATCTGCATCCAATTGTAGTATTTTTTGAAGCAAGATTGTACAGCACTAGCTGTTTCAGAAGTCATGAATCTGGCATTCTCAGGATGTGGCCAAAGTACCCTAGTCTTTTCTTGCACATGGTATCAGTAATGGCCTCTAATTTCTGATATACAATGTTGTTAGGTACTGTTCGCCATATCCCATCTTTTTGATAGCTTTTATTGATATAAGTTCTTCCAGTTCATCTTTCGATCTTCTATAATCTGTCAGTTTTGGATTGTTCGTTTAGATGGAATAATGTTTTTGTGACATATGTGGCTTCTGGCTTTATGACTGTATTATTGTAATGTTTGATTTTTTCATTAATGGATAAGCATTACTTGATGGTACTTATTTTTATAAAAGGGAACTACTGGCATATACAGTAGATATGTTTTCCTCAACATTGCTGTTTTCAGTTGGTCATAATGATGTTCAAACTTGACATTTAGACCTATCTGGACAACAGCAGCATGTATCACTACAAAATTATTATATTGTCACAGTGAAATGCAAAGAGAGGTATGGTATAGGTTGAAGTGTTGCTTTTTTGACCACTTCTGTTCTGTGACCTATGTGCATATGATATTCAGTTATACATTCGCTACGCTATATTTTGCTTTACGTCGCACTGACACAGATAGGTCTTATGGCGACGATGGGATAGGAAAGGCCTAGGAGTTGGAAGGAAGCGGCCGTGGCCTTAATTATGGTATAGCCCCGGCATTTGCCTGGTGTGAAAATGGGAAATCACGGAAAACCATCTTCAAGGCTGCCGACAGTGGGACTCGAACCCACTATCTCCCGATTACTGGATACTGGCCGCATTTAAGTGACTGCAGCTATCGAGCTCGGTAGTTATACATTCAGACACAATGGAATCACATACATGAAGCAACCATACAGTCCAGTACAAATTAATTGGAATGCAGCAATAAAGTACACATTTTTCATTTTTAAAATTTATTTACATAACACATACCTTGAATACCTTCTAATAGCTAATATGTCCTCCTTTGTGTTTTATAAGTCCTTCACATGATTTGGCATTGATTCCACAAGCTTTGACCACATATTTTTCAGTTCATCATCATAAAACCATACTTTAATTAAGAGACTCTATCATCCATACTTTGGTGGAACAGTCAAGTTTTGCGACTCTCCTTTTGCAAATAGTCCACAAGTTTTCTATGGGATTTATGTCAGGAGAGTTCCCTGGTTACTTTAAAACATTAATATGGTTTTCAATGACATTTTTTCACTTTCTTTGAAGTACGGCAAAGAGCCAGTTATTGCTGAAAAATTTCATCACCGTCTGGAAACCTCTTCTGTAGCTCAGGAACAACTCTTCTTTGCAGTATTTGGATGTACTCTTCAACTGGTACTAGGGGTTCCAATCCTTCATGTATTGAACACTCCCAGAACATCTTCTGCACGATGTGTTTTACAGTCTGTTGCAAAAGACGTGAAGTTATTGCTTCATTATTTGCTCAGCGCACATATTGAACCCTCTGCCCCTACACTTGAAAATAACTCTCATCAGAGAAAAGAACTGTCTTCCAGTGTTCCATTGTCCAGCCCTGATGACTACATGCCCGCAAAAGACATTTCTCGTGCATTTCTCCTGTCAGAAGATATTTCTTTACAGGTTTGCAGGCTTTCCTTCAACTAACAGAAGTCTACGGTGAACATTAAAAACATGCAAATTAACTCCCCTTTCCCCCAATTCATGTGCCCAGTCCACAGCAGTTAGCTTAGGGTTTTTATTTACTTCTCCTGAGGAGAAAATGTTCACCACTTGGCACTGTTTTTTTTTTTTTCTTTCTTTCTTGCCACAGTTCCCCGTTTTCTCCAATGAAATTGATCCAGTTCGTTTGTACCATTGAATAATTCTATTTATAGTGCCTACACCGACACCAAATTTAGAAGCTAACTCTCTTTGTGTTATAGAAGTATTTCGAGATAATCCAATGAAAAAATAGGCATTACCACCACCTCAAGAATCCTCCAAAGTGACTCACTACAAAATAAATACTGGTACCACTTTTATCCACAACAACTGCCACACAAATATTAAGAACTGGACTAATAGCCACTATCTGGAAATAAACTCTTGAAAATCACCAGAGCCATCATAACTGGTCCTAATAAACTGCATGCTAAATAATAAATCATATATATCCACCACCGAGTTCACTAGAATGCCAAAAACATTTAGAGATTTGGTACAGAATCTTGGAGTAATGCTTGACAGCTATGTGATTTGATCAGAATAAAAAAAATTCAATGAGTCCTATTTTCACCGAGTCCTCTAAATAGGATGAAGGGTTTTCTATCAAAAACAAAGAGAACTGACAGTTCAAAAGTCTAATGTTCTTGATTATGGTGACATATACATCAAAATAACATGAACATTTCATTGTTCAGTATAACAAGCCTGTGATACCTCACTTGATTCACTTTAAATGTTCCAGTCCAGTTCCTCACATACTATTTTCTCCAACAGTAAACATGGTTAAGATTGACAGAATGATGTAAATACTGTGTGTTTTTCATCTCCATAATATCCTGCAAGCAATGAAACCAACCATTCCAGTAGAAACTTTAAATACATCTCTTCCTTTCCAGCAGTTCTCTCAAGGTCTTGTCCCTCACCAACCAACCATAATAGCATAAACAGTAAATCATTTTACCCCGTGGTGGTGGTGGTGGTGGTGGTGGTGGTGGTAGGGATTATAGTTTTAAGAGGAAGTACAACTGGGCAACCATCCTCTATTAACAATAATCAGAGAGTAAAAGTGGAAGGGATCAGACACTTTAAAAAATGAAGGCTTTGGGCAAAGAAAGACAAGAGTCACGAAGGGCGTGAAAATGAAAGACTCTCTACGCCTCAAAACCCAACACTGTCAGGGTTGAAAAAAATCAAGAGTTGACCAAGGGAGACTGGACTGTTTAGATGAAGTGAGAAGCCCAGTACAAGCAAGTGGAAGCAATGCTAGGACTCAGCCAAGGGTCCTGCAGTTGCTAACCCATGCTCCCAAGCTAGGAGCCCCTGGCGCTTTATGCTGTGGTAGTAAGTTCCTCAAATTTCATCCTACCTGAAACAGGAGGCAATTTAAATTAAAGTGTCTGAAGTGATATTTAAAATTAACCATATAATATGAGATTAACAAATATAAATTACAACTGCAAAATGAATATTGATTTTATATTTACTTACCAATTGTGATAAAAAAAACCCAGTTGAGATTCAGTAAGATAAATTTAGTAATATTAATTAAGAAATAATACATTTTTAACTAATGTTTATGGGTATAATAGTGTATGATGATGTTGTGTCATATGGATTGGTATGATAGCATGTTTCACAGCCTGAGTCATACCATTTTATTGCTTCTTACTTAAAAGGCCACTAATGACAAAACTTACCAAAAACATAGAACATGAAATAATTTGGAAAATGTTATACTCCATAAACAATGATAACTAATGCTTTCACTGAGTGAGTTGGCCGTGAGGTTAGTGTCACGCAGCTACAAGCTTGCATTCGGGAGATAGTAGGTTCAAATCCCACTGTCAGCGGCCCTGAAGGTGGTTTTCCGTGGTTTCCCATTTTCTCACCAGGAAAATGCTAGGGCTGTGCCTTAATGAAGGTCACAGCCACTTCCTTCCCATTCCTAGCCCTTTCTTCTCCTTTCGTTGCTGTAAGACCTATTTGTGTCGGTGCGACATGAAGGCAAATGGTAAAGAAATAAAACTAATTTTTTCTTCCCTTTAAGTGTGTGTGTTTAGTATCCGTATAAATAATATTGAATGTGAGAGGATGATTTTCAAGTTCTTTTATTACTTACAGATGCAGATACAGGACATGCAGTACATTTGCTTTGACTGCATATTATTTATAAACGTCAGACTGAGGAACAGTATGGAAGATACCCTTGCCAGAAACCATGAGAGGACTGGGCGATCCAGAAATGGGTTCCGGCGCTGAGAGGTAAGAGGGATTACTATGATCTTGTTGGACCATGAGTCAACTCTGAGTTGCATTCAATCATGACATAGAGATAACACCATTTTCTTTTTTAGGTCCTCATGTAATAAAATTGTATATATATATAAAATAACTTGTCCTGACTGACTGACTGACTGCCAATGGCCGTAGCCGTGTTGAAACACCGGATCCCGTGAGATCTCTGAAGTTAAGTAACATTGGGCGTGGTCAAGATTTGGATGGGTTGTCACGCGCTGTTGATGGGGGTTAAGGGAATGGAGTTGCGGAAAGGAACTGGCCACCCTACCGTACGTAAACTCCAGCTCAGGCACACCTCTGCGGAGGTTCGCACCTGCCTTCGGGCAGAATACACCCTTACCTTACCTTACTGATTGACTGATTCATCATCGCCGAGCCAAAACTACTGGATGTAAAAAAATAAAATTTTGGGGATACACTCATATTAACATGTAGGTGCTCGCTAAAGGAGGATTTTTAGATATTCCGTCATTAAGGGGGTGAAAAGGGGGGGTTAATTTTTAAAATGAGGATATCTATATCTCAAAAACTTAAAAGTTTACAGACATAAAAATTTGTTATTTGGAATCTCTTCTAAAAATAAAGAAACATGTATTTTTTTGTTTTTGGAAAACCCCATTAAGGGGGGTGAAAAAGGGGGGGAAAGGGGTTGAACACCTTTCATGAGGAGACTTATATCTCAAAAACTGAAGATGTTACCGACATGAAAATTGAAATTTGGAATCTCCTTTGAAAATGAAGAAACACGTATTTTTGGGTTTTTGGATAATCCGATGAATAGTGGGTGAACAGGAGTGACAAACGGGGTGAATTTAAAAAAAGACTATATCTGCAAATTATCTGAAGACATGTCCGACTCGTTGGCTGAATGGTCAGCATACTGGTCTTCGGTTCAGAGGGTCCCGGGTTCGATTCCCGGCCGGGTCGGGGATTTTAACCTTAATTGGTTAATTCCAATGGCCTGGGGGCTGGGTGTTTGTGCTGTCCCCAACATCCCTGCAACTCACACACCACACATAACACTATCCTCCACCACAAACAACACGCAGTTACCTACAAATGGCAGATGCCGCCCACCCTCATCGGAGGGTCTGCCTTACAAGGGCTGCACTCGGCTAGAAATAGCCACACGAAATTATTATTATTATCTCAAGACATGTAACTTATTACAGATCTGAAAACTGGTGTTTGGAATTTCCTGTAAAAGTAAGGAAACATAAATATTTTTTTGGAAAATCCACTTAGGGAGAACTGAAAAAGGGGGTGAATTTTAAAAATTAGCGTATCTACAGTCTATCTAAAAAATTTAACATTATCAGACGTGAAAATTGGTATTTGGAATCTCCTTTGAAAATCAGGAAACACGTATTCTTTGGTTTTCGGCAAAAGCCTTTAATGGGGGATGGGGGGTGAAAGAATTGAAAAAATAGTTGAATTATTTGCATGAGAATATACCTACCTACCAAAAAACTAAAGATGTTACAAACGTGGAAACTGGTATTTGGAATCTCCTTTTAAAATAAAGAAACACGCATTTGGTGAGGGAATCAACTTCTAAGGGGGGTTGGGATGAAAACGGAGATGAATTCTTTTTACGAGGATACATATATCTCAAAAAAGGAAGATGTTACAGTCGTGATAGTTGGTATTTGGAAGTTCTTTTAAAGAAACGGGTACTGTTTGTTTTTGGAAAATCAACTTGAGTGGGGAGTGTGAAAGGAAGTAAAAAAAATTGAATTATTTTTCTGGAGAAAATTATATCTCAAAATTGAAGGTTACAGACGTGGAAATTGGTATTTGGAATCCCCTTTAAAAATAAAGAAACACGCATTTTCTTGGGTAGGGGAAACTAACTTAACGGGCGGGGGTGGAGTGAAAAAAAGAGTTGAATTCTCTACACGAGGATACTTATATATCAAAAACGGAAGATTTTACAGACATGAAAATTTGTATTTGGAATTTTCTTTCAAAGTAAAGAAACATACATTCTTTTGTCTTTCGAAAATCCACTTAAGGGGTGAATTAATTAAAAAATTAGTTGAATTCTTTGTATGAGGATACTTATATCTCAAAAACTGAAGATGTTACCAACGTGAAAATTAGTATTTGGAATTTCCTTTAAAAATAAAGAAACTTGGGGGCTGGGGCGGTGAGAAAGTAGTTTAATTCCTTTTTATGAGGGAACATATATATCTAAATTGAACATGTTACAGTCGTGATAATTGACATTTGGAAGTTCCTTTATAAATAAAGGGGGCTGGGGAGGGTGAAGAAAGTGAAAAATTTCAATACTTTTTATGGAGAAACTTTTATCTCAAAAACTTAATGTTACACACGTGAAAATTAGTATTTGGAATCTCCTTTAAAAATAAAGAAACAAGCATTTGTTTTTCTCGGAAAGTCGAGTTAAGGGGTGTGGGGTTGAAAATAAGTAAATAAGGAGCTGAAATATGTTTATGAGGATACTTTATGTTAAAATCTGAAGCTGTTGCGGACGAGAAAGTTTTTTTTGAATTTCTTTCCAAAATAAACATATATTTTTTGTCTTCAGAAAGTCCACATAAGGTGGGAGAGGGGTGGAAATAAGTGAAGATGAAGAAGTTGAATTATTTTTATGAGTATACATTTATCTCAAAAACTGAAGGTGTTACAGACGTACAGACATGAAAACTGGTATTTGGAATCTCCTTTAAAAATAATGAAACAAGTATTTTTTGTTTTTGGTAAATCCATGTAAGGGCTGAAAAGAATTGGAAAAGCGGGAGAAGTTTTTAAATGAGTACCGGTATATCTACATTACATGTCAAAAACGTAAGATGTTAGAGACAAAAAATTTGGTGTCTGGAAAGTCCTTTAAAAATACAGGAGCATGTGCCTTTTTGTTTTCGGAGAAAGCACTTAACGGGGGTTGAAAAGAAGTGAAAAATAGTTTAATTGTTTTTTATGAGGATACTTATATCTTAAAAACTGACGATGTTACAGATGTGAAAATTGGTATTTAGAATCTCCTTTAAAAATAAAGGAACATGTATTTTGGTTTTCGGTAAATACACTTAGAGGGGGTGGGGGTGGGGGAAGGACTGATCAGAGTGGGGGGTGTGAATTCTTTTTATGGGGATACTTATGTATATCTCCAAAACTGAAGATGTTACACATATGGGAATAGATATTTGGAATCTCCTTTAAAATAAAGAAACATGTATTTATTTTTTCGACTTGAGAGAGGACTGTTTCTCACATGTACAGTTCTATGTCGTATGGACGTCTTAGCCCCAAAAGTTAATACCACAAACATGGTTTACAAAGAATTTCTTACGTAAATGAAATTAAATTTTTGGGTGAGTTTTTATACTTTAGGAATTTTCAGATAATGTCTTATTACAATGTCGAGGAACAATTACTTTGATTGAATTTCAAAATCCATGCGAGCGAAGCCACGGGTAATTACTAGTTGTTTAGTAAATGAAGTTCAGCCCAGGAAGGTTGACTTCTCTGTTGTTTCAACAGGTATCAAAACATCCTCAAAACAAGATTTTTCAGTATGCCTGATTCTGAAAAGAACTCTTATACAATAGGTTGTGTTAATCTCTTGATGCACAAGCAAAGCTGAAAACTAGTCATAATATACCTGGTGAATCACCTCAAATTAGTACCAGGAATATTTCTGAAATGAAATTTGCAATTGATGAGCTGCTTTCACACAATGGAAGTACAAACAGGGGCTTACAAATATAGAAATATAGTCCACACACAGTGCTTCTACCAACGAACAGAAGCAGGTAAGAGGAGATTACTATGATCTTGAACCACGAGTCAGTTATGAATTGCATTCAGTCATGAGATAGAGATAATACTGTTTTCCTTTTTAGGTCCTCATGTAAGTAAAATATTTTTTAAAAATATTGTAATGAAGAATCAATTGCATATACAGTATTAAAAATATTTGCAATGGTAGTTTTACTGTAGATTCAGCCAGTAGAAAGGACTAGAATTTGATTTCTGTGATTTCTAGTAAGAAGTTTGTGTTCTTTAAATGTACAAATATCTACTGAATCAAAGAAAATAAAAGTATACAAAATTAAAATCACATTTCGTTTTTCCTTGCATGATCCTAATGCAAATAGTTAATATTGTCAATTGAGTCTTTGAATATTCTGTTTTATTATAAGTGTCACTTCTAGGGAATATATGTCTACAACAGCTACATTTGTACTTCTACCAGTTTTGCTCAAATGATGGCTGTTAACTACTTTACATGCTTTCAGTCTTTCATGCAAAAATCCCTGCACATGATGCATTTCAGAAGAAACGTCAGTACAGGTTGTTCCAATACAGAGTTTCATGCCTTCTAATGCAGACGGTATGCCCAAGTAGAAAAGATCTTTAAGCTTTCCCAACAGCAAAGAATTGATTAGTGTCGAGTTGGAATAAAAGGCCACCCAGCTAAAAGTCTATCAAACCAGAAATATTTGGTGAAGACAGTGCTATGCTACAACATTAATTTAATTTTCCCTTCCAGTTACTGATTTGTTTCTGGAATGTTTATAAGATGTTACACATCTTGCTTCCTTTAGCTGATTACAGAGTTTCACAAACAGATATCAGGATGGTAGACATCTGTCTAGATATCAGTTAGCGTTCATACTGCAAGAATGTAGGGCCTACAGCATTCTTTTGACATTTTCAATTCACTAGGATCATGCTGGCTGTTTCAACATTTGGAATACCACGGTCTCTAACACATCCAGCACGAGTTACTTTTAGGCAATATCATAGAGTAGGTACTGATTAGGAAGTCTTGATTTAATCCATATAAAGGAAAACAAAACAAAATATTAACATAATGGTACGCTAGACACCCCCACTGTTCAAATAGAGCAGTGAACCCTCAAAGATAAAAAATGACATTATTTCATTACCTATTTATGCCAATATATTTTTGACTTCTTACAACCTCAGCTAGTTATCTTAGTGTCAACTAGCATTTAAAAAAAAACATATTTTGTGCTAGAAAATCACTTTGTTTCACTGCTGGAAGCTCTGTATGGGATACAGTAGTGAGCACCTGTCTGTATTCCTATTCTGTAAAAGCAGAGCATCAATTGCACATAACAGAAATATTTGCAGTGGTATTTTTAGGTAATTCACCTCAGAGAAAGGAGCAAGGTCTGATCTCTTTCATTCAGTTCTGACAAATATACCTCATAGTTCATTTATCTCGATCAGATTCAATGCTGTGTGGGTGCTGGGCCAGTAGAACTAGGGAAGATCCAAGCTCAAACTACATCTCCCTGAGGCTGCAAGATGACTGTCAATAATTTCAGATCGGATCAGATCAAATCATGGTGAAATACATGATAAATTACTGTAGGTAATTTTTTTTATCAGTTCAATACACTTAAAGCCCTGCTTCTCTCCATAATGTGAGGGCAGATACATAAAATATGTTGCCTCTTTGTCTGTATTTTTCCCATGGGAGTGAATTTCACTGAGCCATCCTGACAGTCTATTTCTCTATACATTCATAACGTGTGTATGGTTCGTGGTGTGGGTTACTGTAGTTACGTCCTAGTTTGCGAATCATATGCAACAACTGAGTGGCCTAGTAAGTGGCTGTGAGCTTGCATCTGGGAGATAGTGGGTTCGAATCCCACTGTCGGCAGCCCTGAAGATGGTTTTCCGTGGTTTCCCATTATCACACCAGGCAAATGCTGGGGCTGTACCTTAATTAAGGCCATGGCCGCTTCCTTCCAGCTCCTAGGCCTATCCTATCCCATCGTCGCCATAAGATCGATCTGTGTCGGTGCGACGTAAAGCCCGTAGCAAAAAAAAAAAGTGGTTCTGAGAGTCGGGGCACTATTGCACACAACATAGTTTTTGTTCGCCACATAAATGAGTGAATGATGTGGGTATATTTAGCAGTTGGAGGAGTTCGGACAAGAATTGTCTCAGTCTATTTACCATGCGAGGGTGCAATTGAGGATGAAGTTCACAAGTCTTATGAAGTACTAAGGGCCGGTCCTACCACCAACTGGTAAAGTAGCGCGTAATTTGCCCTCCGCGTAAAAGGATGTTTCCGTCCGACCACTCCCAGGTAGCGCTATCGGCAGCATAAATCGTCGTTACCCGGCGCGTAATTTCTCGGCCACTTCGAGGGCCCGATAAGACTTTACCTGCCGGGCAAGTTCTGAGAGCTGAACATTATTAGCTGTATTTCTGGTGATATGCAACTCAAATTAGCTTAGTATACTGAAAAAAAGCAGTATACTGTAACAGTGATCGACATTGTATTGCAGGATTTTGAACATTAATGCTTCCCTTTAGTTGCAACGGTCACACCAGCCTCTCGCATCGGTAGCGCAGGGAACACATTTTATACGTCAAGCTTTCGTAAAGAAACTCTAAAAGGATGTAAAATCAAAATCTATTTGGAAATCATTTCAAATGGGCTTTAATTTTCTACTTTTTCAGTTTTCGGACACGAGATATATATTACTGTATGTATCCTACCTAACCCAAGCGTTTTCGTAGTGTAATGGTTAACACGTTCGCTTCGTAATACGAAGTGTGCATGTTCGAGTCTTTATTATGACGAATCTTTTTTATTTCCATTATTAGCGTTGTGTTAATCTGTATGCCTCTTTTCATACGTTCTTATCACAATAGCAAGTGATGTTATTATTAATAGCACATAGGACTGTCGCCCAGGTAGCAGATTCCCTATTAGTTGTTTACATAGGCTTGTAAATTATTTCGAAGAAATTGGAAAATATTCCATTCCCGAATTCCTCTTCCTATGAATGGATATTTATCCCGATTAGTTCTTTACATTTACAGTACCTTCCAACTTTATCTTCATAAAGTTAAAAATTAAAATGAAATGCTTTATCAATAAATGGAAGCATCTGGAACTAAACGAGGTCACAGAACTAGTTGCAAATAGAGCATCGCGGAGATACTTAATCAATTCACAGAAGCCTGCAGATAGAATGCTCAAAGGCAATAAGTCCGTAAAGAAGATGTGTGTGTATATACGTATATGGAAGTGCGTAAAAGAGAGTTAAGAACAACGGCAGGGAACGAAAATACACTTTAAAATGTAAATTAGAAATACGATGAAAACCTGCGTACCTTCTATTACGGAGCGAGCGACGACCAGTCTACTATAAGAATACCTTTCAAAAACGCTGCCTTGCATGACAGGTTATAACTGGCGTAAGAAAATGTAATCTCGAGATTTTAATCCCAATTAGGTATTGATATTGAAGATCATAGATTAAAATCACGAAAGCTTGACATGAATCGTTGTCCATAACTCTTAAGACTCCCCTTATTAGGCTTTTTGGTGATAATCAGCAGACGCAAGCACAGGGAAATAAGACAATCGAAATGGGTTTCATGCATCTGACGATAGATAGCACCACACTCGAAAGCGAGAAATCGCTGAAAATCAGTCTAGCCAACCTCGTATATCGGTGTCTAGCTCCGGGTAGCTACCTAGCGCTTGCGCGGAGGTGGTTGGACGCAAGCCAAAGTACCAGCCGATTTACACCTCCAGGTAGTTTACCTCCCGGGCAGCTGCCAGCCACTTTACCAGCAGATGGTAGAACCGGCCCTAAGTCACATAGTAGTTGGGGTCAACAGCAAGGATAGGATAGGGCTAATGGGTGATTTCAATGCAAGAGTTGGAAACAGAACTGAAGGATATGAGAAGGTGATGAAAATTTGGGGAAGATATGGAAGCTAATAGGAATGGGAAGCATTTACTGGATTTCTGTGCTACTATGGGATTAGCTATTCACCGCTACACATGGGAGAGTAGGGGCACCAGAACAGTAATAGACTACATTGTGACCTACTTTGAATTCAAGAAATCTGTTAGGAATATGCGGGTATTATGGGGATTTTGATGATACAGACCATTATCTGATCTGTAGTGAACTAATTGAGTCGTCTATTTGCAAAACCGGCCATCTCCAAATGGTTATATTTTTCAGGAGACCGAAAAAATGTATAAAATCTAAATAAAGAGGTTTGGAATTATTTGTATTTGTTTTATCACTTATAAATAACATAGTAATGAATGTCAGAATGCCAATATTTTATTCATATAATTATTTGAAATATTTAAAGTTCAAAGTTGGAGATGGCCGGGTTTGCACCAACCTAAAGAAACTGAAGGAATGAAAATATACAAAAAATGCCTTATTTAAAAGTTAACTTAAAAAATCAATGCAGTATAAAAAGCCAATATATTTACACAAAATGAACCACAATTAAATTTTAAAAAATTAAACTTAAAAAACATTAAACATCTACACTGTGCTCACATCCATCTCCCTCATCTTCTGGGTTGTTTTGTGGAAGGTTATTGTTATCAATGAGTTCTTTGTAAAACTTAAGCACTTCAAGATTTCTCTACTGGGTCCCAAAATGTTTAGTCAATAGAGATTCAACATCTTTTGCCTTATATTGTTTATTATTTTACCAGCATGTATAACTTTTGGATTCATCATCAAAACATTTTTGCCTTTCTTACAAACGCCTAATTTTGTTCCTAATACCAATATAATGGTCCGTTATTGGACATTATAAATTTTCCAGCTAACTCATTCTTGGTTGCCTGAGTTAGCTGGAAAATTTATAATGTCCAATAACGGACCATTATATTGGTATTATAAATTTACTCATTCAGGACAATTATTTCATGTTCCCTATGGGAATCAACATCTATATCATAATTTTGTTCCAACGTCTATGCCATAGTTGGGTTCACCTTGAATTAACACTGAATTGCCTCCTTTTGATTTGGTCAAAATAACCCTTTTTGCAGCAGAAAATTTGAAGTGCCATCTCCCTGTAGGCTTGAAAATAGAAATACATTCTGTTTTCCAGTCAAAGTCGGGAACATTGTCATCTTTTCCTAGATGAAATAATTTGCCATACTGAGAAAGAACATTATGAAATTCCTCAGGTTGTATTAAAGTTTCTATTTTCTTTGTTTGTTTTTTAATGAGCCCGAAAACTCTATCGGATGATAAAAATGAATGGCCTGTCACAGGGAAAATTAACTCAATTTTCTTAATGCTTTTAGGTGCCTTTGTGACAAACCAAAAGGAGAGCATTGATATCATAACAGAACTTTTGTTCTGCCTGCCACATCCATCAGCAAAACACCTTATAAAAGAAACATTAGACATATCAGTAGTATTTAGCTTATGATAAAGCGCTGATGCTATTTCATTGCCTTTTTCTGGCTCTTTCAGGTGTCGCTTCATCAACCTTAGTGTCCATTTTACCCAATATAATTGTAATAGCTACACAGTTCTATGATAAAAAACACAACTTTCCTTACAACAGAACTACAACACCTACAATAGTCACCATGAATCAGCTGTTCCTTCCCGCACAATTGCTGCGATTGCTCTGCCCTCTAGCGTTAGAGGTGATGGCCAGTATTGCAACTCATAACCATACGCAGACGGCCGTGTTTGCAATTAACTCCAATTTTTGATGAAGTAAATAAGCTGGATGGAGGCCGAGCTTGCAGCTAATAGTTTGCTACCTTATGTAAAAGTGGACAGAGAACACATTCAGCACAAAAAGTGGATTTCAACTTTTTGGGAGATGGCCGGTTTTGCAATTAGATGACTCAAGTATCTCTAGGCCAAGGATAAAGAAGGTGAAATCTGTCAGCAGACGAATAAGGGTAGGGAATCTCCAGGGCGAGGAAATTAGACAGAATTGCATGGATGTGATTAGTGAAATATTCCAAACAATGGACAGTAAACAGGTTCAGGATACAGAAAGATAATGGGTGGTATAAAGGGATGCTGTAGTAGAAACAGCAAACTTCTTGGTGGAATGATAAGGTGAGGGCAACTTGTAAACGTAAAAGGAAGACACATCAGAAATGGCTCCAAACAAGGACTGACGCAGACAGGTAATTTTATGTAGATGAAAGAAACAGAGCAAAACAAATAGTTATTGAATCCAAGAAGAAGTCATGGGAAGATTGTGGTAATAACCTGGAAAGGCTAGGTCAAGCAACAGTGAAACCATTCTGGACAATAATAAAGAATCTTAGGAAGGGAGGCCAAAAGGAAATGTGTAGTGTTCTGGGTAAATCAGGTGAACTCACACTAGATCCCAGGAAATCACTGACCATGTGGAAGGAATATTTTGAAAATCATTTCAACGTAACAGGAAATCCTTCTGTTGATGTTGCTAACAACTGAGCTCATGGGGAGAAGGACAGTGATGTTAGTGAAATTAGGCTTGATGAAGTGGAAAGGATGATAAATAAATGTTATTGTCATAAAGCAGTAGGAATAGATGAAATTAGACCTGAAATGGTGAAATATAGTTGGAAGGCAGGGATGAAATGGGCTCACAGACTAAGAAGATTTGCATGGAATGTTAGTAAGCTACCGTCTGATGGGGTAGGAGCAGTAATTGCACCAATCTATAAGGAAAGGAACAGGGAGGATTGCAACAACTAATGAGGTATTTCATTGATCAGTACACCAGGCAAGGTGTTCACTGATATTTTGGAAAGGAGGGTGCGATCAATGGTCGAAAGTAAGTTGGATGAAAACCAGTGTGGTTTCAGACCAGAGAGGTGCTGTCAGGATCAGATTTTCAGTAAGTGCCAGGTAAATGAAAAATGCTACAAGCGGAATACACATTTATCTTCATGTTTCATAGATCTACGAGGGCAGATCAGAAAATAAGTTGCACTTCCCAGTTATGGCCATTTATTACACCACCTATACAACAGCAGCACGACTATAAGGACATACACTGTAACGTCACTTTTCCACATAGTTTCCAAGAGACTCCAAACATTTCTGCGAACGCACAACCAACTTGTCGATGCCGGATGCATAGAAATTTCCTCCAGCGTTCTGCAACCACTCAGAGACAGCGGCCTGCACCTCCTCATCGGTCTGGAAACGTCGACCACCGAGCTCCGTTTTGAGCTTACCGAACAGATGAAAGTCACATGGCGCTAGGTCGGGACTGTAGGGTGGATGTTGCCAGACCTCCCACTTGAAACGCTGCAGCAGTTCTCTCGTTTGGCGGGCCTTGTGAGGTGTTGCGTTATCGTGCAACAAAATCACACCGGCACTCAATTTCCCCTGGTGCTTCTCTTCAATTGCTTTATGCAACTGGTGCAACGTTTGACAATATGACGCCGCATTGATCGTCGTTCCTTTCAGAATGAATTCCACGTGCAGCAAACCCTCCATGTCAAAGAACACTGTCGCCATAACCTTACCGGCTGAAGGCTGAACCTTGGCCTTCTTTCGTTGCGGTGATGAGGGGTGCGCCCATTCCATTGATGTTCGCTTCATTTCGGGGGTGAAGTGGTGGACCCACGTTTCGTCGCCTGTGACAATTCGCCTCAGAAACCCGTTGCCGTCTGCGGCATAGCGTTGCAAAAATGCCAGGGAGGATTGGAAACGTTGTCCCTTGTGCTCATTGGTGAGAACACGTGGGACCCATCTTTGACACAGCTTATGATATCCAAGGTTCTCGTGAATAATGGTGAATACACTGCCATACGACATGTTCAGCTGCGTCGCGATTTCTCTCAGTTTAATGCGCCGGTTCTGTCTAATGATCGCATTCACCCTGTTGACCTTTGCACGGGTCCTGGACGTTGCGGGCCTGCCTTTGTGATGGTTGTACGTGATATCCGTGCGAATTGCTGACATCACTTTACAATACCTTACCGGGAAATGGCCCGCTCCCCATACACAGCACTAATTTCACGATGATTGTCCATGCAATTCTTCCCTTTGGCCCATAGGAATCGGATTGTCGCACGCACCTCATATTTGGAGTGAACGTCCAGTTGACGCGCCATTGCATTTGGCCGCTATTAACACAATACTAGGCGAGACACCACAGCAACCTGCCTAACAGACATGTGGGCAGTGTCTGTCCCTTTCTCCGCTGTGCCCACGTTTGCGACACACAGCACGCTGCTGCGGCGCATTAGTGCAACTAACCTTTTGATCCACCTACGTAGAAAAGGCATATGACAGAGTACCTAGGTAAAAGGTGTTAGCTATAATGAGGAATTATGGGATTAAGGGTAGATTATTAAAAGCAATCAAAGGTATTTATGTTGACAATTGGGCTACAGTGATAATTGCTGGTAGAATGAGTTCTTGGTTCAAGGTATTACATGGATTATACACCTTTACTGTTCACAGTTTACATGGATCATCTACTGAAAGGTATGAAGTGGCAGGAAGGTATTCAGTTAGGTGGAAATGTAGTAAACAGTTTGGACTATGCCAACAATTTGACCTTAAAGTCAGACTGTGCTGAAAGCCCGCAATTTAATATCTTGGTACTTGAAAATGAAAATTATATTTTTGAAGACTAAAGTGATGTCAGCTGGGAAAAAACCTAATTACTGAATGCCACATTCGGAATACAAAACTGGAATCGGTAGATAATTTCAGGTATTTAGGATGTGCAATCTATCAAGGATGGTAGTATAATAATAATAATAATAATAATAATAATAATAATAATAATAATAATAATAATAATAATAATAATAATAATAATAATATTAGCTTAACATTTCACTAACTAGGTACTTTTTTAACAGTTCTGAGATGCCAAGGTGTCAGAATTTAGTCCCACAGAAATTATTTTACGTGCCAGTAAATCTAATGACACGAGGCTGATGTATATGAGTGCCTTCAAATACCACCAGACTGAGCTAGAATCAAACCTACTATGTTGGGGTCAGAAGGCAAGCTCTTCAGCCGTATGAATCACAGTCCGCTGAGGGTAGTATAGTAAAGGAGAGATATAATCAAGGTGCAGCAAGGCTAATTCAGTGAACTCACAGTTGCGATGAACAGTATTCTGTAAGAAAGAAGTCAGCTTTGGATGAAATTATCTTTACACCAGTCTGTTTTCAGACCAACTTTGCTGTAGAGGGGTGAAAGCTCGGTGGACTCAGGATATCTTACTTGTAAGTTAGATGTAACGGTCATGAAAGTAGTGAGAATGGTCGCTGGTTTAAACAGGTGTGAATAATGGCATGAGGGTACTCAAAATGAGGAGATCAATATCCTACTAAATTAGTGATGAACTCAATGGATGAAGTTGTACGCTTAAACCGGCTTCCGTGGTGGGGTCATATGAGGCGAATGGAGGATGACAGGTTACCTAGGGGAGTAATTGTCTTGATCATGGACGGTAAGAGATGTAAAAGGGCGGCAAAGATGATGATATGTATGTATGTATTATCCGCACACTTTATCTTGGTGCATTTACACCCTAGTGCTGAATCGGTCGACCTCGACGATCTTCGAAATTCGTAATTGGCAACCTTTGAAACACAAACTATGAATCGCTTAAGCATCATTGTGCAACAGCTGGCGTACAATTTACGTACTAGTACTGTTGTTGTTTACACAACAAAGCCAAAGTATAGAATTCATGCTAGGAACAAAATTTGCATTGAGAAATGTTTTATAATGTTATATAATGTGTATGTGACATAGTTGTTGGCTTAAGATGATAACGGTTTAGAAATTTCATATCGATCGATCATATTCTCGATTCAATTCAGATTTCATTTTCATTCAGTTGGCAGCACCAGGCAGCACTATCGATACCGGGACAGCTCCCTCCTTACTCCTCACCACCGTACACAAATGCACCAAGATAAAGTGTGCGGATAATATGTATGTATGTATGTATGTATGTATGTATGTATGTATGTATGTATGTATGTATGTATGTATGTATGTATACACATTATGTTTTGTATTCTGTGAATATATTAATTGAAAATGCCCACCTTATGACTCAATACTTTACAGTTTGCTTGAATCTGTTGGAGTTTCTTTTCTTTATAACTGATGTGCCAATGATTGTTTCAGAGAGAAGGTTTGTTTTGGATATTTCTACCTGTATTATTGATAGTGAGATCTAACAGTACTGATATTCACCAAAATGTGTATTGCTCTTATGTAAGGCAAGAACCAAATTTTAAGATCAATCACCTGTTGGGTAGATTTCTGTTTTGACTCAACATCAAGTGGGAACTTTAACAGGAATGATCCTGATGTGAATGAAGCCATGAGCATAAACTGAATATGTATAAACTTGTGGAAGCCAGAAGATCAATGTGGGCTGTGTTTACAAAATGCTATGATTTGCTGTTACTGAAACAAATTCTGACAAAGTATGGTTACATTTGACTAAGGAAGAAGTAATGAGTATCAAATTATAAAAATACTGACAGTAAAATATTGAATGAGCTACTTAACAATCATTATACAAAAATGAATATGATAAAATACAGCTGTATTGTGATAAACTACAGTAGGTACATCTATTATTCTTAACAGTCTACCCTCCCGCAAAATTTATTACGAGTATTTGAGAACTTTCTAGGTTCTGGGAAGTCAAGCAACAGGAAATGTACACTGTGATAAACCGTCTCAGCTCTCACTTTTCCTTAAGAAAGAAAAAAATTACTCTTGCTAAGCTAATTTTCATAATTACAACAGAAGCTGGTGGAACAGAAGTTAAATTATGTGAACTAGAAAATATGAGGGCTGTTTTTTTTTTCAAGTTCCAACAGGCCATAAATAATAAATGTATTGAGATAACAAGATGATTTTATTACCAAAAGATTAGTACATTCTTACTTATTTTTCTACATAGTCACCATGAAGGTTGAGGCATTTGTCATAATGAGAGACCAACTTTCCTATACCCTCTGCAAAGAAGTCTGCCGCCAGTGAGCTTGGATAGGTCCTTACAGTGTCTTGAAGCTCTTCGTTGGTAGCGAAGCGTTGTCCACCTAACCACACCTTCACTTCTCGAAAGAGGTGATAGTCACTGGGTGCTAGGTCAGGACTGTAAGGTGGGTGGTCAAAGACTTCCCCCTTGAACTTTTCGCTGGGACCCAACGGGCACACAGTTTTCGGTATCCTAGCTTGGTGGTCACAATTTTGTACAGGGAAGACCGTGAAATGTCTGGAAATTTTGTGGAAAGTTCACTAATCGTAAACCTTCGCGTCTTCCGGATCACTTGGTTAACTCTATCAACCAAACTTGCAGTAGCGACCGACTTGCATCCTTGACCACCTTCAGCATGGACATCTGTTCGACCTTTGGCAAATTTCTTACAACATTTTCTCACAGCACTGTCACTCATACAGTGTTTACTGTACACTTCACTCATCCTGCGATGAATTTCAGCAGCAATGCATCCTTCAGCTTGAAGGAAACAAAGCACACTTCGCAACTCACAATTGGCGGGAGCATCAATCGTAGCGGCCATCGTTACTCGCCTGTAGCTCGGCGATGACTGAGGGACTGGAGCCAGCACTGGTGGCGCAATCGTACAATGCACAGATTCACTTCCTGCCACTACGCAATTTACGTTTAGAAACAAATAGAACTTGAAAAAGAAAACAGCCTTTGTCACTAACCACTTCTCTGGAGATACAAAAGTTGATGGAAACATCTGTGCACTCTGGAAGGAAGTTCATGAGAGCAAAGGGCATATTAGGGCATAGAATATGACTTTGATGAAAAAGAAGGATATCTTAGTAAAAATTGGATCCTGCTATGTTTAAAACAGTGTCACATACCCTGAATATTTTGTCAGGCAGAGGTGCAGTGCTATCTTTGTGGGTAGAGGTACGATGTGTTGGTCTGTTCAAGAAGTTTTAAAGAAGATCAGAAGGATGAAGAACAAAGTGTAAAGGAATACAAGTATTCAGACCTGTGGGAAAAAAATTCTACTGTATTTCTGACTCTAATGGTGAAGATAATTGAGGAAAAAACATGAACGAATAACCTGAGCTGCTAATGACAGTGGATCATATGCTCTAAAAAAGTCTACTCTGCCTATCGGACTTGATCAATGGTTACCAAAATATTCTCTCATGCTCTATTCAGAGGTGTACCAGGCTGAATAGCTCAGACGGTAGAGTGATGTTGTTCTGAGCTGAAGTTGGCAGGTTTGAACCCAGCTCAGTCTGGTAGTATTTGAAGGTGCTCAAATATGTCAGCCTCGTGTCAGTAGATTTACTGACACATAAAATAACTCCTGTGGTATAAAATTCTGGCACCTCAGTGTCTCAAAAAACTGTAAAAAAGAAAAAGGGAAGGTAGTTCATGGGCTGTAAAACCAATAACATTTTATTTTTTCAGTGGTGCTAAATTGGTTTGGCAGTTCCACTGTATCAGGTGAAATTAATCTGTTTTATGGTAAATATAAGGTTCTAGTGCCCGACCAGTTTATGATTTTTGGTGTACAGTACTTGCTAGTCTTTAGATGGCCAAAGACACTGAACAAATATAAAATCTTTATCTCTGACTGTGGTGTCAATAGACCTGAAATTGAATACATTTCTAGGAGCTGAAGTTTATGGACTTTATGATGTTAATGCTTACTGGAATTATGTGTTGGTATGGAATTAGCAGTTGATAATTAATTATTCAAGCATAAGGCTATTTACTGCTACACAAGTGTTTGTACAGGCACCTTATCTGTAATAGACTATATTGGGTATCGTGAACCCGGAGCGAAATGCCTTCCGAGCCAGCCTGCTAAGAGCTTTGGAAAAGGAGGAGCAAGTGAGTAAGCAACAGAGGAAAACTTCGAGACGACATGCATACCAAAGCTAGAGCTGCCTGAGTTTCTGAAATTAAAGATTATTTTAAACACACAAACAGTTTGAGTTTTGTGTTTAATTTTCACAGGAGAGATTTGTTTCCTTTTCTTTTTTTTTGATAGTTGCTTTACGTCGCACCGACACAGACAGGTCTTATGGCGACAATGGGACAGGAAAGGGCTAGGAGTGGGAAGGAAGCGGCCGTGGCCTTAATTAAGGTACAGCCCCAGCATTTGCCTGGTGTGAAAATGGGAAACCACGGAAAACCATCTTCAAGGCTGCCGACAGTGGGGTTCGAACCAACTATCTCCCGAATACTGGATACTGGCCACACTTAAGCGACTGCAGCTATCGAGTTCGGTGAGAGATTTGTTAGATTGCACAAATTTTAAACTTGGTTCAAAGTTAAACCTTCTATATTGTAGGTTTAAACTGCTGTTTATATTCAGCCTTCTTGACATTTTATTAATGTATCTGTGATTTTCCTAGTAGAAGGTTAGTTTTGACTATCAGTACTGCAGTACTTAAATAGAAAACGTACTAAAATTAGAATGTATTATTAGCATTAGAAAAATGGAAGAATTTTTTGATTTCTTTGATTAAATAGGAAATAATTCTGATGTGCAACTGAGGTTATGAAGCCGCATTCCAACAAAAGTTTACAAATTTTGAAAATGGATGTAAGGGAGTTTTTTGATGGATTTATAATTCATAAGTGAACAGCAAATATTGTCTTGTATCAAAGAAGGATTCATTTAAAATGTCAACTGTACGAAATAATGCTATTTCGCTAGAAGCAATGATTCTGGTTGCTTTAAGATATTAACAACGGGGACAACAGACCTTAAATTGCAGTCTCCTTATAATATTATATAAAATACTGTTGGTGGCATGGATACTGTAATGTGAAGCATAAAAATATTCGTACATACGTTGTGTAATACATCCGCTCTCCATGTGGTGTGTGATGGCTGTGGCCATTAAAGCGTAAGGTCAGTATCGTCCAGAACCGTAATTAGACGGTTCGAATCCTGGTGGTCGAAAATAATTTTACCATCAGAACGTTGGCCGGCACGGTAGGAGAGGTGGCGGTATACAATTTCTCATGGCTAGATTGTGTGCTAAAAGCCTGGATTCAATCCAGAACCTCTCTGCCGTGTTTATATGGAGTGGGGGCATTGACGCTGTTGATGGTGATTCGTCCATCGGATGGCGACGCTAAGCTTTGAGTACAGCCCTTGGTGCTATTCAGGTAGCAGTAGGCTATGTCGACACTGGGGTTTACCCTTCCCGTTCATAATGATAATTTTGTTTCTACATCCCACTAACTACTTTTGACTGTTTTTGGAGACACCGAGGTGCCGGGATTTTGTCCCGCATGAGTTCTTTTATGTGCCAGTAAGTCTACCAACCATCTGACATATTTGAGCACCTTTAAATACCACCGGACTCAGCCAGGATTGAACCTACCAAGTTGGGTTCAGAAGGCCAGCGCCTCATCCGTCTGAGCCACTCAATACGGTGCCCCCTTCATACAATCATATATACTGTACTTCAATTATTTATGGGATCAGAAAAATAATAAAGTGTTTCATACTTGCTAGTAAACTAGTAATAAAATAAATTATAGTTAAGAATGTTTCATCCTAACTACTGCCAGCATACCAGCAATAGAAATATTAATGCTATAGGAGGAAGAATATTATGCATACAGTACTACATACTGCAAACTAGGTTATGTTATAAACGAGTGTAGAATCAAGTAATGCATCTCCAAATAATACATCCTTACTGGTCTGTCCGCTGGATCCAAGGTTTGCGAGATTGATCCCGACCGAGGGCGATGGATTTTAATAGAAGATAAATCTCGACCATGCTTTGAATTTGTTTACTTGAAATTCACATAAATGTTGATTTTCTGAGGAAAGGAATGTTGCTAAAAGACCAGGATTTTAATATTTCAACGTTCCCCTGTGTTCCATAAGACAATACAGACATCAAAAAACATGTATTAAGACCATGGTACTTGTTTATGGTAAAGCACGTTAAAGAATAATAAGAAATAAAAGTGCTCTCCAAGAAATTGTAGTCAACGATGGGTAAAATTATACGACACAACACTTCGCACAAATGTAAACTATTTATTTATCAGTAGAGCTAATATCCCGCTGAACTTCTATTTTATTCACTACGTACAACAGCATTAATTCGTCACAAACAGCTGATATTAATACAAAAATGTCAGTCATTGAATTACTTGGCTCTGATTGGCCAATTCCAATCGACCATGCTTTAGACTATTCTTTCAGTGCAGCTAACGCTGGCGCAGACTGGACATCATTAGTTTGAACAGGCGAGCTGTTGTTTAAACTAAACGAGTGTCACAAATTCGTGGAGAAAATGGATGCAGGTTTAAACTAGGTACTAAAGTTAAACGGGTTTAATTTATACCAGGTTTAACTCGGTTTGGAGAAAATGGCCCTTAGTGGTGGATTATCCAAAAATCCTCCCTTAGTGAGCTCCTACTCAGTCAGTCAGTCAGTCAGTCAGTCAGTCAGTCAGTCAGTCAGTCAGTCAGTCAGTCAGTCAGTCAGTCAGTCAGTCAGTCAGTCAGTCAGTCAGTCAGTCAGTCAGTCAGTCAGTCAGTCAGTCAGTCAGTCAGTCAGTCAGTCAGTCAGTCAGTCAGTCAGTCAGTCAGTCAGTCAGTCAGTCAGTCAGTCAGTCAGTCAGTCAGTCAGTCAGTCAGTCAGTCAGTCAGTCAGTCAGTCAGTCAGTCAGTCAGTCAGTCAGTCAGTCAGTCAGTCAGTCAGTCAGTCAGTCAGTCAGTCAGTCAGTCAGTCAGTCAGTCAGTCAGTCAGTCAGTCAGTCAGTCAGTCAGTCAGTCAGTCAGTCAGTCAGTCAGTCAGTCAGTCAGTCAGTCAGTCAGTCAGTCAGTCAGTCAGTCAGTCAGTCAGTCAGTCAGTCAGTCAGTCAGTCAGTCAGTCAGTCAGTCAGTCAGTCAGTCAGTCAGTCAGTCAGTCAGTCAGTCAGTCAGTCAGTCAGTCAGTCAGTCAGTCAGTCAGTCAGTCAGTCAGTCAGTCAGTCAGTCAGTCAGTCAGTCAGTCAGTCAGTCAGTCAGTCAGTCAGTCAGTCAGTCAGTCAGTCAGTCAGTCAGTCAGTCAGTCAGTCAGTCAGTCAGTCAGTCAGTCAGTCAGTCAGTCAGTCAGTCAGTCAGTCAGTCAGTCAGTCAGTCAGTCAGTCAGTCAGTCAGTCAGTCAGTCAGTCAGTCAGTCAGTCAGTCAGTCAGTCAGTCAGTCAGTCAGTCAGTCAGTCAGTCAGTCAGTCAGTCAGTCAGTCAGTCAGTCAGTCAGTCAGTCAGTCAGTCAGTCAGTCAGTCAGTCAGTCAGTCAGTCAGTCAGTCAGTCAGTCAGTCAGTCAGTCAGTCAGTCAGTCAGTCAGTCAGTCAGTCAGTCAGTCAGTCAGTCAGTCAGTCAGTCAGTCAGTCAGTCAGTCAGTCAGTCAGTCAGTCAGTCAGTCAGTCAGTCAGTCAGTCAGTCAGTCAGTCAGTCAGTCAGTCAGTCAGTCAGTCAGTCAGTCAGTCAGTCAGTCAGTCAGTCAGTCAGTCAGTCAGTCAGTCAGTCAGTCAGTCAGTCAGTCAGTCAGTCAGTCAGTCAGTCAGTCAGTCAGTCAGTCAGTCAGTCAGTCAGTCAGTCAGTCAGTCAGTCAGTCAGTCAGTCAGTCAGTCAGTCAGTCAGTCAGTCAGTCAGTCAGTCAGTCAGTCAGTCAGTCAGTCAGTCAGTCAGTCAGTCAGTCAGTCAGTCAGTCAGTCAGTCAGTCAGTCAGTCAGTCAGTCAGTCAGTCAGTCAGTCAGTCAGTCAGTCAGTCAGTCAGTCAGTCAGTCAGTCAGTCAGTCAGTCAGTCAGTCAGTCAGTCAGTCAGTCAGTCAGTCAGTCAGTCAGTCAGTCAGTCAGTCAGTCAGTCAGTCAGTCAGTCAGTCAGTCAGTCAGTCAGTCAGTCAGTCAGTCAGTCAGTCAGTCAGTCAGTCAGTCAGTCAGTCAGTCAGTCAGTCAGTCAGTCAGTCAGTCAGTCAGTCAGTCAGTCAGTCAGTCAGTCAGTCAGTCAGTCAGTCAGTCAGTCAGTCAGTCAGTCAGTCAGTCAGTCAGTCAGTCAGTCAGTCAGTCAGTCAGTCAGTCAGTCAGTCAGTCAGTCAGTCAGTCAGTCAGTCAGTCAGTCAGTCAGTCAGTCAGTCAGTCAGTCAGTCAGTCAGTCAGTCAGTCAGTCAGTCAGTCAGTCAGTCAGTCAGTCAGTCAGTCAGTCAGTCAGTCAGTCAGTCAGTCAGTCAGTCAGTCAGTCAGTCAGTCAGTCAGTCAGTCAGTCAGTCAGTCAGTCAGTCAGTCAGTCAGTCAGTCAGTCAGTCAGTCAGTCAGTCAGTCAGTCAGTCAGTCAGTCAGTCAGTCAGTCAGTCAGTCAGTCAGTCAGTCAGTCAGTCAGTCAGTCAGTCAGTCAGTCAGTCAGTCAGTCAGTCAGTCAGTCAGTCAGTCAGTCAGTCAGTCAGTCAGTCAGTCAGTCAGTCAGTCAGTCAGTCAGTCAGTCAGTCAGTCAGTCAGTCAGTCAGTCAGTCAGTCAGTCAGTCAGTCAGTCAGTCAGTCAGTCAGTCAGTCAGTCAGTCAGTCAGTCAGTCAGTCAGTCAGTCAGTCAGTCAGTCAGTCAGTCAGTCAGTCAGTCAGTCAGTCAGTCAGTCAGTCAGTCAGTCAGTCAGTCAGTCAGTCAGTCAGTCAGTCAGTCAGTCAGTCAGTCAGTCAGTCAGTCAGTCAGTCAGTCAGTCAGTCAGTCAGTCAGTCAGTCAGTCAGTCAGTCAGTCAGTCAGTCAGTCAGTCAGTCAGTCAGTCAGTCAGTCAGTCAGTCAGTCAGTCAGTCAGTCAGTCAGTCAGTCAGTCAGTCAGTCAGTCAGTCAGTCAGTCAGTCAGTCAGTCAGTCAGTCAGTCAGTCAGTCAGTCAGTCAGTCAGTCAGTCAGTCAGTCAGTCAGTCAGTCAGTCAGTCAGTCAGTCAGTCAGTCAGTCAGTCAGTCAGTCAGTCAGTCAGTCAGTCAGTCAGTCAGTCAGTCAGTCAGTCAGTCAGTCAGTCAGTCAGTCAGTCAGTCAGTCAGTCAGTCAGTCAGTCAGTCAGTCAGTCAGTCAGTCAGTCAGTCAGTCAGTCAGTCAGTCAGTCAGTCAGTCAGTCAGTCAGTCAGTCAGTCAGTCGGGACATGTTATTTTATATACTGTATATACTAGCAGTTACCCATGGCTTCACTCATGTTGATTTTGTAATTTGTTAAAAGAAATCATTCCTCAGTACTGTACTAAGGCATTATCTGAAAATCAATAAAGTATAAAAACTCACAAAAAAATTGAGTTTTATTTATCCCAGAAACTCTTTGTAAACCACGTCCATGGATTGCCTTTTAGAGCTAAGATGACCATGCGACATAGATTGCCTTTTAGAGCTAAGATGACCATGCGACATAGAACTGTACATGTGAGAAACAGTCTTCTCTCAAGTCGAAAACAAACAAAGAAACATGTTTCGTTATTTTTAAAAGAGATTCCAAATACCTATTTCCACGCCTGTAACATCTTCAGTTTCTGAGATATAAGTATTCCCATAAAAAGAATTCAACCCCTTTATCTGTCCTTCCCCCAAACCCACCCCACATAAGTAGATTTTCGAATACAAAAAAATACATGTTTCTTTATTTTTGAAGGAGATTCCAAACAC
This sequence comes from Anabrus simplex, assembly GCF_040414725.1. Lineage (NCBI taxonomy): Eukaryota > Metazoa > Arthropoda > Insecta > Orthoptera > Tettigoniidae > Anabrus > Anabrus simplex. The sequence goes on along the minus strand of NC_090266.1, from coordinate 739,057,969 downwards.
CAATTTTCACGTCTGTGACATGTTACGTTTTTTACATATACTGTAGATATACCAGTACTCATTTTAAAAATTCACCAGCTCTTTCAAATTTTTTCACCCTTTAAGTGGATTTTCCAAAAACAAAAAATACTTGTTTATTTATTTTTAAGGAGATACAAAATACCAACTTTCACATCTGTAACATCTTCAGTTTCTGAGATATAAGTATCCTCATAAACAGAATTCAACTCCTTTACTTATTTTCACCCTCCCCCATAAGTCGATTTTCTGAAAACAAAAAAATAACTGTTTCTTTATTTTTAATGGAGATTTGAAATACTAGTTTTCACGCCTGAAACATCTTTATTCTCTTTTAGATACAAGTATCCTAATACAAATAATTCAATTAATTTTTGAATTATTTCACCCCCTTAAGTAATTTTCTGAAAACAAACGAATACGTGTTTCTTTATTTTCAAAGGAGATTCCAAATAACAATTTTCTTGTCTGTAACATCTTTAGTTTTTAAGATATAAGTACCCTCATACAAAGAAAACAACTAAATTTTAAATTCATTCACTCCCCCCTTAATTGAATTTTCCCAAAACAAAAGAATACATATATCTTTACTTTAAAATAAGATTCCAAATACAAAAGTTTGTGTCTGTAACATCTTCAGTTTTTGAGATATAGCCTAAGTATCTTCATAAAAAAATCAACTCCTTTTTCACATCCTACCCCCCATTAAGTTGATTCACGTCCCCCCAAAAATGTGTGTTTATTTATTTTTAAAATAGATTCTAAATACAAATTTTTCTGTCTGTAACATTCAGTGTTTGAGATATAACTATCACCATAAAGGAAGTCAATTTCATTCACTTCCTTTCACCCTCCCCCTTAAGTGAATTTTCTGAAAACAAAATTATGTGTTTATTTATAAAGGAGCTTCCAAACATCAACTGTCACAACTGTAACATCTTCAGTTTTTGAGATATATGTATCCTCATAAAAATAATTCATCTCCTTTTTTCAACCCCCCTCCCCCAAGTTGATTTTCTCCCAAAAATGTTTGTTTCTTTATCATTAAAACAGATTCCAAATACCAATTTTCACGTCTTCACCTTCTAGTAGCGAAGTTTTCCATCTCTTATCTTCCAAGTTTTTTTCTGTTCTTGAAATTGCTTGTTACCTTGTTTTAAAAAAATGATCCCTTCTTTTTCAGTTTCCTTCAAATTCCATTGTGAGCATCCCATGTGGTTATAACATGCTTCATTTGTTACCTAATCAATGATTTATTTGTTATTATTTTATGTTCAAATTATATATTTTCTTTGCCTCATTATCTTCAGAATAATCATTCTTACAATATTATTTGTGCTGGTTGTGATGACACCATCCCACTATTATTAATTACCTATATTTTTCTCATCTTGTTATTTTACAGGTATCGAAGACCATCCATCCAAAAGAGCTGAAGAGCCATCTAATTCTGTGATAAGCAAGAAATAAAAGTAAACATTCCATTAATTTTGTACGTGTGTCAGTGATGCAACCCAGGAGTGGCAAATGGAAGATGCAGCCCATATTTATTTTATTGGAATTTTGAAATAATTTTGGGGGCTAAAGTCTTGCGGACCATATAAGTTTCAATTAGCCTTTATTAACATTAAAACATGCATTTTCCTGAAGTCTACTTCTTTGAGGTCATTTAACACTAATAGCAGTTTTGAATTGTATCTACCTAATTTCCCTGGTACCCTGAAAATAGCATATAGGAAGTTATCACACTTTCTAAATACATCAGTCTTCAAAAGAACTGTATTGTGAAGAATTGTACTAAACTATCCAGATTATTAAAATATTGAATTATGCAGCCTTACAAAAAAAAAAATTTTCAAAGGAATACTTTCATTGGACAGTTATTATAAATGTATATTGTTGGCACATTAATCTGGAAAATTATATTAGTCCCTAAATTGATAATTTAATTCGGGGTCCAAATCTTTCTCACAGCCACATCATTTTGTACAAAAGTAGCTTGACCACTCCTAGGTTAACATCAGTTTTTCTCAAGAAAATGCTTTGTCAGATAAATTATGTGCAGAAATTAGAAAGAGAAATAAAGTGAGTTCAAGTAATAAAAAAAAACACCATTGATTGTGATCATTATTTGCTAATTTGTCCTCACCCTAATGTTATATTTCCAGTTCCCTTTCCTTAGCAAGGTTCCTTTGCCATGGAGCCAGTTGCATTTTCACTGTGATGCTGTTAGTGCAATTCTTTTTTGATTCATTATATTCATTTGATGGTCTTATTTGTAGATAACCCATTGATCTAAACTGGTCATACAACAGCACCAAAATTAGAATATATCTTCTGCAGGCAAATTTTTGTTTTAGTCCATCCTGAAGTACATTACAATTTCCTAACAGTCTCTCTGTTATCCTTATGTTTACCTTTGTTCAAGATGGAAGAAAAGTTGAGCCTGAGGTAAAATGATTTCAAATTATCTTACTATATCTAGGATGATCAACTTTCCAAAATATTTTGTGTGAAGTCTCACAGTGTTTTTGAAAATAATGCTTTATTGCAATTGTTTGTGTCTGTAATAAAAATAGGTTGTCCTCGTAGACAACTGGAAAAAAGTCTGGGCTTCAACCCTGTTCTTCCTATTATACTGGACATTCAAAATTTTCATTCTAGTATTACTATAGGCATTTCTCAAGAATTGTTTATTATTTATGAGATGTTTGATGTATTACATATCATATTTTGTATACAGAACACCAATAGGAAAGAGATTATACAAAAGGCAATATTGAAGGCTCATGGATGTATTTTAAATATACTCCATGCAGCATTTGCAAAAAGCCAAAGTCCTACTAATAATTCTTCAGTACTATGCAATTTATGAAGCATTGCATTCTTTGACATAAACTCTCTTTCTTTCTTCACCTAATAGATATATTTCTTTGCATTTAGTACAATATCCATGGATGTAGAAGGATGTGTTATGCTTGAGCAACTTCCAGTTGGCCAGCTCTCCCTTTAAAAGGGATTGTAACAATGTTCCATGCAAATCAGGCTACATATATAATTTTATAATATGTTGTCTGAATGAGTGTATAATTATTGTGAACTTTGCACACTATTACCATTTTAGAAGAATGCTTCAAGATTGCTTTTGCAGTCAAAAAAAGCCTCTCATATATTAAAAAGAGGATCCTTTATTTGAAATGGTTTACATCTGTTTAATGTTAGTAGCAAACTAAGTACGTTATGGCGAATGAATGTCAGGATATGTGCTTCCAGAATTTTTCAATCAAATACATCTGAAGTTTCCAGAAAAGTCTCCTCTAAAGTGTGTTTTATTTGAAAGGATTCATAGGATCATATAAGTCTATTCATCTAATACTGAAAGTATTTTTGTTTTGATCTCTCTGATTGAAACTGTAGCTGTTGTTGTTGTAATAGTCTCTGCTTTCGTGTTAATTCTGTCTAGATGAGGTTTACGAGGCGAGTTAGGGTCGCGCAGCTGTGAGCTTCCATCTGGGAGATTGTGGGTTCAAAGCCCACGGTCGGCAGCCCTGAAGATAGTTTTCTGTGTTTTCCCATTTTCAGACCAGGCAAATGCTGGAGCTGTACCTTAATTAAGGCCACGACCACTTCCTTCCCACTTGTAGGCCTCTCCTGTTGGTTTGATGAAAAAAAAAAAAAAAAAAGAGGTTTGATATTTGTGAATTCACTGACCTTGAAACAATTGCATGTTTTGTGTTATGAAATTTCACATAGTGATTCTGAATCATTTTCATGAAATATATGTTCGCTGTGCAGTCTTGGAACGAGTGGGATGTTGGATGCCCAGAATGTTTCTGGAGATATTCCAGAGCTGTTATTACTGGTGTAGAAAATATGTCCTTCACTTGTTTCACATTAATTTTTTCTATGTTGTTCGGTCTTACATGTTTTCGAGTCAGATATCTAATAGGTTTTATCACTTGATTTGCTTGCAATTCATATTAATTCTTCACGTCAGAGCCACTTTTTGTGTCCTCTCCGTCAAACATGGGCTTCTCTAAGAATTTCAGTTCAGGTCATTTGGGTGAGTAATTTGCGGCATCAAAATCTTGCTATTGGAAATTCACTTCATCATATTAACGTTGGTCTTATGATTATTGGAAACTCGATGTACTGCAAGAAATCCACAAGTCTCAGTCTCTATGATTACAGATGGTGTCAAATTATACAGTTCCTTGCGCGAGATTCATTTGGTAAAGAAGTACGTGGCTGACAGTCTGTACTTAGTGCATAAACCCACTGTCATAAAACAAAGCAAATTATTGGCGAGAATTTCAGATTTGTTAACATTCTTGATGTTCTTAATTTTGGATATGGTATTATCTGGAACAGATGTAGTAACCAAAGTAACCAAAGAAAGTATCTAGCTTTTTGTCATATTCCAATTGTTGTTTTATTGCCATTTCATCCACTACCAAAGAACATATTCTTTCAGCCTCATTCAAACATTCAGATTCTAGGATTAATCTATTTTTCACAAGGTTTGTAACTCCTGTGTCACATGAAGTATCACCCAAATATCTGGACAATGTACTCTTAGAAGGCAACTTTAGCATATTTTTCCTAGCATACCTGTAACCTTTGGGTGATATGCATTCCCACACCATACTGTGTTTTACAGTGGATTTTATGCATCTGGGAGAGCATTTCTCGAAATTCACTATTTGCTCAAGAAGGAATTAAGACTTGTCATTTGAGGGATCTTGCTCGTCTGTTTTAATTATTTGTGACAAGGCTTTATGATAATTATTGTTATAATTCTCCAATTCCTGAATAATTTTATTTTGTTTTCAAAACGTGAAATTTTAGCCCACGCTCTCCACAATTTAAGTCACAATTTACTTTTTCTATTTTGAGTAGCTTCTTGACTTAAATGTCACACTGGATATCAATGGAACAATGACAGTAATCATTTTTGGGATACTCATGCAGGGAAACACCCAAGGTATTGCTTTCTTCACAGCTTGACTCAGTTGATTCATATTTCCTTTTCTTACCTGTGGCATTGACTGAATGTTTTATAATAGGTCTACATTCTGGTTTGATCTGTTTTGGGCTTTGTAATATATATAAGAAGGGAAAACAGAGGGAACAGCAGTATCCTGCAGTTTCTTAATTTTCAAACCAGGTTGATAGTTGGACTCACAAAAATGAAGCCTACATACCACAAAAGATCTAGAAATTAAATTGGGTCTGAAGTCTGCTCTTGATATTGCTTTAAGTATGTGTTCTCCAAGATCAGTTTGGTTGGGAAATTCATGAAATGATACTCCTCTCACTTTACTACTTTGGCTTGTGCAGCAAGGCACGCAGCCATACACCACTGCTATTGATAGAATGAAACCAATGAAAGCAAATATGTCACTATAGCTTTCTGTGAATTAGAAAACTAGATGAAAAGGGTATGCAGAACTCGAACGGTGCACGAGATACGAGCATGTCTTGTAATTACTCCTTTTAATTAATTACTGCCATGACATGCCATACCTTCTTATGATGAAATAAATCTTCTGTACATCCGCTAATACCAAAACTGAACACAATCTCACTAAACTACATAAAGAAACAACACTCAACACATTGCTTACTCCCCTCTCTCGTTCCTAACGTGCCTCCAGCGCGTGTCTACTCCATGCCGCTAGTGCCACAGCGTCCATACTAGCCCCTACGTGATGTTCTCCAAGAAGCACGCAAGCCACTGAAATGAGGTGGCTAAGAGATATACTAGAGGGCGATGGTATAGTACTCGACTTTGCCACGAGAAGGCCTTCGTTAGAGTAACGCAACATGGCAACACCTAGCATCTCGCTCTCTTAAAAATCAATTCCATTCTAGTTTTGTGCGGACAATAATGAAGATTTGTGTTTATAACAGCACTCAGAACAAAGAGCCTTTCAAGACTGTCAAATATCACTTACCACCTTGCTGTCAATAAGAACATTAATGTTATGACCTGAAGACACGGCATTGTAGCATTTCAAGATCCTAAGCCCAGATCCGACAACTGTAGGAATATGCTACTATGAAGAAATTTATCAGTCTTAACTTACGAGGGGAACCTGCCAAGTGTAAAAACCCAATTTCCCAGAAACTGCTCAGCGAAAGAGGGGTCGAAATAAGCGAACACGTGTTTCGGCTTACCCATAGACACTCGACAGTTTCCGAGAATATTATAGTTGAAGTTTCCGATGTCCTTTATGTACCATTTAGAACGTAACAAGTTCAACTGACATGGTGGCAGAGTGGCTATCGCAGCGGTTTTATAATTTTGCACCTCGTGTTCAAATCCTGATGAATTGTTTTGTTTCATTTATCTACTTTGGTCCTTCCACTGAAAAAACTGCACAAATGTTTCTTAACAAGTTTGTGGATACAAGGGCATATTATGTTGATTGTAAAATTACAACTGGGTTTCACAATAAGTGTTTTATATATATATTGTATTTTTCAGGGATTGCAAAGAATTGTAAGTTCATTCCTATATTAACACTTCAGAGAGATACGAAGCATTCCCTTGGATGATTCCGATCGTAGAAACATTCGAAACAGAAATTTTGCACACCATGAGCATCGTGTGAAGGGGTGGGTATGTGGGAAACTAGGAGTGAGATTTCTAGATCCTAATGGGTGGGTAGGAGACAGGGATCTGCCCTCAGATAGCCTTAACTTAAACCGCAGTGGTACACATAAGTTAGGAAACTTGTTTAGAAGGGTTATAGGCGGGTACGTTCAGGGAAACGGGGTGGCCTAGGGAGCGGTGTTAAGCGAACAGGGAACTGGAAATCAAGGAGGGATGACATAAAAATGTTAGTGCTCAACTGTAGAAGCATTGTAAACAAAGGAATCAAATTAATTTAATAGATATATACTTACCAGATATTGTAATAGGAGTTGAATCATGGCTGAGAAATGATATAATGGATGCAGAAATATTCTCACAAAACTGGAGTGTGTATCGTAGAGATAGGATAGGAATGGTAGGAGGGGGAGTATTCATTCTGGTTAAAGAAGAATTTGTAACCTACGAGAAAGTTAAGGATGAAAAACATGAAATTCTGGACGTAAGGCTCTTCTCTAAAGATAACAGGCAACTTGATGTCTTTGGAGTGTACAGACCGGGAAAGGGTAGCGCTGACGCTGATTCAGAATTATTTGATAAGATAATCAGCTATGTTGGAAATGATATGGAAAGGAATGTGATAGTAGCAGGTGATCTCAATTTACCAAATGTCAATTGGGAAGGTAATGCGAACAACAGGAAGCATGACCAACAAATGGTAAATAAGTTAATATGGGAAGGGCAGATGATTCAGAAAGTGATGGAACCAACTAGAGGGAAGAATATTTTGAATGTGGTGCTGATAAAACCAGATGAGCTCTATAGAGAAACCAAAGTAATAGATGGTATTAGTGATCACGACGCTGTTTTTGTCGTGGTTAAAAATAAATGTGAAAGAAAGGAACGTATTAAAATTAGGACTATTAGGCAGTATGGCTGATATGGCTGATAAAACAGGCATGAGGGAGTTTTTAAAAAGTAACTATGATCGCTGGAAAATGGTAGGTAAAAATGTAAACAGACTCTGGGATGGGTTTAAAGCAATTGTTGAGGAATGTGAAAATAGGTTTGTTCCTTTAAAGGTGGTACGGAATGGTAAGGATCCACTATATTATAACAGAGAAGTAAAGAGACTAAGAAGGAGGTGCAGACTGGAAAGAAATAGAGTTAGAAATGGTTATGGAAGTAAGGAGAAATTGAAGGAACTTACTAGGAAATTGAATCTAGCAAAGAAGTCAGCTAAGGATAACAAGATGGCAAGCATAATTCGTGGTCATACAAATTTTAGTGAAAAGTGGAAGGGTATGTATAGGTACTTTAAGGCAGAAACTGGTTCAAAGAAGGACATTCCAGGAATCATTAATGAACAAGGGGAGTGTGTATGCAAGGATCTTCAAAAGGCAGAAGTATTCAGTCAGCGGTATATAAAGAATGTTGGTTACAAGGATAATGTCTAGATAGGGGATGTGAGTAACACTAAAGTATTAAAATTTACCTATGATAACAATGACATTTGCTGTAAGATACAAAATTTGAAAACTAGAAAAGCAGCTGGAATTGGTAAGATTTCTGGGGATATACTAAAGGCAATGGGTTGGGATATTGTACCATATCTAAAATACTTATTTGATTATTGTTTAGTTGAAGGAGCTATACTAAATGAATGGAAAGTTGCTATAGTAGCCCCTGCATTTAAGGGAAAGGATGATAGACATAAAGCTGAAAATTACAAGCCAGTCAGTTTGACATGCATCGTATGTAAGCTTTGGGAAAGAATTCTTCCTGATTATATTAGACATGTTTGCGAAATTAATAACTGGTTTGGCAGAAGGCAGTTTGGGTTTAGGAAAGGTTATTCGACTGAAGCTCAGCTTGTAGGATTTCAGCAAGATATAGCAGATATCCTGGATTCAGGAGGCCAAATGGACTGTATTGCGATTGACTCATCTAAGGCATTTGATAGGGTAGATCATGGAAGACTACTGGCAAAAATGAGTGCAATTGGACTTGACAAAAAGTGACTGAATGGGTGGCTATATTTCTAGAAAACAGAACTCAGAAGAGTTAGAGTAGGTGAAGCTTTATCTGACCCTGTAATAATTAAGAGGGAAATTCCTCAAGGCAGTATTATTGCACCTTTATGTTTTCTTATACATATCAATGATATGTGTAAAGAAGTGGAATCATAGATAAGGCTGTTTGCAGATGATGTACAGAGTAAAAAATAAGTTACAAGATTGTGAGCGGCTACAGGGTGATCTCGATAGTGTTATGAGATGGATGGTGGGCAATGGTATGATGATAAACGGTGTTAAAAGTCAGGTTGTGAGTTTCACAAATAGGAAAAGTCCTCTCAGTTTTAATTACTGCGTTGATGGGGTGAAAGTTCCTTTTGGAGATCATTGTAAGTACCTAGGTATTAATATAAGAAAAGACCTTCATTGGGGTAATCACATAAATATGATTGTTAACAAAGGGTACAGATCGCTGCACATGGTTATGAGGGTATTTAGGGGTTGTAGTAAGGAGGTAAAGCAGAGGGCATATACGTCTCTGGTAAGACCCCAACTAGAGTATGGTTCCAACGTATGTGACCCTCACCAGGATTACTAGATTGAAGAACTGGAAAAAATCCAAAGAAAAGCAGCTCGATTTGTTCTGGGTGATTTCCGACAATAGAGTAGCGTTACAAAAATGTTGCAAGGTTTGGGCTGGGAAGATTTGGGAGAAAGGAGACGAGCTGCTTGATTAGGTGGTATGTTCTGAGCTGTCAGTGGAGAGATGGCGTGGAAAGACATCAGTAGACGAATAAGTTTGAGTGGTGTCTTTAAAAGTAGGAAAGATCACAATATGAAGATAAAGTTGGAATTGAAGAGGACAAATTGGGGCAAATATTCGTTTATAGGAAGGGGAGTTAGGGATTGGAACAACTTACCAAGGGAAATGTTAAATAATTTTCCAATTTCTTAGCGATCATTTAAGAAAAGGCTAGGAAAACCTTGTTGAAAATTAAAAACCGCGTAATTTGAAACTGTCGTGATATGCGTCAATAACCTTATTTCTTCCGGGCGAGTTGGCTGTGCGGTTAGGGGCGCGCAGCTGTGAGCTTGCATCTGGGAGATAGTGGGTTCGAATCCCACTGTCGGTAGCACTGAAGATGGTTTTTCCGTGGTTTCCCATGTTCACACCAGGCAAATGCTGGGGCTGTACTTTAATTAAGGTCATGGCCGATTCCTTCCCACTCCTAGCCCTTTCATATCCCATCGTTGCCATAAGACCTGTGCGACGTAAAGCCACTAACAAAATAAACCTTATTTTTGTCAAAATTTACAAGACTAGAGCGGATGCCAGAGGCTTGTTAACCTGGGAGCTTACGCCCCTGGACCTCACCAGTCCAGACCAACAGTCTTTTCGCTGGCCTGGTCTTGTAAAGATAGTCTTGGCAACCTTGTAAAACACGCTGTGGCATAGTCCTAGCTGGGCTACACTCTATCTCCAACCTGTGTTTCGCGAAGGCATAGCGGAAGTGTAATAGAATTTACGATTTTTTAAAGGGAGTTTTATAATTTGCATTTCAATTGTAAATCTCTATTTTCACAGGGAATGAATTACAGTTCCAATACCGATTTTATTTTCATCCATTCTGTGACAAGAGACTACCGGCGTTCTAACTCCTCTTTCAATAATTTAATGATTATTTATATTTTAGCAATATAAATTATTGAAAGTTCACGACTAATACAGCATTGCAACAAAACAGCTTGCCACAATACATAAATTAATAGGCCTATATGCTACAATGAAATGCAATCATAGTTCTCAGTCACAAAAAAGATAAAAGGAACAAACGAAGTTACCTCCTTACAGCATGCTTGACAGACTACCCTTCCATCCGTAGTGAAATTGGGATCCCGTGTGATCCACTGCTTCAGCCGGTAGGACTTTCGACAATTTTTCTTAGGGCATTGCCGAAAACACCTTCTTCTTCCACTTCACAATAAATCACAACACGTTCTGAATGTAAAGCATTCGCGTACAACAGTTCGTATCGAAAGGGAGGTTCAGGGCATATGGGTTGTGCAGCAGTTCGACGTTGACTGGTTCTCACGTAAGTCTTAGGAGGTTGGAGGGGTTGAAGGCTTCGAGGTCAAATTGTTCCTTGTTTCTCCTGGAGGAAATTTCCCTAGAACTATTTCCCGTGACTTCTGAGAATTCCCATTTTTGTTCATGGGGAAAACAGATATTGAGAAAAAAGAAGATAATTCTGTTGAGCACACTAGCTAAAATAAATGCACCGGAAGAAAATTGGCTTTTAAAAAATACAGTCAAAAGGTATCAAATAGGCAATTAAAATCAGTGGCGTATCCTGGAATCTCCACTGAGGCATGCAACTAGTAACCATGCAGTTAACACAACGTATTAAGTAAATTTCAATTCTACTCACCCTAATTACATGTAGGTGAACTCGAGCCAAACAGTTTTACTGTAAGTTTCTGGATTGAACGTGCGTACACAATTCTTGTTTTCTGTTTTTAAATTTACGAGGGTCCGCCTCTGTGGTGTAGTGGTTAGTGTAATTAGCTGCCACCCCCGGAGGCCCGGGTTCGATTCCCGGCTCTGCCACGAAATTTGAATAGTGGTACGAGGGCTGGAACGGAGACCACTCAGCCTCCCGAGGTCAACTGAGTAGAGGTGGGTTCGATTCCCACCTCAGCCATCCTCGAAGTGGTTTTCCGTGGTTTCCCACTTCTCCTCCAGGCAAATGTCGGGATGGTACCTAACTTCAGGCCACGGCCGCTTCCTTCCCTCTTCCTTGTCTATCCCTTCCAACCTTCCCATCCCCCGCAAGGCCCCTGTTCAGCACAGCAAGTGAGGCGAGGTACTGGTCATCCTCCCCAGTTGTATCCCCCGACCCAGAGTCTGAAGCTCCAGTACACTGCCCTTGAGGAGGTAGAGGAGGGATCCCTCACTGAGTCCGAGGGAAAAGCCAAGGGTCTCCCGGCTTTTCAAACTGATTTACAATTATATACGTTTTAGACTCATCCATCGTTAATACCACATCTGCGCAAGATATAATAAAACACCGAAAATACAATGAATTAACTCACTAGTTAGCCACAACTCAAGCACTGGAGGTAAGTCACCCCAGTGGCATTGGTCAGTTTCGTCACGTTGGGTTCTCGCTGGGGGGTAATCTGTGGGTCCCGTTCGCTGTAAAGATGCCGACTTTCTCCAAGTTGCTAACAGATGGCAGAGGGTAGCACGGATATAGGGTGACAAATTCTGACCAAGTTTCAATTGCAGCGACATCGTTCGGAGGGTTTCAGAACTACGTCTGCCACCGAATGCAATTTTAAGTTTGAATGCCTTTCTTCCTGAACTCGTCCATTCGCTGTCTCTTTCTTCCTAGAGTGGTGTAGACGGCTAGACTACACCTGCACCACACGTAGTCAAGCAACGGAACCAGTACAGTTGCGCGGACCTTTTGAACTTCTGAGAGATGAAGTCGTTAATATTCGACTTGAAACAACCTAAAATCGTACACCAGACAGTTCTTTGTGTTATCATAACGCATGCAATGAATGCCTTGCATTCAAGGAGAATACGCCCCTGATTAAAATCCAAATAGGCACAAACCCCTGAAATAGGAATTTATAGGCACAATAAAACCAACAAAATATAGCTAAAATGACCCTAAAACAGATTTATGTCTCAAAAGCCTACATTTTTGAACACAAGAATAAAATAGGCAAATAGGCAAATTCCCATCTCTAATTATAACAGAGATGTAAAGAGATTAAGAAGGCGGTGCAGGTTGGAAGTAAATAGAGTTAGAAATGGCTGTGGAAGTAAGGAGAAATAGAAGGGAACTTACTAGGAAATTTAATTTAGCAAAGAAATCAGCTGAGGATAACATAATTGCAAGCATAATTCACAGTCATACAAATTTTTGTGAAAAATTGAGGGGTATGTACAGGGACTTTAAGGCAGAAACAAGCTCCAAGAAAGACATTCCAGAAATCATCAATGAACAAGGGGAGTGTATATGCAAGGATCTTCAAAAGGCAGAAGTATTCAGTCAGCAGTATGTAAAGATTGTGGTTAGAAGGATAATGTCCAGATAGAGGAGGTATAACTAACACTAAAGAAGTATTAAAATTTACCTATGATGATAATGACATTTACAGTAAGAGACAAAAGTTGTAAACTAGAAAATCAGCTGGTATTGATAAGGTTTCGGGGGATATAATAAAGATAATGGGTTGGGATATAGTACCATATCAGAAGTACTTATTTGATTATTGTTTGCATGAAGGAGCTGTATCAAATGAATGGAGAGTTGCTATAGTAGCCCCTGCATTTAAGGGAAAGGGTGATAGACATAAAGCTGAAAATTACAGGCCGGTCAGTTTGACATGCATTGCATGTAAACTTTGGGAAAGCATTCTTTCTGATTATATTAGATATGTTTGCAAAATTAATAGCCGGTTCGATAAAAGGCAGTTCGGGTTTAGGAAAGGTTATTCCACTAATGCTCAACTTGCAGGATTCCAGCAAGATATAGCAGATATCTTGGATTCAGGAGGTCAAACGGACTGTATCACAATTGATTTATTTAAGACATTTGATACGGTAGATCACGGGAGACTACTGGAAAATTTGAGTGCAAATGGACTAGACAAAAGAGTGACTGAATGGGTGTCTATATTTCTAGAAAACAGAAGTCAGAGAAATAGAGAAGGCAAAGCTTTATCTGACCCTGTAATAATTAAGAGGGGAATTCCTTAAAGGAGTATTACTGGACCCTTATGTTTTCTTATATATATATCAATGATATGAGTAAAGAAGTGGAATCAGATATGAGGATTTTTGCAGATGATGTTATTCTGTACAGAGTAATAAATAAGTAAAAAAATTGTGAGCAACTGCAAAATGACCTTGAAAATGTTGTGAGATGGACAGTAGGCAATGGTATGATGAAGAGCAGGTATAAAAGTCACGTTGTGAGTTTCAGAAATCAAGAAAAGTTCTCTTAGTTTTAACTGGTGCATTGTGCATTGATGGGGTGAAAGTCTTTGTATCATTGTAAGTACCTAGGTGTTAATATAAGGAAAAAACCTTCATTGGGGTAATCACATAAATATGATTGTAAATGAAGGGTACAGATCTCTGCACGTGGTTATCAGGATATTTAGGGATTGTAATAAGGATGTAAAACAGAGGGCATATAAGTCTTTGGTAAGGCCCCCCATCTAGAGTATGGTTCCAGTGTATGGGACCCTCACCAGGATTCCTTGATTCAAGAACTGGAAAAAATCCAAAGAAAAGCAGCTCGATTTGTTATGGGTGATTTCCGACACAAGAGTAGCGTTACAAAAATGTTGCAAAGTTTGGGCTGGGAAAACTTGGGAGAAAGGAGACGAGCTGCTTGACTAAGTGGTATGTTCTCAGCTGTTGGTGGAGAGATGGCGTGGAATGACATTAGTAGATGAATAAGTATGAGTGGTGTAAAAGTAGGCAAGATCACATTATGAAGATAAAGCTGGAATTCAAGAGGACAAATTAGGGCAAATATTTTATAAGAGGGGGAGTGAGGGATTGGAATATCTTACTAAGGGAGATGATCAATAAATTTCTAATTTCTTTGCAATCATTTAAGAGAAGTCTAGGAAAACAACAGATAGGTAATGCGCCACCTGGTTGACTGCCCTAAATGCAGATCAGTAGTGATTGATTGATTGATTGATTGATTGATTGATTGATTGATTGATTGATTGATTGATTGATTGATTGATTGAGACAATGCCCATTAGTCATTAGTGAAGAACTATGGAGAAAATTTCAACTGCATGAAACTTAAAAGTGAACTTTCTTTCCTCTACATGAAACCATATGTTGTGAAAAATAGTGCATTTATGACCTCTACCAATATTTGCACACCAGAGGTCTTAATAAAGCATATTACCGGGCGAGTTGGCTGTGCGGTTAGGAGCGCCCAGCTGTGAGCTTGCATCCGGGAGACAGTTGGTTCGAATCCCACTGTCGGCAGCCCTGAAGATGGTTTTCCATGGTTTCCCATTTTCACACCAGGCAAATGCAAATCTGATGGCCAAGCAGGCATCAATTTTTAGTGATGAGACAAAGTCTCTTAGTGCATTGGCACTGCCGGTGGCTCCAGTTAGCCTACGCAGTGGCCTCCACGGTATGCACTAGCCAGCGTATTGGTAGGTGTGCTAGGTACCAACTGATGAGCCCACCCTAGCACACGAGGGCGAAACGCTGGCAACCAAGAATGAGCTAGCTGGAAAATTTATAATGTCCAATAACGGACCATTTATATTGGTACCATAAATGTTGTCGTATTGACCTGAATTATAATAGGAAATATTGAGGTAAGCCATAAACCTCTTCATATTCAAACAATACACTACACTACCAACCAGCACAGGAACACCCAATAGGGATTACATCCCTCCATATAGGGTTGGCATCAGGAAGGGCATCCAGCCGTAAAACAGGGCCCAATCGACATGTGCGACACAGTTCGTACCTGCGACCCCACAGAGGTGGGAAAAGCGGTAGAAGAAGAAGAAGAGTGAGGTAAGCCATAAAGCTCTTCCTATTACCTATTGTCACTGCAGCCTGATTGTCAAAATAAATGTCTTTGGTAGCAAGTAATAACCTTTTTTTTGATACCCTAATACATGAGAATGACTGAAATCATTTCCCCGGAGTATATATTTTCATAGTTTAGTTAGTCTAGACACAAGCTCTTTTGTTCAAGATTACAGGATTGAATCCCAGTACATTATCAGTTGGTATTTAAGAATGCTTAAATGCACGAAACCCATGTCACATTTACCAGTACATAAAGGAACAACTTTTGACAACAAATTTCTGTCACTCCTGTGTCTTAAACAAATAAAAATAATAAAAATAATAATAATAATAATAATAATAATAATAATAATAATAATAATAATAATAATAATAATAATAATAATATATTGATAATTAATTAATAATTAATAATTAATAAATAATAATAATAATAATAATAATAATAATAATAATAATAATAATAATAATAATTAATAATTAATAATTAATATATTCATAATATATTAATATTGTGCCCGTTCGCATCTCATAGACCATTTACAAAATGGCGGCGTAGGAAGGTATGGCCCATGCGATCTATTAAGGCAATGAACTTCTCATTAATACGGTATATAGGAGACCATGCACGTCACGGAACGGACTGATTTGGAAGACACTGCAGGGCAGTAGAGGCTCAGTTGGATTGTTTTATAAAAAAAATATAGCAGCGGACTAATTGTTAAAAAAATATACTCTAAAAATTTCAACGGCAGAAGAAGGACGCAAGTACAACCTAAGCTTTACATCTGAAGATTATCCTAAACTTCTGAAGAAGATATTGACTATTTTACGATCGTCGATCGAATCTGACAAAATAATTCACCGGCGTACATTATAAAAGAGATGAGATATTATAAAAATAAGTAAATCGCGGTGAGATACATCTGACTTGGATCCGGTGAGCAACCACTCTGCGATTGGCGAAGGAGGACTCACTATATCGGAGGACCGATAATTTCATATGGGAAGAAAGTTACCCATGTTGTTATAAATTAATATATATATATACGGAGAACTTATCCCAACTGAAGAAAATTTCGTCATTAAGAATAAGCAGTAGAACAATGGAATATATCATGACTGATTGCTCCGCAAAAGGAATTTTCTACGCTGTCTGCAGATTTGGAATGATGACTGCTTGCTAAATCTACATGATGGACTGAACTGGGGATAGGCACCGGCCAGCCAGAAGACCAGCCGAAGAGGAATGGACCGGCCAGCCAGAAGACCAGCCGAAGAGGAATGGACCGGCCAGCCAGATGACCAGCCGATGAGGAATGGACCGGCCAACCAGATGACCAGCCGATGAGGAATGGACCAGCCAGCCATATGACAGCCGATGACCGGGAAGACGTTGTCCAACTGGAGATCCAGATCCTAACAGAGGGTCAAACCACAACCAAGGAATGGAGCGACAACCAGACCAAACATAACATCTGACGAGCTAAGTCTTTACATTTTTTAGTAGAGTAGTTTCTTGCAATCTACACCCTCACTCTAACTTTGGCATGTGCTGATTAATTGGTGATATTTATGAATTAATTAAGAACGTGTGTGAATCATAAAGTGAAGTGTGAGATATTTAAGGCTATAGGATAAGATGGCAGTGTAGAATTAGAATTCTATTATATCATATACATGCTACCGCACTTGCATACATACAGTAGAAACTAGCATGAGTTAATGAAAGAAGTGTTACTTGTGAAGATCTAATAGCAATGAGTCTATACAACTAGTGAAACTTCGATTAATCTCGTATTACTTGTACAATGATTACGTCACGAATTTACCTGCACGACACAAATGAATATAGTTAAGTTACGTATTCCTTTCTTTATAGAAAGAGGGCATTGAACTTCAACTGCTGTTAAAAGATAAGAGGTTATTAAAATGCGTTTATAATAAGGCAATTCTAAAATGTTTGGCATATAGCTTTAAGAGTAATCGGCGATATGCGTACGGCAATAAGTATGCCAGTGGAATGATAATGTATATTGGAATGGTGTTAAAATATGGTTATTTCTCGGAGTATATTAAGGAATATTTGAAATGAAGATGTTTGTTTATGTTCTGCGGTATGAGAAAGAATTTCTATTCGCCGAGGTAACGTTGTGTTAGATTAACACGAGGTGAGTTTCTGTGTCATATGGAAAGATTATGTCAAAAGAGTGAACATCGCGCAGATGACCCATTTTAAGGTAAGATTGACATGTATTATGGTAGAATTGTGAATCGTGACAGTTTTTGTCTGACATTGGTAAATGGTATGTAGCGAATACAAGAGAGTTCTTTAACATACGGTTTAACTAGGCTCATGACTAAGTACACATGTGATATTCTTTGGTGCGGTGACATTTCAATATAATACGTATTAAATTCATTCTGTACTGACCATACGAGTTGTGTAGCTCGTACACATGAGAGATATTGAGTAATAGGAGATAGCTAAAGCACATTGAGCCGTTGGTGGAGGAGTGTGTGGATCGGAAACTACCTAAACAGTTAGATAGATGTTCATTTCTTTTCACGCAGATATGATTTGAGTTGAAGTGTTTAAAATATAAAGAATAGGAAAATGGTTAGTTAGGAGCCATATGTCGTAGGCTCTAGGGAGGTATTGTCTTAGCTCGTAAGTTGTTATTTATCAGTATTCAAGACGAAAGACCAAATAATCAGAGTTCAGATTTATGAATGGAAAATTTGGAGAGCAGTTTTACGATTTCATACTCACGCAAGAGTTTGTTTGGGAGATATCTACGCAAAGATATGGTCAGATTTACATTTTGCAATCTGACTTTATCCCACTTAATTTTTATTACGTTTCAATTTAGCAGACCATCCATTTTTATCACAGTGAAATGACTTAAATGCGGTGAGAATAATTAATATAATTATCGTGACAGTATTCACATAGAGTATTTATATGGAGACCGTGATTGCTCAGTGATCTCTTGAATATAATTAGAGTAAATCAAATACACTTCGGAACATGGCTACGAATATAGAAGTAAATAACTAATATGAACTTGAACATTGAATGAGAATGAGTGTAAATCATTTATAATCTTAATTATTTTACTTTATTTGAGCCAGCACTGACTCTAATCCTTTATACATAAATGTTATTAAGATAATACTACCCAGAATTCACATTTAACCTTACATTGAACATGATTTATTCCAATAAATTTCCTTATACTATTCTTTTAGAAAGTGTATGTGTTATGAATTCCTTTTGGGTAACAACTAGTTTGTAAGTTAGCTAATAAGTTTAGTAGATATAAGTAACTGATGAATTTGACAAAAGAGAGAGATTCTTTTTGAGGTTTTCGGCCGCAGGTCCTTACTTGAGTGAATAGGTTCCCCCATGATGCGTGTCTCAGCAGACCGAGTCTCTTCTGAAACCACGTTAAAAACAAACACATATAAAATCTCAGATTTTATGAACGATAGATAGAATACCCTGAGAAGAAACCGAGTTACCGGGAGAACATTGCACTGACCGCACGACTGATGGGTGCAAGTTAATTGGCGCTCCAACGTGAAGCAAGAAGAGAAAGACACCGCGGGAACGTCAAGTAAACGACCGCCGAAGGCAATATTAATAGGCACCACAATGTCAAGCTCGACGAAGAGAAAGACACCGCGGGAGAGTAAGAAATGGTCCGATAACCCACACTACTTAATTGGCAGTCCAGTGTGAAGCTCGAAATGTAGGTATCGGGCAAAGAAAAAGAGTCACCAATGTATTGATTAATTTATTTAATTGCTGCCACATCGTAGGACCTGTTGAAGAGAAAGACACCGTAGGAAAGTTATACAGAAGCAAACTGTGTATTATGAGCAGTTGATATGGTTGTTTAAGGCGAAACTTATCCAATCATGAGATGTTATAATGAAGAAATGATGTAACAAGGAGAATTTCCAGGAATGTAGCAGTTAATGGACAAATGATAGGAACGATATTTGGAAAAGAAGATGGAAGGTGGATATAGATGCAAGTCTATCAGTAGGAATAGATAATGATAACGAATTACTGTTATTTATTAGATGATTGTTTTCTTTTAACGACAATAATGAAGGTTAGGGTGATTTTAAGTATATATGAATTGACACTTAGTTGACTTTAACTATGGTAAAGGCTGATGGCCATATATGTAAATATTGGATGCCACATAGCGGAATTTTAATTTCTTTCTCTCGTAACATGTTCCGAAATGAGATCAAAATCATAAATCTGAACTCGTGGTCCGGTTGTCGATGGTCTATCTGGTGGGATGGAGCCGATCTCCAGGAAGGTCCATCTATATTATCATTCAGTGCATAAGAAAAACTTTAAACTAGTGCATAAGGTGCAAACTTTGAACTGTTTTGAACTTAGTAGACTAAGAAATTGTTGTTTGTGTGATATTATATGTGATATTCTATGAACTTAGAGAACTGTTAGGCAAATTAAAGGAATTTTTAGCAAAATAGAGAACTTATTAGAAATTTAGAGAGATCGTACCGAATATATTTGAACTCGACAAAAGATGGCAACACAAGGAAGAGTACAGACAAGAAGGGAACAGGAAGAGGAAATGAGAAGAGCACAAGATAAACAGGATGGAGCTCCATTATGGTTCCAAGAATATTTGAAAAGACAGGAAGAAGAAAGACAGAAGGAGAAACAGGAACGTGAAGAGAAAGAGAAGAAGCAAGAAGAGAAAGAGAGAAAGCTGGAAGAAGAGAGACAGAAGGAGAGAGAAGAGAAGGAAAGAAGACGGACAGAAAAGGAACGAAAACAACAAGAATGGTTTAGGGAATTTCAAAAGAAACAAGAAGAATGGCAACAAGAACAACGCGAAGAAAGAAGGAAAGAACATTATGAATTGATGCAAGAGTTGCATAAGAAACAAGAAGAATGGCAACAGAAGCAAGAAGAGAAAGAACAGGAACGGGAATCAAGATTCCAGAGATGCATCGTTGAGATGAGAGAGGAAAGAAGAGAGGATCAGTTGAAACAGAAGGAATCTTTAGAAGAATTCGTTAGGAAAATAGAAGATGAACACAAAGGGATGATCGATGAGTTAAGCAAGAAACAAGAAGAAGCGACTGAAGAAACCGCGAAAACACGGTCGGAAATTTATGAAGTTAAGAACGAAATTCAAAATATGCAGACTAGGTTGACCGAAACCGTGGAAAATAGAAATAGAGAGATGCACGAGGAAATAAATAAGATAAATGAAAAGGTAACAGAGAGCCAAGAAATCATCAGAAAATTGGAAGAAGAGAAGATAAATGATATAACAACTGGCATGCAAGGATTAAATCTAAGGCAAGAAGACTTAGATGAGAAATATTACCAAGCTGCAAGCAAAGTAGCTCAGAAAATAGACGAATTGAAACAGAAGATAGAAGACAACAAGGTTGAATCGGAATGGAAAATCGAGAGGACAGAAGAAGAGATGAAACAGATTAGAAGGGAAATACAGGAGTTGAAGGTGGAAACGCACACGGCAAAATCTATGGCTTCAAGCTCTAGCGATAGGCAAAGAGCAATCGAAGTACAAATTAGTGAGAGAGAGAACGCACCTTCAGGGATAAGCGACCCAACTAGGAGAGATATTGAAATGTTAAACGGAAGTAACCAGAGTGAGGGAAGCACAATAATTAATATCATTAAAAACTACGATGACCGCCCGAAACATTTCGACGGCTCGGCTAACACCTCACCGAAGCAATTCCTTAGGGACATTGAGGAATATTTTAAAGAAGGAAAGATTCAAGAAGAAAAGAAATCGCGCATTATTGAAAAACATCTGGACGGGAACCCAAACATTTGGTTCCAGGCTTTCAAGTATACCTTCCACAACTATGATGAGTTTAAGGTAGCCTTCCTGAGAAAGTTCTGGGATCCTGAGATCCAGCAACAGCTAAGATTAGAGCTGTATTCGAGGAAGTTCTCAACTGCTGGCCAAACTCGCTACAGCGATTTCTTTTCGTTCTAGTTCCATCGATTTCAAGACTTGGATTCTCCGCCTAGCGAACTGGAGGCAATTAAAACCATTCAGAGGCAATTGCCACTTGAAGTACAGAGATTACTAGTGGCCTCTGACAGACAAACTGCCATTGACATGGAGAGACGATTGAGACAGATTGACATAACGTCAATGTGTTTAATAGAGAGGAACCCCAGAAATCTTAGACAAATAGAGGCAATTAATACAATTAGTCCCGAAATCACCAACCGCAGAGTAGACAAGGCTGATGAGATTAGGGCGGAAAATTGCATCAGAGCCCAAGATAAGGAATCGAGGAGATGTTATTGCCAGTACAGTGGAGAGCGGCATGGAAGATGTGGGCAAATAGGAAATAGAAATAGTTTTCAGTACAGGAATAATACTCGATATGGGAACAATAGAAGTCGACCATATCACAGGAACAGGAGGCGATACAATGAGAGGAGAGGACCAGCCCAATATAATCAAAACGAAGAGAATAGACAATATGTCCAAGAGCTCAGGGAGCAGAGGCAAAACAGGAGCCGATGGGAGGAAGCCATGAAAAACAAGGATATAAACGGCAACCTCGAAGGCGCAGAAAGTCTCGAGCTCCAAAATTATAAACGAAGGAGACAAGAAGAAGGCTGGAAGGAGCCTGAGAGCCAAGGGAACACAGACAACTCCCAGCCATCTGAGCAAAAAAAAAAAAAAAAAAAAAAAAAAAAAAAGCCGATGGCGAATTAACAAATCAAGAAACTGTAAATAATGAACCGCTGGAAAGTTGCCCACTGCTAGGAAGGGAAAGAAATATATACTAGTGGTTATCGACATATTCTCTTAATATATTTTATTGCAAGCCATCCAGAGAGCCAATACCAAACAAGTTATACACGGCCTCGTTAATAAGACATTTCCTGAGATGGGAAAACCTGAGAGGATCCTCACTGATAGGGGAACACAATTTACCTCAACTATGTTCCGTGAACGAATGAGAAATGAGGGCATCAAGCATACGTTATGCTCAGTTCATCATCCAGCAGCGAATCCCGTAGAGAGGTATATGAAGGAGATCGCTAAAATATATATATTATGTATTAATATATTATTATTATTATTATTATTATTATTATTATTATTATTATTATTATTATTATTATTATTATTATTATTATTATTGGACTCATGTCCCACTAACTACTTATTTGCCAGAGCACCGGCCTTTTGAGTTCAAGTTGGCAGGTTCGATACTGGCTCTATCCAGTGGTATTTGAAGGTACTGAAATACATCATCCTTGTGTCAGTAGATTTACCAGCACAACAAAGAAATCCTGCAGGATAAGATTCAGACTCTTCGGCATCTCCAAAAATCGTAAAGGTAGTTAGTGGGACGTAAAACCAATAGCATTATTATTACTAACTACTTTCATGATTTTTGGAACTCATTGAGGTTCCAGAATCTTGTTGCTCCTTTTGCATACCAGTAAATCTTTGAACATGAGGCTGGCATATTTTAGCACCATCAAATGCCACCAGACTGAGCCAGGATCAAACTCGTTAACTTTGGCTCACAAGGGAGTTATCACATTTCTCATGTCAAAATCTACCTTGAAATTTCAGTGACAGAAACTTGTACCATAAGAAGGTCATATCCAAAAATTATCTGCTAGTTTAAACGGATACTGATAGCGTTTTCATGGATGGAGATACAAAAGTCAACTTCGTAATCTTAAATGGATTGATTCGACTTATTATTTACCTTTTAATATTGCATTTGAAGATGCATACAGCTGTATGTTGAGGGTCATTTAAGATAGCTGAAGGTCAATGATGAACAATACTGATATCAAAGAACAGATAAATTATTTTAGTAACTGATTTTCATCGCGTATTCAGAGTGGTGATATGCTGTGAAGTAATTATATGCAGATAATACTGCACGTTGAATTTCGTCAGATTGGTGATACAAAGCTAGAACAGGTCGATAATTTCAAGTATTTAGGTTGTGTGTTCTCCCAGGATGGTAATATAGTAAGAGAGATTGAATCAAGGTGTAGTAAAGCAAATGCAGTGAGCTCACAGTTGCGATCAACAGTATTCTGTAAGAAGGAAGTCAGCTCCCAGACGAAACTATCTTTACATCGGTCTGTTTTCAGACCAACTTTGCTTTACGGGAGCGAAAGCTGTGTGGTCTCAGGATATCTTATTCATAAGCTAGAAGTAACAGACATGAAAGTAGCGAGAATGATTGCTGGTACAAACAGGTGGGAACAATGGCAGGAGGGTACTCGGAATGAGGAGATAAAGGCTAATTTAGGAATGAACTCGATGGATGAGATGGATGAAGCTGTACGTATAAACCGGCTTCGGTGGTGGGGTCATGTGAGGCGAATGGAGGAGGATAGGTTACCTAGGAGAATAATGGACTTTGTTATGGAGGGTAAGAGAAGTAGAGGGAGGTCAAGATGACGATGGTTAGACTCGGTTTCTAACAATTTAAAGATAAGAGGTATAGAACTAAATGAGGCCACAACACTAGTTGCAAATCGAGGATTGTGGCAACGTTTAGTAAATTCTCAGAGGCTTGCAGACTGAACGCTGAAAGGCATAACAGTCTATAATGATAATGTATGTATGTATGTATGTATGTATGTATGTATGTATCACAGAACATGCTCATGTTATAGTCTTTCATTATCTTCAGGGCTCGTTGGTACTTCTTAGTCCATTTGGGATTTTAATTTTTCCAATAAATAAAAAATACATTGAAGCTATTTAGGCCTTTTCAATCGTGAAATTATCAGAGTTTTGCCCCAGGGCAACAGTGAGATCATCAGTTGGATTGCTGCACCTTTCCAAGATGCTGGCAGCATTTTTATAAGGCATTCGATAAAGTGGATTACTATGTTTTAATAATTAAGTTATCGACGAATAACTTTTCAAAATCACTACTTAAACTACTGGTGTCCTATCTCAAGAAGAGTATGTAAGTTGTAAATTATAGAATGCACCAATTTCATAAGTTCACCCTTCATTCTGGAGTGCCCCAGTGACCGAATTTGGGGCCATTATTATTTTTGCTTTTGAATGACCTCCCTGGACAATACTTTTTAACAGTACAATCAACCTTTACAATATTAAAAACTGTGTGTAATTACAATGACACTGACAAGTTTCAGGACATGTTTCATCCTTCTTTTTGGATATGATAAGCCGAAAATTCTTATAAGTAAAATAGACAAGGTCACAAACTGATACACATTAAAATTTGTTTTGGGATGCTGAAAATATCAAGTTAAATACATGATATAATTTGAAGAATGTTCTTAAAATGTTGGAGCTCAACTGTATTTTTGTTCCCTTGAATTGAGGAAGATAAAATAATTGAACACACACAATAATTCCGTTAAAAGTTGTGATCGATGGCTGAGTTCTTCTTGTTGACATGATGATTGTGATGTATTGTTAATAATTCTTAGTTTAAAAATCATAGGGCAGGTGGAATATTTGACTTCAAGCACACAAAAGGAGAAAGATTGTGCCGTAATTGAATAGTCCTAGAATGAAAAATGAGGGCTAATACCAATGTTAAAAGAAGGCAAGGTTGAAGCATCTTGTATTGACAAGTGGAATTGAACTAGTAGAAGACACATCTGACTACATATGTCCTCGTCTACCCCGGAGAGGTAAGGTTTGATGTGTGTGTTAAAGATGACCGAGTGTGGACTGTGGAGGCTGTGCGTGATGAAAGTTACTTTGGACGGGGAGTAGGGGAGGGTTTGATCCACTGGGCAGCAGTGGGGGTGGGGGGTGCTTGAAGGTTTGTTGTGAGGCTTGTTCATGGGGAAGTAATTGATTGTTTTTGGTCTATGTTAACGAAAATGTTTTCGAAGATGTTCAGTAAATTGACGTTTTTGAGGCAAAAAATTTCCAAATTCAACTCCCTTACAAGTGAAATTTTCCGAAGTTCTATTACAAGGGCAAATCAAAACTAAGTTACACTAGCTCGCCGCAAGAGCACGGTGTGTGTCATGACCGTGCCCACTGCGGGGCAAGCTACAGTAACTGCTGACACGTCGATAGGAAAGTTGGTGTGGTATCCCGTCCTGTTGTGTGTGCAGAGCGGACTAGGCTCAATGGCATGTCAACTGGATGTTCACTCCAAATTGGAGGTGTGTGCAACGATCAGATTTCTATGGGCTAAATGGTTCAGTTGTACAGACAATCAAAGTGAAATCATAGCTATATATGGCGAGCATGCAATTTCTCGCCAAGGTATTGTAAAGTGGTGAAAGCAATTTGACGCTGGACGCAAGGATCTCATGCACGAATATCGCGAAGGTAGGCCCAATATCGTTGCAAATATTGACCGCGTGGATAGGATCATTAGAGAGAATTTGCGCATAATACTGCAGGAAATTGCCAGCATGCTGAACATTTCGTATGGCAGTGTGTTCTCCATTGTCCACCAGCACCTTGGATTTCAAAAACTGTGTCAAAATAGGTCCCATGTCTGCTCACCAACGTTCACTGGCATTTTTGCAATGGTATTCTTTGGAGGGTAAAAAGTTTCTGCAGCGAATCATCACAGCGGATGCCCCGAAACAAAGAGAACATTGATGGAATGGGTGCACACCACATCACCACCACAAAAGACCAAGGTACAACCATCAGCAGAAAAGATAATGGCAACAGTGTACTTTGACATGGAGGGTGTGGTGCACTTGGAATTTATACCAAAAGGCATGACAATAAACTTGGCTTTGTATTGTCAAACACTGATCCGGTTGTGTACGGCAATTAAAGAAAAGCAGCAGGGAAAATTGAGCGCCAGTGTGATTTTGTTGCACGATAAAGCAACACCTCACATGGCCCGTCAAGCGTCCGAACTGCTGGAGCGATTCAAGTGGGAGGTATGGCAAAATCCTCCATACAGTCCAGACTTAGCGCCATGCAATTATCATGTGTTTGGTAAGCTGAAAAAGGATCTCAGTAGACGACGATTTCAGACAATGAGGAGGTGAAAGAAGTTGTCTCCAGGTAGTTACATAGCGCTAGAGCCGATTTCTGCGCATCTAGAATTGAAAAGTTGGTAGACCGTTCCGAGAAATGTTTACAGTCTCTTGGGGTCTATGTGGAAAAGTGAACTTACATTGTATGTTGTCATAGCCGTGTTGCCTATGGGGAGGTGGTTTCTAAATGGCCATAACTTGGAAGTGTAACTTACTTTTTGATTTGCACTTGTATTTACTGATAATATAAAGTTATTTAAATCAATCAGAAATCACATCAATATTAATAAATGTAAAACAATGAGTTTCACTCGATGAAAATGTAGCATCAAGAATCAATACGAAATCGAGGGAAACCCACTATGCATATTTAGTGAAGTATGAAGTCTGATGAATGTATCCAATACTAATATTTCACCTTCCTCTATCTCTTTCTTTTGTAATTAAGCTCTGTCATTAGTTCAAACCGTTGACTTACTGTACATGTTATTCTTTCTTTCTTTCTTTCTTAATCTGTTTACCCTCCAGGGTTCGTTTTTTCCCTCGGACGCAGTGAGGGATTCAACCTCTACCACCTCAAGGGCAGTGTCCTGGAGCTTCAGACTTTGGGTCGGGGATAAAATTGGGGAGGAGGACCAGTACACCGTCCAGGCAGCCTCACCTGCTATTCTGAACAGGGGCCTTGTGGGGAATGGAAAGATCGGAAGGGATAGACAAGGAAGAAGGAAGGAAGGAAGTGGTTGTGGCCTTTAGTTACCATCCCGGCATTTGCCCGGAGAAGAAGTGGGGAAACCACGGAAAACTACTTCAAGGAGGGCTGAGGTGGTAGATGAACCCGCCCTCTATTCACTTGACCTACCAAGGCTGAGTGGACCCCATTCCAGCCCTCGTACCACTTTTCAAATTTCGTGGCAGAGCCAGAATCAAACCCGGGCCTGCAGGGGTGGCAGCTAATCACACTAACTACTATACCATAGAGGCGGACACTACATGTTATTAATATTCAAATAAGAGTGAACATTGTAATTGGGGAAACCTGTAATGTTCACAACAATGCTTTAATAAATAATAAATGAATGTAATAACACATAGTTTGGTGAGGAAAGCAAGAGGAAACTATTTCATTTGCCATTTTCCTAGTAGAGAGAGAGAGAGAGAGAGAGAGAGAGAGAGAGAGAGAGAGAGAGAGAGATAGAGAGAGAGAGAGAGAGAGAGAGAGAGAGAGAGAGAGATAGAGATAGAGAGAGAGAGAGAGAGAGAGAGAGAGAGAGAGAGTGTGTGTGTGCCAGAAATTTTGTCGCACATAACTTTTTTTATGCAACTAGCAACATGAGGGTGGCATATTTTGTGCACTCTGGATGAAAGTCACTCTGCCTTGCCAATTTCTGTTCAATAATCAGGTCTTTCTCCTAATGTGGAGTTTCTGAAAACACAAACAATTAATTTAAAGTACAGGGTACCCACTGTAGCCTCAGTAATCCAACAATCAAAGATTCTAACTCACCTAAGTTTTAAAGCTAAGGTTCTTGATATCGTTCATGCAGCCATGTGACCTCCAGTCTTACGTGGAATCCAAACCAAAGTGATGGAAACATTTCATATCAAAAAACCCCATATGCATTGACTGGGATTCACCTGGGGGTCACCTTGATGAGAAGCCAATGATGATATGTTTACTCACCTGCAAAAAAAACAAACAATTATGTCAGATCTAGCAACTATGAAACAAAACGGCAACCACAGTATATCTGAGAGAAAGATTTTAGATTTTATCCTTTATAGTAGACTATTAATTAGGACTGTTGACCGACTAAAATTTGTAACTGGTCAACCAAATGCACTTAATCACCTGATTAACCAAATTTTAATTCATTTAAAAATACTGGTAATGTTCATACCTTAAAGTACATACATACATACATACATACATACATACATACATACATACACACATACATACATACATACTGAAACGGGAATGCCCTGCGAGCATTCGCGTTCATGTATTTCTTGAGGAGAACTCGCTAACACCCGGCTGTATGAACTCAAAACGAGCGCCGAGCGCGCAGGCATTCTGGGGGACAGCATGCAAGCAAACGCTGCTACGGCGTGCCAGCCAAGGCCAAGTGATGTCACACCAAAAGTTCTTTTCGATTCTATGGCATTTCATCACGAATGGAAGGTTAAATTGTAATTTTGTGAATGTCACCTT
The DNA here is from genome assembly GCF_040414725.1 of Anabrus simplex. Classification (NCBI taxonomy): domain Eukaryota; kingdom Metazoa; phylum Arthropoda; class Insecta; order Orthoptera; family Tettigoniidae; genus Anabrus; species Anabrus simplex. The sequence continues at coordinate 739,029,487 of NC_090266.1, read as the reverse complement.
GTACGCCTGGACAATAAATGCTACTACCCTAAATTTCATAAAAATCGGTGCAAGGATGGCCGAGATATGAATTTTTTAAGATGCTCATATTTACAGTCTCGCCATCTGATCTTGGGCAATAAAAGGAGGTCGCCAGCCTTGCGTGTGTCAGTGTGTGTCACCGGATGTGTCAGTGTGTGTGCGAGCGAGCGCATCGTCGTGAACCAGTCGCCTCACCATGTAATACGGTTTGTTACTCTGTCCGGCTTAAGACCGGGGTTCGAAAGTACGTAATACTAGTGTTGAAAGCCTTCTCTGTGGACTCTAACTTTGCGTGTAAGCGAAAGCTTATTCTTGTTAATTTCAATCTGTTGAGCTGTGTAACATCATTTCGTTTTGTGAACTGTGTAACTGAAGAGACTGTACATTTTGAAACTGTGCTTTAAGGGACTTAGGGCATAATGACTGTGTTTTAGTTGTTCCCTCTACAAGAGACTGTGTTAGGCTATTTCGTAAAAATTGTGCCCTAATGACAGAACAATTCTTTTATGGACAGTGTCACTTTGTTTCATAAAAGACAGTGCCTACTTTTTTTTCAAAAACTGTGTCAATCACTCCGTGAGAAAAACAGTGTCGACATTCTCTTTTCATAAAGCTGTGCCAATCTTCATTTTTAAAAGAAGAACTGTGCTAATATTTTCTTTCAAGGACAGTGCTGATTCGTGGAATACGGTACCTTTATTTCTTTTCGAGGGACTATGTCAATTCCCCTCATAAAGACTATGTCTAAATTTACGCGTAATATCGTGCCTCAGTGATAATTTTACCTCCGAGAAGTTCCGTGATTTTTGTTAAGACTGAGTCGTAACAGAACTTGGTTCCCTTTCACAAGACCGGCATAAACTGTTTCTGTCTTCGCAGAGACTTGAATTTATTTCTACGAATGTGTGTGCTAGGACATTGCATGTGCTCATTGCAAACAGTGCAGAGACTGTGTCCGAAGGACTTAATTTATTTTCTTTTGAGAATGAGTGAAGTGCTAAACCATCGTATCTCAGAAAGTTCCGACTATTTTCATTGCTTATCATTTCAAGTTCGATAGTGACTATTGCACAAACAATATTAATTATCCTCACAGAACTGCGGCTTTGAATTCATTTTTTTCTTTTTTAAAGTGCGTCCAACACCATTTATAGTGGAACCTATTCGACCAGTAAACAGTGTCTCGCCTTAATTCGCAGTGCAGTGCGGTAGAGAAGTGTTGTATCAGATTCCATTGACATTCTGTGCGAAAGTTCTACATTTCTCTCTCCTTTCATGGGACTTAGTGGAATACATAACTCAACAACTATTCCACGCTGCACTGTCATCAGACAACCGCCCCACGTTCAAGTCTCCTTCAACATCAAGGGGTGTGAGCTTGCATCCGGAAGATAGTAGGTTCGAATCCCACTATCGACAGCCCTGAAAATGGTTTTCCGTGGTTTCCCATTTTCACACCAGGCAAATGCTGGGGCTGTACCTTAATTAAGGCCACGACCGCTTCCTTCCAACTCCTAGGCCTTTCCTATCCCATCGTCGCCATAAGACCTATCTGTGTCGGTGCGACGCAAAGTCCCTATTAAAAAAAAAAAAAAAAAAAACCCATACATACATACATACATACATACATACATTACATATATACGTTTTCATATTACAAGAGAACTATCAATAAGGTCATATCAAAACCGATGATGCAATTTCATTGAGAGGATGAGGAGGCCATAAAATAGCTATGTACAAAAATTTAGCTGCCATTTCAAACTAGAAGGTGTTGAAATCTTGTTTCAAAATCCATGTGACAACGCAACCACTGGACAAGCCTTGCATCTCGCTGGCGTGGCGCACAGCAGAGTGGAGTTGCAGTTGTGCTGGAGAGAAATAGAATGAACTGGCAGGTTACCACATGCCAAGGTCACTTTAATGTTAGGGAATGAATGTGAAACGTAAATGAGGTGTGTTAATCGCATGATAAAAACACAAATATGCACTTTAAGGCCACATTGTTCTTCACTTTTCCTTACTTGTTTGAAGGCAAAATTTTGCAGACACTTCGAACTCAGGAAGTTTCTCTGTTGTGTAATTGGTTGTGGAGAATGAATTTTTAATCATGTCCTTGAACCGTGGGAAAGAAAATTGAAAATAAATAAATGATTGCATTTTCAGTATGCTGTGTCTCAGATAAACATCAAACCAGAAGTCTTCACAAGCAGGGAAAATGTCTGTTTAAACGGTGAAAAACTTATCCAAGGGCTGCATTTTCCCCTGCAGTGCTGGGAGGAATATGGAGAATTTCTATACTGCTGCCTGGAGGAATGTCCTCAAGGCAGCATTTATCACTATAAGTAGTCCAGAAATCTAACAGTAGCAACACTTGCCTTCTGTGAATGGAAACAAGGTTCTTTAAACCAATACCTTAATTCCTTTTTTCCCATTTTCCTCAAATTTGTGCTGTTACAATTATATTTATGGTATGAAACATTTCTTTGAAAACTCTCGGACCAAAAGTTCCAGTTGCCACCTGTGGTACAATGAATAATTTTGGGAAAAGAGTACCGGCCATACTAACAGTAGGAATAATTGTGTATGAATGGGTGAATGCACTAACTGATTGAGCAACTGATTCTTTATGTTTCACATCAACAAACGATAGAGTCCTTATTGCTTTCAGTTCATGTACAAAACCACTGATCTGTATTGTATATTGAAGAAAGAGTCTAAATTGCTCTGTAGCAGCTTCTGTAGATGTCTTTGCGACTTATCTTCATTCCTCTTCTTCTTCTTCTTCTCCTTGCAGATAATAAATACACTCAACTCTCGATTTACCGTAATCGGATCAACTGCGTTGCGGCTTAACCGCGATATCAAAAACACAAAAAATGCAGGAGTATTAGGAGTTACAGTAATATAAGCAGAACAAAGAATTACGCATGGGGCTGCCTCGGCAAATGTCGAGTCATTGCTGGAGTACATCAAGGGCCAGGACGATGCTCTCATCACCGAAAGACTTGTTTTGAGAAATTTGAAAAGCAAAATAAAGGAAAAGTGTTTCTCGGCACAAAAGCAGAAAACCATGATAGATAATTTCAGAAACAGTAAAGTTAGGTAGTCTAAATATTTTTCTTTGCCTTATTAGTTTCAACAAAAAGTGATGTTTACTTTTCCATTTATTAATTGTGCTAAGTGCTACTTTTACTGCAACATATTGGGTAAGTTAATAAAAAACAATACAGTAGTATAATTTATTACCATTTTAACTGTACCTTCAGTATGCCTGTTCTATTTTTAACTTTTTGCGAGTTAACTGCAATTTCACTTATCCGGGAAGCTTTAACCCTATATTATCCTAGTTAATCAAGAGTTGAGTGTAATGTTATTTGCTTTACATCCCACTAACTACTTTTACGGTTTTTGGAGATGCCGATGTGCCGGAATTTAGTCCCGCAGGAGATCTTTTACATTCCAGTAAATCTATGGACATGAGGCTGACATATTTGAGCAACTTCAAATATCACCGGACTGAGGCAGGATCGAACCTGCCAAGTTGGGGTCAGAAGGCCAGCACCATAACTGTCTGAGCCACTCAGCCTGACTTTTTGCAGGTATGCACAAGATATGAATTTTGTGATTTTCCCACTTTTGATTCAGTACTTTTTCTTGAAGTAACTCAACTAACCAGTAGATGCACTGAAAATACTTTGTTTCATTGAAATCTCTTTTGAAATATCCAAGGCCCACAGTCGCAGGTCTTTATCGCAAACATTCTACTTCAACTTTCTTGCTTCTGCAAAGGGAGAAGATAATTTTTTAGACATCAATTTCCTGTGTTCAACGGGAGTTAATGATGTAGATTCCACATGTACAGTTGTCATAGTGACCTTATCATACAATTTTTGTGAACAGTGGTTAATGAAAGCAGCTTCTTACCCTCCCCCACACACACACACACCTAATTTAACCATAAATTTACAGCTTTCCTCTAGTACGCAAGATACATGGTGTGTTTCACTTTCTTCTGTGGACTGGAAGCACAGCTTGAACTGGTAGATTTGTCAGGTGTCTGCAGTGTCACTTCACTGGGTTGACAGGAATCAGACAATGGGCTAAAACTCAGATCCATAATACCTCTCGTATCCTACGATGGTGTGCCGTCTTCTCTTTCAGATGAAATGAAATGGAATGGCGTATGCCTTTTAGTGCCAAGAGTGTCCGAGGACAAGTTCGGCTCGCCAGATGCAGGTCTTTTGATTTGACGCCCGTAGGCTACCTGCGTGTCGTGATATGGATGAAATGATGATGAATACGGCACATACACCCAGCCCCCCGTGTCAGCAAAATTAAGCAATTAAGGTTAAAATTCCCCACCCCGCTTGGAATCGAACCCGGGACTCCTGTGGCCAAACGCTAGCACGCTAACCATTTAGCCATGGAGCCGGACTTCTCTTTCAGATGATGCAGAAGACGTGTTGCTGCTTAGATTGTCACTTTCACTACCATTATTTCTCTCCAGGCAGGACTCTGAAACAATGCTGGCACCCATGGGATGATTTTCAATTGTTCAATCACATGTTCACCCATCTCCATTTCTTCCGAAGTTATTTCACAAGAGGAAGAAAAACCTTTTCCATGCAAATAATGTAATGAATACTCTAGAAAGTTAGCCACATTCACGACAGCTCTCTCAAAGGTACATGAGTCAACTGCCTGGCACAGAAAGCTCAAGGTAATGTGCTCACCTCAGTTGGTCACCAGGGCTGTCCACGTCGAGCTATATGCTAACACGTGCTATCTTATTTAGATATTTCCGTGTCAATTTCAGGATCTTACAGCTCAAAATGGCAATTAAATTCTTGTACATTGCTTTCTTACGGTCCTGTCATACACTCAGCGAAATTTCATTCTCGGTTTTGTTATGACCGTATTGATACTGGGTACAGTCTGCAAGCCTTTGTGAATTAACTAAATGGCCTTGCTTAGTTCCATTCAATCATTAGAAACTCAGTCTAACCATTAACACCTTGGTCTCCCTCTACTCTTACTCTCAATAGCCTATCTTCCTTCATTTGCCTCACATGATTGCACCACCAAAGCCAATTTATGTGTATTGCTTCATCCATCGAGTTCATTCCTAACTTAGTTTTTATATCTTCATTCTGAGTAGCCTCCTGTCATTGTTCCCAGCTGTTGGTACCAGTGATAATTCTTGCTACATTGTTGTCTGTCACATCTAACCTGTGAATAAGATATCCTGAATCCACCCAGCTTTCAGTCTCATACAACAAAGTCAGTCTGAAAACAGACTGGTATATAGATAGTATGAGCCCACTTATGTGTACAACGTTGCACACCCTCTGGCCTGGATGCATGCACTGAATCAGTTGGGAAAGGTGTAAAAAAGCCATTGTATCCTCTCCTGAGGCAAGCTGGCCCACAACTGTTGTAACTGGTCCTCGATATCCTGCATATTGGCACTGGGACGGAGATGACGTCTGAGCTGGTCCCACACATGTTCTATCAGGGATAGATCTGGGAATCTTGCTGGCCACGGGAGTACCTTAACATCATGCAGACAGTTCATAAATATACGTGCTGTGCATGGATGAGCATCATCCTGTTAAAAAATGGCACCACAGTACTGTTGCATGAGAGGTAACACATTAGGACGCAGGATGTCCGTGACGTACAGTTGTGCCATGGGAATTCCCTCAATCACTATAAGCCGTGAGCTGAAGTCATACCTGATGGCTCCCAACACCGTGATGGCAGAATGGGACTTCTCCCCAGGTCGCCGTCATACTCGAAGATGATGGTCATCCGGGGTAGTGCAAAACTGTGATACATCGCTGAACACAACGCGATGCCATGTACCAGCAGTTCATGCTTCTGGGTCATGGCACCACTCCAGACGCAGCCATTGGTATCATAGTGTTAATGGCAGTCTACGCCTGGGAAGGTAATTTCCTATTCCGGCTGCAGCTAGTCTCTGACCAATGGTGCGTGATGACACAGAATGTTGCAGGGAGTCCATTGCTTTCTCTTGGATGGCAGGTGCAGATGTAAAGGGGTTATGATGTGCTTGGTGCGCAATACGGCGATACTCCTTTGTGGTGGTCAGATGTTTAATTAAAATATAGTATTTTTATCCATCATATTCAATACACACAATTAAAATCTATTATTTTTATTGTAATTTGTCATAATGGACCAAAAATGAATTTTTATCGTATCGATGGTGTACAGGCCAATTGGCGTAACCCTCCCGAATTTCCAAATTGAGGTTATGTGTGAATCAAGTAGTTAACACTGTAACGTACATTCTGGTAAATTGGCGTAACTCTCAACACCTACCTTCAATGCAAAAATAGAAGAAAGTTGATGGCGTAACCCCACACATTGCAAGGTCAGGCATGCCACTTCGCATAAGCAACTAGTCATAACCCACAGATAACAGTAGGTTGTACTGGTCAATTTGCATAAGCCACTATACTTGTGACAACTAACCTCTCGTTCTCATAAGCCCTCACAAGCCAGCTGGCATAACACAGTATCTATCTGTTTTGATGAGTGTGTCTGATTTAGTTGTCACTAAAATTAACTACATAATTCAGTAATAGTACTTTTGTCATACGGTGTACAAGTATTTATTAGTATATGATGTTAATTCAGTTTGTTGTGAATTTGAGTGTTACTTCTGTGAGGGTAATTTATTTAAATAAATCAGGATAGAAAATGTGTGTTTTATAATAGTTTTCTTACTATTAATGATCATCCTTTCACATAATATACAACTTACCACTGTTATTATTATTATTATTATTATTATTATTATTATTATTATTATTATTATTATTATTTATTCCAATTAGTGTAACTCAAAATATACAATGTTGTAACGAACAATGAAGTTGTAACAGTCCCAATCAAATGGTGTAACCCTCAAATTTCACATTAAAGAATTAATTTCAAGAAACTGTATGATCCCACACCACATATTCCACTACACTACAATCTTAGATACATTACAGAATTCAAATAAACAATAATTAAGAAAGATCAATACCTATAGTGAGGTGCAAACTGTTTTTCTCTCTCTCCAGAAAAATGTTCTTTTTGTGGCTCACGCCATTTGACCTGTACACATTGACCTGTACACAATCGATTTTTAGTGGTCAGATGTGGTCGACCGAAATCTTGATGACGAGTATGCCTACCCTCACGTTCCGATGCAGTCCAGCATAAGTTACATTGACATCTGACAATTTCTTCTGGGTGCTTCAATTTTTTTGTCAGGCAGTGTATTTGAACTGATTTATGCATTCTAGTTTTGTATTCCTGACCTGACGTTCAATTCTCCTAAGTTGGAAATGCTAATTTTCATATCAGACTCACTGCACCTATTTTCAAGTTCCAAGATTCCAAGCTTTCAGCACAGTCTGCCATTAAGACAAAAGCACTATTTCATAAAAGTTTTGTATTTCACATAAGCTTATGAAATTGTCATGTAGATTTTTATGACAATTTTAAAAATGTCCATGTCATAAAGCTCCTGAACTGATGGGTAAAAAGCTGACAAATTTGTCAAACTGCAGTCTATATATAGCATTATGAAACAGATGTATGTTATTATTTCATGACATGTTTACAAATTTGTAGAATTGTCATTGCAGAGGTGACAGGTAATCCTTTATAAGTACTCTGGAGGAAGTTTATTTTCAAGAATGTTTTGTAATTCAAATTCTCTTCTGGGTAATGAACTCTAGTAACAGCAGTAGAAGCAGTGGCGAGAGTAACACAGAAATTGAAATGAGACCACACTGGGTTTTTAGGCAATGGATTAACCAAGCTTTTAATTTCAGTGATTTTTTTATTCACAGAGAAATTTTGTATTAGCATGACATTAGCTGAATACATTATAAATTCAATAGGACAGCATTTGCCATCACAAACATGAAGAAATTATTTATTCACACCTCAAAAGCAAATTTTGTGTGCATTGCATTGCCTGTTCAATATCATAATCTTATCAAATAATTTGCCATTCTGCCTGAGTGACTAGAAATGAAATGTAGGTTAAATTTCACTTGTGGATTTTATACTTATTTTTTACATGATTATAGTTGGTCCTTTGTGCATCACATTCGGTATCTGATATCGCTCTCCAGAGCCATGTAGAGGGTCTGATGTTAAATTGTCATGATTATGAAAAAAGTTCTTTAAATTTGAGAAGTTACAATATTTTGCCTGTCATGTGAGGGCAACTTGTAAAATATATGAAACAGAAAATTACCATGGAACATTGACAAATTCGACAGATCTAACACATTACCACCGAACTGAATCCATCCCTGCCAATTTATACCTTTCAGTAGATGAACCACATAAACTATGATCAACAAATATGAAACCTTATAGCATTATCCAATCCCCATAAGTACCGAGAACTCATACTACCATAAATTCTCACTGCAGCCTAGTTGTTAATATGAATATCTTTGCTTGTGATAATCTGACCTTAATCCCATTATACCCCAGTATAGCTGACATCTTTTCCCTCTGTACTGTGTCATATGCCTTCTGTAGATCTATGAAACACATGCATACCTAAATGTCTATTCCTCTCATATCATTTTTCAATTAATTAGTGCATTCTGAAAACATGGTCCTGACAACCTCTCTGTGGTCAGATACCACACTGGTTTTCATCCAACCTACTGTCCACCATTGATTGTACCCTCCTTTCCAAAATGCCAGTGAACACCTTGCCTGGTATACTGATCAATAAAATACCTCAATAGTTGTTGCAATCCTTCCTGTTTCTGTTCCTTTGCTTATAGATGGATACAATTACAGATTTTGTCCTATCAGAAGGTACATTACTTGTTGTATGTCCGGCGCTCCCTTCTCGCTCCGCCAGCCAGCTACACGCGCGCCAAGTGTCATTCTTCTAGCCTCGACACGCAGCCCTCAGTGCGCGTGCCTGAACAGTCGTGTGTGTACTATAAAGAGGAACTCCCAGCCTGTCCAGATGCCCACTTGTCCCGGTGTCCAGCTCCAGAATACACCCTACGTCGAGCACGGAGGCTACTCCTCTTGAAAATGTGCTTCGGCCAGGTGGACTGAATTTCTGGCAGTACGAGGTCTCACCTCTGGTCACCGCTCCTCTTTCCCATTCCGCTGCCCATATCCAGTCGTACTATTACATACCGTTATATTTCCCTAATTTATGCAAGCTCCCTTGGTTTCGCCAAGTAAGAATTCTTCCAACATTAAACTTGCTTTTATGAACTCAGCAAGGAAGGACTTTCCAAAACATTTATGTCAGTACTTCTGATAGTTTTCGACTATCGACTTTTCATATCACAAGGCTATCTTTTCGAGATAGTAGTGGATGTAAATACTGCAAACTTGTATATAGTGTACAAAAGATAGACTCTTTCTCAAGATTCCTAATTCATTTTGCTTCAAGTTAAATTTCAGTTTTATTTGTGTAAATAGTGTATTTTGCATTTGAAGCGAATAATAAAGTTGTGTTTTGTAAATCTCAACCTTGGTTACAACACAACTCTATGGCGACGAGGTAAAAACAAAAAAGGACGCAATAAACACTCCAATTCATCGGCCCCAGTCTCCAACTCTGTGGCGACAGGATAATAACTTGCAATTCATCCACTCCTTCACAACGAGGTACAGCAAACTCAGTGCCCTCATACGCTTAGACATTGGCGACGAAGTCAATCAGTGCTCAGTGTGTCGCCCACTCAACAGACATTCCACAGCTCTCTGTCGTGCGCTCCACCTGTGTGGCACGCTCCAGCGTGTTAGCTTGCTCTCTCTCTCACTCCCAGCATATACCGGTCAAGGTCGCGCCTACAACCAGTTCTGACACACAGCTCTCCTTGCTCTTTATTGCACGCATCTCGCAATGGCTACAGCTGAGCAACTCGCTACGGTATTCCAAGCCTTACAGCAGCAACAACAACAGTTTATGCAACAACAACAGGCAGCATTAATTCAGGCTATTCAAGCTATTTCTGTCTCTACACAGCCATCAGCTATTCCTCCGTTCTCTGCTTTTGATCCGGCTAAGGAAGAATGGTCAGTTTATTTAGCACGCTTACAACAGCATTTCATCTGCCATTCTGTCACAGATGATCAACGCCGCCGAGCACTATTTCTTAGTTCGGTTGGCAATGCTACGTGTGAATAACTACGTAAATTAGGTCCAGAAGAAAACCTTTCTGAGGTACCATTCGCACAGCTCCTGGCCCGTCTCACTGAACATTATGCCAAAGCTCCTCACATAGTGGCTGCTCGCTATGAATTTTTTCAGAGCAGAAAGCAACCCCATCAGACACATACTGAATGGATAACTGAATTGCGTGGTCTAGCTAAACCCTGCCAGTTCATATGCTCCAAGGACGGTTGTGGTTCACCCTACAGTGATTCTCTCATTCGGGACATGGTAATTTTACATACTCCTGAGGACAAGATACGTTTTGACGCTGTCAAGCAGAGTAACCCTTCTTTAGAAGACGTCCAGCGTATTGCTACGGTTTATGAGCTTACTACCAAGACTGCCGCAGCCATAGCTTCTCCACACGAAGTTGCTCAAGTCTCGACTCAGGCCCGCAAGTCCTCTGCTAAAGTGAACCGTCCAGATAAGGCACTCTCTACCAAGCAGTCTCGCCAGGCTCCCTCTCGTAATGCTACAAGGAAGCCCAATTCTAAAAGCACCTCGAAACTCCTGCCTTCCTGCCGAGGCTGTTTCAAGCATCATGAACGTCGTGACTGACGTTTTTTCAAAGCCACTTGTGAACAATGTAATAAACTTGGACACATTAAGACTGTATGTCGGAGTTCGCTCCGCCCTGCTAAGACTCCTGCAGCACGCCCGAAGCATATACAGCCCCGCCAAGACATGGAAGTTGATCAGATCAATCTTATTCTTCCCACAAGGAATTCTCACAAGATCATCGTTCCTCTCTCCTTCTCTACTCGATCTGTCGATTTTCAATTAGACACTGGATCACCTGTCTCTATTATTAACCTGGCTACCTACCATGACTTAGGTTCCCCTTCATGCTCTCCAGCTGACATCCAGCTTGTGACGTTTAACAAAAAGAAAATTGACATTAAAGGTCAAATCCAGCTTCAGGCTAGTTATAAAGGAATTCAGAAGGCCATTCCTCTTCTCGTAGTTAACAACTACACTGCATCCAACATTATGGGCATGGATCTATTTAACTTATTTGGTTTCCAGATACATGACAACATTAACGTTGTATCTACATTGCATCCTACTTCTGACGTTACCGATCTCCTAAAGCAGTTTCCTGAAGTCTTCGACTCTCAGCTCGGAACAGCAAAAGACTATACAGCTCACATACAGCTGAAATCCGGAGCTAAGCCTCACTTCCTCAAAGCACGTCCAGTACCCCTAGCACTTCAAGACCCGGTCACGAAAGAATTAGAAAGATGGATACAAACTGGAATTGTGGTACCAGTTACTTCTAGTCAATGGGCTACTCCACTAGTGGTAATCAAGAAACCTGATGGTAATGTTCGACTTTGTGGCGATTTTCGATCTACAGTCAACGCACAACTCGACACAGATATCTTTCCTATTCCACGTCCAGAAGACTTATTCCGTCGTCTCGCTGGTGGACAATTCTTCTCTCGAGTTGATCTTAAAGAAGCATATCTCCAGCTACTTTTAGACGAAGACTCTAAGAAATTTCTAACACTCAACACTCCTCTCGGACTGCTCCAGCTCCAGCGGCTCCCATTCGGTGTTTCATCCTCAGCGGCTATTTTTCAGCGCTATTTAACTCAACTCACTGCCTCCATTCCCGGTTGTGCTAACTACCTGGATGATATTATTGTTACTGGAAAAGATCATCAGGAACATCTACACAATCTACGCCTCCTTCTCCAGACATTGAAAGACAATGGCCTACGAGCGAATCTCGCTAAATGTACATTCTTTCAGCCTCAAGTTCACTACCTAGGACATATACTTGATAAGACTGGAATTCGCCCTAGTGCACAGAATGTCTCAGCTATCGTCAACATGCCAGCACCTCAGAACCTCAAGCAGCTCCAGTCCTTCATAGGCAAAGCGAACTACTATAATAAGTTCATTCCCCGCTTCGCTACAGTGGCAGCTCCATTAAACGCTCTACGTAAAAAAGGTGTTAAATTTCAATGGACTCCGCACTGCCAACAGGCATGGAAAACCATCAACAACGCCTTAATTCAAGCTATACAACTCACTCATTTTCAGCCCGACAAGCTCATCACGCTAGCTACTGACGCTTCAGACTACGGTGTCGGTGCCGTTCTCTCCCAGAAGGATCGTCATGGACGGGAACGCCCCATCGCTTTCGCTTCGAAAACACTTAATGACCATCAACGTCGATACTCACAGATAGAGAAAGAAGCTTTAGCCATCATCTTTGGTATTCGCCGTTTCAATGAATATCTATATGGCAACCATTTCCTGATCATTACTGATCATAAGCCTCTAGTACACTTATTCCATCCTGGTAATAAGATCCCTGAGAATTCCCTCAGAAAGCTTCAAAGATGGTCCATGTTCCTTTCTGATTATTCCTATCAAATTGTCTATCGAGCCACATCCCAGCATTGTAATGCTGATGCCCTCTCACGCTTACCAGTTGGTCCTGATACTGCCTTCGATTCTCAAGAATCTGAATGTCTTCAGTTGGACATAGAACTTGAAGATACTGTCTCCAGTTTTCCTATTGATGCTACCTGCATAGCTAAAGCTACGGATAAGGACAGTACACTTGCTACTGTGCGTACTTACATCCGCAACGGTTGGCCTCTTCAGAGCAATCTTCCCGCCCACCTTGCACCTTATCATCGTATGCAGCATCGTCTCACGACTCGTGCTGGAGTCGTACTCCTAGAAGCAGGCACCAGCTTCCGAGTGGTTATCCCACTTAGCCTACAGAAACAAGTTCTCGAATTATTACACCAAAGCCATTGGGGTATATCCCGAACGAAGCAACTAGCACGTCAACACTGCTACTGGCCCGGTATTGATGCCGCCATCGAAAAGCTCATCCGTCATTGTGAACAATGTCAACTGAATCAGAACGCCCCGTCTTCTGATCTAGCTTCATGGCCTCCTGCTACTACTCCATGGGAACGAGTTCACATCGATTTCGCAGGTCCTTTCCTCAATTCCATGTGGTTAATAGTCATCGATTCACTATCGCACTTTCCATATGTAGTGGATATGCATTCGACTACTATGACCGAAGCTACCATTCGTGCTCTACAGAAAATATTTACTACAGAAGGCTTACCTCAAGTACTCATTTCGGACAACGGACCTCAATTTACAGCTACTGCTTTTAAGAAATTTTGTACATATAATGGCATTCGTCATATCCTAGCACCGCCTTTTCACCCTCAATCTAATGGTGAAGCTGAACGCTTTGTACAAACATTTAAGAGAAGTATGAAAAAAGCTGTCTCTTCAGGCTTAACTAAAGACCAATCATTGCTCCAACTCTTAAGCAACTACAGAACTCTGCCCGGTGCTGATAATGTCACTCCTGCACAGAAGCTCCATGGACGACCTCACAGAACTTTACTTTCTCTGTTGCAGCCTCTTCCGGCCCAGTCTCAGACCTCACCAACGAAGTTCTCAGTCAACGACAAGGTCTACACCCGGACATTCAGGTCAAACCCACTCTGGATACCTGGAGTCATCTGCAGATCTTTGGGTCATCGTCTCTACGAAATACAGACTACGGAGAAACGTATCTGCCGCCATCAAGACCAGATACGTCTGCGCTACCGCCCATGTCCAGCTATTGATTCTATTGCTCAGCCAGATAAATCTATTGCTGAACGAGCTTTAGACCATTTAATAACCATGGGTTCCTTTCAGGACGAGACAGCGCCACTCCGCCCGGTCCCAGCTCCGGACAATCCAACAGAGACATCAGCAGCTCCGGCCCAGCATTGCAGCCGCCGCCGTTTCACGCCGTACCGGCGTATTTAGGAGGGGAGGGTGTTGTATGTCCGGCGCTCCCTTCTCGCTCCGCCAGCCAGCTACACGCGCGCCAAGTGTCATTCTTCTAGCCTCGACGCGCAGCCCTCAGTGCGCTTGCCTGAACAGTCGTGTGTGTACTATAAAGAGGAACTCCCAGCCTGTCCAGATGCCCACTTGCCCCGGTGTCCAGCTCCAGAATACACCCTACGTCGAGCACGGAGGCTACTCCTCTTGAAAATGTGCTTCGGCCAGGTGGACTGAATTTCTGGCAGTACGAGGTCTCACCTCTGGTCACCGCTCCTCTTTCCCATTCCGCTGCCCATATCCAGTCGTACTATTACATACCGTTATATTTCCCTAATTTATGCAAGCTCCCTTGGTTTCGCCAAGTAAGAATTCTTCCAGCATTAAACTTGCTTTTATGAACTCAGCAAGGAAGGACTTTCCAAAACATTTATGTCAGTACTTCTGATAGTTTTCGACTATCGACTTTTCATATCACAAGGCTATCTTTTCGAGATAGTAGTGGATGTAAATACTGCAAACTTGTATATAGTGTACAAAAGATAGACTCTTTCTCAAGATTCCTAATTCATTTTGCTTCAAGTTAAATTTCAGTTTTATTTGTGTAAATAGTGTATTTTGCATTTGAAGCGAATAATAAAGTTGTGTTTTGTAAATCTCAACCTTGGTTACAACATTACTAACATTCCATTCCAATCCTATTATTCTATGAAGCTACTTTATCCCTGTCTTCCCATTATCCCTTTCAGACCGAGTACGCACAATTGTGCGGGTTCGTATTTTAGTTATCCCTGGCCGTATTTGATGTTTTTTCGGCGCTAGACCGGACTGCAGTGATTGTGCGGGACTCGTGGCGTGTATTTCAATTGCTTTTAGTATGCGCTTGACCGCCAGGGCGAAGGAAGAAGAGTTTAAAAAGCACAGTTGATCGGCGAGATGACGGGAAGCAGTAGTGCCAAAATTAAGTATTTATTTATTGCATGTATATTAATCTAGAAGCTTTACTGAATACCGGAATATATTCAATGAAGTGTGTATATTGGTTAGTGAACGTAAATTTTGCAGGTACATCATCGTATGTGATACAACGAGGTTTTGAATTTTGATACGCACAATTGTGTGGGTCCTGCTTTTCAGATGTAAGTTTTTATTTTGTAAAATAAACTATCAATATGTGTATTGAGGAGCATTTTAGTAAGTTTTTGACATACAAACAAAAATTCACACCTCCAGTTTTCTTTCAGGTCTGAAAGGGTTATATTTCACAATTTCTTCAGGTTTAATTTCATCCCTTCCCACTGCTTTATGGGAATATAATTTATTTATTATCCTTTCCACTCCCTTGAGTGTTATTTCACTGCCATCATCGACCTCCTCCCAACGAACTTTGTTGTTCATGACTTCAAAAGAAAGATTTTTCTTTTATGATGAGAAGATTTGTCAAAATATTTCCTCCGCCTGTCCAGTGATTCCCTGGGATGTATTTAGTTCACCTGATTTACTAAAAATGGAATTAATTTACTTTCCCCCTCACCTGTAAAGATTCCTTATTATTGTCAAGAGTGATTTTCCTACTGGTCTTCCAGGTTATTACCAAAATCTTCCTGTAACTTCTTCCTGAATTTGACCAGGATTTATTTAACTCTGTTTCTTTCATCTACATACAATTCCCTCTTTGCATCAGTCCTTGTTGGGAGCAATTTCTGATACACCGTCTTTTTACATCTACAAGCTGCCCTCATTTTATCATTCCACCAGCATGTTCAACTTTTCCCATCTTTACACACAGTTGTTCCTAGGCATTCTCTTGCTGTTTCTACTTCAGTATTTCTGCATGTCACCCATTCTCTTTCTATATCCTGAACCTGCTTACTGTCTATTGTTTGGAACTTTTCACTAATCATGTCCATGTACTTCTGTCAAATTTCCTTGTCGAGGATTTTCTCTACCTTTATTTATCTGCAGATAGATTTCACTTGTTCCATCGTAGGCCTACTGATAGTTACTGCAGATCAGATAGTAATCTGCATCATCGAAAAATATCTTGAATAATCGCACATTATTAACAGATTTCCTGAATTTAAAGTCTGTTATGATACAGTCTCTTATGGATCTGGTTCCCCTACACTCCCATGTGGAAGCCTTAAACTTGAAGAATGTATTTGTAACTGCTAGTCCGATACCAGCACAGACATCTAGTACATACGTACTTCCCATTTCTATTAGGTTCAATATATTTTCCACATTTACACATCACCTTTTCATATTCTTCAGTTCTATTATCAATTTTTGCATTGAAATCACCCATTAGCACTATCCTATCCTGGCCATTGAGCCTGACTATAATGTTGCTTAGTGCTTTACAATTCTTGTCAACTTAATCCTCATCTGTACCCTCGTATGGCAAGACAGTTCTCATCCCATTTCCTCCAGTCGCTAAATCTACCAACAACACTGGCTTATTTACGTGCCTAACAGAAACAATGTTCGTGCAATAGTATTGCTGATGAACAGTCCAACCCCAAACTTTGCCCTTCCCAGTTTTTTTTTTTGTTTTTTTGTTTTGCTGGCAAGATGTAGTTTTTACAGTGCTCTATGTCTTCTGGTATGGGCTAGAATAAATTTGTTACTTTCACTGACCTGTCTCAGTCTTATCCTTGGCTTTGACAACATGAAAGTGACTGAGGTATGGGTGATGCTAGTAATGCCATTCCATATGCAGCCAGTTCCTGCTATGAAAGGTGTGAAAATGTCGCTCATAGGGTCGGTTGGTGCACGCATTTTAGTGGGCTTGGCAGACTGATACGCAATAGCAACTTCTGGCTCAGTGAGGAAAGCAACGAGAAACTACCTCACTCCTCATTTTGCTAGTACGCCTCTTCAGTGACACCTAGGCCATCTATGACAGCTAATGGTGGACCTGATGAGGATCCAACCAGCCTTCGGGCTGAATACCCAACAGTTGCTTTATGTCGCACCGCCACAGATAGGTCTTATGGTGACAATGGGATAGGAAAGGCCTAGGAGTTGAAAAGAAGTGGTCGTGGCCTTAATTAAAGTACAGCCCCGGCATTTGCCTGGTGTGAAAATGGGAAACCACAGAAAACCATCTTCAGGGCTGCTGACAGGAGGATTCTAACCCACTATCTCCCAGATGCAAGCTCACCCCTGACTGCACGGCCAACTCACCCCATAATCTTCCCGTTTTAACACCTTCTAACACTTTATAATCTCCTCTCCCTTCCTCGTGCAACCGTACAGGAATCGAACCCCAAACCCAAGGGACGTATCAAATATTGTAACTAAAACTTAAATAATGAATATGTCAATCAAATTGTTATAGGACGACACTAATTTATGTGTGAAGTTTTGTCTTAAATGGACGTAAGGTATATAGTATTGACTAGGAGGATTAAAATAGTTTTGTACAATTTTGTAAGATGTTGCAAATTAGTCATCATTTTTCTGATATCTAGTAATGTGTGTAAATATTGTTACATAATTGAGTGGTTCAGTGGAAGAACTACCCATTCCAACCTAGATACAATTTTTTGTCCTATACAAAATAAGTATCCTAGAACCATCTTCTACCAAACATCAGTTGTATTCTTACTCGATAGACAGTGGCAGCAGGTTTCTTTGATATTGCAATATTGTTGTGCGCGAATGGAAGAACTCTCCATCCCAACTCCAATAATGCAGCGAGATGAGAGATGTACAGATGTGTGTGTGATGTTCCAAAGCCCAAAAATAAAACAAGGAATGTGCAGGAGTGGTTATTATTATTATTATTATTATTATTATTATTATTATTATTATTATTATTATTATATGTTTAAAACACTAGGCTGATTATTGTTACAGCTAGTTTGAGAGAATGGCTGAACCATTTGACATTGTAAGGCATTGTGACAAAAACTCTTGGCCTGTAGATTTGCAGTGTCTCTTTAAAAGCATAAAAATTTATTGCATGTATTTTGAAATTATGAAAGAAAAATGTAGAATTCTGATTGGCCAAAAAGCTCATCAGTACTTGAAGGCCACCTGAACCTTAAGAGTGCTGAGGCATGTGGCAAGATAGGGGAGGTAGAAGGGGGAAAGCACGCATGCGCCGTCATGTGTCTTGTTGGTCAGTTTCTTCCAGACTGTATTGCAGCAAGCTGTTTGGCTGAGAACAAGCTATTCAGTGCAATTTTACGGTCTCTTCTGAGTTCTCCCTATATTTGCTAGCTTGAAGCGATTTCAGATACATTTAAATGTTTCCTTCTAAATGTCGTCTCTCCCTATATTTGTTATTTTGAGTGAAATCAGAGATATTTTAACACTGATTCTGTGAACTTCTTCCATTTCAGTACTTAGCGAGGCGAGACGATGCTCCATGTCATACCAAAGTGCTGATTTTCAATTTTGATTTGGCCAACATGGTACTCATAACAAACCAGGAACAACTCTCAATTATTAATGAAATCATTGATGTGCTCCAACAAAATAACTAATGTCAAGAATGCATTTTTCATCAATGGTCTTAGGGACATTAGAAAAACATGTAGGATATATAATAAAACTGTGCTTCAATTTAGGGCTTCATGTTATCAATCAATCAATCAATCAATCAATCAATCAATCAATCAATCAATCAATCAATCAATCAATCAATCAATCAATCAATCAATCAATCAATCAATCAATCAATCAATCAATCACTACTGATATGCATTTAGGGCAGTTGCCCAGGTGGCAGATTCCCTATCTGTTGTTTTCCTAGCCTTTTCATACATGATTGCAAAGAAATTGGAAATTTATTGAACATCTCCCTTGGTAAGTTATTCCAATCCTAAGTCCCCTTCCTATTAACAAATATTTGCCCCAATTTGTCCTCTTGAATTCCAACTTTATCATCATATTGTGATCTTTCCTACTTTTAAAGACACCACTCAAACTTATTTGTCTACTAATGTCATTCCTTCCCAGCTCTCCACTGACAGCTCGTCTCCTTTCTCAAGTCTTCCCAGCCCAAACTTTGCAACATCCTTGCAATGCTACCCTTTTGTCGGAAATCACTCAGAACAAATCAAGCTGCTTTTCTTTGGATATTTTCCAGTTTTTGAATCAAGTAATCCTGGTGAGGGTCCCATACACTGGAACCATACTCTAGTTGGGGTCTTACCAGAGACTTATATGCCCTCTTCTTTACATCCTTACTACAACCCCTAAATACCCACATAATCATGTACAGAGATCTGTACCCTTTATTTACAATCCCATATATGTGATTAACCCAATGAAGATCTTTCTTTATATTAACACCCAGGTACTTACAATGATCCTCAAAAGGAACTTTCACCCATCAATGCAGTAATAAAAACTGAGAGGACTTTTTCTGTTTGTGAAACTCACAACCTGAAATTTAACCCCATTTATCATCATACCATTGCCTACTGTCCATCTCACAACATTATTGAGGTCATTTTGCAGTTGCTCACAATCTTGTAACTTATTTATTACTCTATACAGAATAACATCATCTGCAAAAAGCCTTATCTTTGATTCCACTTCTTTAGTTATACTATTGATATATATAATAAAACATAAAGGTCCAATAATACTGCCTTGGGGAATTCCCTTCTTAATTATTACAGGGTCAGATATATATTTTTTTTTTGCTATTTGCTTTACGTTGTTCTGACACTGATAGGTCTTACGGCAACGATGGGACAGGAAAGGGCTAGGAATGGGAAAGAAGCGGCCGTGGCCTTAATTAAGGTACAAGCCCAGCATTTGCCTAGTGTGAAAATGGGAAACCACGGAAAATTATCTTCAGAGCTGCAGACAGTTGGATTCGAATCCATTATCTCCCGGATGCAAGCTCACAGCTGCAAGCTCCTAACTGCACAGCCAACTCACCCGGTCAGGGCCAGATAAAGCTTGGCCTACTCTAATTCTCTTGAGTTCTGTTTTCTAGAATTATTATCACCCATTCAGTCACTATTTTGTCTAGTCCAATTGCACTCATTTTTGCCAGTAGTCTCCTATGATCTACCCTATCAAATGCCTTAGATAGGTCAATCGCGATACAGTCCATTTGACCTCCTGAATCCATGATATCTGCTATACCTTGTTGGATCCTACGAGTTGAGCTTCAGTAGAATAACCTTTCCTAAACCCAAACTGCCTTCTATCAAACCAGTTATTAATTTCAAAAATATATCTAATATAATAAGAAAGAATGCTTTCCCAAAGCTTACATGCAAATGTATGTCAAACTGACTAGCCTGTAATTTTCAGGTTTATGTTTATCACCCTTACCTTTACACACAGGGGCTACTATACCAACTCTCCATTAGCTCCTTCATGCAAAATATAATCAAATACGTACTTCAGATATGGTACTATATACCCAACTGATTGTCTTTAGTATATCCCTAGAAATCTTATCAATTTCAGCTGCTATTCTGGTTTTCAACTTTTGTATTTTATTGTAAATGTTGTTGTTATAATAGGTAAATTTTAATAGTTCTTTAGTATTAGTCACCTCCTCTATCTGGACATTATCCTTGTAACCAACAATCCTTACATACTGCTGACTGAATACTTCTGCCTTTTGAAGATCCTCGCAAACACGCACTCCCCTTGTTCGTTTATGATTCTTGGAATGTCCTTCTTGGAACTTTTCTTCTGCCTTAAAGTAGCTATACATGCCCTTCCATTTTTCACTAAAATTTATATGACTGCAAATTATGCTTGCTATCATGTTATCCTTAGCTGACTTTTTTGCTAGATTCCTAGTAAGTTCCTTCAATTTCCCCTTACTTTCACAGCCATTTCTAACTATTTCTTTCCAACTTGCACCTCCTTTTTAGTCTCTTTACTTCTGTGTTATAATATATAGGGTCTTGACCATTCCTTACCACCTTTAAAGGTACAAACCTGTTTTCACATTCCTCAACAATTGCTTCAAACCCATCCCACAGTCTATTTACATTTTTATTTATCGTTTTCCACCGATCATAGTTACTTTTTAAAAACTCCCTCATGCCTGTTTAATCAGCCATATGGTACTGAATAATAGTCCTACTTTTAAGACCTTCATTTCTATCACATTTGTTTTTAACTACGACAGAAACAGCTTTGTGATCACTAATACCATCTATAACTTCGGTTTCCCTATAGAGTTCATCTGGTTTTACCAGCACCACGTCCAGAATATTCTTCCCTCTAGTTGGTTCCATCACTTTCTGAATCAGCTGTTCTTCCCAGATGAACTTATTTGCTATTTGTAGCTCATGCTTTTTACCATTCGCATTACCTTCCCAATTGACATTTGGTAAATTGAGATCACCAGCTACAATCACATTCCTTTCCATATCGTTTCCCACATAGCTGATTATCTTACCAAATAATTCTGAATCAGCGTAAGTGCTACCCTTTCCTGGTCCGTAAATTCTAAAGACTTCAAGTTGCCTATTATCTTTAGAGATAAGCCTTACACCTAGAATTTCATACTTGTAATCTTTTACTTTTTTCCAGCTTACAAATTCCTCTTTCACCAGAATGAATACTCCCCCTCCTACCAATCCTATCCTATCTTTAATGTAGACAGGAATAGGTGCTCTTTTGCTGCCCAGCAGTTCAACAGTGCACATTACATTCAAAATTCCTCTAAATTTAAATGAGAGTTTGGTGTCTGGATTAAAATTAAATACCAAAGCAGGTGATGATATTTGATTAGCTTGGCTCAATGTGAGATAATGCCCCAATGGCAAATAGTCATTCAATAATGTGTGTGTGCTTCATCTTCTAAAATATGTCATAGGTAATGACATTCCATTCCTTCTGGTGTGAAAGTTATTGTTCTCGGGGGAGATTTTATAAAGGTTTTGGCTATGTTGCCACATCCTTATCACTAAAGAATAATTAATTTTTA
Organism: Anabrus simplex; assembly: GCF_040414725.1. Classification (NCBI taxonomy): domain Eukaryota; kingdom Metazoa; phylum Arthropoda; class Insecta; order Orthoptera; family Tettigoniidae; genus Anabrus; species Anabrus simplex. The sequence continues at coordinate 739,007,489 of NC_090266.1, read as the reverse complement.
ACTGTATTAAATTCTTTCCTGTTTGGCTCTTCTTCAATACCACAAAACATAAAATAAAAATGGTATGGCGACTACCCCTTTGTAGATGGTAATGGATCAAATGTTACTGAACTACCAGCCCGAATTTTTGCACATGATATCGGGATTAAAATTTACAGCAAAACTTTCACTTCTGGGAAAGATGTTTTCATTTTCTCAAAAGCTGCCGTTGTTAATTAATTACTCAGCCAGGTTTCAGCCATGGCCAGTTAAATGCTGCAATGTCAAGAGAGCGATATTTTACAGTTGCAATAGTTCCAAAGGGTAATTAATTGTACAAGGACTGGGCAAGTTGGCTACGCAGTTAGGGGCGCACAGCTTTGAGCTTACATCCGGGAGATAGTGGGTTTGAATCCCACTGTCGGCAACCCTAAATATGGTTTTCCATGGTATCCCATTCTCACGTCAAGCGAATGCTGGGGCCACAGCTGCTTCCTTCCCACTCCTAGCCCTTTCCCATCCCATCATCGCCATAAGACCTGTCTGTGTCGGTGCGACGTAAAGCCACTAGAAAAAAAATTGTACAAGGAATGCACAGAGCAAGTGGCTGCGGAGTTTGGGTCATGTAGTTATTAGCTTGCATACGGGATATAGTGGGTTCCAACCCCACTGTCGGCAGCCCTGAAGATGGTTTTCTATGTTTTCCCCATTTTCACACCAAACAAATGCTGGGGCTGTACCTTAACTGAGGCCACGGTTGCTTCTTTCCCATTCTTAGCCATTTCGTATCCCATAGTCATCGTAAGATCTGTCTGTGTTGGTGCGACATAAAGAAAAAATAATAAAGAACACGGAATGCCATATATAAGGATATCCTTTAATAAATATTTACCCCATTGACCGTCATGTCTTGACAGGGTTCAGCTAGTTGTTGTTGTTGTTATGATAATACCCATCATTTGCAGGAGGAGAGACTATGTCATGTACTAGAATCCTAATTAACATCAATAGTGTACCACTTTCAAATTTCATGCCGGACACAGTTTAATAAAAACTTATTTATCTCCAAATATGCTCCAGTTGCGATGAGTAGATCTTCCTCTGAGCCCCTCAGTTTTATTCATGGGTAAAAAATGGTTAGTGAACCAAGTGTAATCCACTAGGGATGCTAGCCCGTGTCAACAATTCAGCAATAGCAGAAACATGTGATTATGCAGTGTTAGGTAATGAACGAAATAAATTAGGACATCATTCCTGATGTAATGAAGTTAGAGTATAATACATTTGCGAGTGTAATTCCATGTTGATGAATTCAGTTGGGCTTACAAAATATACAACAGGAGGGTATGTAAATATCGCATATCCATTTTCTGTTAATTGTGTTTAAGTTTTCAATGATTTCAACTGACTGGTAGAGACAAACCTTGGCATAACATCCCCACCTGATTTAAGTTATTCCAGTGGTAAGTAAGGTCTCTGTGTAAAAATTTGGATCTCTGGCAGCCTATGCTTAGCGACCTGGGAAAGACGAGGTCTCATGACAGAAGTTTTAAAAAAAATCATGGATGACCACCATATCACATGTGTTCTCATGCATACTTGAACCAGTGACCTGGAAACTTTAACCAAATAATGTTACCTAGACATTTGCTTATCCTAAATTACATGCATCTAAACTAATGCCTTCTTGATGTTAAGATTCAATGTTCTGCCAGTGTATATTAAAATAAATGTTGTGGGCATCAATGTAGGCCTATAACAAATTAATTAATAGTGCACATCATTTTGCAATTGACAGCCAACAGGGGAGGTAGTCTTATACGTATTATTACACTCGTTTACTCCCATTACCCAAATATCATTAACACTTAAACACTTCCAAATGCAACCTTTTTGCCTACTCAGCCAGTTTTAATTTCTTTCTTTCTTCCATAAGTGCCACTGATATTGAGCACAAAGAACAAATTACAATTTTAACTACTGAGCGAATTGGCCGTGCAGTTAGGATCGCACAGACATGAGCTTCCATTCGGGAGATGGTGGATATGAATCCCATCATTCGGCAGCCCTGAATACGATTTTCCATAGTTCTCAATTTTCACACCAGGCAAATGCTGCTGCTGTACCTTAATATAGACCATGCCTGCTACCTTTCGAATCCTATCCCTTTCCCATCCTTGCATCCCTGAAACCCTTCAATGTATTGGAGAGACATAAAACCACAAACGAAAACTGAACACACAAAATGTAGTAAAAGTAATATAATAACCAAATACAAACTGGCAGAGTAAAGATCCAAACACCATGAAATAAGGAATGTAGAATACGGAAATTTTGGCAATATATTAGTCGAGATAACATATTTAATTGATTAAAGGTACAAGACTACAGATTAATATCCGCCCGAGAAAAGCCTTTGCAAATGTACCATGCAGGTCCATTTATAACTGGTGTAATCGCCTCACTGTTGAATGCGGGCTTGCAAGCGTGCATGCACTGTGTCGTACAGGTGCTGGATGTCAGCTTGTGGGATGGAGTTCCATGGCTGTTGCACTTGGTCGGTCAATACAGGAATGGTTAATGACGGTTGTGGATGACGCTGGAATTGCCGTCCAATGATATCCCATACTGCTCGATTGGGGACAGATTGAGGGAATGAGCAGGCCAAGGCAACATGTCGACACACTGTACAGCACGTGGAGTTACAACAGCGGCATGGGGGCGTGCATTATCCTGTTTGAAAACACCCCCGGGAATGCTGTTCATGAATAGCAGCACAACAGGTCGAATGACCTACACATGTGCAGTCAGGGTGCGTGGGACAGCCACGAGAGTGATCCTGCTGTCATAGGAAATTGCTCCCCTGACTGGAACTCCCGGTCTAGGTCTAGTGTGTCGACGCCGCAGACAGGTGGAATGCAGTCGCTCACCTCGTCGTCTTCTAACCAACACACGACCATCACTGGCACTAAGGCAGAACCAGCTTTCATCGGAAAACACAATGGACCTCCACTCCATCCTCCAATGAGCTCTCGCTTGACACCACTTAAGTCGCAGACGGCGGTGGTTTGGGGTAAGTGGAATGCACACCGCAGGGCGTATGGCTCGGAGCTGTCCTTCATGTAACCGACTTCCAGCAGCAGTTGAACCACAGTGACACAACAAACTGTTCGAATTGTTGCTGCAGAAGCAGTCCGCTGTGCCACAGCCATATGCCGAATGCGGTGGTTCTACCTCTCGGTGGTGCCACGGGGATGTCTGGAACCCGGTCTTCTTGCGAGCGTATCTTCTCGTGACCACTGCTGCCAGCACGCATGCACAGTGGAGACCACCCCAGTGAATGTTTAATGGTGCTTATGGTTTCAAACTGTAGCTAGCTTCAGGTACTTCCCGCCGGAAATTTTAGATGGCGCTGGAGTTCATTCACAATCTGTAGATAGTTGTAGACAGTTTCAAATCAAATCAAAATCTCTTTATTTGAAAATGAGGTGTCTACCTCGGTGGCAAATGGTACACTAAAATACATTATTGTCAAGCACTAAATTTTAAATTAACAAGAGAAGAATTTTTTTTTCTAGAATACAATAATATACAATTTATGCTAACAATTTTTTTTTTCTATTAAACAGATCATCCTTAATAAATTTATATTGTTTACAAAATTCTACTTATAATATCTCCTATACTTACAAACATAGTCAACTCATATACAGTATGTGGAATTACTTCAAATAATATTATGCAACTGGTATAAGATTAAAATTTACATTGCATTTATTTACTTTTTTTAAACCCATTTTGGAACCTAAGTAGCATAACGACCTGCTGCGTCTTAACCAGAGCCCCCTTTTGCCACCACTTTTCAGAGTTCCTGAAGGGCCTTCACAGCTACCGTAGCGGTCCCAGGGCCCTCGAAGTCCCCACTGTACTTCACCCCTACAGGCAGTCCCCTACTTTGGCTGTCCAAACTCCATGGACCAGTTTCTGTAGATGGCACGCAAGTAGGCATGATATTAAAGGCAGTTTGCCTTGAAGTAAAGTTCTGAAGTCTAACTTCAATCAGTGGGCCCTTCTGACAAAGATTTAGTTGTATCACATCAAGTATTATGGAGATAACATTGCTGGATTGTATTGAATCCAACTTTACCCAATCAATTAACCTTCTTCGAACTAATATCAATTTTAAGTGATAGCTCCCATGATGCTACAGTATTTGTGTAGTTTGAATTTCAAGTGCCCATGTGCTTGTACTGTAAATCTTTGTTCCTTGTGCTTGTTTATTAGAAATATATCTTCGCTAGTTCTCCTGAAATCCTGTATTTCCTCTTTGAGTATACGTCAGGGGCTGAAAGCTGAATGGTTCTATTAACCCGCCAATGCACGGGTTGGGTCTGTGAGACCCATGCGCTGGTATTTCCAACATTTTCTGATAGACGGTGATAGCTGCATACTTCCGGCTTCTGCTACCTTCCTTTTATCACCGGTGTAGTATTCCTGCAGACGAACATGGAAGTGATTGCTTTAGTACGTGAGCAGTGGTAAGTTAAAGTGCTCTGTGGGCCTGTGAGACCCAAACCGTGCAGTCGTGTAAGTTTTTTTTATCATAAGCATTTTAGTCTCTCCATATTAACCGTGTACATAAAGATTATAGGGTGATTATTACTTAGCGTCTTGTCCAAATCCGTGGTTTAGCTAGCCTGGCTGTCTTTCACCTTAGTTCCTTGGGTTTTAAGTACAGAGGTGACACTGAAAATGGGTTGACCTAGGCTAATGAGTTCGTTTCTTCGTAGGTCTAAGAAAAAGGAGTGTTATGATGTCAGCAATCCACGTGATATGGAACGAGTTGCCGCATTATTGGAGGAACCATTATCAGATGATGAAATTTACTATGGTTTTCCTCTCGTCGATGCACAGCGACGATAACACTGAGGAAAGTATAGAAGGAAAGAGGAAGCCTGTAATAGTCACATTCTATAATTCAGGTAAGGGTGGTGTAGCCTGTGTAGGCGAAAGGACGGCTCGAAACACCATAAAATAATTTTTTGAAACTCTTGTTTCTTCTAACTGAAGAACAAATAAGAGAAAGAGGTGTCTCAAGATATCTTCCTAAGAGCATTCGCGATACTGCAAGAAGGATATCTGGCTTGACGGCAGAAGTAGGGCGTGAAAATACAGAAAATAAAAGAGGACGTCGTGCATACTGTAGAGTCAGAAAAGACCCGCTACTCGTGCTGTTTGTGCAGAAAGTAAATGTTTCTCGAACCCTCCGTATTTGTGTGCAGTGAAAGTAAAGCTGAAATTTGAATGTTCCAGTGAACACTCTGGATCGTGAAGATTAAGTTATGACCATTTCGTAAATTTTGACTTGATAAGTTCTGAATTTTGTGATTAAATAAAATATTGTGTGTAAATTTGCAGTGGTTAGAGAATTCCTTTGTAAAATGTTAAGTAAGTGTTAATCATCAAAGGTTTTGTGACAGCAATGTGTTTATGATGTTATCGGAATAGGAGGGAATGAATACTGAAAATAAAAATATATTAGCATACTATAAAAAAGAAATATGATTATGGGTCTGTGAGACCCAACCCGTTTACTCATGTAACTTTTTGTGACCCGTGCACTGGCGGGTTAAGGTATTTCTATATATTTCCTGTCTCAGTGCATTTAATTCTGTTATTTTTATTTTCATGCGGTACTTGGATATTGATGTGATACCCCATTCTCTTGCATATGGTGTGCTCTGCTGTCTTGCTTTTGAAGGGATTTCTTATTTGTTATAATATCAGCTTTGTGGTAATGTGTCAATCATTCATTTGAAGTTAAAGCTGCTTTGAGGTGTGAGGTTATGTTCTCAACAACATAGTATGCCATACGAACTAGCGGTATCAGATCATTATTTACAACATAGTAAGTACGGTACTTGAAAATAAAAATATATGAATTACAATGTATTGGGCATGGAAGTAGTAGAACTGCATTATAATCGCCGGAAGGTAGGTGGGGGGGGGGGGGGGGCGTGGAGCAGCGGAAAGGAGGGGGGGGGGGGAACTGTAAGCATAACCGCATGTGCGCCACTGCGCTGGATGTTACTTCTCTGCGCTATCTGTTGATAATAACAGTAAGGTATTGCACAAAATGCACACTGTGGCGCTATCTCAAATTTCGGACTGAAACCACTACCGTAGCGCCTAGTGGCTTGGTACAGAAATTCATCACTGAGTTACATCTCTATTATATTCTCTTTGGTGGAGACATTCCTGCCAAGTCGTTCTGTAATAGCGCGGAAGGAAAATCTACCTTCATGTAGCCCTATTATACTCCCTCGTTCAACTGCAGTCATCGTAAAGACATTCTTGACCCAATCATTTGTCAGTTACTCCGTCCAATCTCAAAGGTAACTAACACTCTCACATAATACAGCCCGTATTTAAAGAAAACCTGATGTGCAACGTCATGGGGCCACTACTAGCGTCACGCTAATGCGATTTGCGGGAAATTTGAATCAACGTCATCTTTCAGATGTATAAACACGCCTACCAACGTTCGTTAGTCTAGCACAACCATAGCCGACTACAGTTACTGTAGATGGCTCTGAGCACAACCCATTCTCGGTGTTTGGATATTTTTTCCGCCTGTGTATTTCCTATTAATCTGGTGCACAATTGACAAGAGCAGATTATTTTATTTGATTGACACACTAAACAAACTTGCCCACTTGCATAGTCACATCTCCTTAAAACATGACTTCAAACATGTCGGAACATAATACCGCACCTGAGAAGCAAAAGGGCTTATGTTCATTTTGTTAATTTTACAGTGTAAGCTAAAAATAGCAACTGGCTGCACATTTATGCCAATTGCTCGTTATACAAACGCAGTATAATTGTAAATGTTGTAGATATATGTATTCTGCATATCATACATTTATGTAGATGTGAAATAAATTCATATTCATAAATTCCAATCTAAATTTTCTTGGGAAAACCTTGAAAATGGACATACGCTTTTTACTTCTTCTTATTAAACTTCTGGATGCTGTAAAAGTAAGCTAATACGTAAATAACTGTTTGCAATATCAATTTATATCCGTTCTGTAGCTAAATGAAAAAGAAAAGCATAATATAGCACACACAAAACTTTATAATAAGTACCACATTCAGACAATTTTTCGCAATTATTTTTACACATTATTTCTGTCACTGAATTTCTGGGTAAGATAATAATTGTAAATTACTTTTTCACGACTGAAATTCTCCAAAGAGTTTCAATTTATGCCTGTTGAAGTATCACTCATCGGTAGGATATTAGTTTTCTTCTTCGCCATGAAGGTGATCACTGTGAAATGCACTATAGCAGGGGTGGCCACTAACCTTACTTCTGGGAGCCGCAAATTTAGGAGACAAAAATTGGGAGCATGTTTAGAAAATGGTATATAAAATGAAGACACGGTTTTCATTTTATAACAAATGAAGGAACATTTATTTTCTACACTACACAGAACACTATTTTTCAGGTACACATCAAGGAATGAGATTTTACTTTTGAGAAGTGCTTTTTTGAGTGTTCATTTTTGCTCTTAGTTTTTTGAAATCTGGCTGATAATTGGTAAGCGCAGTTCGCACAAGTTCACTTAAATGTTCATCAGTTCGTTCAGATCGATATGTAGATTTAATGAATTTAATCGTTGAGTACAGAGATTCACACACATAAGTAGTCCCAAAGATTGAGATTAGTCTTTTGGCACAGTGTTTTTTTTAGTGTGTATTTTTCTTCTGGAACATTTTTCCAAAATTCTATGGTAGAAATGGCAATTCGTTTGAGTCCTTTTAGTCCTTTCGTCCTCTTGCAGTTCTTGTAGCTCCAACTCTACAGCTGCTGTATCCTTTGTTATTGGTAATGAAACAGGACTGCCATCGCCCACAACATCAACAGAAAAAGGATTTTCCAGGAATGAAAATGAAGGTTTAAGTGATCTCAACTCATTAAATCTGCCATTGATTTCTTCAGCACGGCCAGACATTTTACTCATGTAATCTTTAGTTTCCACCTGAACGTCAGGAAGGCTTTCAGTAATTTTCTTCAAACATTTGAAGTGAGAAAATGTTTTAGTCTGAAGGTCTTTCCCCAAAAAAGCTTCAACTTGCTATGAAAGCTAAATACAGTCTGGGCCAATTCAGAAATATCTTTACAAAGAAGATATTGCTTTGAGCGGGAGAGTGTGTCAGTGAGCCAGTGTCGTGAGGTGAAGCCAGTCGCGTTACTGAAACAGCACACAGGAAAGTATCAACACCCGCTACTGCCTATACGTGAACGCGACTGGCTTCACCTCACGACACACTCTCCTGCTCAAAGCACTATCAAATGGAAGGCGCCGGAACTATCTTCACCTCCCATGTCTTACCACTGACCTACAGCGCTAATAACGTTAAGCCGCACATCACTGCTACTGACTGCCGCCAGCCGCGAGATGTCGTTATATTCCATTAATTACTGTATATCATTTAATTTTACTCTAAGGTTGGTGTCAAGAGCCGCACAAGACTGACTCAAGAGCCCCATGCGGCTCGCGAGCCTCGTTGTGGCCAGCCCTGCACGATACTGTCGTGGAATCCACTGAGTTAACGTTTGCAGGTCCGTGTATTTTGCCGACCTAATGGGTCTTTGGTCCGCTTCGTACGCTCTGAATTTCCTTTTGTACGGTAACAGGAGAGCATTTCTACGATGTCTTCTGATATAAATTTCTTAAAAATTGGTAAATGAAATGGCGTATGGCTTTTAGTGCCAGGAGTGTCTGAGGCTAAGTTCGGCTCGCCAGGTGCAGGTCTTTCGATTTGACGTCCGCAGGCGACCTGCGCGTCTTGAGGAGGATGAAATGATGATGAGGAGAACACACCCAGCCCCCGTGCCAGCGAAATTATCCAATTATGGTTAAAATTCCCGACCCTGCCAGGAATCGAACCGGGGACCCCTGTGACCAAAGGCCAGCACGCTAACCATTTAGCCATGGAGCCGGTGTCGTTGAAGGATGTCTTGTAGGCAATAATACCATGTTTGTCAGCTGAAACTTTAAGCCATACAACTTTTGAGATTAGAAACATTTCACCAGTATTGGATTTCGTGCGATTTGTGAAAGGGGATCCAGATTTTTCAGTTAAACATGTGAAATTTTCGAAATTGCTACATTGCATTTCATGAACTACGGCTTCTTTACCTGGCATGTTACTTAGTCACATCTCCTTACAACATGACTTCAAACATGTTAGAACATAATACCGCACCTGAAAAGCAAAAGGGCTTATGTCCATTTTGTTAATTTTACAGTATAAGCTAAAACAGTAAATGGCTGCACATTTATGCCAATTGCTCGTTACACAAATGCAGTAGAAATGTAAATGTTTTATATATAGTCTATTTATTCTGCATATTATACAGTTATGTAGATTATTATGTAGATCTCAGAGAATTAGAGTAGGCGAAGCTTTATCTGACCCTGTAATAATTAAGAGGAGAATTCCTCAAGGTAGTATTTTTGGACCTTTATGGGTTTTCTTATATATAAATGATATGAGTAAAGAAGTGGAATCAGAGATAAGACTTTTTTCACATGATGTTATTCTGTCTTCTTCTTCTTTGCTACCGCTTTTTCCCATACCTGTGGGGTCGCGGATGCGAACTGCGTTGCACATGTGGTTTTGGCCTTGTTTTACGGCCGGATGCCCTTCCTGACACCAACCCTACAGTATATGGAGGGATGTAATCGCTATTGCGTGTTTCTGCGATGGTTGGTAGTGTGGTATGTTGTCTGAATATGATGAGGAGTGTGTTGGGACGGACACATACACTCAGTCCCCGAGCCAGAAGAATTAATAAGAAGCGATCATAAATCCACGACCCGGCCGGGAATCAACCCGGGACCCTCTGAACCGAAGGCCAGTACGCTGATCATTCAGCCAAAGAGTCGGACACATTACGTTATTCTGTATACAGTAATAAATAAGTTACAAGATTGTGAGCAACAGCAAAATGACCTCGACAACGTTGTGAGATGGGCAGCAGGCGGTATGAAGATAAACGGGGTTAAAAATCAGGTTGTGAGTTTCACAAACAGGAAAAGTCCTCTCAGTATTTTTTCTTGCTCATGACTTTACGTCGCACCGACGTATATAGGTCTTACGGCGACGATGGGTTAGGAAAGGGCGAGGAGTGGGAAGGAATCGGCCGTGGCCTTAATAAGGTACAGCCCCAGCATTTGCCTGGTGTGAAAATGGGAAACCAGGGAAAACCATCTTCAGGGCAGCCGACAGTGGGGTTCGAACCCACTATCTCCCGGATGCAAGCTCACAGCTGCGCACTCCTAACCGCACGACCAACTCGCTCGGTATTCTGAAAGGGAAGACGTCGCAAGTCCTCGCATTACGCTCGTACGTTTGAAGGACATCGACAATAGGGCAAAGCAGCTTAAACGAACTCCTGCAGATGCTTCACCAGAGGAACAAAACAAGGTTTTGGGCATCAAACTCCTCTGTCCTGATGCATAATCAGTTCCATTTAGCGGTGTCTAGGCAGTGAGATGTTGCTGACACAAATGTCACACTCCATCCTCTCTTCAACAACACGAACCTAGTACCCGCAAATTAGGATTTGCTTTCCTGTTTCTAGTTCGATTGGAATATTATCGTCTGGATATCTGAGGGTGTCCAAAATGTCTAAACATGAAGACGTTTGTTTTGTGATTGTCCGTCACAATTCTTATCACAAGGAATCCACTATCCTCCGCGGCTTTAATCACCTTCTGAAAAAAAAAAATCCGCAGCCTGTTTCGTCCGGGTCAAGAATGGAATGAATGAAGCCCCATCTAGCGGCGAGGATAGGAATTGTGCCGGCTGCCGAAGCCTGTCGCACTCCTTCGGGGCAATGATTAGTGAATGACAGATGAAATGAAATTATATTCGAGAGTGTTGCTGGAATGAAATATGACAGGGAAAACAGGAGTATTCGAAGAAAAACCTGTCCCGCCTCTGCTTTGTCCAGCACAAATCTCACATGGAGTGACCGGAATTTGAACCACAGAACCCAGCGGTGAGAGGCCGGCATGCTGCCGCCTGAGCCGCGGAGGCTCCATCACCTTTTGAAATATGGTGAAAAGGCACAGATGCGGGAGTAATCTGAGGATATCCAATTACTTCCTGTATTAGGTCCTTGCCTAGATAAAGCCGACAGCCGCTTTTCTCTTAATTCCCTTCTAGACGGTATTTCATGGAGTCCCATCTTTTCTGGCTGCGAACCTTCTTGCCGAGATTGGCAAAAATGGTACACAACAGTTGAATATTTCGGAGAAAGGATCTGAAGTTTCAGTTCTACGAAAAATATACCTTGCACGAACGGAAAGAAACAAGTACCAACGCCTTAAAATCACTTTTGAAATATCTATAAGCATAACATGATTAATTCATTTCACAGTTCTATACAAAATACAGTGTCTCTTGTACGAACGGAAGTGACCCGACACGTTTACTCATTGTACGAAAAAAACTCAGGTTTTCGCACACATTCATGCACCAATAACACAGTAAATACATAAATTTCGTGTGGCTAATTCTAGCCGGGTGCAGCCCTTGTAAGGCAGACCCTCCGATGAGGGTGGGCGGCATCTGCCATGTATAGGTAACTGCGTGTTATTGTGGTGGAGGATAGTGTTATGTGTCGTGTGTGAGCTGCAGGGATGTTGGGGACAGCACACGCACCCAGCCCCCGAGCCATTGGAATTAGCCAATGAATGTTCAAATCCCCGACCCGCCGGGAATCGAACCCCGGACCCTCTGAACCGAAGGCCAGTACGCTGACCATTCAGCCAACGAGTCGGACAAATAACACAGTGCTACACCCACACTGACAGCGAAGATTGTGCCTCTACTGCTGCACTCTTACGACGACTTGGAGAAATATTGGTAGTCGCGCCTTCCTGTGTTAAACTAGTGGCATAGAGCAGGCAGTATAAGAGGATCGAGACGGCGGTGAATAATACTTAAATGGTGGGATTGATCTTGCCGTGACTGTCAAAAAATGAAATACGAAACTGCTTTTCTCCTTGGAAAACTATTTACACGATGAAGTGAACTGGCCGTGACTGTCGTAAATGAACATAATTTGCAGCATGTACTGGAATTTCTCCAAATGCTTTTCTTGCAGCGAACACAGGTGAAGGAAAAATTGATCTCCGACTTCGCTCAGCCAACCCTTGTTTTTTCCTGATCCTGATGGTATTAGATTTGCGAAGTCAAGTGAGGAGTCGTTCATTTTCACGGCCTTTGTGGCCGTTCTCTTTCTTTTATTAATTCTTTGAGGAATCGATTAGTATTAGGAAGGGGTGATTGCCCAGTTGCACTAGGGCTCGTTCGGTCTTGTGTGGTTTATTATCACGTCAGGATAAAACTGTTGTCACACAGAGCCAGTCGCATGTCCGTTTTTCCTTTACGGCACCTGTGACCTACGGTGATATTAAAGGTTTTAAATCATACTTTTGATCATAGTGCTTTTACGAGCACAGCAGAGCGAATACGTAGCTGTCAGGAAGAGGTGAAGCAACTCTGCATGTCAATAGCTAGCTCATGTTTCATACAGTACTTAGCGCGAATCGAACAGGGCAGTCCCCAGCTGGCATATGAAGTACGTTTGAATACATTACATTTTCTCGAGAAGAAGTACTTGGATCGATTTTCGGAATAATCAAAGTGCTGAAATTGTAATGTTCATAGATTGAAGGCTAGGTGTAGAAAAGTGTTGTTCCATTTAAAAAACAAAGTTAATAACATTATCTCAGAGGATACTGACGCCATTCTATCTTGAACGGTCCATAGAATATGCTGAATAACCCTCTACATCCCAGTAGTGAGACATCTGAAAACATGAACTAGATAATGTAATATCGTAAGAAATTCATAGAGGTTATGTTGTAGAATTATGTTTCACTGCATTATAAGAAGCGTAATATAGCTTATATACGGACAACTATAGCTAACAATGTATTAGGCTAGTCTTTTGTGTATTTTCTTATGATTTATCGTAACAACACAGGTAGTATTATGTTCATAATCAGCTGTTCTTGTATCTCGAATAGAAAAAAAAACTCCTTGAACAGAGATCAAATAATTTGATCGGAGAAATGTCTCCAGTCAAAGTTAATCCCAGTTCAGTGCGAATTGATCTCAGATTAACGTTAATACAACAAAAAACCCGAGTTTAGCGTGAACTGAGATTAACTTCGTCTCTGATCTAAGATCAAACGTTTCATACAACCGGCCCCTAGGATTTTGATGCGCGGGGATATTTCCCTGTAGAGGCCTCAGCATTGGAAATATAACTGTGTGTTGACAAATGTCAAGAGATGAGGCAAAGGGCAATTAGCATGGGATTACTCAGTAGGGGGCCGGAACGTGACCACCGAGATAACGGGGGCCACAGCCAGAAACAGTTTCAAGCTTACAACATCGTGTTAGCTTTTGCACATCGGTTCCAGGAAACACCAATATCCTAGGTTGTACCGTGCTTGAGAGATGTGCTGTGTTTAAGTTGCAGCGTTGAAGACTTTGACAGGATTGTGAGCTGCACGTTAGTTCCTCATGTTGTGCCATTTACGTAACTTCTTTTCATGATGGGCCGTTTTGTCAAAAAGAAGCCAAAACTATGTGCATCTTCGGTAAGTTATGAAAAAGGTTTTTTTTTAAATCCTAATTGTAGCAAGACAGATCGCGGATGCGTGCCTGAGTTCTATAGGTAGCCCTATATATTTTGTCAAATGCCCGGGGACTGATTGGAACCTCAAATGGCACCATCAAAAGTGCGGGTACCTATTTTGTAATTAGCAGGCGTGATAACTCAGTTCCATTGGTTCTATATTCTCATCAAGACGGCCGAGGCTTGAATCGCAGTCGATGCATGAAATATTTTTTAAAATGGGAAGTCACATTCTATTGATTGGGCTTCTACTTAAAACACTAGATCCCGTCTCTTACCTTTTTTAAAGTACTTTTGAGCCATAATCGCATCATTTATGGCAGTGTATTTTGAGTAGCCAACCATTTTTCTGGCTTACCTTGTACCTTAAATGGCGAGAGGATGTAGTGGCGTACCCACAAAATAATTTCAGTGGGTGGGGTATTAGTCAAGGCCAGTAGCGTAGATACACGTTTTCCTTGGAAGGGGTTGTGAAAAGATTTTTTATTTTGTAATTAGAATTTGCTTTACGTCGCACCGTAGGTTTTATGGCGACGATGGGAAAGTAAAGGGCTAGGAGTGGGAAGGAAGCGGTCGTGGCCTTAATTAAGGTACAGTCCCACCATTTGTCTGGTGTGAAAGCGGGAAACCACGGAAAACCGCTTTTATGGCTACCTACAGTGAGGTTCGAACCCACTATCTCCCGGATGCAAGCTCACAGCTGTGCGCCCTTAACCGCAAGGCCAACTCTCCCGGTGGATATGAAAAAAAGGCCGGTCCTACCAAGTGCGGTGACTGATCTTCAGTAGATATTGATGGTTTTGTTACCATGTAATTATATCCAACAATCGAAATCATACCTTCTGTATTCTTAACATAAACCGGCTGCATTATTGAAACTGTTCGTAAAATTGATAATATCGTTCTTCGTTTGTGAGGAAGTAGACTCCTCATTTAATTTGTCTTCTTAAAAAAGGGAACCACTTTGGTACTACACCCCGTATAGGTGACTACCTTCCAGGTCATAGAAATTTCGATTACGGAAGACTCAAGGCCAACTCTATTGCACCCACCAACAAGGCTGTATCTTACCTATCCCATGCCTTTCTTAACTCTGTCAGTGCCGGGAATCGAATGCAGGATGCCTTAAGTCAAATTCTAAAATAATGAGACCTAAAAGTAAACAGCCGGCCCTGCGGTGTAGGCGTAGCGTGCCTGCCTCTTACGGAGGGCCCGGGTTCGATTCCCGGCCAGGCCAGGGATTTTTATCTGGATCTGAGGACTGGTTCGAGGTACAGTCTGCCCACGTGCTTATAATTGAGGAACTATCTGACGGTGAGATAGCGGCCCCGGTCTAGAAAGCCAAGAATATTGGTGGAGAGGATTCGGCGTGCTGACCACACGACACCTCGTAATCTGCAGGCCTTCGGGTTGTACAGCGGTCGCTTGGTAGGCGATGGCCCTTCGGGGCGGTTAAGCCATGGAGTTTGGTTTGGAAAAGTAAACAGAGAAAGAGAAGTGACATCCCTGCAAGGCTCTTTAGCTTCCAGCTAGTTCTTCCGTCCGGTCTCGTGCATTTAGGACAGCTGGAAAACGTACGCCTTAATAAATGGTCCTCATAAAACCTTTGTGAAAATACTAACTGCATTTATAACAATAATCACAAACTCCTCCTTTCCATGTGACTCAGCTGGTTGAGTCGCTGTCCTGAGTCCGAGTTCGCAGGTTCAAATCCCGGCTTGGGTCGGTGGCCCTTAAAACGGTGTTGAAATGGCAACAGCTGCATGTCGTTGGTTTCTGGCACGTTAATAATAATTATACATACGAATATTAGCGTCACAAAACTGTAACTCTACACTACTCTATTCTGTATCCCAGGCTTCCGAGGGAAACTAATAGGACAAGGTAAACCCTACCTAGCATATGTTGTGACGTGTATCTTTCTTTACCAACTAAGAAAATATCTATACCCATACCCTTTACATTCTATATATATGTTGTGTGTGTTTGTATTTCTTTGCGCATTATTTGTATAAGTTTCAATTTCACTACTTTATAGCTTATCACATGACCATTATTATAATAAAATTACCGTATTTATTCTAAACCAGAATATTGCATCTTTACTCAAACTATATATTCTTGCATTCATTTCACTTGTACTCGGAATATATGAAATGCTGCAGTTATGTTGGGATGGGAATAACATAGGTTAGCCGGGGGGGGGGGGGAGGTTGAGGAGGGGGGTTGTCGTCCAAGGAGTCCAGACATCCCATGAGTTTTAACGAATGTACTTTTATTAAACATTTTATAATTATAATGTATATTACTATTAGCTTCCGGAATCCGCACGAATCTACCAC
The DNA here is from genome assembly GCF_040414725.1 of Anabrus simplex. Taxonomy (NCBI): domain Eukaryota; kingdom Metazoa; phylum Arthropoda; class Insecta; order Orthoptera; family Tettigoniidae; genus Anabrus; species Anabrus simplex. The sequence goes on along the minus strand of NC_090266.1, from coordinate 738,991,433 downwards.
TTTTAATTGGGTCCAAGAACACTCATTACCTTTTTAGGTATTCTGTACCACCTAAACTCTGGAAGTTTGGACACCCATCAAAATAAAATTCTAGATGAAGAACAACCTTATTGCCCCCCGCCCCCAAACTGAAATCCTGGCTACACTACTGACTACAATAGCGTATTTCCAGTTTGAGTCTATCCAATACAATGTAACCCCCAAGTAACTACGGTTAGGTGCCCAAGTCCAAATATCCCCAGTAAGATGAACTTTTTCACTACGTTTCATTTCATTTAGTAATTTCAACGTTTCATCATAATACAACTTAAAACATTCAAAACAAGTGTGCTCATGTTCATACCGCCATCTCTGACCAGTGGCGGTTCGTGCATGAAGGGTTTTTGTGCGCCACCCCGCCGCCTTTTCAAAAACATTTAACGTTATTTCACTCTGTAATTGATTACATAAAGACAGTGGTTTAGTTGGACCGGAACGGGCCGGAACGCCGTTCCGGAAAATACTTCCCCGCTTTAGAATGACGTAATATTTTTACATTCAGTAAGAAAATCTTATAATCTGTAGATAGCGCTGAAACGTCATGGGTGTACTCTAGCGGACTAATATCGAACCCTACGGTTTTATGTTCATAAGATTCGGTCGCTATTACACTCCTGGGCGGTTTTCTGGTTTTCTAAGATTGGCTACACTGCTATTGGATTCGGAGAGCGGGAAGTGAGCACAACAACTTTCTTCCACTTGTTATATTTGAGTGAATCTAAGTTTTATTTTGTTTTGCTCAATGTGTTGCTGTGAAGCAGATATAATGGAAACTCTCTGCAGTTAAAGAACATCAGTAGTCCCCTAGTACCTTCCAAGTTTTCCAGTGGCTGTGAAAGTGAGTTGTGAGTGTGACCATGAGTTTACTGAAGTGGCTGGGTTCAAAAAAACGTGCTGGGGATGAAAATGAAGAATCAAAGAATACTAAAAATGTGTGTGATGGCTCAAGTAAAAACGAAACTGAATGGACTTCCGAGAACATCAGTTTCATTAAAGACCTGAGTATAAAGACAGAGCCTGGGTTAAATGTTGCTGACCGGGCGAGTTGGCCGTGCGCGTAGAGGCGCGCGGCTGTGAGCTTGCATCCGGGAGATAGTAGGTTCGAATCCCACTATCGGCAGCCCTGAAGATGGTTTTCCGTGGTTTCCCATTTTCACACCAGGCAAATGCTGGGGCTGTACCTTAATTAAGGCCACGGCCGCTTCCTTCCAACTCCTAGCCCTTTCCTATCCCATCGTCGCCATAAGACCTATCTGTGTCGGTGCGACGTAAAGCCCCTAGCAAAAAAAAAAAAAAAAAAGTTGCTGAAACGTGTGATGCAGATTCAAGGGAGAATCTAAGTTATGGTTCTACACCTCCTACTATCGACTGTGAAATTCAAGGACCCAGCTACCGAAAACAAGATTTTCCAGACTATTGGAAGGAGTCTCAGTACCGTTATTTTTTGTCAGAGAACAAGTGGTTATTTGCAGAAAATAAAAAATTAGGCTGCAATATATGTATATAGGAAAGTATATTAGGATTAGGAGTTTCTAATGGGGCAGGATTTAAGCTAATGAAAGTATGGGTAGAATGCAAGGTTCATCCCAACCGAAATAATATTAATCAACAACAAACAAGCCATCGGAAAAACATTTCAGCACAAACATTCAGAATCTCACAAATGAGCTATGTTACAAAAATCAGAATCTAATCAAAAGATATTTGAAAGTTGCTTGGACACTATGAATGTCAAACACCTAGAAACCAACGTTCGAGTATTTCGAACAGCATACTCAATTGCGAAAAGAAATAGACCCTTCGTAGACCTACAGGCTTATGTTGAACTTCAACAATTAAATGATTTAGATATTGGACGAGTTCTTCATACAAATTTTAGTTGTGCTAATATTATTGAACACATTTGACAGGAAATGAGAAATAAAATAGCAAAATCTATAACCGATAACCAGAGGAGAATCAGTATTATGATTGAAGAATCAACAACAGTTAGTGTAAAATATGGATTATGTTTGAGATGTGCCCTTTCAGATAATTCTGAAGTTGTTCCTTTTTTCTGGGACTTGATAGAACTTTAATCAACTACAGCAGATGTTATTACTCGAGAGATATTGAAGAATCTTTCTTCATATGGGATGAATGAAAATTTCTAGCTGAACATTTAGTTGGTCTAGCATGTGATGCGGCCTCTGTAATGTTAGGTAGAAAAAATGAGTTGGAGCACAGTTTTTAAATTTATTTCCAGATATAGTAATCTGGCACTGTTTAAACCATCGCTTGGAATGGCCGTTTCTGGTACAAGAAATGAAGTTACAGGTGTTAATCATTTCCATTCTTTCTTTGACAAATTGTATTCTTTACACAGCATGTCTCCCAAAAATCAAAGATAACTCAACATTTGTGGTGCTTCACTGGAACAAAGAGTTAAGAAGATTGGGAAATTATTTACAATAAGATGGGTAACATCAGGCCAGAGAACTGTAAAAGCTGTCTGGGAAAACTATAGTGCACTAGTAAAACATTATAGTGAGGCCAAAAATGACCACCAGAGAGACTCCAAAGAAAGGGCAAAATTCCAAGGTCTAGAAAATATGTTAACATGTGTAGAATTTCTACAAAATATTGCAATTATGTATGATGCTCTTGTTGAGTTAGCTGATTTGTTATTAGAGTTGCAGAAAACAGAGACAAGTCTGACAGAGGCTCAAAATACAATCAGGCACACTATAAAAGTGTTTGAATCTATGTGTAACTCAGCTTCACAGAACAGTTCATAAAGCAGCAGAAATCAAAAAGTTTACAAAAATAGGATTACACGATTCGAAAAAGTTGTAAAAATTGACGGAAAGTAGTTTATCAGAAGTATTGTGAACAATTTAAATAACAGGCTTATGGAAAATGTGTCCACATCATCTCATCTTGGTTCCAGCTCTAGTCAGCAGACACATGAGAGAATAACGAAAGTTCTCAGTGATTCAAAGGTACTATAAAAAAATAATTGGCCCTCCACTTCTACTTTGGATATCTGCTATGGTGATGAGAGTGTTGGCAACCTTTGTGACTTTTTCCACATGCCAGACAGGAGGAGGTACATTAATGCTTTTATAAAGTATGTCGAGAACAAGGAAATTCCAGTGGAGCTGATGCCTTTAATCAAGACTGTACAGACCATTCCAATCTCTTCAGCAGAAGCTGAAAGAGCTTTCAGTACCATGAATGAGATCGACACCGAAAAGAGAAATAGGCTGCTGGTTGCAAGATCAAGCGGACTTATTTTCATAAGCAGCGTTGGACCTCCTGTGCATTTATTTAACACACAACCATATGTCAAGTCATGGCTACGAAAAGGGAGAAGTTCAGCTGATGAAACAGCTTGTTGGAGACATGAAGTCGCTGATTTTGACACCCAATACGAGTCCATTTGGAAACTACTGAATTAATAAGTTGAGTTCCTGTAAATATTTTGTTCCAAATAAATCACTGCATAAAGAGGTGGAGAAATGTAGCGAAGTCGGACTTAGAGTGGTGTGATGTTCAGTTATACAAACCTATCTTTATTATTTCGGCTGTAAACATTTTGCTTTGCTATTTTCAAGAAAATGGCAACGGCTTTCAGACCGTGGATGCTGTCCAGCACGCTCGATGTTTTCCCTTTAGTCGTGAGGCGTTCGGACTGTGGCAGCAGAGCCCGAGTAGATCCCCACACTTTGCAAGTGTGTGGGGTGCGGGAGGAGCCTGGAAGAACGTGGGCTTGTCAGGGGAAGAAAGAGTGCAGGCGGGTGTATTTTCTGCAAGGTTAGTATGGTCTGTCTGGCAGAGCCCTCAGTCAGTTCCAAGAGTTTAGCAAGGGTGCGGGGTGCGGGAGGGGCCTGGAACGATGATACCGGCTTGTCAGGGGAAGGAAGAGCGCAGGCGGGTGTAAGTGCTGAACGGCGGAGCCCTCAGCACATCGCCAACACTTTGCAATGTACCTAGAGTTTTCTCCCCACGTCTTATATTAATTGTTGTTAGAAATCGTCTCAGGTAGGGCCCCATCCTCACAGATATGTAAGTCGCCTATAGGGCGTCTACTAGAATAAAACCTGCACCAGGCCTCTCCGGAGTCCATATGCCATTATTATTATTATTATTATTATTATTATTATTACTTTAAGGATTTGTTCTCAGAATTGTTCAAGGGTTTTTTTCTTTGCTAGTTGCTTTATGTCGCACCGACACAAATAGGTCTTATGGCGACGATGGCACAGGGAAGGGCTAGGAATGAGAAGGAAGCGGCCGTGGCCTTAATTAAGGTACAGCCCCAGCATTTGCCTGGTGTGAAAATAGGAAACCACGGAAAACCATTTTCAGGGCTGCCGACAGTGGGGTTCGAACCTACTATCTCCCGAATACTAGATACTGGCTGCACTTAAGCGACTGCAGCTATCAAGCTCGGTGTTCAAGGTTTTAAAAATAGTGATGACAATTTCCGTAACAACTTCAACAGTGGAGAGGTTTTTTTTCAGGCCTTAAAAGACTTGAGGCTTATTTCCGTACAATTACAGAACAGCAGAGATTAAATTCATTGAGCCTTCTGCATAGAAGTCTATACAAGGAGACTGCTAAGGCGTTAAATCTGGAGAAGGTGGCAGATTATTTCATATCAGGAAATGAGCTTACAAAGCGAGCATTCCATCGCAATGGAGTTTGTTCAGACGGTACATCGTGTGGTAGAGCTTTTCACATTTCGTATAATGTTGTGTAGTGGTTATTGTGATTAGCTACCACTCCCGGAGGCCCGGGTTTGATTCCCGGCTCTGCCACGAAATTTTAAAAGTGGTACGAGGGCTGGAACGGGGTCCACTCAGCCTCAGAAGGTCAACTAATTAGAGGGGGTTCGATTCCCACCTCAGCCATCCTCGAAGTGGTTTTCCATGGTTTCCTACTTCTCCTCTAGGCAAATGCCGGAATGCTACCTAACTTAAGGCCACGGCCGCTTCCTTCCCTCTTCCTTATATATCGCTTCCGTTCTTCTCATCCCCCACAAGGCCCCTGTTCAGAATAGCAGGTGAGGCCGCCTGGGCGAGGTACTCGTCCTCCTTCACAGTTGTATCTCCCGGACCCAAAGTCTCACACTCCAGGACACTATCTATGAGGCGGAAAATGTGGGATCCCTCGCTGAGTCCCAGGGGAAAACCAACCCTGGAGGGTAAACGGATTAAGAAAGAAAGAAAGAAAGAAAGAAAGAAAGAAAGAAAGAAAGAATGAATGAAATGAACAATATACAGTAAAAGGACTTATATTCAGAAAATGTATCTATGTAGCAAGAACCAGTCTGCCAGGTAGGTTTTCTCCTTTCAATAGAACACGTTTATATCGTCATTGTGGTGAACGTTATAATGAAGCAGCAGTCCAGGAAATGGACAGATTTGGCTGTGGCTCGGTCATGGTGTGAGGTGGCATCACAATTGATGGCCGATCGGATCTTAAGATAATCAGAGGCCGATTTAATGCTCAGAGGTACATCAAACAGATTCTACTGGATCGTGTTATGCCCACTACAGTCGTAATGGGCCCCCAGTTTATCCTGCAACACGACAATGCGAGAGTGCATTCAGCAACAGCCACCAGGAAATTCAACAGGACTTTGCGCTTCAAGCATTAGGCTGACCTGCTCTGAGTCTTGACCTTAATCCCACTGAGCATTTATGGGATATGCTGGATAGACAAATTCGGGCCCGTCCTGTAGCACCTCAGACTTTAGAACGGGAGTGGGACAATCTTCCACAAGAAACTGTTCGCAGACTTGCCAGGAGCATGCCGCGACGATGTGAGGCAGAAATATGGACACATGGAGGGCCTGCTAGATACTGAAATGTTTCTTTTTGTGCTCTACGTGAATTAATTGAAGGACTTTCCACTTTGGTTTACGACACTGTGCTGAATTTCTGGTCATATCACCAACATATGTGATAAGAAGTGAACAGGATATGCACATTTCAGTTAAATAAAGGTTCCATTTTCCAGATAAAATGTCTGTTCCACTCCGACCATTCCTGAAAAAATAATGCAGGCGTTTAAAGTGTTGTCTCTCTCTAATATTTTGAGCAGGCTATAATGTGACAAATTCCAATAATTTTAATCACTTAATTTCTGGAATCCGGGACATACTGATTCCTTCTCCTTTCCATAGGTACCCGTCCCATATCCAATTCCAACTCTGATACACTTAATGGTTTCGCCTTCCCTCTCCACAAATCCCAATATAGAGGAACTGCTTCCTGTATATTCCGACCACATTCCAGCATTTTTTTCTATTTCCAGTATTTCCTACACAACCTGTACCCACCATTCCCAGCCCGCACCCGCAAGACATTTTTCCGAGACCAACTGACCCAAACAATAACCGACCTACTTCACGACTACCCCCACCCTACCACCCTACCTAACCTTACCTCCCTCATAGCGCAAGTCGAACATGCTATAATTATAACAGCTGATCATCTCCATTTACCCCGACATTCATGTCTTCAAACAAAGACTCCAATACCACCTAAAGCTCTATCTCTACTTTAACTTGCTCATGAGTATTAACGTTCAAACGTACCCGTGACCCGACGACTTCACGAGAACACAGACGTAAACTAAGAAACGCTAGATGATGATGATGATGATGATGATGATGATGATGATGATGATGATGATGATGATGATGATGATGATGATGATGATGATGATTGTTATTTACAGGGGCCTAACATCTAGGGCATCGGCCCCGACACGCCAGACCATATATTTAAGACACAAGGCAAAACAACGCACTATCACTTGCACCAAACTCTCAAACGTGCACGACTCACGCAAATTTTGGGCAACATTTCGAAGACAGACAGAAACTTACAAATCCTCACACCACATCCAAACAACACATCATTACATTACATTATCTTTATTGTCAACCATAGTACATGCACCACCGGTATGCGGTAATAAAGAAAGAGATTGACCCACTACTTAACTCCACTAAGTCTATAACTAATTATCTACTAATCTACTGTGCAGCATCTCACACATGAGCGGATAACCAGCTCCACAATGTAAGACACTACCACTACAACTAACTAAACTAACGGTTTAACTACGGTACATTAAATCCATGCTACTCTATTCTGAACTGACTGGTTGCAGCATCCCCCCTGATGAACAGTCCATCCTTCCCAATGATGCCACAACCAGCCCTGCATCGTACGGCCGGAAAACCGCATCTTCAGATACCCCGAACGCTGTCAGTGCTATTCCTCATCAGTTCTTATGTAACAGGCCGCACAGGGCCCGTCACAACTCTTTTCCAGCCAAGACGGAAACCTACTTGGCTCATTTCACTGTCACATTGTCAACGTGTTTCCTCTCACCTACTCTCACTACCCGTGCAGACATACTTAGTCATCACGCCTTGGGATAGGTGAGGTCTATACCTCCCTTTAACCACTTACGTCATACACTCCACGACTTCGCGTGAATCATCTCGCCCTGGGCGGATAGCCAGTCCCTTGAGCAAGACGCTGACTCTACATCTAACAAAACTACCTACACAGCCAGACTCCTGATGTTTTCCTACACACAGTCCATTCTTCAAATCTGCTACTGTCATCACTACAGTATATTTTACACAAACTTCCACAACACAGTTCATCATTCATATCTCTACTCTGTTCACTCTTTCTTTTCACAGTTCTTCCTACACTGCCTCTCTCTTCATTTTTACACTATATCTTTATTCTATTACTACTTATTCCCTATATTCTACCTACAATTACACTGCACACATACAAACAGCTCATCGTTCCGTTCTCTACTCCGTTCACTCTTTCTTTTCGTAGTTCTTCCCACACTGTCTCTCTCTTCATTTTTACACTATTGCCTTTATCATATTACATATGATACATCGCCATTGTAACTACAGTCCACTACTTATCTTCTCATCACTATACTCCACTAGACTTACACTGCACACATATAAACAGTCCATCCTTCACATCCCATTCTCTTTTACTCTCGTCACTATATTCTACATAGACTTCCCCTACACACATACAAACAATTCATCATTCAATCTCACACACTGTTTACTCTTTCTTTTCATAGTTCTTCCCACACTGTCTCTCTCTCCATTTTTACACTATCGGTTTGTCCTATTACTACTTATTACAAACTTTTGTTCTTACTGTACACTCCAACTCAGTTCTATAATCTATCATAACTCAATCAATTTTATCTATCTCTCTCAGTTTTCAACTCCCTTATCTCCTTTTAATCCCTTTATATCTTTATAAATTCTGCTCTAACCACGTTTAAAATTTCTGAAATATTTGTTCCTCTCTCCCACTCTCTACACAACCATGATGCCATCTTGTAATCTTTATCTAACTTCTCCACTTCCTTCTTATTAAGCAATTTCCTTTTCACCTCATCCAAAGCTTTGTAGTGGTTGAATATATGTAAAACCGACCACCCCTCCCCACACAATACACACTTATCCTTATTTTCCCTTCCCACCCACCCCCTATTTCTCGGTACACCTAACATCCACCAATATAAGCCTCTCTTTGTTCGTCTCCCCTCAAAATCTGTTCTTGGGTTAGTTACTTCAGTCAATTTGTTGAACACTGATAGTGAGTCTCTATTCCTACATTCCATTATTAAACGCTGCCTCTCTATATCTAATATTCTCACCTTTATCTTTTCCATATCCACTCTTTCCTCCCCCACCCCACCGTAACACTCCCATACTCCCCCAAACCTAGTTTTTGCAACCTTTTCCTACACTTATTCACCCTATATCCTTCATTCTCCACATTTTTCTGAAATCTATAAGCTTCCTGTAACATTTATCCTCCCTTCCCTTCCTCCAATCTTATCCAATACTTTACCACCCTCTTTACCATTTCAATCTCCATAGACTTATTTTAAACTAATCTAGCCCCGCATTTGCCGTGCAATTTGGTAGTCCCATCATGTCCTTACTGAATTTCGCCACTACTTGGTTTAATTCTACCCTATCCTCTTCCAATCCCCATACTTCCACTCCAAATAACATTTTACTCTTAACCAGTGATTGAAACACCAATTTCTGGATTTTGTATTTTATATCTGGGAATTTATTTTCTAATACCCTTACTGCTGCAAGCGCTCCTCTTCCCTTTAATTTGGCCCTCCTACGCTGTTCTTTCCACGACTCATTATATATTTTTTCTACTGGTATAATTTCCTCATTATCTACCTTCCAGACTTTCTTTTCCTTCCTATCTCACCTTTTCCTACATACCATTATCTGTGTCTTTCTCACGTTTACTCTAAGAGACCATCTTCTGGTATAATCTACTACTTCATCTAACACTCTTTGCAACCCCTTGCCGTCAATGCTAGATTCAATAAATCATCTGCGAATAGCAAACCCGGCAGTTCCCAGTTCCCTATCCATGGACATTGGCATCTCACTCCTCCATGGCTCTCTAATATATTAGATATGAATAATATCGGGGATAGCATCCACCCGTGTTTCACACCTATTTTCGACTCAAATCAATTATTCAACCCTCCTCCCTGTAATTTGCTCGTCACAAATACCTTCTCATACATTATTTCAGTTGCCCCTCTCATTTTCTTCGATAACCCCATCTCCCTTAATCTAGTGAATAGCGCCTCCCTGGCTCCCTGCTTACTGTATCAAAAGCTTTTTCTAAATCAGCCGCCGCAACATATCATTTGAGCCCTGCAACCCTCACATATTTCGTAACCAATGTGTCCAGTATCCATACATTATCGACCGTATTTCTTTCTTTCCTAAATCCGTTCTGAAACTCCAATATCCTCCCCTACTGCTCCGCCCAATTCATTATCCTATTACCCAAGATCCCTGTGTACACCTTTGACAAGGCGTCTAGGAGTGTTATCCCTCTATAATTATTCGGATCGATTCTAACACCTCTATTCTTATAAATTGGGCATAACACCCCCTTTCTCCATTCACTCGGATATTTAGCAGTTTCAAACAATCAGTTAAAGAATTTTACCATCCCCTCAACATCGCTTCGTTGGCTCCTACTTCCCTCCACACACTGCTAGTAATGCCATTTACACCCCCCGCTGAATTGGGTTTTGCATTACTTAATACCCTAATTATTTCCTGCCCTGTTATCTCCTCATCTAATATCGGATTTCCTACTTCTCTCTTCCTATATATGTTTTTCCAATTTCTCTATACCAGTTATCTTCCCCTACTAAAAACCTGTTAAAATATTCCACCCAATCTTCCTCCCTTATGCTTATCCCCTTGTCCACTGGTCTCGCTCTCCTTATCTTGTTTATAGACTCCCAGATCTTCTCTATTCTATTTTCCCTACAGTGTCCATTTATTCTTTCTGCTTACGCCTCCTTCCAACCTTTCTTTCATTTAATACCTAATTGTATTCTCTTCTAATTTACAATATTCCTCTCTCTTCCCTTGTTCCCCTACCTTCCTATACTGCGTTAGGGCACTCATTACGGACTCTCTTTTCCTACTAAAGTCCTCATCAAACCAGGCAGACTCTCTAATCTTTTTTCCACCTTCCCTTCTCTTAACTTCCCTCCCCACACTCCGCACTGTGAGTTCTATTACTTCTAACACCCCATCTAAGTCATTTCCTTCCAACACCCTTTCAATTCCCACCCTTAATATTTCTCCCCTCTCCCTAAGCTCTAATCTCAGTTTCTATCTCGTTGTATCACTCCAAACATACTTCCACTCCTCAGCCTTATACCCCCGTTCTTTTTCTAACATCTCCCAACTCTCCCTCTACCTCACTTCTCAATTTTATCTTTATTGGCATGTGTTCTGTCACCTCACACCCTAACACTTCAAAACTTATCACACTCCTTAAAGCTATCTCCGAACTTATTCTTATATCCACTATGCTCCCTCCATTCGTTGTTATGTATGTTAATTCCCCATTACAATCTCCCTTCATCCACCTGTTTACAATATATAAATCTTCTAGTCCACTACACGCCGTCTCGATTACGACTGTGACCCAAACAACACCCACCCTTCCTATCACAGACATATTTGCTGACTAATACTCAACTTTGTCCTGATGAACCCACTATAATTCAATACTGTAACCCACCCTACTATATTTACAACCCTTCCTTTTCCATTTCCGTGATGCAGACTTTTCCCATCACATAAATGTCCTCATCACTCCCGGAGATTTATTTAATTTTATTCACCATAAACGTAATACTGCTCCCAGATCTGATAAAATTACCTACCGATATAAACACGAAGCTCCAATGACCCGAATCCATACCGTATGCAAGATTTACAATACCGGTATATACACACAATCACTACTGATCTGCATTCAGGGCAGTCGCCCAGGTTGCTGCTTTTCTAGTTTTCAACTTTTGTGTCATATTGTAAATGTCATTGTTATCATATGTAAATTTTAATACTTCTTTAGCATTAGTCTCCTCCTCTATCTGGACACTATCCTTGTAACCAACAATCTTTATATACTGCTGACTGAATACTGCTGCCTTTTGAAGATCCTCAAATACACACTCCCCTTGTTCATTAATTATTCCTGGAATGTCCTTCTTGGAACCTGTTTCTGCCTTAAAATACCTATACATACCCTTCCATTTTTCACTAATATTTGTATGACTCCCAATTATGCTTGCCATCATGTTATCCTTAGCTGCCTTCTTTGTTAGATTCAATTTCCTAGTAAGTACCTTCAATTTCTCCTTACTTCCACAGCCATTTCTAACTCTATTTCTTTCCAATCTGCACCTCCTTCTTAGTCTCTATATTTCTCTATGATAATAAGGTGGGTCTTTACCATTCCTTACCACCTTTAAAGGTACAAACCTGTTTTCACATTCCTCAACAATTGCTTTAAACCTATCCCAGAGTCTGTTTACATTTTTATTTACCGTTTTCCACCGGTCATAGTTACTTTTTAGAAACTGCCTCATGCCTGCTTTATCAGCCATATGGTTCTGCCTAATAGTCCTACTTTTAAGACCTTCCTTTCTATTACATTTATTTTTAACTACGAAAAAACAGCTTCATTATCACTAACGCCATCTATTACTTAGGTTTCTCTACAGAGCTCATCTGGTTTTACCAGCACCACATCCAGAATATTCTTCCCACTAGTTGGTTCAACCACTTTCTGAAACCGATGCCCTTCCCATATTTACTTATTTGCCATTTGTTGTTCATGCTTCCTGTCGTTCGCATTACCTTCCCAATTGACATTTGGTAAATTGAGATCATCCGCTACAATCGCTTCCTTTCCTTATCGTTTCCCCACATACCTGATTATCTTATCAAATGCTGAATCAGCGTCAGCGCTACCCTTTCCTACTCTGTACACTTCAAAAACATAAAGTTGCGTATTATCTTTAGAGATGAGCCTTACACCTAGAGTTTCATGTTTGTCATCTTTAACTTTTTCGTAGCTTACAAATTATTCTTTCACCAGAATGAATACTCCCCCTCCTACCATTCCTATTCTATGTCTACGAAACACAGTCCAGCAAAGGGGTCATGCCGTCATTGTCTTATTCCTCAAACCTAATAAATAAACCTCCATCCGATATCAGATCCTATAGTCCCATATCATTTTTACCAGTAATATCAAAATATTTCGAAGGAATCCCATGTAAGAGGATGTTCCGATATTTACAGTCCCTTAACTCCCTTCATCCTCCCAAGCCGTCTTTCGAGCCTACGTCTCCACCCATGACCACCACTTCTTCCACATGTCTGCTAATCAAAAATTCCACCATACCTCTGCCTTAGTCTGCCTTGATGTAAACAAGGCTTTTCGACTCTATATGACATCAAGGCCTCTTCTATAAATTCGAACACATCCCTCGTCCTACCGCTATCCTTTGACTAATATTTAATTACCTTAAATGTCGAAGAGCAACAATAATTTATCCATGACAGCCGATCCTATAATTTTCCCATTACATCTGGTGTAGTCCAAGGATCCCCTCTTCCCCCCTTTTATATATATCCTCTTTACTTACGACATTTCTCATTCAGACCCGCTCTTGCTACTATATCAATACGCGGACAGTCTCGCTATCCTGGCTCTCAGCCATATCTTCACCTCGCTCTGCCACAGAATACAAGAATAACTTAATACTCTTGAATCATGGTTAGACTCATGGCACATATCAGTGAACCATAATAAAACGCAGTTTGTAGTATCTAGCAAAAAAACAAACAAAAACCGAAATAGCCTCCAACTAACTACTGTATGTATAATATACCCCTCCTTGAAACTAAACTACTAATCTACCTCGGGATCCAGTGACAAAATGGAACTACCATTTAGCCTCAATCCATCGTATAGCGCTCTATCGTTTCCGAGCCCTCCGTTCTCTGACCACCGGGCGAATTGGCCGTGCTGTTAGGGGCGCGCAGCTGTGAGCTTGCATCCGGGAGATGGTGAGTTCGAACCCCACTGTCGGTAGCCCTGAAGGTGTTTTTCCGTGGTTTACCATTTTCACACCAGGCAAATGCTGGGGCTGTAAATTAAGGCCACGGTCTCTTCCTTCCCACCCCTAGGCCTTTTCTATCCCATAGTCGCCATAAGACCTATCTGTGTCTGTGCGACGTAAAGCCAATTGCAAAAAAAAAAAATTCTCTGACCTGTTCCTTGTGGGGACTAAAACCAAACCACATCCTTACTATTTACAAATCCTTCATCCGGCCCCTAATTACGTGCGGCTCCCTGACATGGATAACTGCCCATCCAACTGAATACTAATATCCTTACTCACAACCATCCCTACGTTTTAAATACCTACCTAACAGCAATCTTCATAATAATCCTCCTATCCCCTTTTGTTACGTCTATATTGTCCGACTCGTTGGCTGAATGGTCAGCGTACTGGCCTTCGGTTCAGAGGGTCCCGGGTTCGATTCCCGGCCGGGTCGGGGATTTTAACCTTAATTGGTTAATTCCAGTGGCCCGGGGGCTGGGTGTTTGTGCTGTCCCCAACATCCCTGCCACTCACACACCACACATAACACTATCCTCCTCCACCACAATAACACGCGGTTACCTACAAATGGCAGATGCCTCCCACCCTCATGGGAGGGTCTGCCTTACAAGGGCTGCACTCGGCTAGAAATAGCCACACGAAATTATAATTATTGGGAGGAGGACAATGATATTGTTGAAATTACGCTTCAGGAAGTGGAAAGGATGGAAAATACCTCCATTATCATAAAGCTCCACGAATATATTAAATTACACCTGAAATGGTGAAATACACTGCGACGGCAGGGATGAAATTGTTTCATAGCGTAATAAGATTTGCATGGAATGTGATAAGATAACTTCAGATTGGACAAAAGCAGGAATTGCAACTATCTATAAACAAGGGCACAAAAGGATTGCAACTACTATCGAGGCATTTCATTGATCAGTATAACACGGTAAGGTGTTTACTGGCATTTTGGAAGGGAGGGGGTTGGATGTAAACCGGTGTGGTTTCAGGACACAGAGGGGCGGTCAGGATCAGATTTTCAGTATGCGCCAGGTAAGTGGAAAATGCTACGAGAGGAATAGGCAGTTATGTTTACGTTTCGTAGTTCAAGAGAAAGCATGTGACCTATCGAGGGAAAAGATTTTTGCCGTACTAGGGGACTATGGGATTAAGGGTAGATTATTGAAAGCAATCAGAGGCAGTTTTGTTGACAATTGGGCTGCGGTGAGTATTGATGGTAGAATGAATTGTTGGTTCGAGGTACTTACAGGGGTTAGAGAAGTCTGTAATCTTTCAACTTTGTTGTTCATAGTTTACGTGGATCATCTACTGAAATTTATGAAGTGGCAGGGAGGGATTCAGTTAGGTGGAAATGTAATAAACAGTTTGGCGTATGCCGATGACTTGGTTCCTCCCTTAGGACTTGAATAGATGATTATTCAGATGCTCCTTGAGGTAGAAAGCACCATTTAGCGCGGTAATGACTCCGCCACTGTTACTGTGATGAACGATCTGTACAAGCATTTATGTTCGTGCGGTTCAGAGCGTTCGACTTCAAGGATGTCCCTTGTGAGCAGATTTCCATATCCATACTCTGCCATACATTGTGGTCTTATGCCAAGATTGTTAATGGCTCTTGATTTGATAGCTAGGTAGATACAGAAAATTGGCCGTCCGTTCGAGCAGATAACACCGCCATAAATGACGTAGTAGAACTGGTAGTTAGAAATTCCCTTCGCCTCCTAGTACGAAACGGCCATACCCCTTCACTGCTCATTAACAAAACATGTTAATCTTGGAATGCTGACGTAAGAGGAAATGCCCTGATGTGCTTATAGCAACGTATTCCATGAATGTATTTCATTCCCTGAATGATAAGATACGTATATCTGTGATACGATAACGTACGATAAGTAAGCGAGGTGGGTACTGAACGTTTGAGTTTCAGTTCAGAATTCAAGATCTTCAAGAGTCTTAAAAATTATTTAATCTAGATCACTGGTAAAAGAGAGAAGATGCAGAGATGAGAAGGAGTCCTAAATTACACAAAGAACACTTTATATATACGAACTCTATAGCTACAGTCGCTTACGTGCGGTCACTATCCAGTATTCGGCAGCCATGAAGATGATTTTCCGTGGTTTCCCATGTTAACACCAGGCGAATACTGGGGCTGTATCTTAATTAAGGCCACGGCCGCTTTCCAGTCCCATCGTCGCCAAAAAAAAAAAAAAAAAAAAGAAATCTGTGTCTGTGCGGCGTAAAGCAACTTGTATTAAAATATTATTGAAATAAAAGAGAGAGAATTAATTTCACGAGAAAAACATGACTTATTAAACCATCGATTTCTCGTGTGTACGGGGTGCCAACAATGGGCAAAGTGTACAATAAACAAATAAAAATGGTAAAAGGTGTACATATCACATTAGCCACGATTTTAAGTGATATACGCTGTTGTTGGTGCATTGCCTTCAGATATAATGAGATAATCTTTTACTTCTTGGTTATAGTTGTTGTTGCCGTCCACTACTTCGTACAACTTGGTTTTTACCACGTAACTACACTAGTGGAAATGGAAAGTGAGCACCTTGTCGGAATGCCACGAAACTGATACCCCAATATTTCCACGCCTGTGAGATATGTTGATAAAACTTTCATCCTCATACGACCTAATTGTTGGTACAGCTAAACGCCATTCCTAAAGATGGCTGTTGGGTGTGTCTAACGTTACTGTCTCTTTCCAGGTAGAGTACAACTGATGGGGCTGTACCTTAGATAAGGCTACCGTTCTCTTCCTTTCCAGTCCTAGTCCTTGCTTTCCTTTCCTATCCCACGGCCGCCAAAAGACCTGTCTTACTTGGTGCGACTTGAAACCAGTAGGAGAGAAAAGAATGGTCAGGGGAGCCTGGTGACTTCGAACGAGAACTAATTATAGGTTGTCACATCAGTAATACAACTCTCATATTTAACAAGGTGATTGCTGGTGATGTGATTGTGAGGTGGAGACATAACCTCGCCAAAAACACCGCCGGGTAGGCTGCGTTTAATGACAAACAGAGGCCGGCGAGTGTTCAAGAAGGTGGATCGTAAAGGTGGTCAAACACCTAGTGAAACAATCACTCGAGCTGTCTGCAGTGCCATTAACTCTCTGTTCGTCGAGAGTTAAGTCGAATGGGGTTCCTAAATGTCTTCTATGAATTATAAGCCAAGAGTAGTGCAAAAAGCGACGCCACTGGACATTGGACAATTGCAATTCGGTGTGACGAATCATACTTTAATTATTGTGTTGATGGGATGGAAGTACCTCACTGGCATCACTGTAAGTATCTATGTGTTAATATAAGGAAAGATCTTCATTGAGGATAATCACATACACGGAATTGTAAAAAATGGTCACAGATGTCCTTATATGGTTATGAGCAGATATTTAAAAATACGGTTTAATACTGTTGAATTGATAAACGTGTTTTAAATCGTTTAATACCCTGTAAGAATTGTAAGAATGGTTCTTTGCATCCCGGTTGTCACGCTACCTTCTGTATCATAAGCATCAGCGGCTATCATACTGGAATGAGTGGAATGAATCCAGAAACGTCTAGGAACATCTAGAAACAAGATCACAGGTCTATATAAAGCTAGACAGTGCTGACATGCCTCAGTTTACGTTACGCTGAGGCTGAGTTATCTTACGCAATCAAACCAAATAGTTTAGTTAGTGGAATGCGTCCTCGATCAAATATCATAATGCCCTGGCATCCCGATTAAAAGAACACCTAATGAAATGTGATCTTTGCCCTCAGTCTGTCAAACTGGTAGCTTCGGATGATGCATCGCTAGTAAAAAAATGTATCAGAAAATAATGGGCTGCAGGGTACTGAAGTATCAAGGACAGTGTCTTCATTTACGCTATCATCCATGCCTTCTGGTTTTCCTTTCAGTGAAGAACTTACGATAGATTCACCACAACCGTCTTCATCCGGGCATAGTAATGCCCACCAAGAAACTGATAGTGACATTGACGAAGCTGTTGCTAGGGCTTTATATGCTTCAGTTGCTCCACTATCTGTGCTGAATTCGAAATTTTGGCGAGAAGCATTTAAAAAAAGTACCGCCTGGCTATGAGGCTCCTAGCCACTACCTGCTTAGCACATCTTTGCTGCCTGGCGAATATCATGATGTGAAGACATTCGTCACAAAGATGTTGGATTGTTCAACTGCTCCTGCAATAATTTCGCAATGATGGACTGAGGTATCAGGGAATAATGTGAACGTTATCGTGACAACACCTCAGCTAATATTCTATAAAAGCATAAGACCTGGTGAGGAAAGGTAAACTGCACAGTATATTGCTTCTAAACTAATTGAAGTTATTAGTGAAATAGGCGCGGAGAGGTTCGTAGCAGTTGTCACAGACAATGTGCGAAATATGCGTGCTGCGTGTAAAAAAGTAAAATTCTCTAAGGATCGCCATGCCCCTCCCCCCATGCTTTATTAAAAACCAAGAGGAAAGAGAAATAAGGTCATACCTCTGTGACACTAAAGCTTCCATCACCAACCCGTTGGACAGGTACTTTGATTAGTTTGGACAGTTTACGTAAGAATAAAGAGGCTTTGTTAGAAACTATTGTATGCCCAACTGTGCAGTGCGACAGAACAGTTAAAGCTTCTGTGTTAGCAAATGAAACATGGCAGCAATTTGATGAGGCCTGGCGTCTCTTCCGACCAATGTCAGAAGCCATGCGCAAGGTTGAAGCTGATAATGCTGTACTTTCGGATGTACATGAATTCTGTGATAGCATTTCTAGGGAAGTAGACATTACTCGTAGAATGTAACACACTTTCTCCAGCAGACAAATCATCTATTTTTTTTTTTTTTTTTGCTACGGGCTTTACGTCGCACCGACACAGATAGGTCTTATGGCGACGATGGGATAGGAAAGGCCTAGGAGTTGGAAGGAAGCGGCCGTGGCCTTAATTAAGGTACAGCCCCAGCATTTGCCTGGTGTGAAAATGGGAAATCATCTATTAAGGATGCTGTGAACCTGAGGCACAAGTCTGCATGTATAGCTATTCATGCTGCGGCAAATATTTTGGATCCCCGTTTTAAGGGGGAAACTCTCAGCCGGGAGGAGGAAACACAAGCTGTAGACTTCATCGCAACGGTGAGTGATGTAATGGGATATGACAGTAGCGTTATTATGGGAAATTTTGCCTCATTTCGGGCAGCCGAAGGCTTTTTCTGACAGAATGCTTTATGGACTGCAGCACAACATGTATCTCCTTCTGTGTGGTGGAAAGTCTTATGTACTAAACCACCCCTATGTTCACTTGCTTCTAGAATTTTGAATGTACCTCCTTCCTCAGCAGCAAGTGAGCGTAATCGATCAATTCACGGCCGAATTCACACTCCACTAGGAAGCAGACTATCTTCAGGTGAAACTGAAAAACTGGTTTATATATAGTAGAACATCAGGTACATAGATGACAGACAGGTCATCGAAACATTACAGTCATTGTTATTTTTTGTTTGTTCCGGAGATTAAATTGGTAATGTGTTTGTTTCTTGTGCTTTTCCAATGGAAATTATTTCTTTATACTTTACTATCATCTACAGTAGCCTATGTGAGGTAAACGTTTGACAATGTTGTCTGACAATGGCATTTCTGTTCCTAATATTTCAAGTATGGTTTACAGATAATAATAATTTCGTGCGGCTATTTCTAGCCGAGTGCAGCCCTTGTAAGGCAGACCCTCCGATGAGGCTGCTAAATGAGAAGCCATTATTGGAAAGTTACGAAGAAAGCTTCATGATCTCCAGATTGAATTGTACGAACATAAAACTGACAAATCTGGCATGAACAAGCAGCTACGATACAGCAAAGATATAAGAAAAACATGGCAACCGAGTAAGAGAGGATTGGTGGTTAGACCGAAGATTTATTGTATTCATATGGATATTAGTGATTCTTAGTGACTTAGTTATATGTAACAACGACCTGTGTGTGTGAAAATTGTCACGGTTGAATAAGAAACATCATTTATTTTACGTAAACTAAGTGTGAAACTGTGTTTGAGATCGGAATTTTTGTTTGAGGGTTATGTTCAAGGGCAAACAAAACAGTCGCGGTAGCAAGGAGACGGCAAGCTTGGAGCAGCACCAGCCACAACAGCGCAGCGCAGTGCAGTGCAGCGGATGGGAATGTGAGGACTCCACCAAACGAAAACAGTCGGTCAGAACGTTGCCTACGAGATACATAAGGCCAGGAAATACAGCACACTAGACTCGGCCTCGAGATACTTCCGACAAGCGCCGCTAGAGTTCTCTTTACTGAGCTGTCACCCCCGTTCATTGCAACACGTTCCAGTACGAAAACCTATAAAAATTCATTAAAACTAGCAATTTCAGAAGACACCAAACAGATGTGAGATAAATAAATAGACCAAGAGCAGTTGTATGACTTACTTTCTACAACGTATTTCTTACACTTTGCTTAAACGAAATAAGTAATTACGAAAGAAGCAGAGAAGTCTATTAGCGAGTTTGTCGCTTCTTCCCGTTTTCTCTAATTCTGCCGCAGTGTATCCGATAAACTGATCGAGATTGCGGTAATAAATAACGTTGGGTTTAATCACCATCTTATAAATTATAATCACATATCTGTCGCGACATTCGTATTGAAGCCGCTGTTTGGAGAGCGATGTTACGCCCGTTTCGTCATTAGAAAATCCTACATAATTTTCAGCATCTTCTGGTGTGGTACAGTTAGGCAGTGCAAGGATCTCAAATCTGTAGCCAGTAGGTGCTTTCCTGTGCCAGGGGACGCAAATTTTTAGCGCAGTTTCTCCGTATTTCACTTTTTCTTCCCGTAAGATTCAGTTTGTTCTAACACCAATAACGCTCCTAAATGATCATTTGTACCGTTATTTCAATTTGGTTTACTTTTTGGTCAAGTTCAGATATCTTAAATCATTTTTCTGATTTCATTACCGTATCCTACTTCTCAATATAAAGACTATTTTCCGTGTTCTGGCACTTGAAATCTCATCAATATATATATTTAGATTTAACATAGATACTCTTAGCCTTTCCTTGACATAGAAACGAGACTTGTAGGTACTCTATTTTTGTTTGTGGGTGAAGTAGATCAGTTATATGCTGAAGATATGGTATGTTCATTGTTATCTGAATCACAAATTTTACTAAATTTTGATGGCAATACGTCATTTCTTGGAGCTGGAGCCTTCCTGCGTTTGACACTTTTCTGTTGTGAACAGGATATACACTAAAAACAGAAGGAACTTAGTTGGGGAGAATTTGCTTGATTGATATGCTTACACTGAAATCTGATGTATTAATATGCAAGCTACATACTCGTGCCTCGAAATAGCTTGCACGCATTTCCGTCTTAAACCGCACTCCGAAGGAAAATTATGGAACGTCACATTTTCTTGCTTTTAGCGGTATCCGAAGTATATAGAGGCACACAACAGTGCACCATGCCTTTCAACCTCACGGACACTCACCGACAGGGACAATATGCGCAATAAATTGCATAAAATCAGCACAACATCACAATTACTCCGTAAATCACAATGTTAAAGTTCGCCAAGAACAGAACAAAAACCTGGCATCTAGCGGCCAAACCGTGAACACGGTCGGGTCGCCTTTTCAGCGGCAAATTAGTAGCTATGTCCCGGCCTTGTATAACTCGTAGGCAAGAACCTTGTGTCAGAGGATCTCTCGGCCGCGGTGAACAAAATATTTCGTGGATTTGAATTAAATAAGTGTGATGTAGACATTGCTCATAGAATTCCCTCGGCAAACAAGACACTACCCAGACCCATCATTGTCAAATTTGTGAACAGATGGAAAAAATAGGAATTTATGGCAGCAAAAAAGAATGTCCGGCAGATACCATCTGTAGCAGTGGGCTTCAATGCTTCAGATTATAAGATTTACATCAATAATCATCTTACACCCAGAGCCAAAGGTATTCTTAAGAGAGCCAATGATATAAGAATGAAAGCTTATAAGTATGTGTGGACAACTCTAATGTGATAAGCATACAAAATATTGAAGATGTTCTTAATCTTGAATCAGCTTAAATTATGATATGGAAATTTTAGAGGCTCAGTTAACAAACTTCAGACAACTTAAAACCAGAGATTGCCATCTGAGAATTTTGTATGCTAACTCGCAAAGTATCCGTAATAAATGGCTAAACTTAACCAGTTTAATTGTAGATGTACAAGTGCCAGAAATCATTATTATAGTTGTAGTGTACTATCGATATACAGGAGATCGATGTGTGTGTTGTAAGATCAGAGAGAAGATGATTGTTTTTTATGCTTTGGATGTAATGGCGACTGTCAATAAAGAGGTTGTTTATTTCGTATAAATCGTTAATTATACAGTACATTGGCGCAGTCGGTGAAATCCATTGGTTAAATCCGTCAACTAAACCTTCAGAAAATATTAAAATGGAAAGAAGCAGCACTAGCCCTATACCAATTTTCGATGTAAATGGAGATGTCACCAGCCTTGCTTCTAGATGGAAAAAATGGAAACGTTCGGTCGAACTGTATATTGCCGCAAAAGGAATAACAGATTCTGCTAGAAAACAGGCAATTTACCTGCATTCGGGTGGAGAAGGCTTGCAAGACATATTTTATTCAATCCCTGAACACAACACTATTCCTACAGGTAAAGCTGTGCATGAATATACTTTAGAATTGTTAGATAAACATTTTTTACCGAAAAGCAATCCGCTATTTGAGCGGCATATTATGAAGTCTATGAAACAGGATGTTAGTGAAACATCTGACGCCTTTATATCTAGGTTGCGTCAACAAGTTGTCAAATGTGATTTTAAAGATACCACAACAAAAAAAAGAATTAGAGGACATGTTTATATGTGACCAGTTCGTAGAGGGTTGTAAATCAGCTGAAGTCAGAAAGAGAATATTGGAAAAATCCTCTGTCACAGTAGACGATTTGGTTGACATTGGACGGGCTCACGAAATGATAAACATACAGACATCACATTTTAGTAAGGACGACGGTTCTGAGCAAGAGGTGTATAGCATGTCGAATAGGAAGAATTATGGGATTTCACAAAGAACTATTTCCAATAGTGGCAAAAACACTGGTGCTCCGCCGAAAACTAGTTATAATAGTTATCAAAATAGAGGAGAAAGGAAATGTTATCGCTGCGGGGAAACAAATCACTTAGCAAGAGACCCCCAGTGCCCTGCAAGAAACAACGTTTGCCAGGCTTGTCATTTAACAGGGCACTATCGGAAGTGTTGTAGAACAAAAATGACATATACGTTAGAATCGGGGGAGTCAAATGTTGATGACGAAATTTCGTACGTGGGCAACGTCAAATATGAAGTCGGCCCTGGATGTAGTAGTGATTTAGACTACACCTTTCTTACAAATGACGAAAAAAAAAACGGGAGACAACGAGGAAGACCACTTGCCTATTGTCAGGGGTACCCTTCGTTTTTATTATTGACTCAGGATCTACTTGCGATGTTATTGACCAAGGAACTTGGAAGGAATTTGAAAGGAAGCAGGTAACCGATAAAGTAAAATTACTAAATAGTTCGAAAAGACTTTTCACTTATGGTAGAACCGATCCGTTGGATATTTTAGGAGAGTTCGAGGCGGACATAACGCATTCCAATAGAAAAATTAGTACCACTGTTGTAGTTATTAAAGGTAGGGGACCACCTATTTTGGGACGTTCCTCGGCTACAAAACTAGGAATATTACAAATTTCTGAGCACGTTAACCAGACGGTGGTTTGTGACACATCGAGGGTGGGCAAAATAAAGAATTTTCAGCTTAAATTACCAATCGATCCGAAAGTCCCACCAGTTATTCAACCTCTGCGGAGGGTGCCATTGGCATTAAAACAAAAAATAGCAGAACGTATCCTTGAGCTGGAGCAAAATGACTTAATTGAAAAGGTTGAAGGACCGTCAAGATGGGTTTCCCCTCTTGTACCAATTCCAAAAGGTGACAGCGTTAGATTGTGTGTCGATATGCGAATGGCAAATAAAGCTGTACTAAAGGCTAGTCATCCATTACCAACCATGGAAGACCTACATCCTGAAATTAGTGAAAGCAAATACTTTTCAAAGTTGGATGTTAGGTCAGCTTTCACCATGTGGAGCTGCATCCAGACTCACGGGAGATTACCACATTTAGCACACATTTAGGCTTATATAGGTTCAAGCGGCTAATGTTCGGTTTGAATCGGGCAGCTCCTGAGTTCCAAAAGATAATGGAGCATCTGATAAGGAACAAGATTCCTAAAGGAGTTTACGTATTTATTGATGACATTCTGGTGTATGGGGAAACTAAAGAAATACATGATTCAAGATTAAAAAAGGTTCTTGAAGTTTTTCGCGAGCACGGTATTGAACTGAATGAGGAAAAGTGTGAATATGGTAAAACTTCAATTAAGTTCTTGGGTCACATAATATCAGCTAATGGCATTAGGCCTACCGAAGACAGAGTGGCGGCTCTGAAAAATTGCAGAAGACCACAAAATGTGTCTGAGCTGAGAGGTTTTCTAGGCCTACTGAACTATGTAAGTAGATTTATTCCGAACATATCAAACATGACAGAACCACTGCGACAGCTTACACATAAGTCTGCACAGTTTGTATGGAAACAAGTACACCAAGAAGCTTTTAATAAAATAAAAAAAGTACTTACATCTAGTTCAGTTTTAGGATATTTCAACCCCAAGGACGAAACGATAGTGATGGCAGACGCTGGCCCAAAAGGACTTGGTGCAGTGCTGATACAACGGAACAATGAAGGAATCCCACGCATAATTTGCTACGTTAGTCGCAGCCTGTCGGATGTCGAACAACGGTACTCTCAGGCGGAGAAAGAAGCACTTGGGATTGTCTGGGCGTGTGAGCGTCTAAGGATTTTCCTGACGGGTAAGCAGTTTTGCCTGTATACGGACCATAAACCACTAGAGGTAATTTTTGGGCCTAGATCAAAACCCTGCGCGAGAATTGAACGTTGGCTTCTGAGACTCCAATCTTTTGACTTCCAGGTTAAGTATGTAAAGGGGAAAAATAACATAGCAGATCCTTTATCACGGTTAAGTGAGAATTCAATCGGTGAAGCCGAGAAGGACAATTATCTGATGCACTTGGCTACGTATTTGGCACCAGTTGCATTATCTTTGGAAGAAATAGAGCAAGCTTCAAAAATTGATCCCACTCTAAAAAAGGTCCGGTCACATCTACTAACAGGGTGTTGGGATCGTAATGACGTTGACCTCCTTCCATTTCTGGCGATGATGTCACAATTATGCGTCATGGACAATATATTACTGAAAGAAACTAAGTTGGTAATTCCGAAAAGTTTACAAACTAGGGTCCTTAGTTTGGCACACGAGGGTCATCCGGGAATTTTGGAAATGAAAAACAGACTCAGATCTAAAGTATGGTGGCCTGGAATGGACAAAGCAGCGGAACGGACAGTGAGAACATGTCTGGGTTGTCAGATTACCAGTAAACCCGAGAAACCCGAAAAAATATCTCCGACAGTAATTCCTAAAAAGCCTTGGGAACGAATAGCTGCTGATATTTTGGGTCCTTTCCCTAATGGGGTACAACTATTGATCGTGATAGATTATTTTAGCCGTTTCATGGAAGTAACAAGACTAAGTAGTACTGACTCTAAATGCATAATAAAGGCCCTAGATGGTATTTTTGCAAGATACGGGTATCCTGAGGTTCTCTCAACAGATAACGGCACGAACTTCGTCAGCGCAGAGACGGAAAATTACCTGCAACAGTGTGGAATTCATCACCACAGAGTTACCCCGTTACACCCACAAGCAAATGGCACAGTGGAAAGACTGAACCCAGGGATAACTCAACGACTACATATTGCCAATGCCATGAAATTAGATTGGGAGTTAGAGCTAAACAAGTACCTACTGATGTACCGGAACCATGAGCACCAGACTACAGGAGTTAGTCCGGCGGAGTTATTTTTTAACAGAAAATTGAGGGACAAAATTCCCGGTCTGGCCCCATACAAGACAGAAAAAATATTAGAGGAGGTGGTGGAACGAGACCTTATTCAAAAGTTTAAAAAGGGAGAATACGCGGACATTAGACGTGGGGCCAGAGAAAATACATTATCAGAGGGCGACAAGGTTTTGATGCGTAACCCCAAAGTAAACAAATTTTCAACTACATTTGGACCCACACCCTTGAAAGTCGTCAAGAAGAATGGCAACGCTGTGACAGTAGAGACTTCGGATGGTAGACAAATAACTCGCAACTCTACCTTCTTCCGGCCTTTTCATGAGCTGTTGTCTGAGGACGAGTCAGAGAGTGTGAAAGAGCAACCAGAGGAACCAGAAGAAGAAGAAGAATATCAACCAGAGAAGAAAGAAGAAGAAGGAAGTCAAGAATCGGGACCGAGACGAAGTCAACGGGAGAGGAAACCCCCAGGATTTTTGTCAGACTACGATTTAAAGTAAGGAAAAAAAAAGGAAAAAAAAGAAAAAAGGGAGTGATGTAGTGTACTATCGATATACAGGAGATCGATGTGTGTGTTGTAAGATCAGAGAGAAGATGATTGTTTTTTATGCTTTGGATGTAATGGCGACTGTCAATAAAGAGGTTGTTTATTTCGTATAAATCGTTAATTATACAGTACAATAGTGGAACCTTGGTTAATTCCACAAGATGAGAAATATTATAATCTGAAAGGTTATGGAGGTTATTTTTGTTCCAGAACAAAAGATAGAGGGAGAGGGATTGCTATATACATTAAATAAACCTATAAATCTAAAATATTAGTTTCGATTAACACTCCTGGTAATCCGTGCAATTTTTTACTGGTTAAAGTGAGCGGTCTGGAGAGGGATATTCTTATTTTGGGATGTTATAATCCCCATTTGAAATTTTCCAAAGAGTTTCTTAATGTACATGAAGACATATGGAATAAATACCGTAATTATATGTGTTTTACAGTACGAGATTTGAATATTGACAAACTTCAGCAGATCAGCAGAGTCTACTAACGTCTGAACTTAAGAGGTTATGTGAATGCTATAACCCAAATCCATGTAACAGCAGATTTCCCATCAGGATTACTAACAGTACAGCTAGTCCGTTAGATCATGTTTATGTCAATAAGCTGTCTAGGTGCAAACTGTATAATATAATTAATGATTATAGTGATCATAATTTATTAGTCTGCGATATAAATTTGTTACCGAAAGTGAGAACGGAAAAGTCATACATGAAACCATAAACAATCATGTAATGTGAAGAACATGAATGCTTATATGTCTACCAATCCTCTGATCATCAGTAAAGATGATAGTTATGATGTTACAGTAAACAAACTTAAGAATTATCTGCAGGAAGCCAGTAGGAGCAGTAGGCCTATAAATCAGAATTATAAAGCAAATAATAAGACATTCAAAGGTAGGCAATATCGCCCATGTATGAATGGAACACTTTCCAGCCTCACTGGCTAAAATAATAAACTTTACGGTAAAATAAAAAGACAACAACTTAGAGTAAAAACGGGCTGTGATTATGCATTACAGCAATTGATAAATGACTATAAGCTATTGAGAGTTGAAAAATGCATTTCATAAATAGATTAAGTAATACCAAAAACAATCCTTGGAAAATCGTCAATGAAATCTTAACATCAAATTTTAACAAAAACAGGAATTTCCAACTCAAAGTTCAAGATAATGTTGTGACTTGTCTAGTAGTATATGTTGGGTATTCAGCCCGAAGGCTGGTTTGATCCTCTGCAGCTCCGCCAACAGCGGTCATAAATAGCCTAGGCGTACTAGGGAAATGAGGAGTGAGGTAGTTTCCCGTTGCTTTCCTCACCGAGCCAGCAGTTGCTATTACATATCAGTCTGCCAAGCCCACTGAAATGCGTGCACCAACCGACCCTATGCGCGATATTTTCACACCATTCATAACAGGGACTGGCTGTATAAGGCATGGTATTACTAGCATTACTCATACCTCAGTCACTTTCATATTGTCAAAGCCAAGGATGAGACTGAGACAGGTCAATGAAAATAACAAATTTGATATAGCCCATACCAGAAGACATAGTGCACTGTAAACACTACATCTCGCCAGCAAAGGCATTGTCCATTAGAAATATCAAAATTATTTAATGACCATTTTATCAATATTGGAAAAAGGTTAGCTACCAATATTCCTACCCACAAATCACCTAATATTGGAAAGGGCCGAGTAATTCATTGTTCTTGAAACCTAATAATGGCCTTCAAGTTGCGGAAATAATAAGAAAATTTAAAAATACCAGCAGTAGTGATGTGTACGGTATTAGTACTAACCTACTTAAGAGTCTAGCTGTGCATTTAATTCCGTACATTACAAAGTTAATCAACAAATCGTTAGGTGAAGGTATTTTTCCACGTGAATTAAAAATTGCCAAGGTATAATAAATTTGATCTCAATAACTACAGACCTATATCAGTCCTTTCCATTGTGTCTAAAATCCTAGAGATATTGGTCAAAGATACGCTATTAAAATACCTACAATGTAATGACTATTTTATCCACATCAGTATGGATTTTTGCCTAACTCTAGTACCTACAATGCTGTGGAAGACGTTATTATTAAGCTACAGGAGTCTTTAGACCCATGTATGGTAGCATCAGGCGACTTTATAGATCTTCAGAAAGCAGTCCGGCTCCATGGCTAGCGTGCTGGCCTTTGGTCACAGGGGTCCCGGGTTCGATTCCCGGCAGGGTCGGGAATTTTAGCCATCACTGGTTAATTTCGCTGGCACGGGGGCTGGGTGTATGTGTTGTCTTCATAATCATTTCATCCTCATAACGACGCGCAGGTCGCCTCTGGGCGTTAAATCAAAAGTCCTGCACCTGGCGAGCCGAACCCGTCCTGGGATTTCCCGGCACTAAAAGCCATACGCCATTCCATTTCATTTCAGAAAGCATTTGACACAGTTGACCATAACATTTTGCTACTGAAGTTGGAAGCAGGAGGGGTTAGAGGTTTAGCACTTAACTGGTTTACAGATTATCTCAGAGACTGGGTACAGTTTGTTAGTTGTATGGGTGCATAAAGCACGTTGCAGACTATACCAACTGGTGTGCCTCAAGGTTCTGTTCTAGGATCAATATTATTTCTTGTATTTGTCAATGATATTGGTAACTTGCCGCAGTTTGGCAAATTGTCATTATTTGCTGATGACACAAATATTTTTTACACAGGGGATTGTGTACAGTATATAATCTCGAAGAAAAGATGCAACATGACATATCTTTAATTCAGACCTGGCTTAATATCAACCGACTAAGAATTAATCATACTATATCATATTTCACAAACCATTATGCACATTTCCTCTGGACATCAACTTACGTTTCTATGAGCAAGTGATACCTCGAGTTCAATCAACCAAATTTCTAGGACTTAGCATAGATGAGTCGCTAACTTGGGAGAATCACATCACAAAGCTGTGTGATAGAATAACTCCTGCTATTGGTGTACTCAGCCGATTAAAATACAAAGTTTCTCGTGGACTGTTGAAGAGTATTTATCATGCACTAACTGAAAGCCACCTGAATTACATGATTCATATCTGGGCATGTTGCAGTAAAGAACAATTTGAAAAGATTAGAAACAGAAAAGAGCACTGAAAATACTCCTCAACTTACCCACCTTAACACCAACCATACAGGTCTACCAGTATTGTAATGTGCTGTCACTAGATGGTCTTCGTAGAAAAGCTTCAGCTATTATACTGTACAAATTGAAAAATGGACAAGCTCATCCGAACACACTTTGCAACTTGAATTCTGATATACATTCATACAATACAAGAGAGGAGCCTCCGTGGCTCAGACGGCAGCGCGTCGGCCTTTCACCGCTGGATACCGTGGTTCAAATCCCGGTCACTCCATGTGAGATTTGTGCTGGACAAAGCGGAGGCGGGACAGGTTTTTCTCCGGGTACTCCGGTTTTCCCTGTCATCTTTCATTCCAGCAACACTCTCCATTCTCATTTCATAGCATCTATCAGTCATTAATGTATCACTTTGGGAGTGGCGACCCCATCGTACTGACAGCCTATATATGCTTCATTCATTACATCCCTGACCTGGTCAATGACTGGAAAAGAGGTTGGAGGTTTTCATTTTCAGTACAAGAGGATCTACTAAAATTCACTGTAAATCAACGAAGTCTACTAAGTTTGGCACTAATTCTCTATGGCATCACTCTGTAAATTTTTTTTTTTTGCTAGGGGCTTTACGTCGCACCGACACAGATAGGTCTTATGGCGACGATGGGATAGGAAAAGCCTAGGAGTTAGAAGGAAGCGGCCGTGGCCTTAATTAAGGTACAGCCCCAGCATTTGCCTGGTGTGAAAATGGGAAACCACGGAAAACCATCTTCAGGGCTGCCGATAGTGGGATTCGAACCTACTATCTCCCGGATGCAAGCTCACAGCCGCGCGCCTCTACGCGCACGGCCAACTCGCCCGGTGTAAAGTTTTCAATAGCCTTCCCGAGCATATTCGAGAAGCCACTAAATTACCCATCTTTAAAACCAAGCTTGTTAATTTTCTAAACGTAAAAATGTCAAGCCTATACAGTACTAATTTAGTATACTATATCACTGCTGTTCATATTTGGTTTATATCACTATGATACCTTATTATTATTATTATTATTATTATTATTATGATTATTATTATTATTATTATTATTATTATTATTCATTGCACAGTGTATTATATTTTGTCCTAGAAGCTGATGTTCTCAAATCTCATCGCTGTTGCCAAATGTAATTAATTGTACTGCACCATTATGAGCCTTGGGTCATATGCCTCTTTTGAAATAAATAAAAAAAATGGTGGGCGGCATTTGCCATGTGTAGGTAACTGGGTGTTGTTGTGGTGGAGGATAGTGTTATGTGTGGTGTGTGAGTTTCAGGGATGCTGGGGACAGCACAAAAACCCAGTCCCCGGGCCAAGGGAATTAACCATTTAAGGTTAAAATCTCCGACCCGACCGGGAATCGAATTATGGAGCAAAGGCCAGCACGCTAACCATTCAGCCATGGAGCCTGACGGTTTACAGATAATTTTGAGTTATATATTGCACCCTTGGAGCATGATGTGGCGGTGAAACTGGTTCGTAGACTCTTCCTCGGCTCTGAAATAAAATATACTTACCGCGCACGTGAAACTTACCTCAAGGATGAAGCGTCCATTGTTCCTCGTCTGGGTACACAAGGTAACTAAACTACGGGATAACCTACTTTAAAATGACGGTAACCGGACTCGGTTTAAATAATTTATAAACAAAATCAAAGATAAATGAATAATTTTTTTTTTTTTTTTGCTATTTGTTTTACGTCGCGCCGACACGGATATGTCTTATGGCGACGATGGGATGGGAAAGGCCTAGGAAGTGGAAGGAAGCGGCCGTGGCCTTAATTAAGGTACAGCCCCGGCATTTGCCTGGTGTGAAAATGGGAAACCACGGAAAACCATTTTCAGGGCTGCCGACAGTGGGGCTCGAACCCACGATCTCCCGATTACTGGATACTGGCCGCACTTAAGCGACTGCAGCTATAAATGAATAAATTGAAATAAGCAAGATTATAATGATTCTTGACAGAAAAGCAAAGCAAATAAACTGGAATTAAAAACCACACAACCACCAACCTAAGCTCATTTTAAATGAAATAAAGATTCTAAATAAATTAACTGGCTCCCAAACGAAGATAATATTCCAACACCTAATTAATTATGTTAATTATTCACTTACAAACCAGTAGGCTACATCTCTCACAAAGAAAAGAGTTCGAGACTTTAGTTGGGTACACTATTTGTGACACAGAAACCGCATTGCCTGAAGCACTCCTTTATACCCCTCATTAATTCAGTAAAATCTATTGTTCTTTACACAATCTAGTGAAATACATCTGTGATCTAGCATTGCAGACTGAATGCTATTTTAGAGATCAAAATTTATGCTCCGTGAACACACACACACACACACACACACACACACACACACACACACACACACATTCTTCTAGTTATTTATGGCTAATTAATATAATAACATAGCTCAACTGCCTTTCAATGGTTACTGTCTCCATCAGATATCAATTTTACCAACATAACTAAATGATAACCATGCATGCTTATCTTATAAATTATATGATGCTGTGACGACACCTAATTATACTGAAGGAAAAATCACCCTCCTTCACTGAGTTCTAATCGCCTGAACAGACGAAAATTTTACACAATATGAACCTGTTGGTATTGACCGTATCTAAACCTCATCTGTGAGATACTACAAGGTGTACAACTTTGCTTCGGCCGTTTTGTCCCCAACATTGGAGGCTTTAATGAAACAGATTACTTACACATATCATTGAAAGTAGTGTCCATCGCTGGCCAAGACTTTCTCCCACCTTTGGGGCGGTGTTCGAATACCGTGTCGAAAAAATTGTTCATCTTTTGAAGCGATCCACGAATCGATCCAATTTGTGACTTCTTCATGAGATCGGAAGTGTCGGTCAGCCAGGCCATGCGCCATTGATCGAAACAGGTGATAATCAGAGGGAGGAATGTCTGGAGAATACAGCGGGTGGGGTAGGATGTCCCATTTTAACATTCCCAGGTATGTTTTGACCTCTTTTGCAACGTGGGGTCTAGCGTTGTCGTGTTGCAAAATCACTTTATCGTGCCTCTCGCTGTATTGCGGCCGTTTGTCTTTCAATGCTCTGCTCAAACGCATTAATTGCGTTCGATAACGAGCACCTGTGATTGTTTCACGGCGTTTTAACAACTCATACGGGACCCAAGTTCCTCCTTTCTGAATCATGCCCATGGTCTTGAGACGTTTTGAAATGGCTTGCTGTGTCATTCCCACTGATCGTGCCAATTCTTCTTGAGTTTGACGCGAGTCTTCATTCAGCAATGTCTCCTATTCTGCATCTTTGAAAACTTTCTCTCTTCCACCACTATGCCGGTCTTCGACGTTAAAATCACCGTTCTTGAAGCGCTGAAACCACTCACGACACGTTCTTCCACTAATAGCGTACTCACCATACGTACGTGAGAGCATTCGATGAGAATCAGCCGCTGTTTTCTCCATATTGAAACAAAACAGTAACACCTCCCGCAAATGCCGAGAATTTGGCTCGTACACTGCCATGCTCAATCGAGAACAACTTTTGATGCAGACACACATCGACTAAGTTTGAATGGGGTTATGTTGACCGAGGTCCAAGCTAACTGCCTGACGTCTGCGATCTGTTTTGTTCGACCGCTACGTACCGTTGTCGCCATCCATCGGCAAACGGCGGAAGCAAAGTTGTACACCTTGTATTTGTTATTGCTTCACCTCGTAACACTTTCTGGTAACCATGGTCAAACAAAATACGCACATAATTTCATACATCACAGACTCTTAGGTTGGTTCGTTCAGGGATTTTACAAATACTGCGTTATCTTTATTCAATTGAAAATTGGAAATTTTGATTTCATTACAAGCTCCAAAGTGTTGTCCGCAAGCCTACCATCACTAATAAAATTATGGATTGAATCTCCATTTCACTTATTTACAACTATACATGAACGCTGTCAAAAATTAGCGTTAGCAATTAAAACAAACAGAAACAAAGCACAACTCTGAAAAAAGAGAACACACTAAACTAAAATAAAACTGCTATTTACAACAGCTGATGTTCACGTAAATTTCCTAAATTGCATACATCGTGTCTTAAATTGCGCAAAATGTTGCTGCGTAATAATATCTTGAGTTGGTGGACTGGCATGTCAGTGACTATTCAATACTTTTCTCACAATCCTGCGAGTGGTCATGTCCCAAACTATATTTCATCACAGTGTAGTTAATTATTGGATAATAAAAATGTCTCCTATTCTCATCAATGAATGTTCACAAATCACACATCATTTAACACGAACCGAGCTTATCGCACGGTTGAGTACGGCACTCATTTTTTTTACATAACAGCTTTAGTTATCGTTCATTATTATTTATACATATATTCTCGTGACGGCAATTGGACATTAACAAATTGCGAATTAACACATATTATTCATCTCAGGATTGCAACATTATCCAACACTACTGCCATTTGCATGCGGCTGAACTCATCATAGATAGGTTCGTTTAACAAGGTTCTGAGCACTAAACCTCACAATATAGACACATTTCTGTCATTCATTTCTCTATTTACTTATCCCTTAATATGTGTGCTTACCGCACAACTTTCAATCTCGTAGTAGATCCATGCGCATTATTCATTAAACTAATTATTCATTTTCATCAGGTACACTTCTCCCTATACTTCGGGAGTAACCTTCTTTGATTTGATACATTTACTTGACCTTCTCATTCTTTTTGACTGGAAATCCTATCTCATTTATGGGATATTAAATTACCTATTGCGCTCTTTCTTATGTTTTCCTGGACCACTCAGCTTTTCATCACCTGTTCTATCATCTCCGCCGTCTGCAAATTAGCAACCGGAAATTCACTTAATTAAAAGACTCAACTTTCACCCGATAAACTAATTGCTTCTGCACGAGAAATCTGCCTGTTTATCTCTATCTTGCCCCACACCTCTAACATTCATAATTATTAGTTTCCTTCCCTAATTTGGTCCTATATCCACAAAATTAGTGTTATTCCCTCTGGAATATCACATAATAAATTTAGTAAATTAACTAAATTATATACAATTTCTTTACAACTATTATTATAACTCCACATTATTCATCAAGATTATTATTACTCAACAGTCCTTCACTACTGTAATAATGATAATAATAAATAATTATTATTATCCAAACATCACTTATTTCACACTAAACAACTCTCGAAATGGATGGTATATTTAAATTCTGACCCACCATAAATGTATAATTCACATTATTATTATTATTATTATTATTATTATTATTATTATTATTATTATTATTATTATTATAATACGTGAAATCATTTGAGTTACGAAGGAAACTGGAAATAATTATCCTTTTCAACTGAGGATTCTATACT
This sequence comes from Anabrus simplex, assembly GCF_040414725.1. NCBI lineage: Eukaryota > Metazoa > Arthropoda > Insecta > Orthoptera > Tettigoniidae > Anabrus > Anabrus simplex. Next base: position 738,956,731 of record NC_090266.1, on the reverse strand, counting down.
TACATACATTAAGATTTCGGATAACTATTTGGATCTTGCATACTATGTACAGATAAAAAATAAAATCAACATTTCAAAGTATCGCACTTTCTTGCCGGCTGCATCCCATTCATTCCGAGCCCCCTATATGGTTTGATTTAGGCCATAAATTGCAGCTTATCCATACTGGTTGGGAGTTGTTATATCCAATGGAACATATTCTTACGCACTTATCTCACACGTCAAACATCACACTGGGCTTCTCTCTTCTTACACCGCTTAATTCAACTTCATCTATTACAGATGTTTATAATATTATTTGCTTTACGTCCCACTAACTACACAGCTCAAAAAATTGGGGAACATGTTTTGTAACGTCTGGTGTGTGAACGCTAATTTGGTAGGTGGGGTTCCAATGGTCGTACAGCATACCTTGAGACCTTAGCTACTCAGGGTATGTCAAATCGAAGTTACACTCCTCCATCTGTAAGCGTAGCCATGCATTAAACTGTCACGTGACCTCCTCAAAAAGTGAAGAGCACTGCGTCCGTGTGTCGTTGTGATGTGCACAGACTACTGCGTTCATTTGAGCACGTTGTACGTAAACCAGCACATCCTATGAGACATCTTGACGAGGTTCAAGTCGCAAGGGCAGCCACTTTGATCCAGGAAGGATGGACTTTTCGTCGTGCTGCTGTGGATCTCAATGTCTCTCCGTCAGTTACTCAACACTTGTGGAATCACTACAGTGAGACAGGCCAGTTCACAAGGAGGGTTGGACAAGGTCGTGGACGCATGACAACCCCACAGGATGACCGATATCTGACCATCTGTGCGTTGCGGCGTCGTTCAGCAACTGCCAGAGAACTGCAACAAGACCTCAGGAGGATCACTGGAGTCACGGTGTCTCACCAGACAGTAAGAGACAGGTTAAGCATAAGTGTCCTCACGACCCAGACGTCCTGTTCGAGTGCCCCGTTTAACGCAGCAAGATCGCGCAGCTCGCCTTCTGTTTGCCCGTACCCACGTCAGCTGGCAACTTCGCCAATGGAGACCTGCGTTATTCACAGACGAGTCCAGATTTCCCCTGACACAGCGTGATGGACGTCAACGTGTGTGGAGACGCCGTGGTGAGCAGTACATGCCAAATGTTGTCCAGGAAGGCGATCGATTCGGACACGGTTCTGTGGTTGTGTGGGCTGGCATCAGCATTGATGGCCGTACGGATCTTGTCGTCGTCCGTGGTAATCTTACCGCTGCGGGGTACATCGAGCAGATACTGCTACAGCATGTGTTGGTTGCTGCATACGGTGTTAGCCCTGAATTCATACTCATGCACGACAGTGCCAGGGCTCATGTAGCGCGCATCACCAGAGCTGTCTTGCGAGAACTGGACATTCAAGGGATGGAATGCCCAGCAGTGTTTTCCGACCTTAATCCCATTGAGCATGTGTGGGATAGGGTTGACAGTAGTGTTCGTGGGCGTCCTATTCCACCACAAACTCTCCAAAACCTCGAACAGGCTCTCAATGAAGAATGGGACCTGATACCGCAACGTGACTTCCGTCGACTTATACGGAGCATGCCACGTAGGTGTCAAGCTGTGAAATGCTCGTGGAGGACGTACACCATACTGAAGCTCTCTAACTGTGATAAAAATCCACCCTGGTGGACTGATATCACTTTGTTTTCGTCCCTATTTGGACATTTCCGTTTGTGTTTCGAAAATGAACGCGAATCGATCGATGTTCTTTAGTATACTTCAACGGTAAAGAATAACGGTTTAGTTGGTAATATACCTGGGTCTGAGGTATTTTTTGTGAAGCATGGCATAGTTCAAAAACATGTTCCCCTATTTTTTTGAACCGTGTAATTTCACGGTTTTCGGAGACGCCGATGTGTCGGAATTTTGTCCCGTAGGAGTTATATTACGTGCCAGTAAATCTACCGGCACGAGGCTGACGTATTTGAGCACCTTCAAATACCACCAGACTGAACCAGGATCGAACCTGCCAAGTTGGGGTCAGAAGGCCAGCGCCTCAATCGTCTGAGCCATATAAATGTGTAGACTAATCGTCTGTCTCGATAAGACTGGTTACTATAATATATTCTAGTGGGATGGTTCTTCCGATGAACCGCTGTCAGGCAATTACAGAAAGTATTTCCCTCCTAGAGTTCTCTGTCAAGGCTACTGGCGCTCGTTCCTCTCAAATGTTGATAAACAAAACCTCTGCTAGGTCATTGCCCTGGTGTTCATTTTGCTGAACATGACGACTATTGGAATGTGGTCTTGACCTTGGGCTAAATACTGGCTACCTACGTGCGTCGTCATTCAACCCTACCTTGTTGCAGGTGACCAAGTACTTTCTTGTCGTACTGTAACGGTTCAAATCCCGTTACAAGATGATATCTGTATTTTTATTATTGTATGATTTTATCTGTATTTTATTATTATTATTATTATTATTATTACTATTATTATTATGTCAGTATTATTATTATGTTATCTGTGATATTGTTACTATTATTGTAATTATCCGTTTTATTCAATTCGATTTTGCAATTGCCTGTTGCTTGCAAGATTGTACTTAGATGTATGCATATATACGTATGTGTAGAATAACACTCAATACCTGTACAGTGAGAATTGTTGTATATATCAGAGATTGAATGTGACGTTGGTGCATTGTGCAATATTGTTGGCGATTCTGCCAAGTCATCGCCACGTCATGGCTACAGCATCGTATTTATTTAGATATGCGCTCAGAGAGTCAGCCGCCCCAGGGCTATTTCACCACTGTATGTAATATCTGTCGCGTAGGTGGGAGTATGTCATTGTTATTTTTTGGAGATTACGTAGCGGTGTCAACCAACGTCTATATAAGGTGGATGCATATTGTAGCGTCAGTCATTAGTTATACGGATGCAGTACAGTGAAGTAGTCTACTAGATCAAGAGGCCTTAGTTGGTCAGTCAACCAGTGAGAGATGGTGAAGACTCAGTGAGCCATTATTGGTCATTGAGAGAGTGAGACCAAATGGTTGGTCCGTCACTTAGTGGAAGACACGGACGCAAGGGCTTACCATGAAGTCAGAGAGGGCAACCTAGGACCTACCAAGAGGTAATACCATACTGACTTACAAAGAAGTCAGATGAGATGGAGAAGAAGCAGTCACAAGGATGTATCACCAAGTTAGGCGTGACACATCTACAGTAAACACCAGATCAATGGATTACGTCGTAATTACACTTAAAGTGTTGAAGGTACAGTCAAGTGAATCAGTGAGGGAAATATTTCGTATAAATTGTTAAATGTCCGGTCAAGAAGAATTCAAATTCATGCCTAGTTTCTTTCAGTTGCAATGTCATAATTTCATATTCTCATCTGTTTTATCGCAACAAGACTCACTATTTTTTGATATATTATTTAAAGAATATATATTGTTCTATCAAACGAATTCATAGTTTCATTTCATTGACAGTAAAATATCTTAACCTCAAAATTAATGGGGAAACCGAACGCCAATCTCCTTTTCCCAGAACTTATATGGTATGTTGTCAAAAGTAAGCTTATTACCCCACACCCTAGAGATAGTCAAGAGTCTCATTGTATTATTGCTGCACTGAGTGGCAGCTGGCGCCCTTCAAATAATGTATGCGTAAGTAAGCAGGTAACAAGTAAGTGTGAGTACAAGGTTCAACAAGTGTGTATTTTATTTAATGAATGTTAATTTTCATAATTTCCATTTTAAATGCAGATATTAAGATTTTTAAGTTAAATGCAGTTTGATATAATATTTGTAAAATTTAGGCAGCAAGGATTAGGAAACTTTCACAGTACTAATTTCTTTCCAGCACACTACTGCAATATACAATATTTTCAATGTATTGTCTATGACTTTACGTACATTAGGTACTTCTATAAATTCCCTTGATTAGTTCAGATTCACATCTCCGTACACTCTCATTGTCTATGGAATAAATAGTACAACGTCATCCTAAATCATTTATGTATGGTACTGAAAATATTTTCCATGTTTATAAGTTCCACTTACTCCACGGCTGATGTCTCGGTGTCGTACACGGCACTTATCTGTCGCGACAGACCGTGAAACCCTCGTCTCCATCTTCTTGCGATGGTACAATAAACTAAGACTCGACTGTTCGACTGACTGACGCTGGTGATACTTATCGAGTGAGATACACTGTTTCTTGCCGTATCTTTTGTAGTCACCCTGGAATCTCCCTAGTTTCCCACCGGAACTATTTCTTGCGCCCGGTGACTATAACTTGTCACAAATTGTATCTCAAAAATTACTATAATTTATTTGAAGTGATGAGCACTGCAATTCACGTCTAACTTTTATCAGTCTCACGAGATAAACTAGCTATATTTTCCCTCCTAGATTTGCGCTATAAAATTCCACAATTCTTATTGGCTGGCTCGATATTCGACGTTCATATTTTTTTGGCGAGGCTTCTATTTTGAGGGGTACCAGGTATTCTTCATGTTTCTTTTCAGATTTCCCTTCCTTGCCTTACAGCTCGACGATCTCTTTGTTTTGCCATTTATGCTTTCCCGTGAGAAGTATAGTGAACGCTCGTTCTAGGCGGTGCATTAAGTTTTACTGGAGGGAGTGTACAACCTAATTGTCAAAATAGAACGTGACCGTCAGAACTTTTGCTGGCTAAAGTTTTCTTTGGCAAGCTCCAAGTGAAATGTTCGTTCTGAACGCACTGCTTGCCTGAATTTTATGTGTAAAATCGATTTAATTTATCCCATTGTCATTAGGGCATTACGGTTATGGGTGCAATATCAAATAATTTATATATTTTGGACTATGATGTGGATGAAAAAGACCGAGGTATGAGCGGTTCTAGTAATACCATTCCTTATGCAGCCAGTCCCTCTTCTGGTGTGAAAATATCGCTCATAGGATCGGTTGGTGCATGCATTTCAGTGGGCTTGGCAGACTGATATGTATTAGGATCTTCTGGCTGAGTGAGGAAAGCAACGGGGAATTGCCTCACTCATTTCCCTAGTATGCCTCTTCAATGACACCTAAGCTATCTATGACAGCTGTTGGTGGAGATGTAGAGTATCAAACCAGCCTTCGGGCTGAATACCCAACATACATTCCTACATACAACGAGTGTATTTAATACATAAAACACCCATTGTAACAGTTTTTTTGCTATTGGCTTTACGTCGCAAGACACAGTTAGGTCTAATGGCGAAGATGGGATAGGAAAGGCCTAGGAGTTGGAAGGAAGCGGCCGTGGCCTTAATTAAGGTACAGCCCCAGCATTTTCCTGGTGTGAAAGTGGGAAACCACGGACAACCATTTTCAGGGTTGTCGACAGTGAGATTCGAACCCACTATCTCCCGGATGCAAACTCACAGCCACGCGCCTCTAACCACATGGCCAACTCGCCCGGTGTAACAGTTTTAGATGTTATTTTTCTTTACGCGCATTAAAATTGCCATTCTAACCAATTACATTAATTGTACCTGGTATTAAACAGTTTAAAACCGAGGTTGTCGTATTTTACCAAATATACCTAACTGGTTTTAAACATCGTCGCCACTCTAGTTATGAGGATATTTAGGGATTGTAGTAAGGAATATGAGTCTTTATGTCACTGCTAAGACCACAATTAGAGTATGGTACCAATGTATGGGACCCTCACTAGCATTACTTGAGCCGGGCTAAGTGGCTCAGACGTTTAAGGCGCTGGCCTTCTCATCCCAACTTGGCAGGTTCGATCCTGGCTCAGTCCGGTCGTATTTGAAGGTTCTCAAACACGTCAGCCGCGTGTCGGTAGATTTACTGGCACGTAAAAGAACTCCTGCAAGACTAAATTCCGGCACATCGGCGTCTCCGAAAACTGTAAAGGTAGTCATACATACATAATCATTATAGACCGTTATGTCCTTTGGCGTTCGGTCTGCAAGTCTCTGTGAATTTACTAAACTTCGCCACAATCCTCTATTTGCAACTAGTGCTGTGGCCTCATTTAGTTCTATACCTCTTATCTTTAAATCGTTAGAAACTGAGTCTAACCATCGTCGTCTTGGTCTCCCTCCAGTCCTCTTACCCTACATAACAGAGTCCATTATTCTCCTAGGTAACCTATCCTCCTCCATTCGCCTCACATGACCCCACCACCGAAGCCGGTTTATGCGTAAAGCTTCATCCATCGAGTAAATTCCTAACTTAGCCTTTACCTGCTCATTAAGAGTACCGTACTGCCATTGTTCCCACCTGTTTGTACCAGCAATCATTCTCGCTCCTTTCATGTCTGTTACTTCTAACTTATAAATAAGATATCCTGAGTCTACCCAGCTTTCGCTCCCGTAAAGCAAAGTAAAGATAGCTTCGTCAGGGAGCTGACTTCCTTCTTACAGAATACTGTTGATCGCAACTGCGAGCTTACTGTATTAGCTTTACTACATCTTGATTCAACGTAGTCAGTGTGACCTAAATCAAATACCATTATTATTAGTATTACTTGATTCAAGAAATGGAAAAAGTCCAAAGAAAAGCAGCACGAATTGCTATGGGTGATGTCCGATAAAGAGTAGTGTTACAAAAATGTTGCAAACTTTGGCCTGGGAAGACTTGGGAGTAAGGAGACGAGCTGTTTGACGAAGCAGTAAGTTCCGAGCTGTCAGTGGAGAGATGGTTGAGTGATGTCTTTAAAAGTACGTACTTACTTACTCCTTGGCGCTATAGCCCGTGTAGGGGCTTGGGCTCATGGGCAATCTCCACCCACTCTTCTCTGTTGACTGCTTTGGTAGTCCATCTTTTAATTCACATCTTTCTCAAATCATCCTCCACGTTGTCTAACCATCTTATCCTCGGTCTGCCTCTCATACGACGTCCTTCTGGTTTGCCATCGAAGACTTTCTTTACCGTTCTGTTCTCTGTAATTTTTCTACATATCTCAACCATCGCAGTCTAATACTCTTTATTTCTGCTACTATACCTGGCTTATTATACAGTTCTCTGATTTCCTTATTATTCCAGATTCGCCAGAGTCCACGATCCTTTACTGGTCCATATACTTTCCTAAGTTTCTTCCTTTCTCTGTTGTTGCCTTATGGTGGTACAGACGCGAGTGAGAGCCTCTCCAGTATTTATCACTGTGAAGGTACAATAAGACTGTGTTATATCAAGTGTGCTTCAATGGTGTTTTAACATAGAGCGTTCCATCCTTAAATTGCAGTACAGCGTAGATGGAGCGCGCTGTTGCGAAATCGACTCGTGAAGATCACGCTGGAGTGTGACTCAAACAGGGCGTCACAGTTCCACGTTTTTCGTTCGTAATTTTGTAATTTTAAGTTCATTCATTCATAAATTAATATTTGTAGGATGGTAAAATAAATACAACATACCTTAATCACTGGCGTTGCTCTCAGATATTGGACGTACACCTTTTATCATTTCTGCAAGGCCTGATGTTCCCGCTTTGGATGAAACGGGTTCAGGATATGAACTTGAGGATGATCCGGACGATGAAGAAAGTCGTATTAAAAACTTTTCATCATCGACATCGTCCTGTAATTCGTCTGCTTTCCACAAAACTCTTTCATTTTTATTTACTTCGTTCACGTAATTTGCCCAATTGTCTTATGTTTTTATGGCATAAAAATTTTAGTTCAGCATTTGGAACAAAACCATGTTCATTACTCGCGTGGACTAAGGCAAATCACGGTCCTCGGCTTTTCGGTGGCCTAAGTCCCAAACTCACCCCTTCAATGGCGGCCTGCCGTGCACTTTTCACTGTCGTATCCTTCCATTCTTTTGTCATTGGCTGCCCAATATTTACCCACGATCCATCTGTGTAAATTATAGCTTTATTTTGTGCCCTCAAACGTTTTACCTCCCTGAGACATCTGTGCCTCCAATTAATAATTTAATAAAGCTGCTTTATTACCCCGTCTTAAATAACGGAAGCCTATATCATGTAAGAAGCGATACAACTGATCTTTATTTAATCAATCTTATAATACTGATTAAATGAACACCACTGCACACGGCTGTCAGTATATTTAAAAGCTCAGCCAGCCGAGTCACTCGTGAAACGTAAACAAACGAGACGTTCTCCCAATCATAAATTAAGAGATAACGAGATAGAGACTTGAGGTATGATTTAAAAATGACTTCCATATTCGAAGAGCGTTTGCTTTACTTTAACCACGTCATGACCCTTCTGCACATTTTCTTCGAAATTAGATCCCCACGCAAGAGCACGAACTCACGAACCACACAAACGAAATACACTTTCCCTCCAGAATTGTACATATGTCACTGATATGTATTTAATCACTATTATACATACTACTGACGAAATGAGCACTGCACTGCATGCGACTGTCTGGAAATGTTAAAAGCGCATGTTTGGGAGATCACTACCGGTACTTCAGGAAGCCAGACAGCCAGCCAGACAGCCAGCCGAGTCACGCGCGAAACCAAAATTCAAGGAGATATTCTTCCTGTCACAAATTAATAACTAAGCAAGATAGGAACTTCGGGATTCTTTTAAAAATAACTTCCATATCTGAAGACCATTTGCCTCGCTTTGACCCCCCATGCAAATTCAATAGGAAAGACGCTGGCCAGCGACTGACTTTTCCGTGCCTACACTTAAAATTCCCTGAACATGACTGAAAATAAACGCATATGCTGCATTTTGTTATCATTTAAATTTAAAACTAAACTTATCTACATCGAGCTGAAATATTTCTTTACCAGCAGTGAAAAAATTAGGAAAATAATGAATATAAAATAGGAGTTATGGCATGATAAGTTCTATGCAATGAAGATTTTGCATTTGGCGAAACTTTCCATTATATCACCATTTTCACACTAATTTTTTTTAAAATTTTTTTTTCTGTTAGCGGCATCAAATGCGCCTTGAAATTCTGTACATAACACGATATTCACCCATTTTAACCGATAACATTCTGATTCACGGATATTTGGCAAACCTGCTGCATTAGAGTAGGACAGCGCTACCCGCAAAACATGGGAGAAGGAAAGAGACGGAATTATCCCATTTACTGCTGTACTGCAATTTAAGGTTGGAACGCTCTTTATACCACAGTATACAGTCGCGAAGCGCTAATAAGAGGAAGGTTCATCCACTTGATAGCAGACAATAGGGACTGAATTACCACTACAGTCTAAAATGGTCATAACTTCTGAACCATTCATGCAAATAATGTCCTGACAAGGTTATTGTAATCCTTATGAAATAGTGGAGGAGGTCAAACAATTTATTTCGATGAGGAGTTCGAGGATAATATCGAAATATTTATTTAATCTTAAGGAGTTATGTTTTTTTACCGTGGACTAGAACATAAAATCCCTTCTAGAGGTCAGCCGGTTCGAAATAGGTATATACCATGGCGGACTTTTTTGTAGAGGTTTTTATGCTCTACAATTCGTACGCTTACACTTGGGGTCTGTCGTTGACGGTTCAGGGAGGGTAAGCCAAGAAAGCAAGCGACCGACCATGGTAGAGCGCTGGCCTTCCTAGCCCAACTTGGCAGGTTCGATGTCGGTCGGTCGGTCGGTCGCTTGCTTTCTTGGCTTACGCTGCCTGAACCGTCAACGATAGACCCCAAGTGTAAGCATAATAATTGTAGAGCATAAAAACCTCTACAAAAAAGTCCGCGATGGTATATACCTATTTCGAACCGGTTGCCCTCTAGAAGCGATTTTATGTTATAGTCCGCGGTAAAGAAAAATAACTCCTTAAGATTAAATAAATATTTCGATATTATCCTCAAACTCCTCATCGAAATAAATTGTTTGACCTCCTCCACTATTTCATAAGGATTACAATAACCTTGTCAGGACATTATTTGCATGAATGGTTCAGAAGTTATGACCATTTTAGACTGTAGTGGTAATTCGGTCCCTGTTGTCTGCTAGCAAGTTGCCTCCACCTCGCCGCTAGAGGTGCTAGTGTCGCTCCAGCTATCAAGTGGATGAACCTTCCTCTTATTAGAGCTTCGCGACTGTATACATTAGACTGTGGTAGTACTGTACATGCACAAGCTTTTTTTTTTTTTTTTTTTTTTGCTAGGGGCTTTACGTCGCACCGACACAGATAGGTCTTATGGCGACGATGGGATAGGAAAGGCCTAGGAGTTGGAAGGAAGCGGCCGTGGCCTTAATTAAGGTACAGCCCCAGCACATGCACAAGTTAAAACACCATTGAAGCACACTTGATATAACACAGTCTTATTGTACCTTCACAGTGATAAATACTGGAGAGGCTCTCACTCGCGTCTCCTAAGGCCGAGTGGACCCCGTTCCAGCCCACGTGCCACTTTCAAATTTCGTGGCAGAGCCGGGAATTGAATCCGGGCCTCCGTGGGTGGCGGCTAATCGCGCTAATTGCTACACCACAGAAGCGGACTACAACTGAAATTTAATTTTTTTAAATCGTGAGTAACATTCACCAGCGCTATATGTAGGCTCTAGTGAACTCTATTACGCTTCCGCTAAGCCTTCGCGAAACATAAGATGAAGATCGTATGTGGTGCCGCTAGGACAATGTCGCAGAGGCCAGACATACAGGAAGGCACGGCTTGGACGATGTCACAGCGTGTCTTACAAGTCTGCAAAGGCTATCTTCACAAGATCATGCCAGAAAAAGACCGCTGGTCTGGATTGGAGAGGTCCGGTTAGTAACCATTGTGCTGGTGGGGGGCAAGCAAAGAGAGTCTGGGGTGCGTAAGCTCTAGCATCCCATCTAGAGTCTTGCTAAATTGTGCAAAGAGTAAGGTTATGGACGCATGCCACGACAGTTTCAAATCACGCGGTTTTCTAATTTTCAACGAGAGTGGCAGCCTTGTGGGCACACATGATGCAGGATCTATTGCAGGCAACAGAAAATTGTCTTCATGACAGCTGACCCGGCTGACCAAAGCCGGCGAATAGCAACATATGAAATGTTCACAAATCTGAGATATATAGTGCCTCCGTTTTAATTTTTCTATATAAGAATACTGCTAGGGGCAGCTTGGTGAGTCCCTGGCAAGGATATGATGGAACTCTCCTCTACGCTACTCAGGTATCGTTTCGCGTCATTTTAATTACTTTTTCACCCGGTCAACTCGACAGGAAACTGCCAGATTATAACTGAACATTTCTGAGAACATATTTCCATGTAAATTATGAATTGTCTTGTTCCAACTTTAAAGTTTTGTACGTCTAGAAACATCACCTCTAATAGTCTTTTTATTTTTTATGAAACAAATGCATCATTATACTAAGGATTATTGCCAATTAGCCCACCTGTAGAAATTTTAAGATATAGGAACATTGTAATTTAAGTCAAATTTTATTATTTTTCAGATCAAATGTGAAAAGATACCATATAGATCAACATAGAAATACTGCGATGCATTTGACACGAATACAGAAAGCTGTGCCATCGCACCTTTTCTACCTGTCTACTATTAACAGCGACCAACAACAATTTTCTATAGACCTGTGCACTGCAATGGTGGGAGCTAATATCCCCCTGCATAAACTGGAGCATCTTTCAAACTTCAACAAGCTGCCGGGAGCAATCACCGAGTTGGAGAAGATGGCTTTTCCCCTGGTGGTGTCATTTAGGCTTGTGGAAGAAGTCAGGAGAAGTTTTGACCGAACCTCTGGGAAGGTAGCCGCTGTCAGCAAAAAGTTCGATAGGGTCCGGCAGCAGAATCCATGATGGAAAGCGACGGTAGAAGTAGTCAGGGTGCTACAAGGTGAGGCAGATGAAGCAGTTCAACTAAAAACCAGATGAAGTGATTTCATTGAAGTGTTGTGCAATCACTTCCTGTGATGCTGAGAGATCTTTCTCTCAGTACAAAACAGTCTCCCCGACAGGAGAACAAGATTGTTACTGGAAAACATTGAAAAGTTGCTTGTTGTAAATTCCTTTTATAGTAATTGTGTGTGTTATTAAATTATAAGTATTTTTTCATGCCTATTTTGTTGCCTATCTTTACACATTAGTGCCTATTCACATGCCTATTTTGGCTAATTTAAGAGCCTATATGCCTGCCTATTTTAACTGTTTTTAGTGCTTATAATTCTCGTCTGTCTTATCTGACTTACTATACAGTATCAGCGTGGGAAACAAGAAATCTTAAGGTAATTCATATCAATTCTCAGTCTCTTCTTGATTCCTCCCATATATCTGAGTTCCTACACATTTTTGGCAAGAGCTCTTTTGATATTATCGCAGTCAGTGAAACATTTCTTAAACCTTTAGTACCACATTCTGCCATCTGCCTCGATGGGTATAATATTGTCCGTAATGACAGAATAAACAGAGCCGCTGGTGGTGTTACAGTTTACTTGAAAAACAGCATATAATGCAGTGTACTTGACAAATTTCTTGGAGAAACCTGAGTACATAATCCTTGATATAGCCCTTTCAGACATTAAAATGCTCGGTTCGGTACTGGGACGTTTGAAAGCTAAAACATACGTGATGTACTCAACGCTTGTAACTTCGACAATCTTGCATTCAATCCAAACTTTCATACTGCCACTTCCGGTAGTACTCTAGACATAATCTCATCCAAGTGCAATGAGTTGGTAGTAGAATATGGACAGGAACCAACTGATCATGACTTGCTCTATGTTGTATTTACTTTATCCACGCCAAAACAAATTCCTAAAACAATTCTTGTTCGAGAATTCAGTAAATTCAACATACATAATTTACGTGCTGACGCTATATTACTACCCTGGAATGTGCTTTTTCAGTCTAATAACGTAGACCAAAAAGTCTCTTTCTTTATAATTGCTCTCTAGGACAAATATACGCCCAAGAAAGGAATTCTCGTAAAACTCCAGTCAACACAATGGTTCAATAAGCGTATTAAAGAAATAAGTAAACGGACAGGGCCAGGTAGAAATTTATTAAAGCAAAACATCTAGATGATTACGAGCAATTCAGGATCTTACGTAACGAGACGAAACAAGTCATTAAGAACACTGAAGTATACGTACATCTTCCTTAACTGTAAGAGCACCTCAGCTTCTTGGCGTGCTGCAAAATCAGTTGGTATTGGAGTCAGTCACACTCTAAATAGCCAGATGCCCGCTACTCCATCTGAGTTATTATATGACATGAGTTTAACTCCAACTCCACGAAAGTATCAGAAACTGCCAAACATTGTAGATTTCTCCCTCCAAGTAATAGAGATGAACTCTATTTCATGTACGTACACCCTTCACTGGTAGAAAACGAAATCAGATCAATTCGAACTAAATGTACAGATAATATTTCAATATCTAGGATTTCTACCTGCATTGACAGATTTCTTTCTGCCCTTGTGTATTTATTTAACTTCTCTCTACAGAATGGGGGGAGATAGTGGGTTCGAATCCCACTGTCGGCAGCCCTGAAGATGGTTTTCCGTGGTTTCCCATTTTCACACCAGGCAAATGCTGGAGTTGTACCTTAATTAAGGCCACGGCCGCTTCCTCCCCATTCCTAGGCCTTTCTTAACCCCTCGTCGCCATAAGACATATCTGTGCCGGTGCGACGTAAAACAAATAGCAAAAAAATCTACAGAATGGAATTTATCCCTCAGAATGGAAGCCTACCAATGGACTTCCTGTGACCAAAAATAAAATACCAGCAGTCTGTAGTGATTTTAGGCCTATCAACATCCTCTGTGCACTTAGTAAAGCACTAGAAAATGTTGTTCATGAGCAGATATGTGAATATCCGTCTAAATACCACATTATAAATTCCTACCAATCTGGCTTCAAGAAGAGACATAGTACTACTACTGCTCTGCTGAAGGTTACAGATGATATACGCGTGGCCGCCGATAAGAGGCAGCTTACTATTTTATGTCTTTTTGATTTCTCTAAGGCACTGGACCCTGTTAATCATGAGGTGTTTCTTGCTAAGCTGATGTCAACTGGCTGCTCGCGAGTGCTCTGTCGTGGTTTGAATCATATCTGTCAAATAGATCACAAAGAGTCACGTTTATTGACGGACGATCCTCTAGCTGGGAATCCGTAAAATGTGGAGTACCACAAAAATCAGTCCTTGGTCCATTATATTTTTCTATTTATATTAATGACATCTCGGATGTCATTAAAAGCAGTGCCTTTCACATGCATGCTGATGTCTTACTTCCCCTTTAGTCCCACTAACGCACCTTCTTGTATAATGCGCTTTAATCATGACATCTCTCGATTTATAAAATGAAGCGCAAATCATAACCTTCAATTAAATGTGGCTAAGACCCAGCTTATTTGCATAGGTTACACAAAACTCCTGAAAACTGTTGATCTCAAATCCATTTCAGCAACAACATTTCTAGATACAGATATCCATTATAGTGACACCGTTAACAATCTAGGTCTAATTTTCGAGAGAACCTTATCCTGGTCTGATCATACGTCAAGTGTGATCCGAAAAGTTGTGTCATCCATGCATATTTTTAAACGTAACGTCCCATGTACACCACCTTTTATGCGAAAACTACTTGTTCAAAGTCCCAGTCATTGACTATGGTTCAGTCGTATACAGCGACGTATCTGAAACTTTGAACATCAAACTACAGAGGGTACAAAACGCATGTGTTCGTTACGTGACAAATGCCAGGCGTGATGAGCACATAACACCCTATTACACACAGCTGCAATGATTGAAACTCCTTGAACGTCGGGAAATCTCAGTAGCTGTTGCTACGCACAAAATTCTCACACTGAAGACCCCATTCTACATTTATAACGCATTTAAACCTATGGAGTCGGTACATAACAGAGAACAGTTTTACATAAACTACCCTTCAAATTCCCCTCCATCGTACCACAAAATTGAACAAATCCTTTGTTTGCACTGCATCACGGATCTTTAACGTCTTTCATCTTCACAGTTTCTTTTTTTTTTGCTAGGGGCTTTACGTCGCACCGACACAGATAGGTCTTATGGCGACGATGGGATAGGAAAGGCCTAGGAGTTGGAAGGAAGCGGCCGTGGCCTTAATTAAGGTACAGCCCCAGCATTTGCCTGGTGTGCTTCACAGTTTCGTAAATAACACTAACTGTACTCAACTAAAGCAGTCCTTAGCATCTACCTTCCTGGAAGAGTATGCAAGGGTCTGAGATCAGGCATTCTTGTGTCGAACAATCAGAAATATGTATATTTCTTAGAAAATTGTTTTGTTCTTTGTTTAGCTTTATAGATTCTTTAGACTCTTGTAGTCTACATTAATAAGTTTAATGTTTTACTGACTTATTATATTATGTATGTTTTAATTTTACTGGATTTGGTACCTGTATAATTTTTAAAAGTGTACTGTTTAATTTAATATCAATATTATAAATTTAGTTAGTGTGTTCGTGAACCAGTATATTGTTATACGAAGACGCTACATAAAGGAGCTTCTCAGCCTCAGTGGAATGTAAATTATCAAATTCAATTCAATTTCCCATATACGTAACAACTCATCACCTTGCGTCATATTCCATGTCTCCGCACCGTATATCACCACTGGTCTCACTACCGTTCGATAAACAGTCAGCTTCAGATTCCTACTAAGGTTTTTTGCTTTAAATCCTTTGCTTAAGGCAAAGTGACTCCTATCACCAGTTGCTATCCTAGCATGTATTTCTTCTCAAATATAATTTTTTCGAGGTACCATCGACCCTAGATATTTGAAGCTCTTATAGCGTTCATATTCTTTTCCATTCAAATTCACGCATTTTTCTGCGTCTTAACACTTTTTCCTAGACATTAACATCTACTTAGTTTTTGACTGATTAATCGTCAATCCCATATTTTTCTAGTTTTCCCAACTTTTCTTCCAGATCCAGTTTCCTCCTAGATGCCAAGTCAATATCATCTGTGTCACTCGTTCAGCTGGTAGCTTTGTTAGTGACAAAAGAGAGTTCGCTTAACCAAGATAGAGCAAATGACGCTCTCTTGATTAATTCTGCACTACGACAGACAACACACTAATGATGAATATTTGTGACGATGTGAAGGACAGTACAAGTTAATGTTCCCTGTCTACTAACGTGACAAGTTGATCTCCCAGCGTTTATAGTTTGTTATTAAGTTACTTCAATACCTAATTCGTTAAAATATAAGGTGCCAAACATTTTACAGTCAGCCACTCTCCTTTTCTCTCTCCTTTTAAGTTTCTTCGTCGTAACTTCGTTGATACTGTCTGTAAGTGCATCCGCCACCTTACCTCAAACCACATGCTGCTAGCCAACCCGCTCAAAGTCGACCGAGATATGGTCGACCTATGAGGTCCGAATGTGCGTGAGCGAACGAACTGGGTCGTTTGCAGACTTCTATTGCCTTCGCGGTAAGCGCCAGTCCAAGAAGTTATTGATTGAAGCGCACGGGTGTACGCTGTGTTGCTTACACTGTAGGCGCCAGTCCACGAACTTATTTTTGTAGTAGTCTATTTCTCTCCATTTACATATTGTACTTAATCTTCATTTTCTTCATAATATGAAGAATATATATGTATTATATTCTTTAGATTTCATCATCATCATTGAAATGAGGTGGTGTGGGGATATAGACACGTTTGAGTTGAGTGAGTTGGGGTATGTACAAGGTTTAGCTAAGGATAGCACGAGGGAAGTAGTGGACTGCGAGGTATAGGACACGAGGTAGGTAGCCGGTTCATATCACTGCATTTCTGTGGAATTATTAACATAGATATATTTACACACTGAAATACACACCTGATACACAATACAAGGACACTCCCTACACAAATTTACACTCGTATAAGAATTCCGAACGTGCTAGTTGCACTGACTATGTCAACGTCTTACATCACGCAACCGACCGTCGCCGCTTCATCTCACAGACTCCTTCATTAAGGGTGGCACCGGGCGAGTTGGCCGTGCGGTCAGGGGCACGCGGCTGTGAGCTTGCATCCGGGAGATAGTGGGTTCCAATCCCACTGTCAGCAGCCCTGAAGATGGTTTTCTGTGGTTTCCCATTTTCACACCAGGCAAATCCTGGGGGCTGTACCTTAATTAAGGCCACGGCTGCTTCCTTCCAACTCCTAGGCCTTGCCTATCCCATCGTCGCCATAAGACCTATCCGTGTCGGTGCGACGTAAAGCAACTAGCAAAAAAAAAAAAAAGGGTGACTGCAGGAAGTCGCAGGTAGACTACCCCATCCTAGTGAACAGTGGTATTAGACGGGAGCACTGTCCTAATCTGACCTCTGGTGAGGGCTTGCTAAATTAGAGTGGAAGCAAAGCGGCAAAGTTAAGTCTGGTGATCAAACAACCATCATCATCATCATCATCATCATCTGCTGAACTAGTAGGCATACAGACCTGCACTGTTGTGCCGGGCAATGGCTTGATGTCCATGTAAAAGATTTTAAATATCCCCGTGTGTTAGTCTGCAACATCCTGTTCGTACGCTAATATATGGTAAATGCTACACTATATTTTCCCACATGAATCCTTATCAAATCTCACAGGACGATAGATCGTATTATAAACAAGCAGTAATCTGTCCTTCACGCAAAGAGTACGCCTTGATAAGCATCCATAAAACACCATTCAGTATGGGTAGGGCTTCTTTTCTCGGCTATACAGGCAGCGATGCGATCAAGGCACGCAGAACAGGAGGTAGGTATCACGGGAGAGATGCGCTGTAGCAAAGCGAAGTTGACACGTCACGCGGGACCCACGCGCTGAAGCATGTATCCTCTTTGCCGTGAAGGCTGTAGAGATAGTTCGAATAAAAATCGCTGTGAACATAGAAGCTAGGAGCTAATAATACACGATAGTAGTTGTGTAGAAGTAAGCGTGTGTATTTATTTTCTGCGATAAAACCTAAAAACATACAAATCAATAATAGTGTACACTTTTCATTATGGCCGGTTGCGCCACTGCAGGCAGCACAAATCACGGCAGACACGCAAAGGAACGAAACGTAGGCCTACAGTTCCTTCTTTTTCTTTACAAGTTGCTTTACGTCGCACCGACACAGATAGGTCTTATGGCGACGAAGGGATAGGGAAGGCCTAGGAGTGCGACGGAAGTGACCGCGGCCTTAATCAAGGTACAGCGCCAGCATTTGCCTGGTGTGAAAATGGGAAACCACTGAAAACCATATTCAGGTCTGCCGAGAGTGGGGTTTGAACCCACTATCTCCCGAATGCAAACATACAGTTCCATTCATTCGTAAAGACAACGAAATAAACGGTGAGTTCATGCTTGTAAAGGACGTGATTCATTTTCAATAAATATTGCAAGGGTTTTTTTTTTCTGAAAATTTTGGAGATGAAGACTATTATCGAGATTTGAAGTCAGAGTTACTTCTGTTAATCCCCAGAAAAAAAAGCTGAAGTCAAATACTGTTCCACATTTGAAGTTGCCATGTGCTAAAGGTAAGGACTGATGATGATGATGTTTGTTGTTTAAAGGGGTTTAACGGCTAGGACATTGGCCCCTAATGGTACGAGATGTAACGAGACGATATGATAATTAAAATATTAAAATATATCCACTGACTAGAATTTAAAATATGATGGTGAAAAATAATTATGAGATTAAAATAATTAGTGAATCAAATTCGCAATGCCTTATTTTCTAATAAAATTATAGAAAATATGGATTACAATGGAGTATGGCATTGCCTTGAAGTACATATATATCATTCAAATTAGAAATCAAAATAACACATTAAAATAAGCAAACACCAACTAAAATGGAGCGTAGTTAAAAAAATTACACTAATACTAAAAACATCAGTACACAGGATAAGGAAGACCTCGCCATCCGTTTTTTGCGGGGAAATGGCATTCGGGAGTTGTAGATTACGGTGCAGATCGGCCAGGTCCACGGACTCCGTAAGGATGTGTACCACAGTTAAATGACCGCCGCATGTACACACCGGGGGGCGTTCACCCTTTAGTAGGCAGGAGTGCGTTACCATGCCATGGTCAATTCGGAGACGACATAATACCACTGCTTCTCTCCGAGAAGCCCGAAGCGAAGTCTTCCATACCTTCGTAGTTCCTTTTATCGCTCTCAGCTTATTTTGGGGAGTGGTGGCCTGCTACTCCATCTCCCAATGGGACATAACCAGATGTCTCTGCCGCGAGCGAATGTCACTCGCAGGAACCCTGAAAGGGAACGAGGGCAAGGTAACAGCCTCCTTGGCAGCCTTGTCAGCTAACTCGTTTCCCTCTACACCCACGTGGTTGGGGAGCCACATAAACGTAGTTCCAGTGCCGGCATCCGAACACCCGGCCAGCAGGTCCTGGATCCGCTGCACCAGAGGGTGCCGAGGGAAACATGCATTTATAGATTGTAGCGAGCTCAAGGAGTCGGTACACAGCAGAAATTGCCGGCGTCCATCGGACAATGTGTACCGCAGAGCTTCACAGATAGCAGAGAGCTCTGCGGAGTACACACTACAGATTTTCGGTAGAGGAAAAATAAACCTGTTACTGTGAACAACAAAAGTGCAGTCTACTCCCGCTTCTATCCTCGAACCATCCGTGGAAACAACGACCGAACAAGGGCAGCGGCCAACAACGGACAGAATGTGTATCCGATCAAATGGAGGAGTCCGTGTTTTCATTCGGGCCGGTGTGCAATTCTAAAATGATTTCAGGTCGTTGTACTTTCCAAGGAGGTACCATACTTGGTCTGCTGACAAGACAAGGAACTGAAGGTACACCAAATAATCTGTGACTGCTATCCAAGCGTATTCCAACCGGCTGCGTTGCTCGAGGGTAAGCAGCGTACAGCCGACGGTTTCTATTGTGGAATACGCAAGTATAGATCGGGTGAAGTGGCCTCTGTCGCAAATTTGCAGCATAGGACAGAAGCATTTGCTGGCGCCTCAGGTATAAAGGTGGCACACTAGATTCAGCGAGCAGGCTAGCAATGGGGCTCGTACGAAAAGCTCCAGTTGCCAACCTAACTCCGCTGTGGTGAATGCTATTCTGTTGGGCTAGGACGCTTTGCCTTGCTGATCCATATGATGCACTGCCGTAGTCAGACATTGATAAAATATGTGCCCTAATAATCGTAGGAGCACCGTGCGGTCTGCGCCCCACCCCCCGTCAAGTGGTGCCGCTAAGAAACTTCAAGATGTTAAGTTTCTTGGCGCATTTCGCTTTTAACTGACGCACGTGTGGCTCCCAAGATAATTCACTATCGAAAAGGAGCCCAAGAAAACAGTGTGTCAACTACCGGAAGAGTGACATTCCCTAAATAATGCTCAGGGTGGGAGTGAAGAGTGCACTTCCGGCAGAAGTGTACAACAGAGGTCTTTGCAGTTGAAAACCGAAAGCCATGTTTCAAAGTCCAGTGATCCACTCTACTACTTGCTTGCTGTAATTGTCGCTCAGCGACGGCCATATTTTGTGAGCTATAATGCAGAGCAAAATCGTCTACATATAGCGACGGTATTACTGTTGAACCAGCAGCAGCGACAATACCATTTATGGCAATCGCAAACAGAGTGACACTTAAGAACTGATCCCTGTGGGACTCCATTTCCCTGAAGGTGGTATTGCGAATATGCCCTTCCCACTCGGACACAATAGGCAGATGGACAAAAAATTTGCAATAAATACCGGCAAGTTACCTCGGAAATTCCATTGATGCAGGACTGAAAGGATGCCGTATCGCCATGTGGTGTCATAGGCCTTTTCTAAGTCAAATAAAACAGCCACCAAATGCTGTTTTCGGAGAAAAGCGTCCTGGATAGAACTCTCCAGGCATACCAAGCGGTCATTGGTCGAGCGAGCGGTTCGAAAACCACATTGGTATTCGGACAAAAGTCCTTTCTCCAGGCACCACACAAGTCGGCGATTCACCATCGTCTCACAACGCTTACACAAGCAGTTTGTAAGACAAATAGGTCTGTAGCTTCCTGCATACTTAGGATTTTTCTCAGGCTTGAGGACAGGAAATATTATGCCCTCTCACCACGGTGATGGAACTCACCCTCTACCCAGATTCGGATGAACACACGAAGGAGATATACAAGACTATCCTCACTAAGGTGTTTCAACATCTGGTTGTGGACATTATCTGGTCCGGAAGCTGTATCCTTGCAAAGCGCCAAGGCGCTGCGGAGTTCCCACTCCGTACAGGGCACGTTATAGTCCTCTGAAGCTTGAGTGGCAAAACTGAGTAGATGGCGTTCTTCCTCCCGCTTCAGAGCTAAGAAATCGCGATGGTAATTCCCGGGACCAGACACATCCGCGAAATGATTCGATAGATGATTAGCAATAGAAGGTGAATCTGTGACGATATTGTCTGCAACGGAAATTCCCGGTACTAAAAATGGTTCTTGTACACCCGATATACGTTGAAGTTTAGTCCACACTTGAGATGACGGTGTATGTGACGTCATTGACGACACACATCTCTCCTATGAAGCTTTCTTACTCTGTGGAATAAAAATTCGCGCCTTAGCGCAGAGTTTGTTTTTAATTTTACCAAGTTGGCCACAGCAGGCTGCCTACGATAGCATTTATGAGCGCGACGGTGTTCTTTTATAGCTGCTGCAATTTCTTTGCTCCACCAAGGAACGAGTTTTCGGCAAGGAGTCCCTGACAGGATGGAATGGACTCCTCAGCAGCAGCAGAGAGAATCACTTGTGTTATTTAAGTTATATCGCCGTCTACGCTCCGGCCAATTGCTGTGAACTTTGGACAATCAGCACGTTTAAGAATCTATCGAGGAGGAGCCTCGATAGATTTTGTTTCGAGAAAGTAAGAATAATAGGGAAATGGTCACTGTCACAGAAGCAGAGGAACCAGGGTTCGGCTGCATACACTAAGGTCTATGCAAGAGTATGTGCCGTAACGTACGCTGAAATGAGTTGGTTCACCTGTATTCAAAATACATAAATCCAGCCCTCTTAGTAATATTTCTAACTCCCTTTTCCTGGGGCAAGATGTATCAGAGCACCATATAGGGTGATGGGTGTTAAAATAGCCCAGTAAGAACGAATGGAAGTGGAAGCTGATCTATAAGATCAGTTACATCATTTATATTAAGAGGCTGGCCTGGTAGGAAAAGACCATCCAGGGTCTTGATCTCCAGGATCTTCTTCTCACTCAGTTATGTCGGACAGTTTCGATCTCGAAGAGAATGAAGATCAGAGCAGTTAGTGGACCTGTAGGGAGTTGTGTACTGTTCCGTGCCGTGAACTGCTATTCCACTTGCACAACACACAGACTGAGTCGATCAATGAGATACCGTATATTCGAATCTCCGGCATTGTTAGCATCGCATAGGAGGCGGATGTACGGCCTCACATCGCAACGATAAGTTGTTATCTTGACTTTCTTTGGTAACACTGACGAGCTGAAAGAGACAATGAAGGCACCACTGGCAATGTCTTCACCGCTGATTTTGCACGTAATGCGCCGGACGTGTATCACGCCACGGTTCTTCATTTCTTCCATCAACTCATCGTCAGTGTTCAAAATAAGGTCGTGGTGGAAGATGGCTCCGGGAACCAGATTCAAGGATTTGAGCTCCTCCACTTTGACGGGGATTTCGCCAAAGTGGTCGCACTTTAACAACTGATCGGCTTGCAGTGCTATACGAGTCTTCAAAAGCAAACTGCCATTGCGCATTTTCTTGAGATCCTCAAGTTCGCCGTAGACGCCTTCGATGTGTCTACTAAAACGGATCAATTTTAACAGTTTAAAATCGTACTCATCGGTTCTGGTAGCAACCAGAAACCTAGGGAAGCTGGATCCCATTCCTTCAAGCTGCGCATATTCCCACAGGGTTGAACCCCTCAAGGAATCGAAAGTTAAATACTTCGGTGGGGACCACCTTGAGCAGGTCGAAGACGTTTCGAAGCTATGCCCGATATCATCCTCCCCGAATGCCATCCACTCCGATAAGGGGCCTCTGTAGCCGAACCGAGCAGCCAAGGCAATACCCACCTGGTCGTAGCTGGTACTGATCGGGGTCCGATGTTGGACGATCCCTAATACGGAATGACTGAAGCAATGAGTACTAGGACTCCCTTCCTCCAATCATCCGCAATAACATGTACACCATAGCGTGTACAGAGTAGTAAATATAGAGAAAAAGCAATAATAATATGTCCTTCTGGCATTCGGCTGTGTGGGGTCCTGTGTTGTCAGGCGGATACTACTACACGGGTACATGACGCTCCCACACCCCAGGATTCCTGGGCGGTCACGAGCGGGCTTTCGGGCGCAATCGCACACGTAAGAGGCCCATCTCCGAGCAGCACACACATCAAGAATTTTGAATCGTTTTACAACTAACCCTAAAAAAAGAGGGGACCGATGGCCACATGACCCTTTTAGTCACCTACGACAGGCAGGGATTACCTGTGAATGTATTCAGCCCCTCCCATCCACAGGGGGTTCAACGCATGATACCAAACCGCAATCCATATCCGCGCCTAGGTTGCCCCCTTTTAGTCGCCTCGCACGACAGGCAGGAGTTACCAGGGGTGTATTCTACATCTGCGTCCCCCTACCCGCAGGGGGTGTTACCGTATTAGTCGCCTCTTACGACAGGCAGGAGATCCTCCCCCACGGCATTTAACGCCCTTGAAAGGGCTTTGGCCTATCCAGCAACCGCTGCTCAACCCGAAGGCATGCAGATTACGAGGGGCCGTGTGGTCAGCACGACGCATACTCTCGACCATTATTCTGGGCTTTCGAGACCGGAGGCAGGGGATACCGTGGGTGTATTCTTCGCTTGCGTCCCCCACGTACAGGGGGTAAAGGCACAGATTATTATAATAGTGTAAGAAGTCAGATATTAATATAGTTACAAATAAAGACGATGGCAATTTCGTGCGGAAGTTTGACGATTCTTAAAAACAAGAAAAAGCTGAAAGTTCCAATGAAATCTATGTATCCGATTCGACATAAATTTCGCAGCCTATTACTTCAACCTCCGAACAGACCTTAAACGAAGAATTACTTTCCAAAACTATTAAATAACTTAAACAACAGAATAATCCACTGGCGGTAGAAAAATAAGGATCTCCTCAAATTATGAGCAGCAAATACTGAGGTTCAAAACATGGCTACGTCTGTCAGCGACAAGCGTTAATTAAAGAAAGATGCAGTAACTGGTTATCGGATGATGTATCAAAAGCTGTTACTCTAAGGTGCATTTCAAATAAAGCCTTCGAATTTGCTCGCAATATACTTCCTAGTGAGGTTACAATAAAGCGGAGACTAAGCGCGGTTATTTGGAGTTGAATATGAGCATTTTAAAATCGCAGAGAGGTATTTTAAGTAACTTAGAAAATGATATAGTTTTAGTTTATTATGAAACGAACGTTAATAAATTTGCTTTATGTCTCACGGACACAGGCAGGTCTTATGATAACGATGGGGTAGGAAAGGGAAGAAAACGACCTTGGCCTTAATCATGGCACATTTGCCTGCTGTGAAAATGGGAAACCACGAAAAACCATTTAGGGCTGCCGACAGTGGGGTTCGAACCCACCATCTCCTGAGTGCTACGTGACCCAAACCGTACAACCAACTCGCTCGGTAGGTAAAAAAATGCCCATAATATAATTCCAAATACCGAACGCTGGGTTAAGGACAAAATTATAGGCAAATATTAAAACAACAGATTTTAAAACAAGCATGCTGTTTAATGTACCAAACCAAACCCCATGGCACTACAGCCCATGAAGGGCCATGGCCTACCAAGCGACCGCTGCTCAGCCCGAAGGCCTGCAAATTACGAGGTGTCGTGGAGTCAGCACGACGAATCCTCTCGGCCGTTATTCTTGGTTTTCTAGACCGGGGCCGCTATCTCACCGTCAGATAGCTCCTCAATTCTAATCACGTAGGCTGAGTGGACCTCGAACCAGCCCTCAGGTCCAGGTAAAAATCCCTGACCGGGCCGGGAATCGAACCCGGGGCCTCCGGGTGAGAGGCAGGCACGCTACCCCTACACCACGGGGCCGGCCTGTTTAATGTACAGTATAAATAAATTGCTAATTTTATAAAAATGCACTAGAAGTTGTTCCAATTTGATAGTACTTAAATGTGTGCTAGGGAAAATGTGTAAATAGAGTTTAACACTATTATGAAATTGTATTTTCTCTTTGATGTGTAAATGTATTACATAAGTTTCTCCATGAATAACATAATTCACGTCATGGGCACTGCACGTTACTGACGCACCGATACGACAGGCCCGTTGAAGGAAGAGCGAGCGAGAGGCGGCTGTCGGTCTGTTGTAGACCTGCACCCGCACTTTTGTAGATTTATTGTTGTTTCAAGTAGAAAGCAACGGGTTTATCAACTTATACTCCTGTATTCAGATTACCACAGATATAGCGACCATTATTCTGCAATACATTGTTCGACGCCTCCTACACCAGAAGTAAATTCTTCAAAAATTTCTAGATGAAGGGCATCCGGTCGTAAAACTGGGTCAAAACCGTAAATAGGTCGGAAATCTAGCAACATGGTATATTTTAACGTTACGCTTTAATAGAGAAGTGTCTCAGTTAATTCCATGGCCGTATTTTTTACAATTTTATTAGGTTAAAGCAGAAAATATGCCTTATTCTTAAAACTTTACTCGTTTAAAAATGTAATTTTCAGTGTTGCTTGCAAAATAAAATCATGAAACATTCAGTCGAATGGATTTATATGCACCGAGCGAGTTGGCCGTGCGGTTAGGGGCGCGCAGTTGTGAGCTTGCATCCGGGAGATAGTGAGTTCGAGCCCCACTGTCGGCAGCCCTGAAGATGGTTTTCCCGTGGATTCCCATTTTCACATCAGGCAAATGCCGGGGCTGTACCTTAATTAAGGCCACGGCCGCTTCTTTCCAACTCCTATCCTATCGTCGTCATAAAGCCTATCTGTGTCGGTGCGACGTTAAACCTACAGTAAAAATTTGTTTATATGTAATGCAATCTAACACCTAAATGAAGTCAAATGAGGGGTTTCATGATGATCTTAAAGGAAAATAGCGATGGCACACTAGACAGTAAAAAATAATAAACAGTATCTTAATTGACACGCTAGTCGGTGAAGATTTGCCATCCCTGCTCTAAGCTATCAGATCATTTTCCATGGGGACTAGAGATGAATGATCCCATCCTCCATCATAGCAACTTGCGAAAGCTTTCCTGATTTGTGTGCGTGTTTGTGAAACATTCAAGGGGCCAGGATGATTAAATCTTCACCTTTATGTATTTCTTGCGTGTGTTAATTCCATTTTTCATAGTCTATATAGCGTCGTATTAGGGCTTGGTTTGGGGAGGAAACGACCGTGGCTTTGAGACATGTACTATGGACTCTGCAAGAAATGTCAACCAGTGATTCACATTCTTATGTCTCCACCACACTGATCCAGTACCTTACGCACTAAGCTACCCTGAAGCACCATTCTGACAGTGATGTTTCTGGTTTTTCTACGTTCACCAAGCACCCAAGACCATATAAAGCTGAGTACAGAAATGCAGGTACTACTATGTGATGCCACTAGCTATAAGAAATGCATTCCATACATTATTATGACCAAAAAAAGGGTCCCTGAACTTCACAACAACTTTTGATTTCTTCCGCATCTGGCTGCGGGCTCAACAGAGAGATGGCCGCAGTGGCGGAGTCTCAAATGGTATATCCCCAGCCACATAGCAAGATACAGAGTCTCAAGTAAATTTGTGTATCTCCATAATCTCCATAATATTTCTCGCATACTTTCTGGATTCAATTAATGGTGGCTACAAGGTTTGGAAAGGTACCAATGGAGAAAAGAAAATATGTCATTTCTATCAAATACTACGAGAGAGGGAATAAGAGGAACTCAGAAACACACAGTCAGAATGGATACTGAAATTCAGCTAATTCCAGGGTCGGCTGTATTCCACAGACCTTAAGACACGGGGATAAAAAGATAAAAAGCGATAGCAGGTTGGTTGCCACTGAAATACAGTCGGACACTAAAGTCTACATATGCCCTAAAAATAACACTTCAACACAATATTAATGAAGAAAATATTATGCGGTCACTTTGTGTGTCATAAAAAGACATGTTACAAACTGAAAAACAACATATATACTGCATAATTAGTAACAGTTCCTTATACTGATATCTTGAGCATACAAATGAAACACCGGTTAGGTACAAAGGTCAGCATACACTTTGATGTTGTTCACCTTCATGCACAATTTTATATTTTGTATTGCCGCCTTTTGTTTCGATTACAGCTTCCAAACGCCGAGGCATAGATTCCACCAACTTTTTTTGTGTCCGCAGATGCAAAGTTCTTCCACTCTTTCACTAAGGCTGCTTTCAAATCATATTTGCTTTTGCTGTTTTATTTTTTATCCTTCGCTTTAGTTCTCCCCAAAGATATTCAATTGGTGTGATGTCTGGTGACTGGGGAGGCAAATGAATCTGTTTTGGTACATTATCTTGCTGAAACACCCAGCCTGTTCCTTGTCCCAGTTTCTCCGCAGATCGTTTCAAATTCTCCTTCAAGATGGTGAGATTTATCCCTAATGTCTTCAACAAATAATAAATTCCCAACTCCAGCTCCAGCTCCAGACATGCAACCCCAAACAAGAATATTTCCACCACCATGCTTCGCGGATGAGACAAGATTTTTCTTCTTTAAACTTTCATTCCTTTTTCGCCCCATCTTTTTCTTTCCAACATACTCTCATCCGTGAAAAGTACTGTATTCCAAAATGTGGAATCTTTACTTTGATGCACAGTTCCAAATTCTAGGCACTTCTGTTCATTTGCATTACTTATGAACGGTTTCTTCCTTGCTGTACGACTGTCAAACTCATGATTGTGCAGAAGTCTTCGTACTGTGATGGGACGAACAATATTGCGACTAGTATTTGCGACATCTACCGCCAACTCTGTAGCTGTAATTCTGGGTTCGGCATTCACTTTTCTAATGATGTGTCGGCGTTCCCTGTTAGTTAATTTTGGTGGCCGTCAACATCTAGCTCTGTTTTGTACACTTCCTCGATCATTGCAGTTTCTTATTACGATATGGAGAATTGCATGGCTCCTACTAACAAATTCCCCATTTTTTCTCAGTGAAAAGGCCTTTTTGCTGAGCTCAATGGTAATTTGCCTCACCTCCACTGGTATTTCAGTTCTTCTCGGGCCCATGTCACGTGATCGAATTCTGTATTACAATACGCGTCTACTGTATCAAAATACCGCACCACTTTCACTGTGTTCACTGCAACATCTCTCCTACAACTGACGACAGACTCGAAGTGTATGTTGACTTCTGTACCGCAGTAAACACACACTGTTGCATCTATCACGCTTGTCGTGCACGACACTGGTCTGACTATCTTGATTTATGTTGTTGTGGACGTAGACGCAGACATAGAGTTGCACGCACACCTCTGTGCATCCAGCGTTGTACACAACATGCTACAAAATGGGGTGTATGTAGACTATAGTGTTCCACTGTATACAGGGTGGGTCATTTTAATCTATCGGAGCAAATATCTCGAAAACTACACATCGGATCAAAATAAATGGGTAATAAAAGTTGTTTGCTTCGGCAGGGGACATCCAATGATACCAAACTCCACCCTCTATTCACACCCCCTGGAGGTGGGGGAGGGGGAGAAGGCAATCCTAAATAGGAACCCCCTTTTTTAATTGCAGATTTGGATTCCTCAGAAAAAAATACCCCAATTTGACCTATCATTAAAGTCATTTTGGCTGACAGATGGCGCTGTAATCGACAAAAATTAAATTGGTTAAAAAATAATCAAAAATGGGGATATTTCGAGAAAAATGCATGATATCAGAAAAATAAAAGTAAATGTAAACGATATTTTCAAAACTGATATCCTGGGACACCATTATTCACCTACGCACCCCATCCCCACTTATGGGAGTGGAAATTATTTCAAAATCTTCAATGGGAAACCAATTTTTTAAATCAAATCTTGGTTTTCCAGTACAGAATCGAATATTTTGATTTTATTATTGATGAAAATTTATTTTTAGATGGCACTACAATCAAAAACGATGGGAAAGTTCATTTATTTGTTTATCGATAACTAAGTACCACTTTTAGTTACCCAGGAACAACGACGTGGTAGTATTCTGTTCCCTTTGGGGTGCTTCTTTAGGTGAGTCCCCTTGCTTCTCACATTTCGGCCTTTTGTACTAACCACGGATATGTTGTTCAAAATTCCCTCCATCAGCTTGTAAACATAAGTTTACCCTTTTTGTCGATTACAGCGCCATCTATCAGCTAAAATTGACTTTAATCATAGGTCAAATTGGGGTAATTTTTCTGGGGAATCCAAATATGCAATAAAAAAAATGGGGATTCCTATTTAAGATTTCATTCTCCCCCTCCCCCACCCCCAGGGGTGTAGGTAGGAGGTGGAGTTTTATATCATTGGATGTCCCCTGCCGAAAGAAACAACTTTTATTACCCATTTTTTGATCCGATGTGTAGTTTTCGAGATATATGCTCCGACAGATTAAAATGGCCCACCCTGTATATCCTCATAGATCTTAAAATATGAACATTAGTCTCATTTGAATGTAGTGATCCTGAGTGCAAATAATATGCACGAAGAATATGTATTTGCTTTTACTAATAACGATTACACAGTACTATACTTAATTATATAATTCGTTACACTAACCATGAAATTGCTGATGGTAGAGCGCTGTTAACGAGTTCGACCTACCCCGAGCAAGTATTGACTTAGCTGCACAACATTTTCTCGTGAGTGGCACAGTCTTCACTGATCAGCCTGTGTTAATGTCTCTTTGGAGACTATGTGTCCGGTTCCATGGCTAAATATTTAGCGTGCTGGTCTTTGGTCACAGGGGTCCCGGGTTCGATTCCGACAGGGTCGAGAATTTTAACCATAATTGGTTAATTTCGCTGGCACAGGGGCTGGGTGTATATGTCGTCTTCATCAATTCATCCTCATCAGGACGCGCAAGTTGCCTACGGGAGTCAAATCAAAAGACCTGCATCTGGCGAGCCGAACTTGTCCTCGGACCACTCCCGGCTCTAAAAGCCATACGCCATTTCATTTTTAGAGACTCTGTGAAACTAATAAAAATAGGGTTAAACCTATTTTTGTTAGGTTTAGTTTTCAACCTTGTAAAGTACGGTATAGTATAATGTGTTTTGCAGTGTAGGGTGATGTAGCGAATAGTTTCGTAAAAGTCAGTAGCTCCTTACGCACGTGGTTAGGCTGTTCTCCAAGACAGATACTAATCGATTATCTAGCATGGTGTGTAACTTGTCTATGGACTTGTACTATGGCGGTATCGTCAGAACAAATAATTCCTTGCAACCCCATAAAACCAATTAAGCAGCCCTTGTGAGAGGTACATTCAACAATCTACACTCAGGTATATCCCCCGACCTAGTTGCCTCCTTTGTTGCATCAGGATGTGAAACTCTTCGTAATAATAATAATAATAATAATAATAATAATAATAATAATAATAATAATAATAATAATCAAGGTCGAGAATTTCAAGAAGATTCAATTCCTCAGCCCCTTCATCTCCCTCAACGCACCTTGGCATTTGTTCGACGCACGCATAAGTAAGAAATAGTTTGCAATTAGGGGGTATACCTAGGCCAATGTCCATTAGTCACCACTACCTCGCAAGTCTTCGAAGTACCGGTTTTGTTATGGGCTTGGCACTACAAATATTGAGGAAGTGACAGAAGTTTTCAAGATTTGGAATATTTCTAACATATTAACTGTGGAAATATCTCTGTACTTGTCGTCGGCATATAATATAGGGACTTCGTTTCTAATAAAATACACTATATCATAAACAGGATTTATATTTAAAACAGCACAGCACTAAAAACGGAAGCGTGCTCCGTAGTTTTACTGTCCATTAATAAATGGTGTCTTACAAGAATATTACAGACTCCCTCGGCTTTCCTATTACTGAGGAAATCGCTGTCTTCTCCACCAAAAGCCCGTTTGGGTAGGGTGGACGAATACATCCAAGGTATCCACAGTCTGTCGTAAGAGGTGATTGAAAGCGGTTAACCAGGGACTATTCATTTAGTAGTGGGTTTGGGGATCACGGGACCCCTAGCTGAGTGCCAAGCTCCTCACTTTCATCTTTCCTATCCAACCTCCCTGATAAATACTAGTCATCTTCCAACCCCGACTGCATTTGGTTCGTGAGGCTAAGGGGGCTGTCACACAGGCTCGATCGAACGACTGCGATCAACCGACTAAGAAAACAAACATACAGAGGGCAGTGGCACCAGTCACACAGCATCGATCGTCAGCGATCAACTACGAGCGATGAAGATCGACTGGTTTGTGAAAACAAACGTGTCCGTTTTTCAGTCGCAGTCGTTCGATGATGGCGGACGCAACATAGTCATCTGTTGATGAAATCGAAACATTAATTTGCTTAGTGTATGAAAACAAAGTGGTGTAAAATCCTAGACTCCCTGGATATAGTAAAGGGAGACCGTGAATTTTGTATGGCATTCTATAGCGTCGAGAACTGGGACAAAAACTGGTAAGTAATTATTATATTTTTACGATTATCTTATGAATAGTGTTATCTTAGATTATTTATTGATAAAATATATTACACGGAATAGATTGGTAAAAAAAGTTACACTAGGAGAACTAGTAATTATCATTCTTGTAACTTAATTGAAGAAATGTTTGGAAAACATAAGCAGTGCTTTCCTAACCTCCATCTCGTACCTAATGAAATGAATAGGCCTACCATTGTTCGCTTTAATGACAAATAAGTGTAGGCTTATGCCATAAGTAGGCCTACTACATGTATATTTTCTTTGTCACAATATTCTGATTCATTGTTTCAGGAAAAAGTTGTGCCAAAACAAGGCAAATTCTGAAGGCTGGATATCGAACTTGGAGAGATAACATCCTACCTCTCCTCCCAGGTTCTGCTGTACAGAAAACATAAAATGGGTCTACTTCAATGCTCTCAACTTTCTGGAACTCTTCATTGCTGGAAAAAGGTACAATTCTGTAATATTTATTTTTAAAAGTAGGCCTACACTACAGACCAGTGTTCTAGTTGTGAAAGAGTGAGGGGAAGATTCAGTCTGTAGGCCATAAGTTCCACCCATCTGTTCATTAATTTATCAGATATAACTGAAAGTAATATAATATAATCCAACGTAACAATCATCTTACTAAAATAATTATTGAAAGTAACAATTTCTTAAGCAGAGGGCTTGTGTCCAGACTAAAATATAGCTCCAATTTAGAAGAATTGCATTAATATGTTGTTCATTTTTTTCAGTTCTGTAACAAACACATCTATGGAAGTGGCACCTGATGTGTGAGAGCCTTTTCACCAAGCTGAAATAGAGGAGGAGGAAGCAGAAATAATTTGTGTTGGAGGGGTCTTACTCCTACAGATCAGAAATTACTGAAGGGACTTCAACTTGCAGTCCAGTGGCTTCTGCTTCCACAAACAGCTCTGCCAGCAGTTAAAAATAAAAGAAACAGAAATGTGAAAGTGACAGTGACAGTGATGTGTTAAGTGAATATTTAGAAAAGATACTGAAAACTGAAAAGAAAATGTAATCAGTGTTATTTTTAGTGTCTTTGTGATGACATGGAAAGAATGAGTGTACTAGGTTGAAAATGGAAAGAATGAGTGTACTAGGTCGAAGGGTTTTCAAAGTTAAAATTCAGGAACTGTTGTATACAGTGTTAGATCAAGAAAGAATCGAATAAAATTTATGTTCTTGAGAAATGTTCTACTTTTTTAATTAAATCAGTTTTTGTTATACTTATCTATCAATATTTATTTGAATCCTCAGTGAGTTCTGTGTATTAGCACCTGATGGGAAAGAACCTTAACTCCATTTTTTAAAAATTATTAGCATTATTACAACATCTTAATTTGTATATTTTATGTGGTAGAACATGTATGGTTTACAAGGAAACGAGTATTTTGTAATACATGTAGTAGGTCCCTTCTGTGTGTATAGTAAGCAGTTGTACAGCACAGGTGGTCTGAAACCAGACCGGCGTATTGATAGTTCTGTCCAAGAGCTGACTTCCTTCTTTTGGTACCTATACTGTTGATCACAACTGCAAACTCATTGCATTAGGTATGTACAGCACAGGTGGTCTGAAACCAGACCAGTGTAAAGATATGAGTAGTTTTGTCCAGGAGCTGACTGTCTTCTTACAGAATACTGTTGAACACAACTGGAAGCTCATTGCATTGGGTTTACTGCATCTATATTCAATGTTGCTTACTATACTGCCATCCTGGAAGAATACACATCCTAAATACCTATTTGAAATTATCTACCTGTTCCAATTTTGTATTCTCAACCTGACATTGTTCTACTACTCTTCCCTACTGTGATCACTTTAGAATTGAAACGACTAATTTTCATGTCATATTCATTGCATCATTTTTGAAGTTGCAAGATATTAGATTGCGCAGTTTCAACAGACCAAGTCGTTTGCATAGGACAAAATTCTTACTAGAGTTATACCTGACAGAATCCCTCCCTGCCACCTTATACCTTTGTAACTTAGGTAGCCTTTATCTCCTCATTCCAAGTACTCTCCTGCCATTGGTACCTGTCTGCACCAGCAATCGCTACTTTCATGTCTGTTACCGTACTTATCATTTATTAATAACATATAGGCCTACAGGGGGCATCAAGGTAGACCGATTATTTTATTTCTTGTGCTGTAGATCCATATAAACAATGAAAAACAAAGATGAAAAATTCATTTGTAACTATTTTGACAGGTGTTTCTACCAAAGTTTTGTAGATTTTAATCTACAACATAAAAAAACAGTATTTTGTGGGATGTGATATTAAGGGGATATGATGGCAGAACATGTACATATTTATAAAAAATATATCCATATGACAGTTACATGCTTGTAATAAAAGGTTGAGTAGATTAATTACCCTGTAAGTCAATCCAAGATCTTAAAAGACCCATACACCCTACTCTGTCAAACATTAATTTATATAATTGGTATTTACAAACAGTTTTGACAGGCAATGTAAAATATAGCAAAATTAAATCATTTACCACCTGAACAACAGGCCTAAATAACATTTTACTGTAGATGGCAATAGTATTTAGTTGTTAGAAAGGCACACTCTTCACTTCTAAAAATAGAAGGCAAGGTGCTTGTTATTAGCACCTATTATTTTTTGCAGTGTTTGGTTCTCATTTTGGGTTAAATTGAAGGCAAAGTTTTCATTTTCCTTGAACTGATTCATAAGGAAAGTATTTCAGGATGGATAGATAGGCTTGGTAGTGTTCATATCAGTAAAGAAGTTACATATGAACAATACACAGAAAGGCAAAATCAACATTGAGGTAAGAAAGAGAGTCCTACCAGACCTTTGCAGAAAAAGTTGTTACTCTGTACCAAGGAGTTTACCAGTAACTTGGATGGAAGTGCAGGATTTATATTAATTGGTTTATTATTGTCAAGTGAGCAATTAGAGCAGCTTGCCAGTGCGAAGTTTGGGGGGACAGTACTTTATGCTTAGTGATGAGGGTAATAAACAAGACCTTGTGTGTAATTTACATGTAGTTGTGACAAGTATCAGTCTATTACACTGCCAACTTATTAGAACAATATTCCAGAAGCTTTTCCTATAGTTATTAAGCTAGTGTAGAGCACTAGCCTCACCTGAACTCCTCAAGAAATGTACACATATGTGAATACACAGAACCCTAAAGAGAATTTACTTTGGAAGAGATGTCCATAGACAACCTTTCTTCACAGCCATTTGGTAAAATTAGCTGCTTTTGAAGCTGCTGTAGTCTTCAATGATATAAATTAAGACAGGGTTGTCATTCTTGCAAAGTTTGGATATGGACCTGGATTCTTTGCACAAAACACAGTAGGCCTACAGAAATTCAGCAACATCTTTGTCATGAAAGCAATATGATACTATTCTGAACATGGCACAATAACAAAGAAGAGGAGAGGCGACAAGAGATTTGCAGAGGATCATGAGGGAGAGAAACAGTGTAAGGAACTCCAATACTTTTATCATTTTCACAATATTCAGAGCATATGTGCATTTTTCTTTCTTTCAAAATTATTTACAGGATTTTAATGAAACTTGACACATTATTTCTACATTAGGTAATGTAAATTTTGACTGGAAGCATTTCTTGATATGTCTATTATTTTGGTAGGTGGGATCTCACCAAGTGGTATGGAAAAAAAAAGCTGTTAACCTCCATCTAATAAACACCTCAAAATATCATTTGAAAAGACAGTAATTATGCTCCAAGATCCAGCATCATTAAAACAAATAAGCATAAATGGTATTAGTCTTATATTTGAAGTACAATGAACCACTGTTGTGAGGCTTTTGTTGGAACTTTCACCCTGTCAAGAATTCTGGCTGTAGTACTCTATGAATGGCATCACATATAATAGGAACAAATCCACTGATGTATTGTGAGCAATCCTAAATCTGTATGAGTCACCAATGTCCGGAAACCTGTAGGCCTAAATAAATATATTTCCACTGTTCACTGTAGCACCTTCAAATTATGAATTCAAATTGATGTAGGCTACATAACCGTTTTCAGTCCTTTTTTATCAATACTTTATTAGAATTCTACAGAATGCAAAGAAATGTACCTGCCACTAATCCTTTATTTGATATATTTTGCCACGGACATACAGTAGTTCTTTCGGAGGTGAACATCACTTCTGACTTTAAACCTTAAAAAATCGTTGTGAATATTGAATTTAACGATAGTGTCAGCCTTTCCTCAGAACTTATACCTTTCCTGTAATTTGTTTGCCTGATATTTATTAGTGACTACATTTTTTCCTCTAATTGCTTATACCGTAAGTATTGATGAACATTCGGTACTAGTTCCTGAATTTTTCTTCGTCATTCCACAACGAAGGCACACTTTGGTGGAATTCTCCATGGCCCTTTACCTTGTCCACTGCGATCGTCTGGTTCTTTCCTTTCTCCTAATATATTCATAGGTTAGAATCATATTTCCACCCGAATTATCGCTTTCACAACACATTCTTTTTCTCTCGTGAATATGAATACGTCTGTAGCCTGTACGGTAGGCCTACTGGGCGGGAATATCAGCTGTTTCCGTGCAGTCGATCCCTCTCGATCGATGAGCAGTGTGACAAGGTAAATTAATTTAGTCGTTAGTACTCGATGCCAGTTGGTCGCTCTTGATCGTTCGATGCCCTGTGTGACAGCGGGCTTAGGGAGCCTTTCATGTTCGCACCCTTCGTGATCATTTCCCATATCTTGCCGATACCTTCATTCCTCGAAGTGTCGGACCTCTTCCATGTTTTCCCCTAATCAGGGTTAATGGAGAATGATCACACGGTTGTACTTCCCCTTTAAAGACAGCAGGAGAATTTACTTTATATCATTTGCGTCCTCTTCCAAAAGCACCACGCAGGAGGCGAGATCTACAGGACGGAGAATGACTCCGCTGTGTGAGAAACCACAAAGCCTCAACGTTTCTAGTACGCAGCGTAGGCCTCGCACCATTATGCCTAATATAGGGAACATTTTCTCGTAAACCACTGAGGCTACAAATCTAAATTTTTGACAGTGTATGCAAACATATATGTTGTCGGTACAGAAACAATAATTGTTTTTTTATGAGTGCTATTCCTGAGTGAGAGATTAACGTTTTTTGGGGTATGATTTATCAACATTTTTTTAACATTTTCCCCCTCAAACTCTCATTATGGTATATTTTGATATCTGTTTCATTACTTTTAGAGTACTGTAATGAATGTGTTCTGACAATTTCAGAAGAATAGAGTCTAGAATCTGAGAACATGTACGGAAAACTGAGCTCAATGTTAAAATATCCCTCTTGCATAATCTCCACTTCCTTCGTCATCTCCAAACGCATCCTCCAAACTTCTCTTAGCACTACTTCTAACTTGTCTTGATTTTCTCGCTAAAACCTTGATTGCACTGACTGCATTTCTGAGTCTGAGCTCTGAAGCCAACATAGTAACTGTCTGAGGACCAGCACGCAACCCTAACTTTTCAAGAACCAGACACTTCGTAATATCCCCTTGGTTGTGTGTTGCCACCGCCTTGAAAACTGCTTTCCTTCATATTCTGCCAATTCACACGCCTTTTAAAAACTTTACCACTAAATCTATGCATTTCCATATATGGGATGTTAGGGGTATACATGCAGATATTTCTTGTAGCAATAGAGAACGGTGTGACGAACGACTATGTATAAAACTTTTAGCGATCCTCGGACGTTACTTTCGTGAGCAAAGGTATATGATGGTTTTAGAACAGGTAATATACCATGCTCTTGTGAATGAATAGCTTTCCTTCGATAACATGCAAGTTACGCGCCATTCTTACCGAACTGGCTTCTGTTTATGTTTAAGACGAACTGAACTACGATAACAGCCGAAGACTACTGCTGCTAGGGTATGCAATATTACGTAACATTCTCACCAGACTGTTTTTGTGATCGTTAGTATTTTGTTTCCGTGTTAGGGACTTCAGACACCCTTGGTCATCGGTTTCGGGCACTGGAGATGAATCGAACGGTCGGTGTTAATGCGGGTACTTTTGCTGTTATGTCCTTTAGGGAACTGGGACGTCTGTCGTCATCAGCCCCGTGCTTTAATGAGCGTGGAAATGACCTGAAAACCTGTATCGGTGACGTGAAATATGGTATGATTCCCGTTTTGCATTGCGTAAAGGTAGAAGGAACAACGGGCAAACACTTGTTAACGTAGTATCGAAACTGGATTGTCGAAGCACATCGAACGTTTTGTTTCAAACGAATAATGGACATGTTATAAAAGTAAAGAAATTAAACTTACCTTCATTTCGTGCTTCCAAACTTAAAGAACACGTGTACTGGTAAAATAAAGCAGTATAACTTACTGCTGATTTTTCAGTGATTATTAAACGTATCAAAATAAAAGTTGCCGGGCTGAGTGGCTCAGACGGTTAAAGCATGTGTTTCCTGGTCCCAACTTGGCAGGCTCGATCCTGGCTCAATCCGGCGGTATTTGAAGGTGCTCAAATACGTTCGCTTCTCATCGGTAGATGGCACGTTAGAGAATACTTGTGGGCAAAATTCCGACACCTCGCGTCTCCAATGGGACGTAAACAACATTATTATTATTATTATTATTATTATTATTATTATTATTATTAATCGCAATTATGACTGCCCAGAAAACACTTATCATCGTTTCTACCTATGGATCTCAACAGTTGTATAATGTCCTAAATATGATGACATTTTAAAATTGGCTTTATGTCGCACCGACACAGATAGGTCTTATGACGACGATGGGACAGAAAAGGGATAGGAGTTGGAAGGAAGCGGTCGTGGCCATAGTAAAATTACAGCCCCAGCCAGAATTTGCCTGGTGTGAAGATGGGAGGCCATCTTCAGGGCTGCCAACAGTGGAGTTCGAACCCACAATCGCCCGAATGCAAGCACACAGTTGCACATCCCTAACCGCACTACCAACTTAATCTAAGCTCTAACGCCGGGCTGAGTAGCTGAGTAGAGCGCTGGCCTTCTGATTCCAACTTGGCAGGTTCGATGGCGGCTCAGTTCGATTGAATTTGCAAGTGCTCAAATACGTCAGTCTCGTGTCGGTAGATTTACGTGCATGTAAAGAGTTCCTGCGGTACAAAATTCTGGCACCTGGGCGTTTCCGAACACCGTACAAATTAGTGGAACGTAAAAGTAGTAGTAGTAGTAGTAGTAGTAGTAGTAGTAACATAAATATTACGGGTCAATTACAGTG
This sequence comes from Anabrus simplex, assembly GCF_040414725.1. Taxonomy (NCBI): domain Eukaryota; kingdom Metazoa; phylum Arthropoda; class Insecta; order Orthoptera; family Tettigoniidae; genus Anabrus; species Anabrus simplex. Next base: position 738,917,928 of record NC_090266.1, on the reverse strand, counting down.
ATAATTTTACCTCTCGACACTTACTGTCCAATAATAAGCCTTCTATTACAAATACCTGGCGGCACTTCCATAGTAGTTTCGAGCAATTTTCAAGCTTGGATGCAACTACAGTTTTTGATATTTGTCTCACTAATAACAATTTCAATTTTTTTCAGTGTCCACCTTCTTTTCATTGGCCTGAAAATATTATGAACATAGCATAGACAACTCGCATTGTCTCTTGTCAGAAATTCATCGTACACTGTCACAATAACAGCACAGAAATGTTACACCCACTCTTCATTAACTCATTAACTATTTCCATTCATTTTTGTCAGCTTGGATCACTGAGTAATGTCAATGACGTCTTATAAATTACACACAAATGCACAACACTTGATTCGTATGTGCGTGCTGATACGGATATTAGACGTCGTATACTGTACGTAAACGAGTACAAATTTACACTCGGCGGCAACAAGAGGATCTACAAAAGTGGATACCTCGGTAAGGAGTATGTGTACTTTTCACTCAAGAGTACTGTGCTACTCGTTGGCTGAACGGTCAGCATACTGGCCTTCGGTTCAGAGAGTCCCGGGTTCGATTCCCGGCCAGCTCGGGGATTTTAACCTTCATTGGTTAATTCCAATGGTCCGGGGGCTGGGTGTCTGTGCTGTCCCCAACATCCCTGCAACTCACACACCACACACAACACTATCCTCCACCACAATAATACGCAGTTCGCTACACATGGCAGATGCCGCCCACCCTCATCGGAGGGTCTGCCTTACAAGGGCTGCACTCGGCTAGAAATAGCCACACGAAATTATATTATACACAAGAGTACTCAAGACCGATTTTGGAGTAGGCCTACAACAAGTGGTCTGCCACGCGAGTCAGCCTCCCCTACTTGCCAAGCGGTTAGGGGAGGAGCACAACAACATGAGTTGGCCTGCGATAACAAGTTCAACAACCCCTATACTCTGCTACTGTAACTCAACTACAGGAGGACAGTATGACATAACCGGCGTTTCCTACTGCGGCCGTTCAAAACACATTAGGTCCTGTAATGTTTGGTTCAATTATGGGAAAACTAATAGGACAGAGCATATATTCTGAGATGTATTTTACTTTACCGACTAACAAAATATCTGCACGTATACCCTTAACAGCCTGTGTATCTCCAGTAACTTATCCATAATTTAGCCACTATATAATATACATATTCCTTAACTGTGCAGATGTATTGTTTAAGAATAACTAAGCAGCAATACTTCACTGGCCGCGCGACAAGAAATACACATTCATATCTGCACCATTATACAGGCGAAATAATAATTCGAACAGTAGAATTGTATCCACGCTTCTCCACACTTCACTCTTCAGTATGGATTTTGTCAACGCAGCAGTGTTACGCACGTGTCCTTTTATATTCATGATGATTAGAATTTCTGGTGAGAAGGAAGTCAGGTAAAGTTTGGGCGTAGATTTTGGCCAACCCTGAGCATGGTGAAGAGACAAGTGGGGCAACGTCACATGTATTCGTCTTCCAGGAGGTGTAGCTAGTGACGTCACGCACTCACAAGTCACTCCTACTCGACTGGCATTTTCCCGGGAACCGAATAATGTGTTTCTATAATTAAATATCAAGGAGAATAAGGAAAACAATTAACTGTTATTTCCTTGTGAAGAAATGGGCACGATGTAGTCCCGTCCCATTATATATGACAGTGAAGTGTGATCAGCACTGATAATAACTCCTCAGGAACGGATAATCAAACACCCTTGCGTCTCAGATGATCATAAGCATTCCGCCTGTTTTGCGTATTCTTATAAGGTAATATATCACAGACCATGTTGAAAGGTAAGTCTGACGATGACATTTTCTCTTTAAGAGCGTAGGGAACATAATTTATTACATCACTACCACGCTTACATTACAAAGGACGGATAGCGTTATTGAAAGCGAATGCGTTTCCGTTTGATTTGCGCTGACTTGTAAATATAGTTATATTTTATACGCAGTTTGAAATGCATTTCGTAATATAGTATAAAATGATTTAAGTATTCTTCTATACGGGTTTTTCCATAGGCTTATACAGACATATTTTCTGGCCAGATTGAAATGCATTGCATAATCTAACATACTTTTTGAAAGAAGTAATTTAAGTTGCTGCATGATATTTGTTTACGTCTAAAATGAGAGTCAGAACAAGACAGCGCCGGAGCTGAGATATACGAGAATAATAATAATAATAATAATAATAATAATAATAATAATAATAATAATAATTGTTCCGAGGTATCTGTGGAACAGCAGAGGTGAAAGAAGGTGCGGGGGTGAACAGGTCTCAGGTTACGAAATTAAAGTTAATTTAAAATTTAACAAGGTTATATTTTCTTTGCAAAATCAAGAAATAACAAGAACGGCAGGTACAGAGTAGCAAGGCCACTATTCGAGAATGTACAATTACAGAGTTACAGGATTTGGGCTCTGAGAGCCAGACACACAATTCTTGAGCAATTAGCCCAACTTTACGATATACAGTATTCAACAAAGGGGCAGAAGACCCCAATCATGCCCAGGAGCACTTGCTCCGAATTACACAGTAAAGCCTCCACGAGGCGCGCAGAAAACACCACTTTTATTTTGGAAGAGCAACCAGCTCTCAAAGTTCTAGCCTATCAAGGCCACACCAAATTCCACCTTCAAGCTGTCCTCCAAGGACATAGACACAGGGGTACAAATACCCAACCTACTGAGGCCTATTAAGTGAGAAAAGGTTAATTACATGGCCTCTAAAATACCAATTTGAGAGGAGGCGATCTGCACTCCTAATACATTTTGAGTAAAACCTACTTGGCACTAGGCCGTTAATGCGAGGGCTAATCCCATACTAAAGAGGTGACTTATAGGAGGAAACAATTTACATTACGTTAAGGAAGAAACGGTTGTGAAAAATAAGTTCACCTCAATGCAATATGAGTGGGAGCTCGAGAGAGTTAAGCACTCTCTATCCCAATATGTAGTTTAAAAGATAGAATAGATACTAAGTGTCTTTACATTTTAGGGAAAAGTTACATGGTGGAAAAGCTTCGGACCTGCCCCGAGAGTTAAACTGCTGAGCTAGCAAGAAAAGAAGTTATTAAACGGCCATTACCTTGTGGATGAACTGCTGCCCGAAGAAAGAGGCGCTTCCCGCCCCCTGCTACGTACTTTACACACTGAAAGATGTTACTGAAGTGGCGCGGAGACCCGAAAATCAGCAGTTTATATACTCTCGCGGAAAGTTCCAGGCGTTTCAGGAATGAGAACACCCTCCCACAAATTTTTATTGGCTAGGGTTAAGCAATATATCCCCTTTGGAGAAGATACACCTGATTGGTCATAAATTAATTAAAGAAATTCGGGATTGGCTAAATTCAAAACAAGGGGAAAGAAAGGGTAATACAGCCAACTTAAACAATAACAGAAAGAAATTTAACAAGGAACAAACTTTTGAAATAAAAATTTCTACAAAAAACAGTTCTTTCACTTCGCATTAGGGTGCACCATTGTAGTTCTTCAGTAGTGTCCTCTAGAAGAGAATGTTCACACTTCTTACTACAGACAAAACAAAAATACATCGAAAACGACCCAGTTCAGAAACTTCAAAATTTCCAAGTAGTGACATCTTCTGAGAAACTTGAAAATTAACACATTAGATAAAGTTCAGACTTCCTCCAGCAGGGTGGTTTCCACTGGCGCAAAGTTTGAATTAGCGAGGTGGAGGTGTACCACCCGGTACAATAATAATAATAATAATAATAATAATAATAATAATAATAATAATAATAATAATAATAATAATAATAAATAATATGGTTTATTTATTCTGGCAAGGTTACACTTAACTTACACTTACACTTAACCAGTCTTAACCTAGAACACTTAATATTAACTACTCATGACAATAACATGAAAACAATATCAACAATAATAACAGTAATAGTATTAATAAAAGTAATCACACGTAAAAAATATATCATACCATGTATATAATACACATCGTACGCAGAGTACATTAAAAATATGACAAATAAGTACTAAAATTACTACTTAAGAGAAAGTTTCGAAAATATGTAAGTTTCTACAATATACCGTGATATCGCCTTCAACTGAGAGGTGAAGATAAGGATTAGTAAAAAGAAGAATATCTGTGAAAGGAAGAGGGAAATAATGAACACGAGGTAGGAGAACGTGTTTACAGGCTAAAACTTGATGATACATGATTGTTTACGTAGTATTTCGATACAGGAATATTTAAAAGCTGAGCTGCTGGACATGCTTCTGACGTACACTGGTAAGAGTTTTCATCATTACTTCTCGCAGCCCAGTACTTGCTACATTCAGCTGCGCGCGGAACGACTGTCGTTTGTTTAAACGCTCGCGGCCTTCTCGGGAAGGATGTTGTGAAGTGGTGCTCAGAGCTGCCAACCTCTGTACTGAGGAACTAATGAGTGAGGTGCTTCGATAGCTGGTGGTGGTGATTATTGTTAGACGATTGGTCTGGACTGGTTCTTGCCGTGCGGACGGTTAGGATAGGATCTGGACAAGACCACTGTTCTGGACGGTTAGAAGCCGCGAAGCGGCCCTAGGTTCCTAGTTTCGTGAGGAAACACGATAGGTCTGGACGGAAGACTATTGGTGTGGACGGTTAGGATTCTTGCCGTGGACAAGACGATTGGTCTGGACGGTTAGGATTCTTGCCGTGGACAAGACGAGTGGTCTGGACGGTTAGGATTCATGCCGTGGACAAGACCATTGGTCTAGACGGTTAGACGCCGCGAAGCGGCCCTAGGCCCCTAGTTTCTTGTGGAAACACGACTGGTCTGGACTGGTTCTTGCCGTGCGGATGGTTAGGATAAGACCTGGACAAGACCATTGGTCTGGACTGATTCTTGCCGTGCAGACGGTTAGGATACGATCTGGACAAGACCATTGGTCTGGACGGTTACAAGCCGCATTGTTATTTTACATGGTGTTTTTGTGTTTTTTGTTTGTGCTTTCATTCAGCCCGAATTGGTAACGCAATGTATTTATCACCATTGATGGCAATGACGTCACATTCCGTTCATGTTGACCAATGATAATGCAAGAAGCTACTTTAGTCATGGACGATGGCGGCTGCTGCTCTTTGTTAGGTTATAAAAGTAGATGTACTTCTGGGGGCGGGATGGTGGGTTCCTAGATATCGCAATGAACACATCTCTCCTCTAAAAGGAATTCCAAGTAAGATTTGCATTATTTTAACTTCCTTATAATGTTATAAACGTTGGGCTGCGGGATGTAAAGTTATACCTTTCGTGTAGATTGTTATTCTGTGTACAGGAACGGAACAAAATCGGGTATTTTGTTATGGTCTGTGGAGAGGCGTTTGATGCGATCACGGAAATAGGCTGGTTGAGATGTTTTAAGAATATTATGGAAAACGCAAAGAGTATGAAATGTGCGTCGTTCTTGAAGGCGAAGCCACCCGAGCCATGTGTACGACGGTGCGACATGATCAGCGCAGCGAATTCCACAGTTAAATCTTACACAAGCATTCTGAGCACACTGTAATTTCCTTACCCATTCTACTCCTAGGTTGTTGTAAACTACAGTATATCGCAATAATCAAAATGAGGTAATGCAAGTGATTCAACAAGAATTTTCTTTAGTTTAAAAGGGAAAGTGAACTTGCATTTACTGAGACGATGTAGCGTTCTGTATATTTTTCTGCACACAGATATAGTTTGGGCAGACCGGGACAAATGTTCGCCAAATATTACACTAAGATTCCTTATGTTCTGGCTGTACTGCATGGGAGTACCACTTATGGACAACTGTGGTAACGCTGTTCGATTGAGTTTGCAAGGTAATTCAGGGTAACCAATAATAATTATTGCTGGGATTTTGATGGGCTTAATTTTAATCCGTGATATTCGGCCCATATATCCATGTCATCAACTCTTCATTCAGGTGAAGTGTTTCTGAGTGTAGGTTTTCGGGTTTACTGTGGATATATATATCTAAGTCATCTGCGTACAAGCGGTATTTACAGTGTTTGAATTGCAAACTATGCCACTTATATACAAAGAGAAAAATAGGGGGCAAAGTACAGATCCTTGTATTCCTACGTCAACTGTACACCAATCTGAATATTCATTGTTGTTATTAGGTACATACCGGTGTACTTAATGGTGAAAACGCTGAAAATCAAAATGAAATTGACATCAGTAAAGAAACCAAAATCAAAATGTAAATTGAGAAAAGTTTATGATCTCCATAAACTAATAAACAATGAACAGCATAAAGAACTAAATCGAGACATTGATAAAACAGATAAATTAGAAAAGATCATCCCGAAATTAAAAGACATAGCAGAGAAAATAGCCTTACCAAGTCCAAGGAAAAAGCATCAATGGTGGAATGAGGTGTGTGATAAAGCATTTGGAAGTAGACACCAGGCATGATTAAATCATCAAAGTCAGAAAATAGAGACATCGCATGACGAATTTACCAAGCAAAGGAAAGTAACCCAAAAAGCAATCAGAAATATTAAAAGACCACATAAAACATTATTCAACGAATAGAAATACATCACAAAAAGACCAATTCTAGGGATTACTATAAAATAATTAGTAAACAACTTCAAAAATATGAACCGCCGATCTTGTTAAAAAATAAGAACGGAAAGATGGCACATAATAATAATGAAGATAATATACAAATCCTAGCAGACACATTCATAAATTATTGAATTGTGAAGAACCAAAAGAACTACTTCAAATAAACACGGATATACCCATTCAAACTCCACCAGAAAATATCGATCCACCCAGCTTTGATGAAGTTAATCAAGCAATTAAAGAAATGAAAAATTATAAAGCTTGTGGGGAAGACTAAACATTTACCGAGTGGTGAAAAAATCCAGCGGAATCAATTAGATAATCACTTCACCAATGATTGATAAAAGTTTGGAATCATGAAAAATTACCGGACCATTGGACAGTTGCAATAATCCACCCTTTACACAAAAAAGGAGATATAACAAATCCTGATAACTATAGACGAATACTACTCCTGGATTGTACTTATAAAATATTCTCGAGAATAATTTACAATCGGTGCAAATGTCAATTGGAGAAATATTTTTTCTTTTTCTTTTGCTAGTGGTTTTAAGTCGCACCAAGACAGATAGGTCTTATGGCGGAGAAAGAATTAGGGGAGTACCAGGGAGGATTTCGATCATGGCGTAGATATCCAGATCAAATCATAACACTAAAATTATTAATGGGCAAAAGACGACAGAAACAAATGATTATCACTTTTGTAGACTTTCGGAATGGCATGAAGGTTGCATTCTCTGACCTCCAGAATTTAAAAAATTAAAAAGTTTGGATTACATCCTAAATTAGTTAAAATGATAAGCTTAACGTTAACAAATACTAAATCAAAGGTGAAGTTTAGAGGATAATTATCCGAAGCATTCACAATCAGAACAGGACTAAGACACTTTTGTTTCATTGTACCCTGGATTACTTGATGAGAGAATGGTATAAAGAAAATAAAAATATAAAAATTGGATATACTAAAGATGAAATTAGGCTAAATTGCTTAGGATCTGCAGATAATCTGGCACTACTAGTTAATAACCTTAATGAAGCTCGGAATCAAATCACAAGTCTACAAACTATTGCTAGAAAACAGATTAACAATTTCATTTGAAAAACTAAAATAATGGCAATAGATCCCCTTTTAATAAGCAGTGTTCTGATATGTGGGAATGAATTAGAAATTGTAAAACAATTTTTAAATACCTTAGAGAAAGTACAACATACAATTTAAATGAAAACATTTCTTGGACAGAGAGAACGAATAAATTATCCAGAGCCCAAAATGTAAACAGAAATACATCCAACAAAAATGTTTGTCAATAGATACAAAATTGAAACATACAACTGTAGTCCAACCTGAAATAACTTATGGAATTGAGACATTATTTAAACTAAGGCAAAAGAATAATATAGACAAAATTTTAAAAATAGAAATAAAAATAGTAGGAACATGATTAATAAGTACAAAAAAGGAGAACGGCTATCATCCCAATTGCAACAATATATCAAGAAATAGAACCTATAACGGATTTCATAAGAAAGAAGAGAATATCATTCTTTGTTCATCTGTTGAGAACACCTCAAGACAGGTTAATACGCAGAATTTTGGAGAAGTTTTGGAAACAAAAACAACAACCTGTCTGGATAAAAGAAATAAAAGAAACATGAAATAATTAGACATAACACTGGAGGATTTAAAGAATAAATCAAACAAAGTAAATAAATTGAAGAATAGTAAAATTAGATTCCTACCAAAAACTGATAAGGGTATTTTCAGAAGAAGAACGAAAACGAAGATCAAATAGAATGAAGAAATATTGGAAGAACAGAAAGGAAAAAAAGCAAAAAAATCATCATAGAATACCGGAGAGAAATTGACTACAGTGGTCCAATGCAACCGTAAAAGCGTAATAATAATAATAATAATAATAATAATAATAATAATAATAATAATAATAATCACACACTGCGGGGGGGGGGGGGCGGTGAGATAAGAACTGATCCATTGGAGTGCACTTGCGGAGAAATTTAAACTACTTAATTTGGATATAAAAGTACGTCTCTGTCAATAGTGTCGAAAGCTTTACTAAAGTGTCTAAAGCCGAACTGGTGGATATCGAGAAGATTGTGTTGAGTAAGATAGTTGGTAATTAGCTTGTGAGCTATGAATTCTAAAGCTTTGGACAATATACATAAGATGCTAATAGGCCAATAGTCACTGACATCCTCTGCCAGTGTTATTTTCGGAAGCGGACGAACTATGGCCATTTTCCCCATTTTCCATATTTCTGGATAAGTCCCCTGTTGCAGTGAATAATTAAAGATATTCAACGATGGATAAATTATGCGACGGAGAATTTTAATGAGCATTTCGTGGCCTCTATTACCTACGCCCCTAGCCTTGGTCTTTTTTATTGAGTCAATCACTTTTTGCGGTGTGACGTGACTGAAGTAAAATTTGTCCCTGTGTGGAGATGGCGTATTATCATATGTACACCAAACCAAACCCCATGGCAGTACAGCCCTTGAAGGGCCTTGGCCTACCAAGCGACCGCTGCTCAGCCCGAAGGCCTGCAGTTTACGAGGTGTCGTGTGGTCGGCACGACGAATCCTCTCGTTCGTTACTGTTGCCTTTTTGGATCGGGGCCACTATCTCACCGTCAGATAGCCCCATAACTGTAATCACGTAAGCTAAATGGACCGCGAACCAGCCCTCAGATCTAGGTAAAAATCCCTGACCTGGCCGGGAATCGAACGTGGGGACTCTGAGTAAGAGGTAGATACGTTGCTCCTACACAATGGGGCCGGCGAAGTAATTCTTATTTAAACCTAAATATTAAAGGGGATCAGTTCCATACCAAGTTCCCTCGAGTCGACGTCTTCTTCTTCTTCTTCTTCTTCTTCTTCTTCTTCTTCTTCTTCCGGTAGTCTCCTCACAGAAGGTTGGCGATCATCATCAAAGGGGTTGGGATTCGTGGTCATCAGCTCCATGTACACTTCTTAATAGAAAGTGATTGGCTGAAAATTGCAAGTTTCCGAATACAACGACGATCAAAGGACAGAAGCACATTATCAGAGGAACTTATTTGCTAGTTAGGCCCCATTCCAGGTGAAGATTTTATTTCCTTGACGGTTGTGACGATATGCATACGTAATTTTAATACCCTTATTACACATTGATTGAGGGAATGGAATGGATTTCCTTTAGGAAACAACACAAAGATGCTGTAATTAGTAAATACAGTACTTCGAACACTTGTATGCACCAGAAACAGGAGTACAACTGTGTTATTTCACTGAGGAGTTGGTATACCGTCGTAGTGTGGGTTTTTTAGAATAAGTCTAAATGGTAACCTTCCCTAGAAATTGTCTTAAACGCTACTCGCCACTTACCCAATATATTAAGACTGCGTAAGTGTATTGACAAATTGTGTACTGGGCAACTGGACAAACTTATGGTAAAGAGCAAGATGAGAAATATTTTGTTATTAAAAGTCATAGCACAGTACGCCGATTCTTCTGCATAAAACTCCGCTCAGTAATTGTGTCGGGAAGTGGGAAGTCTACGATAACCCACGTAGCTGTACTTTATGCAGGTGTGAATTTGTAATCAACAGAATCTAGGTATGGGAAGTAAGAGGCTGTAGTCTGTATGTTATGCTAGCAATCATCTAAAGCAGGATTTTAACGAACTATCGTTTCGATAGCGTTACCCGAGGGTGAATCCCTCCCAGAATACTAATCATATATGGGAGCTGGAATTATGTATATCATTATTCAAGCAACTGCAATCAACAAAGCAGTAAAATTCGTGGGAGAGCACAAAACAGAACCCCTGCCAACCAGGTGGGAAGCAATTATACCAAACCCCACACTACGACGGTATACCAACTCCTCAGTGAAATAACACACAGTTATACTCCTGTTTCTGGTGCATACAAGTGTTTGAAGTATTTACTAATTACAGCATCTTTGTGTTGTTTCCTAAAGGAAATCCATTCCATTCCCACAATCAATGTGTAATAAGGGTATTAAAATTACGTATGCATATCGTCACAACCGTCAAGGAAATAAAATCTTCACCTGGAATGGTTCCAGGGTGTATGTCACTCTTCAATGGGACTCTTTGTCAGCGAGTGTTTTCCAAAGAATACAGAAGGAGAATCGCTGTGTACGTGAACTCATTCGGATTACACTGGTCAACAAAATTGAAGCTTTTGTATGTTAATAGGGAAACAATGCGCGATTCCAAGGGATATTTTATGACGATTTCAAATACTTTTACCGATTTTTTTCATCACCCAGGGTTTTTGAGTAATCGCATATAAAACATTTCTTGTATCTGTATAATATTATATTTTAGCTGAAATTATATTTACTTACCTAAAAGGCATATGAAGTAGACTTTTGGCTGTGCTTCGCTTGAGGAACATCTCTCTCCATTGTACAACAATGGTCTACCAACATATTTGGACCCCATTTGCCCTTGTAGTGTCTTTCCATTTCTACGATGTCCAGGTGGAAACGCTCCCCCATGTTCGTCGCTCACAGCCCCTATGTTTTCACGCAAGAAATCGAGATGGGAATGCAGAAAGTGTATTTTAAAGGATATTTTACATCCCATGATCTTGTAGTTCTCAATCAGCTTTCTGACAAGTTCGCTGTAGCTCTCAGACTAAGTTTCCTAGAACGTTTGTGACAACGGTTTTGACAGTCAGTGGTTTTCTATTTGCGTATCTTTCATCAATTCCATTATTGAAAGACCAAGTAACATGCCTTCTTTTAGTTTAGCTTCACTGATTATAGGGACATGTTTCGGGAAGAGAAATGTACTGCCGCTACAGTTCATTGCTTTCACAAAATTCGTAATCAAGCCTATGCAGTGGAGGCAGTAATATTTTTTCAGAACTTACAAATGGCAGACAAACATTTTATTGACGTGGATTAAGTGACTCTTTTTTGGCCAGTTATTTGTATATAATATAATGATTACGTCTATGTATGTTATCCCACTTGCACAAAAAGCAGGAAAACCCGGCGTAGCCAAGCTGTAAGACAGGTAAGATAGTTACAAATCCCCACACATCTGTACCGGGAATGACCGTACATCAAGTATTTCTTAAATAAAATACGCCATAAATAATTTATGAAGCATTAGCGAGTGTATTTTGAGCGTTAATAATAAAAAAGTCTCGCAGGAGCGAGAAGCCAACCCGCCACAACCCTACCTTCCTCATCGCACAGCCAGCACGGGGTCAAGGACAGGTTGCACCGTACGACCTGGAAACGTCCACGCAAGAAATTTTCTATTTTCTAAACCAATTAATGTATCAATTCAGAAACAACGGCCTCTTATAGAACACATTCTATGCGTCCCCTCTTGTTAATTTATACAACATCTATTTAGAGATTACGGAGATATTCAAGATTATATAAACATTACGTCAGAGCTAGATTTGTATAAAAGACAATAGCTCTTGGTCCTGCTACTTCAGTTCACACCGGCAACACGACGATGTTGGTTCACCGCATGGTACGGAGTCAGCCTGCAGGGCGAGATTATGTCTATGTGGCGTGGGAGTTGTGGAACATTGAATAATTCCGGTTTACGGTACTTATAAACTTTCGGTAAGTAGAACCTCATTGAGGAACTTATAAATGTTGAAAGAGGTGATTCTAAGACTTGTATAACTAACAATTACGTGTATTCTAGAAGTGATAGTGAATTTTCCAAGTGAACTCGACTTAAACTTTAACATTAACTTACGATGTGAATAACAGAATATTTAGAGACTCTACTTTTCGTATAGCAAGTGTTTAATACTTCACTTAGACATTATATCAAATGCGGTAGTTCAAAGTGGTATGTTTTTCCTCTGCGAACAGATTTTTCACAATAATAATAATAATAATAATAATAATAATAATAATAATAATAATAATAATAATAATCATCCATCGCTTCATGTGGTCTGCGCCATACACGGTGCCTCCCATCGGCATAGTGCAGTTGAAATCGTGATTCGTCCGACCATATCACATTACGCCATTGTTCCAGTGCCCATTCCTGGTGACTGGCGACAAATGCGCGTCGTTGTGCCCGATGACGTTGGGTTAACAGTGGCACCCGTGTGCGGCGCCGGCTCCTATACCCCATAGAACCCATGTTCCTACGGATTGTCCACTGGGAGACGTGTCCAGCACGGCCTGTGTTGAACTGAGCCGTGATTTGTTGCACGGTTGCCCGTCTGTCACTATTGACAATCCGTCTCAGATGTCGCAGGTCACGGTCATCGAGGGTGGCTGGACGGCCGGTCGTTCGTCTGTTGTGGACGGTGACACCCGCATTCAACCATTCACAATACACCCTGGACACGGTTGATCGTGGGAAGCCGAATTCCCGCACTACTTCCGAAATCTCACTTCCCATCCGTTGGGTACCGACCACCATACCCCGTTCGAACGGTGTCAGCTCACGACGACGTTGCATGTTACACCTGTCACATGCACAGCCACTGCTCACAAGGTCTCCCATACAACTGCCGCTGGCACAGGGGGCGTGTGGTGCGCAGACAACACACCTGCGCTTCAATGCTCCGCTATCCCATGACATTTGCTCAGTCAGTGTAATTCTAACAGTGCAGTTATTCCATCAGACGTTCTATTTCTCGATTTGAATAGGAATGAACTGTGTTGTGATGCGTTCCAATGAACGGTGCAAATTTTAATTTTGTAGAAAGACTCTACGCAAGTGATAGATATCAATTTTTTTCCTGTGGAAAGCCACCACAGGTTTCCCAAGTGTAACTTAATTTTCATATGTTGCGGTTTGGGTTCCAAGTCCGAACCAAGACAACGATCACAATTCACAAAGTGCTGTGGTTTATGTGAATCATTCCGAAACTTGGGGGGACAGTTAAATGTGGACATTCGCATAACAATCAGTGAATAGTTATCCAGCGCCGGGAACTTCAAGAATCAACGACGACCCACTGCTGCCTACAAGGGATCGTGGCTCCATGGTTTGGTTGCTGTACACGAGGCATCGTGTTTCCATGATTGGTTCGTTGTCCTTCAAGGAAGATCTATGGAAATAACTTCACTGTAACCAGCACAATTGTAAGGTGAACTTTATGTGAATAAATTCAATTTAAAGAATGTGGAACTCATTGTAGTCAGGGCCTCTCTCTGTATCCAGCTCCAGGTCTACACCCAGTGTGCTCTGCGATAAGATCTCACTACTCTCCGAAGTATCTAGTCGTGCCTTATTATCAAATAATTTCCTGGTGCAATATACCAGGTGGTTCACCAGCCCCTTATTTTTTTGAAGCAGATAACCCAAGTAACGCGTATATTATAGTCATCCGAAGAACATTAGTACATCCTCCTTTATGACCTTAGTACAACTATACCATTTATATAATGCTCGCGAATGTGGTAGACATCAGTAGTGGCAGTGTTATTTCTATTATTTAAACTAGAATGAATGTGGAAAACGATCACAGCTGCGAATAACACTATCTTACGTTTGGGCAGGAAGTGTTTATAAGGACTATAACGTGCTAGCTACTGAACACGACTCGCGGTAGCTGAAGGCGGCTAAATCATGCGTCACTGCTATTGTATCAGTCAAGCTGTCTGGTAATAGGCTCGATTCACAGACTGGTACACATTTTTTTTAGATTAACGCCGTTTACAGCGACTGCAATATGGCCACATGTCATCCTGTTCTAAAGAGTGAATTTTTATTTGGTCCTGAAAAGGACCGTTTTAATCCGACGGTACGTAGCCAGGTTGGACGACATGATGGTCTGTAGGTAGGAAGTAGGGTATCCTGCATATTCAGTGTAACAAGTGTTCGAAATGTTGACCACCTTGGTTTATGCAGATTTCAGCACGACCTTTCAAAGATATTCTTGCACGTTGTAACATGTCAGGTGTAACAGCTTGGCATGCCTCGATCGTCAGTTACCGAAGATGACCAGGATCTTCAGGCTCCTGTGCATACACTAACTGCTTTAAGTGACCCCACAGGAAGAAGTCCAGTGTCGTTAGATCGGGTGATCTGGCGGGCCAGTGAACGGGTCCGCCCCTTCCTATCCATTTATTTGGATATGAATCACGACGATGGTTCCGGACGACTACTGATCCACTAGTTGGAGCCCCGTCCTGTTGAAACCACATTCGTCATCGCTCGCGCAGTGGCACGTTCTCCAACAACTGTGGGAGTTCATTTTGAAGAAAATAAAGATAGCGTGCTCCCGTGAGATGTCCGTCGAAGAAATATGCTCCTATGAGATCGTCACCCAAGATCTCACACCAGACATTTATTCTCCACCGCACTTGAAATCGGCCCTATCTTACCCAATGGGGATTCTCCGCGCTCCAACAGTGCATATTGTGCCGATTCGCGACGCCATTGTTGTGAAATCGTGATTCGTCTGAAAACAGGACTCTTGACAAACAGGCTGAATTATTGGTCATCTTTCGTAATGCCCATTGATCAAATGTTTCTCTAGCATCGAAATCACGTCCGTGGAGCTGCTGGTGTAACTGCAGATGGTATGGTGAAATTTATTGTTATGCACTATACGCATGACTGATGACCGCCTGATGTTAGTCTGTTGTGCAAATGTCCGAGTACTAATATTAGGGTTATTATGGGCAGCGTCCAGAACACAATTCATTTGGACCACACGTTATAGGAGCATCTCTAACAGACATTACCCTTCCAAACGTTTTATTTGACTGCAATCTTCGTTCAAGATTTCGGAACGTATTGGTAGTCGTTAGTCTTCTGTCAGGAAAACGCTCGTGATAGAGACGTTGCGACTGGACTGCGTTCTGCCTTGTTTCCCCATAAATGAGCAACATATCAACGTACTCGTCACTGGAATAGATCGTGAGGAATGAATACGTGCTGTGATGTGACCTGTAAGCGTGCATAAACATTGTGTGTTCGTTAAAATGGGGCACGATATGTCAGTCAAAAATAAAAAATAAAAAAACATGCATATGGTTGGAATCGAATCACGGCATTACCCGTATTATATCTTCAGTTGTCCGCCTCTGTGGTGTAGTGGTTAGTGTGATTAGCTGCCACCCCCGGAGGCCCGGGTTCGACTTCCGGCTCTGCCAAGAAATTTGAAAAGTGGTACGAGGGCTGGAACGGGGTCCACTCAGCCTCGGGAGGTCAACTGAGTAGAGGTGGGTTCGATTCCCACCTCAGCCATCCTGGAAGTGGTTTTCCGTGGTTTCCCACTTCTCCTCCAGGTAAATGCCGGGATGGTACCTAACTTAAGGCCACGGCCGCTTCCTTCCCTCTTCTTTGTCTACCCCTTCCAATCTCCCTATCCCCCACTAAGGCCGCTGTTCAGCATAGCAGAAGAGGCCACCTGGGCGAGGTACTGGTCATTCTCCCCAGTTGTATCCCCCGACCCAATGTCTCAAGCTCCAGGACACTGCCCTTGAGGCGGTAGAGGTGGGATCCCTCGGTGAGTCATAGGGAAAATCCGACCCTGGAGGATAAACAGATTAAGAAGAAGAAGATATCTTCAGTCAATATCCGTGTTAAAGTCTTCAATGATGTTTTACAGTGTTCATTTAACTTATTTACATTACAGAACACGTTGCATAACCTATAAGTTCGATCGTATTACGGGTACCCGGGTGTATTTCAAGGCGCAATAAATCACATGTTTTGCAGAATGGTCCTTAGTATTTGGCGCGGCATTGTGCATAGTAGTTTATCCTTTTCCAGGTCCATGGATCAATTTACATTGATGACACACAGGTAATGGGGAGCCTTATCGACCATAAGGAGAAACTTGAAGTTATTTGGTACGTTATTCATAAAACTAAATTATAAGGACCTTTGGGTTTTACGCGTTATTTGGGTTGCTTATCTAAAAAAACGGGGGCTGGTGAACCACCCGGTATATACAGTATATATACGGCCGGTCTTACGTCACACGAACACAGATAGGTTTTATGGCGACGATGCAATAGGAGAGGCCTCGGAGTGAGAAGGAAGCGGCCGTGGCCTTAATTAAGGTACATCCCCAGCATTTGCCTGGTGTGAAAGGGAAACCACGGAAAACCACCTTCAGGGCTGCCGACAGTAGGGTACGAACCCACTATCTCCCGCATGCAGGCTCATAGCTGCGCGCCCTAAACTGCACGGCTAACTCACCCGGTCGGGAATATTTATCATACTGGATAGCAAGAGTTCATATTCTCATAGCTTTCCTTCGTACAGACTGCATGGGCTAACGGAATGGATAGATATTTGTTTCCATTGTGTAGCAGCAACTCCTTCCAAGATTGTTTTCGAGCAGTCTATGAATAAATGCGAATCCTCAGGTTCATGCTCAACACCCAGTGACTCCAACAAACAATCAACATCGTTGCAGAAAACAAAAAGTCCTCCTCTTTAGGAAACATTTGCTAAAATTCCTTTTGGCGTTGGCAGAAGAAACTTACTTTGGTGTCACTCTGCAGCAGCTTCCAGCCTTTAAATCTTGATGCATACAATTCTGTCTTAGTTTTACTTAAACCAAGATTCCGAACCAAGTCATTTAAATCCTCCTGTTAAAAAGTAATTTTCATGTATACAAACATCTTCCACAAAATCTGGATCATTCTGCAGTTATTCTGAGCATCAGGAACACTTTCAATTAATTCAGGCACTGTTCTGTCATCTGGTGGAGTTGGTATGGGAAGTCCTGGCCCTGAAACAGCGGTCCAGTTTCTGAATCTGAAGATGGATATTTAAGAGTGTGTCTGGACATCGAAATTATACTAGATATGTCTTAAGCAGAAGCAGCAGTTTGTCAATGATCCGTTGGTTCGTACTATATCATATGAACTGCAAAAGGCATATGGATCATTTAAACCAGCCAGTTAATAGAATTAATCATTTAGAACAAGAGATGTCCGGGGCACATGTTTTGTTCTCGTCTATGTAGTTTTCAAAATAACACTCGTAAACTCTTCTAATTAGAGAAGTCAAATTTCGCCTCTGCGCTTTTTAAGTGGGCTCTCCACGCTGGTAACGGAAGTCGCTTCTATCAATAAGACACTTTCGAGACATGTTTCTTATATACTATACACTTATATACTACTCCTTACTCCTTTCAATGCACTATGAGGTACGGTATCATATACTTCTATCACAATTCAATTGACAGCTGAAGAGAACACACGATTATTTCTTTCTTTATTTCTTTGTTTTTTTTAAAGAAAGCTTGTTCAACTGGGAACTAGAACCTTACAATTACAGTTCTGGGAGGAAATGTAATTATTGTTTCTGAAATCAAGGACAACAATAACCAAAATATAATAATAAATCAAGTGTTGACACAGTGGAATGAAATATAGATCTCAAGTACTCCTTCTAATCAGTATGTAATATATCACAAATGCTAATAAACAGGAAACAATTATTTCTATATTTAAAAAAAATGGTGGGTGATGGAAAAATTCGGACTCAATTTTTGGAATCAGTAATGGAAATACCAAAGAAACACCTGAAATTATTTATTTAACAAAACAATTGTTCACCTGTGTTGTTATTATTTGTTTCATCTTATATTCTTACATAACATCACTTTGGTGGTACACCGATTTCTTCAAATCTGCTACCATATATTATCTTGTTTAATCATTTCCCTTTATTTTTATTTTGTTGCTACTGGTCAATAAGACATCGAAGATTTTCGGCCACACAAGGATGGTAAAGGGTTAGGTACAGCCCCAGCATTTGACCGGTATGAAAATGGGAAAACACTGACAACCATCTTCACGGCTGCGGACGGTGGGATTCGAACCCACCATCTCCCGAATCCAAGTTCACAGCTGCGCGACACTAAACGCTCGGTAATTTCCCTTTATATAATAAACATATACAAACTGCATATCCATCCATTTATCGTGTCCTCGTAGAAATTAGATGTGGACGATGTAGGGCCTCCCATTGGTATTGGATTCTCGAAACATCAGAAACCCGAGGTTATTAATGTCCACTGTGAAACCACGCTTATTTTGGCTAAATACATAGACATAAATCTAATTCTTAATTTTTTATTGCATTTCTTCCAAAGTGCTTCGCTTCCGGATGTTCATTCATTTTAATGTCTACAAAGGTTATAAAAAAGACGTTCTATTTGTTCCAATTGTCACTCCACTTAAACAGAGGTTATAACACGAAATCTACAATTCAGCGACAGTTAAAGTAACGTTAGGTGTTCAAACTGCTCCATTTTGTTCCAATGAACTGATCAGTTCGGAAATCATGCAATGCAGCCGCACGCAGAATGGTTTCCATCGTAAGTTAGTAGGAGGTTAAAAATTCAGTCTTCTGGACCCAACTTGGCAGGTTCGGTCTTGGCTCAGTCCGGTCCTATTTGAAGGTGCTCAAATACGTCGGCCTTGTGTCGGTAGATTTATTGGAACGTAAGAGAACTCCTGCGGGACTAAATCCCGGCACCTTGGCGTCTCCGAAAATCGTAAAAGTAGATCGTGGGACGTAAAGCCATTATTATTATTATTATTATTATTATTATTATTATTATTATTATTATTATTATTATTATTATAAGTTCAGTCATGACGTAGCGCGAAGGTGATCATATTACGGGAGGCTTCAAAGGAGACAAGTACTGAGCAAGTGGCTGCGCGGTTTGAGTCACGTTGCTCTCAGGTTGCATTCGGGAGAAAGTGGGTTCGAAGCCCACTGCCGGCAACCCTAAAGATGGTTTACCGTGGTTTCCCATTTTCATACCAGGTAAATGTAAATTATTTAAGGCCATGGTCGCGGCTACGTCTCAAAACTCATGGGCTAAAACTCACGACTACAAACTAGTAGCTAAATTAACATTCTAATGAGTCACAAAATTCACGACTCCGGACAGCAGGTTCCTGCGATGACAGCAGGAAGGATGACGGACGATGTGACTCACGCAGCAGGCCTCTCCGGAGGACACACGCTATTATTATTATTATTAACACCTGTCTCTCTTTCGCCGGCCCCGTGGTGTAGGGATAGCGTGCCTGCCTCTTACCCGGAGGCCCCGGGTTCGATTCCCGGCCAGGACAGGGATTTTTACCTGGACCTGAGGGCTGGTTCGAGGTCCACTCAGCCTACGTGATTAGAATTGAGGAGCTATCTGACGGTGAGATAGCGGCCCCGGTCTAGAAAGCCAAGAATAACGCCCGAGAGGATTCGTCGTGCTGACCACACGACACCTCGTAATCTGCAGGCCTTCGGGCTGAGCAGTGGTCGCTTGGCAGGCCAAGGCCCTTCAAGGGCTGTAGTGCCATGGGGTTTGGTTTGGTTTTTTTGTGTCTCTTTCATTCTCCAACTACTATTTTCCCCTGTGGGTTGGGGTGGCAGAATAACATCCACAGTATCCCCTGCCTGTCGTAAGAGGTGACGAAAAAGTGCCCCCTGAGGGGCTCTTAACTACTTCTTCTTCTTCATCATCATATTTTTACCCTCCAGGGTCGGTTCTCCCTCGGAATCAGCGAGGATCCCACCTCTACCGCCTAAAGGGAAGTGTCCTGGAGCTTCAGACTTTGGGTCGGAGATGAAACTGGGGAGAATGACCAGTACCTCGCCCAGGCGGCCCCACCTGCTAAGCTGAACAGGGGACTTGTGAAGGGATGGAAAGATTGGAAGGGACAGGAAAGGAAGAGGGAAGGAAGCGGCCATAAACTTAACGAGAAGTTGGAAAACCACGGAAAACTACTTCGAGGATGGCTGAGGTGGGAATCGAACCCACCTCTACTCAGTTGACCTCCCGAGGTTGAGTGGACCCCGTTCCAGCCCTCGTACCACTTTTCAAATTTCGTGGCAGAGCCGGGAGTCGAACCCGGACCTACGGAGGAGGCAGCTATTCACACTAACCACTACACAACAGAGGCGGACGGCTCTTAAATTATTTAAGAAAAACAACTGATGGCATTGTGCCATCTATGTGACTGCCCTAAATGCATATCAGTGGTGACTGATTGACTGATTGGTTGATTGATTGATTCACTGATCGGTTGATTGAG
This sequence comes from Anabrus simplex, assembly GCF_040414725.1. Taxonomy (NCBI): domain Eukaryota; kingdom Metazoa; phylum Arthropoda; class Insecta; order Orthoptera; family Tettigoniidae; genus Anabrus; species Anabrus simplex. The sequence continues at coordinate 738,897,255 of NC_090266.1, read as the reverse complement.
CGAGAGAGCTTGGGTTAGCGACCGCGGGGCTCTTAGCTGAGTCCAAGCATTGCTTCCATACACTTCTGGCAGGCTCCTTGCTTCCATCTATTCTAGCCGACTTTCCTTAGTCAACTATTGTTCTTTTGCGACCCCGGCAGAATTAGATTTCCAAGGCCTACGGAGGCTTCCATTTTCACGTCCTTCGTAGCCCTTGTCTTTCTTTGCCCGATACCTTCATTTTCGAAGTTTAGGACACCTTGCATTTTTTGCTTCTGGTTAGCATTAATAGAGGATAGCTGCCAAGCTGTACTCCCTCTTAAAACAGTAATCACCACCACCAACCAACTTTTCCTTCATTGTTTTCAACCCTTATTGATTTGCATTGACGATTACCACATTTTCTTGGCTGGAGAAAGAATCGTTATCACAAAATATCATCATCATCAGATAATCATTAGCGATCTGGAGTTTTTGAAGTCATTTAGAGACAGAATTTCAAATATATTGACTATCGACTTCGGCATATTTTAGATAAAATTCTTTCGAATTTTAATTTATGACTTGATCAATTTGGTGAGCCAAGTAGCAGATACTATACAGCATTGCGCTTCGTGTAACCGCGTGGGCGCGTGATGCAATTAATCTATGTATTTTAAGTAACTACATCTGATAGTGCATGACTCATTCATAGTATGCAGCTTAGTTCTATCATTTTCGGAAAGTTTATCAGAGACCGTTCGTCCTACCCGCTCACTTCTTGTAAGATAATGAAGATAAGGTAATTTCCCTGCGATGAGATTGATTAGTTGATGACAACATTAGGATTACTTTTCATTCCATTATTTCGAAAGCATTCACTATTCAATTGCCCCAATCGAATGGAAAACATAACCGAATAACCGAAAAAATAATCGAATGAAAAATCGAATAATCGAAAAATTGAAATAATCAAATAAGCGATTATTTCGTATTAGATTATCCCATCAAATGAATCTCCAAATGTTGAAACTAAATGAGTGAATTAACAGTCTTTAATCTTCCTTATTTTCTTCTTTTTCTACCGCTTTTCCCACTTCTGTGGGGTTGCGGGTGCGAATTGTGGCACACATGTGGATTTGGCCCTTTTTACGGCCGGATGCCCTTCCTGACGCAAACCCTATATGGAGGGATGTAATCACTATTGCGTGTTTCTGTGGTGGTTGGTAGTGTAGTGTGTTGTCTGAATATGAAGAGGAAAGTGTTGGAACAAACACAAACACCCAGTCCAGGGTCAGAAGAATTAATCAGACGTGATTAAAATCCCCAACCCGGCCGGGAATCGAACCTGGGGCCCTTTGAACCGAAGGTCTCAACGCTGTCCATTCAGCCAATGAGTCGGGTAACGGTCTTAATCTTTAATATTTGAAAAATAAAGTTCCTTATTTAAATAAATGCCGTCGTCTGGCCGCATAATAGAATTAAGCCCCAGTAGTACCTATTGACAATTTCTTCTAACTAGCAGCAGGCAATATACCTACTTTAATTTTATGTCATCCGGCTCCATGGGTATATGGTTAGCATGCTGGCCTTTGGTTCAAGGGGTCCAGGGGGTCCCGGGTTCGATTCCCGGCCGGGATTTTAACTTTCATTTATTAATTCCTATGGTTCGGGGACTGGGTGTGTGTGCCGTCTTCAGCATTAGACTTCATGTATTAGAAAAAAGGCGTATTTCTACTTTTAGTAAGAGTTCTATTCGCTTATTTCAATCGATTATCCATCGGACACACTTAAACAGAAAGATGTATTTATGACGGATCCGATTATTCTACGCGATATAACTGAATGATATTTGAAACTCATTTGATTATTTTATTTGATTATTTATCCAATTATTTAAATAACCGGATGAAAATTATTCGATTATTAAAAGTATTCGATTATCAACTCAGTAGTAGGGTGGGCATTTATCCATTCAAAGAAGAACTGGCCCTGCTCGTGAGTTTTGAGAATGGCCCAGGTAGAGCAACCTAGGGTACACTTACCAATCCTCTTCTTGGAATTCGTGAATTTTGATAATCGTGAGTTTTGAGACGACATGACGGTCGCTTCCTTCCCACTCCTAGTCCTTTCCTTTGCATCGTCACTGAAAGACCTATCTGTGTAAAGCAAATTGTTAAATAAAAAAAAAAAAAAGCGAGAGAGACAAGCATGGACTTACAGGAATAGGTCACAGTTTCATTATCACACTTCACTAAACAGTACTTCAGAACATAGTTTTTTAATTATGCAACCAAGCATTTTTAAAGATTCTTAGTATCAGTACCAAATTCTTAGTACCTACTGCAGTATACCCTGAACTCTGCAGTACAATTACTAGGGCCTCACTTGAACCAACCAGTAAGCTTTTATAACAAACATATTTCTAACTTCTGGGCGGTATACGTAACTTGAAGGAGGAATCATCTTTCACATCTCTTTATACCTTTCTAACTTTCGAATGAATTACAAGTCAGCCGAGATTGACATTCAAGTTCCTGAAATATTCAAATACCAAAAGATTTGTGCAATGCTTTAATATAGATTTATTTAAGTCTATAAATTCATTATGTTTTCCAGTCATATTAGTAGGTCCAAACAGAGACCCTGTAGTTTTGTAACATATTTTCAGCGCAAGAATTTTACACTTTGTGGTTAGAAGGACGTCGCCTTGCTTTAAAAATTTTTCTTCAAAGAAACTTTGTAATCTTCTACATATCATAAAGAGACAGAAAATGCCTTGTCGCCATTTATGTCAGAAGTATCTTCAGCATATAGCCCGAAATGTTAACTTCGATCCATTTTTAACGCACTTGATGAAAACAGTGGTTCACAACCCCCTGAACGAATCTGTAGAATTTCATTCAGAATATCACCACTGAAGAAGGTATGTGTTCATATTAAAAAAACTGGCTCAAATTAAGGATATCCTTACAACTTTCCGACAACTATTCCTCCTAGGAATCTTATGTATGATAGTGTTGAAACCATTGTACTGTATGTTTGAGAACGTATCTTGCCACTAAGTGACACACTGTCACGCCACTAAGTAACACACTGTCACAAGTCACTGAATTACGTAGTTTGCATAATATGAGGGAAAGAGAACTAAAAGTCTTTCAAATGCTTTCACCTCTTCTTCTGTTTATTTAATCCAAATTTTAAGAGTGTAGTCTCGTTCCACTGAAAATCCGGTATTTGCTGCAGTTTTACTCGTGGAATAGAACTACATCAAAATGGAGTATAATTTATGAAATACAGTTCGACCACTTGAATATCTGAAATCACGGCTGATGTGGTAAATTTCCTCGCCGAGAAAACAGGAAATGACTGAGAAGCATCGCGATTGTATGGAATCTACTTGCCACAAGACCACCTTTTTATGAAGACGATCTAAGGTTCCTTCTTGAAAATGGGCGGTTAGCCAGGAAGATTTCTCGATATTCCCGATCCTTCAGTCTAGCCATCTCTGTTGAACAAGCTGTAGGAGGTAACTTCACTTACATCACCAGGCTGAGACTTGCTTTTCTTGACATTCTTGGACTTCGTAAGACACGTAACAAACGTAAGCCTTTTCCAGTTATCTGAAAAGAAAAAATGGCGTGATTTCCAACTTGGGCAGAAATACGAATTCAAAAATTATTCTCCAAGATTTTCACTTGTAGTAATAAATTTTCCTGAAATATGAAAAAACAGAAGGTTCGGTGTGTTAAGAATATTTAAGAGTGTTTAAATGAAATATTAAAAGCCACACCAAGTAACCTAAGGTCCGATCTTTTCGTGACAAAGTGCTACTTTAGGAGTGGGATGGCACCAGCACCATGCTTCACTCATTACTGAGACCGTGTTACGTCATTCTATCTCTACGTCAATGGCAAGAAACAGGAAATTTGGTTACCTAAACTACAGATCATTCACAAGTAATGTTTCTTCGAACTAGTACTGTTCAGCAGCAAGTTGGACAACATCAGCCACTGTAATCAATCGAAATAATATACCATACGGCACGACATCATTGTAAACTCAATAATAATAATAATAATAATAATAATAATAATAATAATAATAATAATAATAATAATAATAATAATAATAATAATAATAATAATAATAATAATAATATCAACCAATCACTACTGATCTGTATTTCGGGCAGTCGCCCAGGTAGCAGATTCCCTATCTGTTGTTTTCCTAGCCTCTTCTTAAATGATTTCAAAGAAATTGGAAATTTATTGAACATCACCCTTGGTAAGTTATTCCAGTCCCTAACTCCCCTTCCTATAAACGAAGATTTGCCCCAATTTGTCCTCTTGAATTCCAACTTTATCATCATATTGTGATTTTTCCTACTTCACCGCTCAAACTTATTCGTCTACTAATGTTATTCCACGCCATCTCTCCGCTGACAGTTCGGAATATACCACTTAGTCGAACGGCTAGTCTTCTTTCTCCCAAGTCTTCCCAGCCCAAACTCTGCAACATTTTTGTAACGCTACTATTTTTTTTTTTTTTTTTGTTGTTGTCGGAAATCACCCAGAACAAATCGAGCTGTTTTTCTTTGGATTTCTTCCAGTTCTTGAATCGAGTAATCCTGGTGAGGGTCCCATACACTGGAACCATACCCTAGCTGGGGTCGTACCAGAGACTTTTATGCCCTCTCCATTACAACCTTACTACAACCCCTGTACACCCTCATAACCATGTGCAGAGTTCTGTACCCTTTATTTACAATACCATTTATGTGAATACCCTAATGAAGATCGTTCCTTACCTTAACACCTAGGTACTTACAGTGATGCCCATAAGGGACTTCCACCCCATCAACGCAGTAATTAAAACCGAGAGGACTTTTCCTATTTGTGAAACTTACAACCTGACTTAACCCCGTTTTTCTTTATACCATTGCCTGCTGTCCATCTCACAACGTTGTCGAGTTCATTTTGCAGTTGTTCACAATCTTGTAACTTATTTATTACTCTATACAGAATAATATCATCCGCAAAAAGCCTCATCTCTGATTCCATTTCATTCACTCTATTATATATATATATATATATATATAAGAAAACAAAGGTCCATCAGTACTGCCTTGAGGAATTTCCATCTTAGCAATAATAATAATAATAATAATAATAATAATAATAATAATAATAATAATAATAATAATAATAATAATGTCTCTAATACCTTCTGAAGGGGCGCTATCAAGGCAGCTTGCTTAGCAGTTTCGAAATTCCAATAGCGCTGTTGTCCAGCAACGAAAGTGGAATTCTACTGGACGGTTCCGTTGGGTGAGTTAAGTTTTAAGTCTGTCGGGTGACAATGACAAGGGAAATTTTCGAGGTGTCACACTCCGATTCCGTTCAAAGTGTGTATGCTTAGTGGGTTCGTTTCAGCCGAGGGGCGTATTTAGACACTTTATTCTAGAGATATGATTAAAGGAAAATGAAGCATTTTTATCATCATTCAATATCAGTCCACTTAGGGTACAGCAATACCTCATACGTTCAACTTACCAATATGGTTTCAGTTCATGATAATAGGTTGAAGAAGAAAGTGGTCCCTTCTCTGAACTTATCTGATATCCAGCGCAAGAGACCTAGTCCAAAGAAAAGAATGAGAGAAGGAGCTGAAGAAGCTGAACATTTTCACGGCAAAATCGAAAATCATCCTTCACATGAAACTAATGGTAAGTGTGCAGTAGAATTTGTAATGCTCCATAGTGAGGAAATAATAAAGCGCGGCGTTGCTCAGACAGAAGCCTAGGGCTCGAGTGCCTTTCGAGCCAACTTTTATATACCTTTACTTTCACATGACTAAAACTTCCGGGATAGTTCTGATTGAAAAAATGAAAATCCACAGCCTGTTTCCAGTCATTCGACCGGGTCAGGAATGGAATGAATGAAGTCCCTATCTAGCGGCGAAGACAGGAAATGTGTCGACTGCCGAAGCCTGTCGCACTCTTCTGGGGCAATGATAAATGACAGAGATGAAATGAAATGTTAATGGAGAGTGTTGCTGGAATGAAAGATGACAAGGAAAACCGGTCCTACCTCCGCTTTGTCCAGCAGAGTGACCGGGATTTGAACCACGGTGTCCAGCGATGAGACCCGGCGCGCTGCCTCCTGAGCCACGGAGGCTGGATAGTTCTGATTACAGCCGAGAAAATATGTTTAGTGAACAACAGTTAACCACACCGCAAATGCTCACGTCGATTAAAAAGAGAAAGCAAAGGAAAAGAAAGAAACGAGTTTCCTCATGTTCGTGGAATTCCCAGGTGTATGCACAAGCTTTTTCCGGGTTTTGTGGTAAAGAAAACACGTAATTTTCAAGGGAAATTCATTTTTTGTTCATTCAAAATGTTGGCCATCGGCTTCTACAGACTTCACCCTTCTTTCTGGTATGTTATGAATACCATGCCAGAAAAACTGCTTGTCTTTTGCGGCAAACCATTCGTCAAGCCATTTTCCAACTTCCTCGAAATTACTTAAGTGCTGCTCTGCGAGCGCGTGCCGCATTGATGCGAAGAGCTGATAGATGGCGCCAGGCCGGGGCGGTACGGCGGGTGAGGAAGGATGTCCCATCCAAGCGATTTCATGGTGTCTTTCACTTGTTTTGCTGTGTGAGACGGCGTATTGTCGTGTAACAAAATCACTTTGCCATGTCTTCTGGCCCATTCCGGTCGTCTTTCGATCAATGCGTGATTTAAATTAATCATTTGTTGGCGATAGCGTTGTGCATAAACGATTTCGCCGGGCTCACGAGTTTGCAATTTTCCATTTACCGTTCGTGTGGGACCCATTTGCCGAGTTTACTTATCTTCCCCATTGCTCGTAAACGCCTGCTTATTGCTTCTTGTGACACATTTAATGCTTGTGCCAACTGCTGTTGAGTCTGAGTTGGGTCATCATGCAGTAACGCCTGCAATTGCTCGTCTTCGCACTTTTGTGGTCTACCAGAGCGCGCACTGTCTTTCACATTGAAATCATCACTTTTAAATTATCGAAACCATGTCACACATGTTCTAATCGATGGAGCGTGTTCACCATTAGTTTCTACCAGCAAGACGATGACTTTCCACAGCCTTTTCCTTTTGATTAAATAAGAAAAGCAATGCGTGCCGCAAATGTTCTTTTTCAGGCACAAACGTCGACATGATCACTGAACGATACAACACAGACGCTCGTGTTTGGCGGACTCAACTTGTGTGTGTTGGTAGGTTAATGTCAGACGAACAAATTGACGTATGTGGCAAATTCATACGCTGCGTACCGCTCGCCGGCGTCATCTCTTACTGAAATCGGAAGAGACTTATGCATACACCTGCTATTTTTGTAACTCCAGTGCATATTCATTAGCTCATCAAAAATGTTGAAGAATACCAGAGAGCGAAATGTCTCTCAACAAGATTATTTCTTGGCCAATTCACGCCACGTGTGGTCAAGATTTTTAGGGTCTCTGATCAGGTAAAATGTGTTGAAGAGCTGAAGTCTACAGCTTGTAGAATGATTAATCTGTCACTTACAAAAAGGAATGAATAAAACGATTTTCTAAATGACCTAAGAAAGATTGAAGTAACTAGGAATAAAGGATGCAAATAATCCTAAAATGATATGCGAGTTGAATGCTATATTTCTGTAACTAGCTGATGTACCCGTGCATCGCTACGGGATTCTCAGAAAGACTGACTTTGGGGATTTCCTAACTTAAGTCAACATAGGTCATTACAAAAACGTCAGTAATAATAATAATAATAATAATAATAATAATAATAATAATAATAATAATAATAATGTTATTTGCTTTACGTCTAACTACCTTTTAAGGTCTTAGGAGACGCCGAGGTGCCGGAATTTAGTCCCGCAGGACTTCTTTTACGTGCCAGTAAATCTACCGACACGGGGCTGTCGTATTTGAGCACCTTCAAATACCACCGAACTGAGCCAGGATCGAACCTGCCAAGTTGGGGTTAGAAGGCCAGCGCCTTAACCGTCTGAGCCACTCAGCCCGGCAAAAAAACGTCAGTAGGAAAGTAGGGATTAAAAGCAATGTTATCACATAAAATACTCGATCAAATGAAAAGCAGCACATTTTCTCACTATTAACGAACAGTACTACGGTACCGATCTAACAGTCCAAAGTTCCAGAGCTGAAATGACCAGGCCGCAGATTGCCGTGAACACTCCTGTGCTATTGTTCCATGAAATATGCAAACTGCTCATTCCAATCAGTGCCTCAGAGTAGGGAATGAATAGCTCGGATGCTATTATGAACCAGTGTGTTACGTGCCAGTAGTATCAGAAAATTTATGAACCAGGGGAATGGCATACTAAAGAAGAAAGTTATCTAACTCCCCAGCTACTTCCCATCAATATTTAGACAGGCTGTTACACTCGGAACGACCGGGCGAGTTGGCCGTGTGGTTAGGGGCACGCAGCTGTAACCTTGCATCCAGGAGATAGAGGATTCGATCTCCACTCTCGGCAGCCCTGAAGATGGTATTCCTTTGTTTCCCATTTTCACACCAGGCAAATGCTGGGACCGTACCTTATTTAAGGCCAATGCCGCTTCCTTTACACTTCTAGCCCTTTCCTATCCCACCGTCACCGTAAGACCTATCTGCGTCGGTGCGACGTAAGGCGAATAAAAAAATACTCGGTACGCAGCAGTAATCCTATCTATCGGAGATGAGTGGCAAGAGAAGACACAAAGCACATCACAACCAACAATGGCCAATATAATGTTATTGTTGATCAATTTTGTGAGCTTTCTATATTGTGGACCTTCACATTTAGTTTTCTTTCGACTCTGTGATATTAGGGCGTATTATACAATTATTTATAGCGTAGAGTGTAGTTCCTTATTCTCCGACTTTACATACCGATTTTCATTAGATTCTGCTTACCCATGTTCTCGTGATGGCGCTGATATGGACTTAGTAACAAAAATCCAAAGTCATGAATATCTGTGATCATAGTCGGTAACAAAGTATAAGACATAAATGATCGGAAATTTAATACGATATAACTTCAGTTATGTAGTATTTATCGATACGACCACTAATAATAAATATTTGAGAATTACATTTTAGGCCTTCCTCTAAAATACCATTTCGTTCAGCGTGAATAAAAGTATTTATGGCCTAGATTATAATGACTTATTCCCCGACTTTTAATACTGATTTTCATTAAGATAGGACCACTAATAACATAAATATTAGAGAATTAAATTTTAGGCCTTCCCCTAAACTACCTTTTTTCTCAGCGTGAATACAATTATTGATAGTCTAGATTTAATCCCCAACTTCGAGTACCAATTTTCATTAAGATACGACCACTAATGACATAAATATTTGATGAATACATTTTTGGCCTTATCCTTAACTACCATTTCATACAGCATGAATACAATTATTTGTGGGCTAGATTATATCGAATTATTATTCTGACTTTGCATACCGATTTTCATTAAGATACGACCACTAATAACACAAATATTTGAGGATTAAATTTTAAGCCTTCCCCTAAACTACCATTTCACTCAGCGCGAATAAATTTGTTTATGGCCTAGGTTGTAGCGACTTATTCCCCGACTTCGTATACCGATTTTCATTAAATTCCCTTCAGCCGTTTTGTCGTGATGCGTGTACAGACAGACAGACAGACAGACAGACAGACAGACAGACAGACAGACAGACAGACAGACAGACAGACAGACAGACAGACATTACGGAAAATTACAAAGTGCATTTCCTTGTCACTGTGGACACGACTGATACAGAAATACCATCCTTTTTAAATTCTGAGCAATGTACAGACAAAACTCTTATTTTATGTATATATAGATGATAACTACGGTAGTTTTAATCAAGGAGTTGGGGGTGACTGATACATTTAAGTAACGTAATCTGATTTATACTCCCCTCCCGTTCTAACTGTACCGTCAGTAGGGATTCCGGGAAGTCGAGATGAGCGCAAATATTGTACCTTAATTGATCATTATTTCCCTCGAGTGTTGAAAGATATAAGCCTCGACATTTTCTACGGTTACTGGTTACCTCGCATATCGTGTGTTTTCCTATTTTTTCTAATTTGGTGGTAATTTGTTCAACATAGGCATGAAGTTACAATAAACGGGCAGGCAGTACATGCTGGGAACTTTTTTTTTTGCTAGGGGCTTTACGTCGCGCCGACACAGATAGGTCTTATGGCGACGATGGGATAGGAAAGGCCTAGGGGTTGGAAGGAAGCGGCCGTGGCCTTAATTAAGGTACAGCCCCAGCATTTGCCTGGTGTGAAAATGAGAAACCACGGAAAACCATTTTCAGGGCTGCCGATAGTGGGATTCGAACCTACTATCTCCCGGATGCAAGCTCACAGCCGCGCGCCTCTACGCGCTCCGCCAACTCGCCCGGTACTGGGAACTTTAGTCTGCAGCGGCACCGCCACGTGTCGCCAGTCATTCACATGCTAAACGAAGCGAGTGTCCGGTATTGGCGTTATGGAGTATTTGTTATGGACTTGTTTAACGATTGGCTTGAAGAATATGTATTCCTGACACGTTCCAGATATCAGCGCATTGGCTGATGCATGGAGAGGACAAGATGGAAAGTCTATATTAGAGACTATACCCCAGGGAAAGACTGTTATTGCAAATGCTATTACGCCTATTACAAAGGATACCTACCACAGGTATTGCTCAATCTTTGGATGTGCCGGGCTTTTGCATTGAAAAAACTTGAAAACTTCGTACGAACTTGGAACGATTTGATCTTGTCAAGTAACACTGACGTGAAAATTCATTTATGTAATAATAATAATAATAATAATAATAATAATAATAATAATAATAATGAACAAGAAGAAAAATAAGGAGAAGGTGCTATAGCCATGATGGGCCTTGGCCTACCAAGCGAGCGTTACTCAACCGGAAGACCTGCGGATTACGAGGTGGCGCGTGGTCAGCTCGAAGAAATTTCCTTGACTTAGCGGTACATTATCAGAGGCAAAGATGGCGTGTACAACTCCTTTCGGCTGACGTCAGCTGACACGTCATCCAGTAGGCCTGTAAATGGATTCATTAATTTACACAGCTAAAATTCCAATTTAAAACATATTTTCTATTAACAACAGGTCTTCAAATGCAAAGGAACATCAACTTGTTTTATAAAAACGCAATCCTAAGCTCCATACAGTTTGAAACTGACTATAACCATGACCAAAGCGATTATGAACTACGTGCCCGCTTGCGTCACGCGTAATTTCGCTGTAAAAGGCCAACTCGACAGAGCCTATCATCCAGTTCTCAAGGCAGAGCAGTACAGCACGGATCGACTATGATCCAGACGGCCTAGTGAAATGGCAATATTTTTTTTTTGCTAGGGTCTTTACGTCGCACCGACACAGATAGGTGTTATGGCGACGATAAAGCAATATATTAAAGCAAACGAACTTGAATTTTAAAACTGCAACTAGCTCTACGGATTTGTGATTGACTTTAACCGCGATATATCTAGAAAGTGATAGAACATTTTTGATATCATTCAGTGGTTGTGCAATAACCTGCGACAAGTGTCTAACTTGTGGGCTCAATCGAGATTGGTGAAGTAATACTGCGTAAATAATTTGTAACTTCTCGGAACTTCAATCCGCTATTTTACTTTTGGACTCAAGGAAGTGAGACGATTAAAACAAATCTTTATCATTGTGTAAATAATTATATAGAAGTATTAACATCTTTTTAAGCCGGAGACTGAACACCGTAGCTTGGTTAAGTTTACTTTTGAGTGAGAGAATTACTCGAATACTTCGAACTTGCAAGAGCATATCTTCCATCGAAAACTTCACCCTTGTTCATAACGGTAACATTTCCAGCCCATGGTTGATGGCAACTGGAGGGCCTGGAACATGAAGATCAGTCCGGTGACGGAGTGCTGGGCAGTGGTGACTCCTGACTTCTGGTTTAGGAGATGTAACCGGGGAAAAAACTGGAAACACCAACGCGAACAGACCGTCATTCCAAACACATTTTTCAAGAGAAAACAACGAACAAGGCCAACAGAAAAGTTTATTTAATATCTCGGATCCACTAATCTAATGGTCTCTTTCATAAAGATTTCTGTTGAAAAGACGAACACACGACTTAAGTTGTGTAGTTACATTCGGAGTTCGACGAGGTTGTCCGTTTATAATTACGCTTTTCTCCAAAAGTATACTAAATCATTCTCTTAATAATCGTTCGATTACACAATGGTTAGAATCAAGACCAACTACAATATCCATTGGGTTTGCGCGGTAGAAACACATGACTCTGGCGCTCCTACATCCATGCCGGTTGAACTACTCTCTGATCGGTGTGATGTCATTTCAAAATCGCATTATTCCTGCATTTTCTTTGTTTGATATTTACACTATACGGCCACGAAACTGAATCATTTATAGTAGTATAAGTCAGGGATTCGGCAGCCGCCGCCGCCGCAGGCCCCTCCGCAGAGGCCTCCGCCACCTCCACCTCCACATGCCCCTCCGCAGAGGGCTCCTCTACCTCCACAGGCTCTCGGGAGAGGCCACCTCCGCAGGTCCCTTCACAGAGGCCTCCGCCGCAAGCCACGTGCTCTTATTTGTAAACAAAGCCACGTGTTTTTCTGACAGCCACGTGCTTTTTTGACAGCTGCCATCCGCCATCTTGCACCGTTAACCTCAGTGCCGCCATCTTGACGGGGCTAAACCTCATAGTTATCAACTTAGGCACGTGGTGGCGGGCAATTTGAAAAATTCTACGTTCTTTACAAAGCCACGTGCTTTTTTGACAGCTGTCATCTTTAATCAACAGAGCACCGTGCTGCTATCTTTACGGCACTAAACCTTACGAGTGGGCAATTTGAAAAAATCCACGTGCTTTCTTGACAGCAGCCATCTTTAATCAACAGAACACCGGGCTGCTATCTTTACGGCACTGCGAGCAATTTGAAAAATTCCACGTGCTTTTTTGACAGTTGACATCCGCCATCTTTAACTAACAGAGCATCGTGCTGCTATCTTTACCGTACTAAACCTTACGAGCGGGCAATTTGAAAAATTCCATGTGCTTTTTGACAGCTGCCATCCGCCATTTTGCATCACTAACCTCAGTGCTGCCATCTTTAGCTACTACCTTTGAAATGTAGTGGCGGGCAATTTGAAAAAATTCCACGTGCTCTTGTTTGGAAACAAAACCACGTGCTTTTTGACAGCTGACAGCGGTCATCTTTAATCAACAGAGCATCGTGCTGCCATCTTTATAGCACTAAACCTCATCCTTTGACATGTAGTAGCGGGCAATTTGAAAAATTCCACGTGCCTATAAAAGCCACGTGCTTTTTGACAGCTGACATCTTTAATCAACAGAGCGTTGTGCTGCCCTCTTTCCTACAAACTTAGAGTCAAAGCAAGCAGCCTCTCTGCTACTAACGGAAGTGACTTAGCAAAAACATACATTACTTTAAAATCCCGGTCCTGTTACGTCAAGAAGGGCATCCGGCCGTAAAACAGATTCTTGCGATTCCAAATCCCGGTTCTTAGACGTTTCGCGTCAGGAAGGGCATCCGGCCGTAAAACGACAACATGCTTAACTGTCTGCTATTGCATGTAAAAATGCACATGAAGTTGTTCGTGAAGTAAGACACTAGATACTGCGATTTAAAATCCCTAGTCCTACCGTTAAGAAGGGCATCCAGCTGTAAAACAGATTCTTGCATTATCGTCAACAAAACTATTTTGATACTTGCAAAATCCCAGTCCTTATACCTTTGGCGTTAGGATTCTTGCGATTTAAAACCCCGATCCTTAGACTTTGGCGTCAAGAAGGGCATCGCTCCCCTAACATTTACATTGTAGTTCGAACCTCGCTCTTTAGGCGTTACGCCTGGGGGGTAGGCTATTCGCCACCACCGGACTGTAGTAAGCTAAATGTTGAGAAGCTGTAAGGGCATGTCTGTTGAATGCACCAAGTCTAAGATGCGTAAGTCCCCGGGACAAGAAATATCGTGGGTGTGTGTTTTACAGAAACGTTGTATGAATATTTATTAGAGTGAGCTTCAAGCTGCTTCAAGTCAACCAGCGCGAGCGCACACTCGCAGGAATGTAGTGCATCAGCAAGTTTCACCCGGTACGAAGTCCAATGCTCGCTTACAAACTGCACAATACGTAACAGCAGCAGCAGAGAGCCCTAGAAAGACCCTATAGACCCGAAAGTGTTTCTTGGCAGGCCGGGCTGAGTAGCTCAGACGGTTTAGGCGCTGGCCTTCTAACATAGCAGGTTCGATCCTGGCTCAGTCTGAAGGTGCATGGGAGCACTTCTGAGGGACGAAATTCCGGTACCTCAGCGTCTTGTGTTGTTAACATAGTAGGTTCGATCCTGGCTTAGTCCGGTGGTATTTGAAGGTGCTCGGGACAAAATCCGGCACCTCGGCGTCTCCGAAAACAGCAAGTTCGATCATAGCTCAGTCCGGTAGTATTTATAGGTGCTCGGTAATTTACGAAGAAATCCTGAGGGGCAAAATTCCGGCACCTCGACGTCTCCGAAAACAGCAGGTTCGATCCTGGCTCAGTTCGGTGGTATTTGAAGGTACTCAGCCTCATGTCGGTAGATTTAAAAAGAACTCCTCAGGGACAGGCAGGGGATACCATATATGTGGCTCCCTCTCTTTTTGCTCAGCTCAGTGTTCTTCCAACACATAAAACTCAGCTCAGCGCGCCGTTTACGCTCCCCAAGATAACAGGCATGGGATACCGTAGATGTTACCTCCCTCTCTTTTTGCTCAGCTCAGTGTTCTTCCGACACATAAAACTCAGCTCAGCGCCTTGTTTACGCTCCAAAGGTAACAGGCAGAGGATACCGTAGATGTCAGCTCCCTTTCTTTTTGCTCAGCTCAGCGCCCCGAGGATCGCAAAACTCAGCTCAGCGCCCCGTCTACACTCCCCAAGTTCAGAGCTCGAGGATCATGCGCTGGCTTTCTGACCCTAACACAGCAGGTTCGATCCTAGCTCAGTCCCGTGGTTCAGGCTTATGTCGGTAAATTTACTGGCAGAACTCCTAAGGGACTAAATTTCGGTACCGCGGCGTCTCGTATTGTCAACATAGCAGGTTCGATCCTAGTTCAGCCCGCTAGTGCTCAAATACGCCAGCTTCGTGTCGGTAGAACTGTTGAGGGACTAAATTCCGACATTTCGGCGTCTTGTGTTGTTAACATAGCAGGTTCGATCCAGTAGGGGATACCGTAGATGATACCCCCCTTTTTTACAGCCCGTTGTTGTTAACTTAGAGTCGCTCCTTGTTAATAACCCTTTTTTAGGATACTAACAAGGGAAGGACGACGAAGGGCTTTAGTCTACTGCTTACCTTGAAGGCCTGTGTTTTTCCCGGCCGCTTAGAAAGTCAGTGCATAAACTTTTGTTACAACTGTACTGCAGACGCATGCACTTTGCTTCGCTGCCTGGTAACACGTCGCAGTCCAACGGATGTAGTCTGTGTGAAACGCATGGCAGCTGCAGTCCCCCGTGTGTGTACAGTGTGTGCATATAAGGAATTCACTGGATTCCCTTACCTTCAACGAAGCTGACTATCGAGATTTATATCTGCTAAAAACGTAAGTTTAATTCTTTATTATTATTATTATTATTATTATTATTATTATTATTATTATTATTATTATTATTATTATTTACGATTTCTTTTTCTTTGTTTTTTAGAAAATCATCGTCTGCTGTCAACATTATTCCAGTAAGCATTCTTCATCTACACATCTTCATATAAGCCTAAACTGTTGGTTAGTGTTTGCATTTTGTCGAAAGCAACGTCTACGCTAGCTGATAAATATCAGCGAGCTGCATGTATTTTAGCTCAGTAAGGATAGTTAGGCTAGCTGTTAACAAACCAAGTAACTTTTGTTGCCCTTTCCTATTCTATCATCACAATGTGCGACACAAGTGTTTCTACGCTAGGTGATGAAGATCTTCGAGTTGCATGTATTTTAACTTAGTAAAAAAGGCTAGGCTACATGTTGACGAACCGACAAACTTTCGTAGCCCTTTCCTATCCTATCAACACTATGTACGATGCAAGTGCTGTATGTAAACATAAGAATGTGCTAACGCTACCTTCAGACAGACGATATTTATAAGAGATTAGCTGTTAACAAACCAGGTAACTTTTGTAGCCATTTCCTATCCTATCATCACTATGCGACGTAAGTGCTGTGTGTAAACATGAGTATGTGCTAACGCTACTTTCAGGCAGTTAGACGATATTCATAACAGGCTAGCTGCTGACGATCCGACTTACCCTTTCATATCCTATCATCACTATGTGCGATGCAAGTGCTAACGCTACGTTCAAGCTACAGACATACATTAATATATTTTTGTTTTTTCTAGGTACATCAAGAATTATCATCGACATTTATTCGAGTCTCAGTTTGAAAAGCTTCAACGTGCACATTTTAAGAATTATCGTTCTTCATCCGAGTAACAGTTTGCAGTCTGTAACGTGTACAATTTAAGGTATGTTTCGATCTTTTTTTATCGATCTCATATGTTTACATTGTTTTTAAAAATCTAAAAAAAATAGTATTCCTCTTTTTGTAGAAAAACCATGGAGAAGATTAACCAGATAGGTCATATTTCAACTCCAACCACCAAGCCACTGACGAGTCTGTCGCTAAATCAGAAATTGATTTCACTACGAAAATTAACAACAAAATTTGGGGAAAGAGTTTTATGCTTCTGTGGGGAATTTCATGGTCTGTGGGGACATTCAAGATTTTTTCCCAAATAGATTTAGTGTGCTAACTGATTTAGAAATAGAAGAACTAAATCAACGTTCTATTTGCATTATATATCGCGGAATAGAGAACACATCTTGTGTTATCAGTTTTGTTGATGCGTAATAAATTAGGAAACTATACATACATGATTTTTTCGCGTATTGTGTTGATCGAAATTCTTTGCTATAATGTTTTTTGTAGAAAAATTTGCTGTTTATGCATATAGCGCTTAATCTAAACCCTAGTCTTGCAACAAATAACAAATTAGTCGGTTTCTGTGTGCAGCTTCAAAGTAAGTTTCTTATCGATTGGTTTTTTTCGATATGGCTTTGTTAACTGCATAGAAACAAAAAAATTATGAAAGAAATTTGAACGTCTGTCAGGACTTCGAAGTATTTCTATCCAGTGTGTTATATGAAATTCAGTTTTTCTTATTAGTCAGCTCAAAACAACCGGATGCCCTTGATGACGGTCCCTATCCGACTGACCTAGTCATCAGCAAGTGTTGTTTTTTAATATTCACTATCAAACATCCTAAGTTTTGTTTTTCTTATCGGTCGGTATTTTGGATATGACATTGTTCGCTGCAGCATGTATTGTACTGCCGGAATTATGTTATGCAAGTGTTGGAAAAAACATTAAATACGTATCCTAGAGTTTTTAATATTCGCTATATAATATTCTGCAGCTTGAACCTTTTTCTGAGAAAGCATGCGTTTTGTTGCTCTTCTTACGTTTTATATTAGCACGTTCTGCTTAGTCGATTTCTTGACTATTGCATGTCTATAGCACTCAAAATTCACAATTTGTTTAAAAAAGCAAAAGGCGTACGTAAGCCGTTTACACCTCGCGATGTACTTACCTCCAGAAATGCTGCAAAAAAGATTCAATCACGTAAATATTATGTGTATAAGATCGATCAAAATAAATGTTCATTGCTTCCTCAAACGTGTATAGGATAGCGATTCCCTTACTAGTGTTCCATGGGACACAGCATCAACTAAAACTCGTACATACAAGAATTGCATTATTAATTGTAAGACAAAACATGTACATACAAGAATTGCGTCGAGAAGAGAGAAGTACACAAACATCACTACGGCAAAATGATTCATGATAAAACCTGTACATACAAGATGTAAATAAATAATGTAGAATTGGCATATTCTTTTATTTTAGATTAGGTATTACCTTCTCTTCCTCCTCCTCCAACTCCTTCTTCTTAAATACTCGGAAAAGAGTAAGTATGTCAAGAAAGAAGGTGTTTAGCTGATTCGTAAGTATGTCATCGTCTTAGAAGAGCAGCTCAGTAAGTATGTTGAGAAGATAATTTTTTTCTTAACAGTGTTCGATTCTAGTCTTGCAATGCAGTGTTCTTAAGATCGAACTATAGTGTGCGATTTTGTGTTGTCAACACTTGTTGTGATTCTAGTCATAATATGTTTTGAACAGCAGTATGTGTTCAAGTCTAAACATGCACAATGACGTCATCGCTGCCGCACGTGCACTCTCTTGCCTTCGCGATGCGTTTACTGAGCGAGATAGCTACGCGATATGTGCACAGTGTGTTTCTATAGTTTTTTATTTTCGTACTAGGCAAATCATTGAAGTTGTACTTTTGCTGTATACATATTATCATTTACTAAGCGAGTTGGCTACGCGATATGTGCACTACCTTATGCATAAGATCGCGTTGTATGTTCGATAGAGACATAAAGCTATGCCTTGACAGAGCAGGTAAAGGAAAAGGAGGTTATAACAACCGCTATCTTGCGCAAGCTGTTCAGAATTCTAGACTTTTATTCTCTTGGAACAAAGATATCCCCTAACATGTTCTGAACACATGTTGTATCGTGTTCTATTCTAGTCTTGTTATGTACAGTGTTCGATTCTAGTCTTGTTATGTTTCAATCACTTTTGTGATCTGCAAGTCTAAACATGAACAATGATGGTATCGCTGCACACTCTTGCCTTCGCGATGCATGTTAGAGCTATGCCTTGACAAAGGAGGAGGAGGAGGAGGAGGAGGAGGAGGAGGAGGAGGAGGAGGAGGAGGAGGAGAAGAAGACCATAACAGCCGCCGCTATTTTGTGTAGTAACCTCTAAGCGCTATCTGGTGTAATTAGCGTCGGGAAGGGTATCTTGTCGTAAACTAAGGATAGCCCTCTTCAAGATGGTATATGAGAAGTTAGGTTCGCGAATGCACTAAAGTTTTACTGCATAATGATGATAGCTAACGGTATTTTTTTCAAACTGCCCGCTACCACATGTCAAAGGATGAGGTTTAGTGCTATAAAGATGGCAGCACGATGCTCTGTTGATTAAAGATTACCGCTGTTAGCTGTCAAAAAGCACGTGGGTTTATTTCCAAACAAGAGCACGTGGATTTTTTCAAATTGCCCGCCACTACATTTCAGAGGTAGTAGCTAAAGATAGCAGCACGATGCTCTGTTGATTAAAGATGGCCGCTGTCAAAAAGCACGTGGGTTTGTAAAGCACGTGGAATTTTTCAAAATTCCCATCACCACCATATTTCAACGGTAGTAGCTAAAGATGGCAACACTGAGGTTAGCGATGCAAGATGACGGATGGCCGCTGTCAAAAAGCACATTGAATTTTTAAAATTGCCCGCTCGTAAGGTTTAGTGCCGTAAATATAGCAGCACGGTGCTGTGTTGATTAAAGATGACAGCTGTCAAAAAGCACGTGGCTTTGTAAAGCACGTAGAATTTTTCAAATTGCCCGCCACCACGTGCCTAAGTTGACAACAGTGAGGTTTAGCTTCGTCAAGATAGCGGCACTGAGATTACCGATGCAAGATGGCGGATGACAGCTGTCAAAAAAGCACATGGCTGTCAGAAAAGCACGCGGATTTGTTTACAAACAAGAGCACGTGGCTTGCGGCGGAGGCCTCCGTGGAGGGGACCTGCGGTGGCGGAGGCGAAGGAGCCCTCTCCCGAGAGCCTGTGCAGGTGGAGGAGGCCTCTGCGGAGGGGCATGTGGAGGTGGAGGCGGCGGACGCCTCTGCGGAGGGGCCAGCGACGGCTACCGAATCCCTGACTTATACTACTATTTATATTACTACAACACATATTTGTCATATATCATTATTTATAGCACAAGAAAAGACACAATCAGAAGCAAGAACTCCAGTATTTCACGAAATAGCAAATAAATCCCAACCACACGCGATAACTTACAGGATCCACCTTGTACCGCCCTCTTAATGGATGTGGCTGTCCGTCCCGCATTCATACACCACGAAAGACAACAACCAACAAGGGTACAATGCTCGTGCTGCTATCTCTGGAGTAGTTTGGCAGTCAGTAGCAGTCACTGTCCAGCCAAGCTCGTTCATACCTCTCTGCGCATCGATAAATGTGCGTTTGAATTTTATATAAATAACTTCCGTTAAAATATGAACAATAAATATGTATTTTTCGTTGAAAATATAAGGGATGCAACACATCAGTCGCGCATTGGGAAATTCGCCACTGGTGCTGGAGCATCCCGTATGCAGTAAGAAGCAGATGTCAAAATGAAGATAAATTGCGTGATGTTAATATCGCACTCTAATGTCCCGGACACTAGACCTCGCGTAGTAAAAATCTTCAAAACTGAGCTGTTCTAATAGTCTCAAGAAGAACCCCTCTCTGTACCTGGCTCCTATTAATGTACCACATACGCCTTGAGAATCCAACCTCTCTCTTATCCTGAAGTTTTATGTATTTACTCAAGAAAGGGCACCTCAGCAGAGGCTCTTAACGGTGCAATATAAGGATAAAATATTGGCAGATTTTACAAAGTATTCACAAAATAATAATACCTTATTCTAAGTACGATTCTGCCTGAGAAAAGAGGAAACCCTTACAAATATATAAGACCACTGTAAATTACTTGGTATGTAAAATTTACTTATTTTATTTTATCCATTGATTATTTATTTTTTGCTGAAGTTTTGAAATTGCTGCTGCCAGTTGTATATGTTTAGAGAGGGCATTGCACACCTTCACAGAGTAGTGCCATAAGGAGTTACAACCATACTTACTAGTTTTTTTACAAAGTCTACATGGACTCTCTCAGCTCCTCGGATGTTATATGAGTGTATGTCAGAATTTATGATACAGATAGTGTTTGTATGAACCAAATTATGCCTAATTTTATGTACCATCATAGCTGAGGCTGGGGAATGAACGTTGCTCACGTCCGCAGGATTTACCTCCACATTGCCCTGCACGTGTTCCCCGGGTGGTGCTAAGCGAGCAACAACAAATCGGCAGCCAAACTATCAACAGACGTTGATCTCCTGGCCAAATGGACTCAGAGAGAACTTCTGCAAATGGTCCTTCTCAGGACCAACCTGCAAAGATACCAGGACCTTCTTTACGAATATGCCAAATAAACATCGAAGGCATAACCAGATCGAAGAGTGAACATCTTTCTAGAATCCTTCTTGAAAACAACATCGATTTAGTGACCATTCAAGAAACTCATACTGCGACTGAGGAACAGCTAATATCGAGAGGAAAAATTCCTGGTTATATCGCTATTGGGGCAACCTACCACCAAACGTATGGGGCAGCAACCTATGCTCGTTCAAATCTACAAGATGTTCGGCTCATTTCAGCAACGGTAACTGACGATGTTCACGTGGTAACTGTTGACATATCGGGCATCAAAGTGGTAAATGTATATAAACCACCATCTGTGGCTTGGTCAAATGAAGTGCTCCTCACCCAGAATCATCCAGCAATATATGTCGGAGATTTCAATAGTCACCATCCGAACTGGAAATATGATGATGCAGATGAATGTGGCTCTTAACTAGTCACCTGGGCTGAAGCTAATAATCTACACCTGGTTTTCGATGTGAAAGATAGAGGAACCTTTAAGTCAGCCCGCTGGAAGAGAGAATACAATCCTGATCTTTGCTTTGTCACTGAAAATGTAAACGGTATTGCCCTGCCTACTGCAAGGAAAGTAATGGAAAACTTTCCCCACAGTCAACACAGACCTGTCATGATAACTACAGGAATACAAATACCTTTGGTTAAATGCACACCTCGACCACGCTGGAATTTCAATAAAGCCAAGTGGGATTGCTTTTCAGAAGATCTTGACAAATGTGTCAGATTCATACCGCCTATTCAGTCTAACTACGAACGTTTTGCTGGACTTATTATCTCAATTGCCAAGAAATATATTCCAAGAGGATTGCAGAAAGAGTATATCCCTGGATGGAATGAAACTTGTGAGACACTCTATGAGGAGTATTTACAGGGTGGAGATCCTGAAATAGCAAGTGCTCTGTTACAGAGTTTAGATGAATCTCGACAGCAGAAGTGGAACAATACGGTTGAGACTATGGACTTCAAACAGTCCAGCAGAAAAGCCTGGAGTCTTCTCAGGAAACTTACCGGAAGCAGAATCTGCCACAAGAGAAATGGTTGCATCACCCCCAAACTAGTAGCTGAACATATTGTTAAAATGTCACGAGCGCCCTATGATAAGAAACATACCGTCCAAGTAAAGAAGTTGCTCAAACAACAGAAAAGCAACTTGCAGGACAACTCCATATACTCGGAACCATTTTCACATCTGGAAGTAGATACTGCTATTAAAAGCCTCAAACCTGGTAAAGCTGCTGGCTTTGATGGGATATTTCCTGAGTTTCTGATACATAGTGGTCCAAACACAAGGCTCTGGTTGGCTAAATTCTACTCTAATATCTTATCGTCTGGGTATCTGCCAAATGAATTCCGGGTAAGCAAGATCATTGCAATTCTCAAACCTGGTAAACCGGAAGACCAAGTCGATAGCTACCGACCAATAGCATTGCTGAGTGTTTGCTATAAACTCCTTGAGAGACTTGTGTACAACAGAATTAGTTCGGCCATTAATGAAGTGATCCCAGTAGAGCAAGCTGGATTCAGGCAGAACCGAAGCTGTGTTGACCAGGTGCTAGCACTAACAACTCACATTGAGGCTGGTTTTCAAAGGGGCTCTAAAACATCTGCAGTGTTTGTAGATCTAGATGCTGCATATGATACTGTGTGGAGGCAAGGGTTGATGTTGAAGCTGCAACGAGTTATCCCTTGCAAAACTGTAACCACACTGATCAACAATATGCTAACCGAAAGGCTCTTCCGTGTTGTCATGTATGATGACATTAGTCATCTTAGGAAACTAAAAAATGGCCTTCACCAGGGATCAGTATTGGCACCTCTTCTATTCAATCTCTACATATCAGATATTCCTGAGACAAAATCAGTAAAATTCTCTTATGCAGACGACCTAGCCATTGTCATTCAACATCCAGATCTCAGCCATGCCGAGGCCATCCTGACGTCTGACCTGGATACACTTAGCTCTTACTTCCGAAATTGGAGACTACAACCCAGTATGAATAAGACAGAATCTGCTTGCCTCCATCTCCACAACAAGTTGGCTAATGCAAAACTCCAAGTACGCTTCAATGGCTCAGTGCTAAAGCACAATCCTAATCCAAAGTACCTCGGGGTAACGCTTGACCGAACCCTATCTTATAGAAAGCATCTTGAAAACCTCGGATCTAAGTTGAGATCACGTACTAATATTCTGTTTAAATTGTGTGGAACTTCATGGGGTGCTTCAGCGGATACATTACGACGTACTGCGCTTGGCCTCGTGTATTCTGCAGCTGAATACTGCTCTTCAGTATGGCTTAACAGTTGCCACGTGAAGAAAGTCGATGTACAACTTAACACCACCATGCGTATCATCTCTGGTACTCTGAAGCCTACTGCAACGCACTGGCTGCCAGTCCTGTCCCACATTGCTCCACCAAGCCTGCGACGTTCAAGAGCCCTTGTTCAAGAATATAATAAGATCATGTCCAATCCAACTCTACCGATCCATAGAGATGTTGCAGATCTCTGGAGACAAAGGCTGAAATCCCGTAAGCCACCGATGAAAACAGCTAAGAATCTAATGGATGCTGGTTTCAATTTAAAAGAGGAATGGAAAGAGCAATGGATTCGTACAGCTCCGGAGTGGCCAAGCCTCTTTAATCCAAACCACGCCCCAGCTGGTTTCAGCTTGCCAAGAAGAACGTGGGCATCACTAAACAGGTTCCGCACAAATTGTGGAAGATCTGCATTCTCCCTTCACCAGTGGGGCTTCAGGGACTCTCCAGCGTGTGATTGTGGTGCATTAGTCCAGACCATGCATCATATAATGGACGAATGCCCTCTGCGTGCTTATGGTGGAGACCGAAAAGACTTTGCTGATGTCTCAGTATCCGTAGTGCAGTGGATAAACAATTTAGATATTCATGTGTAATTGTTCCCTACTTACCTTGTATTCTTTGCAGGTTTTTCTTTTGTATAATATTATATATACTTGTCCACTCTGTAAATTCCATACGCTTAATAATAATAATAATAATAATAATAATAATAATAATAATAATAATAATAGCTGAGGCTCTATCACACAACATGTGGAGTGGCAGAAGTCAGAATTTCTTACACAAATAATCCGTAGGCGTCAAGGGCGGTAAATTATAAAGTATTTTAGTGCTTGTCTCCCATTCCTATGGAGATATGCTTCAAAAGTATAAACACGGGTTTACCACTTGTGTCAAGATAATAATAATAATAATAATAATAATAATAATAATAATAATAATAATAATAATAATAATAATAATGGTGTATGGCCTCTGGAGAGGCCTAGAGGCCTGGTGGAGGTCTTTTTCTAGTAGACGGCTTATAGGCTACCACCATGTCTGTGAGGATGGGGCCCTACCTAAGGCGATTTCTAATCTTGAAGAAATCACACACATCCAGCCCTCGAGCCAGACGAATTAACAAAATAAGATATTCTCGACTCAGCCTGGAATCTAACCCGGGACCGCTGGGACCAAAGGCCAGCATTCTAACCGTCTAGCCATGAAACTGGACTGTGTCAAGATGTGGTTATTGCGAAGTGCAGCTGCTGTAAGAAAAACCCTTTGTACAGATTACTTCGTTACAAATGTTCACTTTTGTAACAATTAGAATAAATGAACTACAATCACAGACAACATGAATACATCATTCGCTACGTGTCGTATATTCGCACTGTCAGCACACTTTACAGGGTGAACTTAAAATAAATTCGGTCATTTCAAGAGGTTGTACAGAATGGGATTTTATGCAAATAATTACAGTGGTTTTTTCGATCAACAGACCCAACAATAACAGTGAAAATGAACAATTAATTATTTTATGCAGTATTTGGTAACACAGCACACGTGGCTATGCAGCAAGCGAGTTGAACGCGCAGTTAGGGTCACACAGTTGTGAGCTTGCATTCGGGTGATAGTGGGTTCGAATCCCATCGTCAGCAGCCCTGAATATGATCTTTCGTGGTTTCTCATTTTCAAACCAGGCTACAGCGCCGCTACCTTCCCAATCCTAGCCCTTTCCCATCCTTTCGTCACCGAAAACCTCCGATGTGATAGTGCGACGTTAAAAAAGTAGCCAAGAAAACACGAAGCAAAACATGGCTATGTTTAAAAATACCATGCTCATGACAGCAAGTAGGGCAAAAAACTATTGTCTACATTAAACAGTATAACTCATTTTCAATTTTTGTTGGGTTAATACGTCAGTGTACGATATTGTTTGTGTTATTCCTCACAATGAACTGTCCGTATGCAATTCCTCCGAACGGAAACATCAGTTGACCGAGGAGCCAATCAGGAGAGGACCTCAGCAGGTAGCGGCAGTCAGGTGAGAACAGAACGTCCCCCTCAACAGCTCTTGCAGTGTTTCCGCTGTTTGAGGTGGGGCCACCGTCAGGTCAGCTGTGGGCTCCAAGTAAGGTGCAACCGTTGTGGTGGTGATCACCATTACACGGCCTGCGCTACACTTAGGGAGGCGCCGGTGTGCGCCAATTGCGCGGGAGGCCACTCGGCCTCCCATCGCAGTTGCCCTGTATACCGGGCCATGGCGCGGGCAGAGAGGAAGGAGGCCCGGCTTCATGATCCACCCCCTTCCAGGAGGCCCCCGCCTCGGCGGGCTGGGCCTCATTCTCCGGGATCGGAGACTGGGTACGAGGGACCCCAAGGAGGTGGCGCTGTGCGGCGGGCCCTAGTGGTACTCGACGCATGGCTCAGCAGCCGGCAAGCCCCGCGCTAGCCACAGCAGTGCCCAGAAGGACTGATCCCCTGAATAACTGGACCGGCGCGAAATAGGTTTATGACTTGAGCATGATACCTATTCCCAATTAACGCAATTACCTGGACCTTTCCAGAACCACATCCTTGCATGTGCTATCTACAAATTGTCAGGTTTTTTACATGTAGGCGTCTTTCTACTTCTGCCTAAGTGGTTTTGTCCTGACCCTTATAACCCGATTACACCACTATTGATACTCACCACCACATCTGGCCTGGTAACATGCTGAGCATGGGGACAGGCAGATACTCCTGTAGTATCACACTCCCACTCCTCCCTGCTCTCTTTCTCTTCTTAGAACTAATAGCATGTCGGAGGCCATGTAGATTGAGTCGATGGTCACGCGGGGGAGCGGGCTTCGCCCCCCCCCCCGATAAAAAAATAAAAATATAAAAAAGCCTCTACAGGCACTCCCACAGTGTCCAGCGATCAGACTACACCGTATGTCAGACACGGAGGTACACTCGTAAATAAGTGTTCTGAACAGGTGGACTAACTCTGGTCGGGAGGTGTCAACTTAGGACATTGCCTCATGTATCCTGCCTCCCGTATCGCCGTCGTGCATCCTGCTCCAGCATTCTGCTACTCATGAACTTTAACACAAGTTCCCTGCAAGTTCTCCGACTTCAATCCAAGCATTCTGCTATTCGTAAACTTTAACGCAAGTTCCTTGCAAGTTCTACAACTCCTAACTAGCATTCTGCTACTACGGACTTTCTACAAGTTCCACTTGTCATTCTACCAACTACAGATAGGCCCAAGTTGTCAACTATCACGGACATTCATTCATCAGAGCAGCCTATCTTATCAAGATAGACTCTATGTACATAGAAATACTAATGTGTATAACTGTAAATAACTGTCAGACCCTCAGTCTACTAATTTGTGTTATCACTGAACGTGTGCAGCACAATAAACATCAAGACAAGTTTCGTTCTTTTTGTGTACATACTGTATGAAAATTTCCAAGTAATAAACTTTTATGTTGTGGCTTGTATATCAAGCTCCTTGTATACAACATATTTACCGATAGGATCACTAATACCATCAATAATTGAGAATTGAATATTGGGCCTTCCCCTAAACTACAATTTCACTCAGCGTGAAAAAAATATTTATAGCCTAGATCGTAGTGCCTCATTCCCTGACTTTACATACCGATTTTCATTAAATACTCTTCAGCCATTTTCTCGTGATGTCCGTACGTACAGACATAGGCCCTACATACAGACATGAAGGAAAATTAAAAAGTGCATTTCGTTGTTATTGTAGACACGACCGATACGGAAACCATTCTTTTTAAAATTCTGAGCAATGTGCAGACAAAACTCTTATTTTATATATATAATCTTTATGCATTTATGTATTTTTTTTTACAACTCGCTCATACAGATGTAAATTAGGTCCATCCGAACCGAAGAATGTGTTGAATGTGATGATCGATTGGTCCTCCAAAGAAGTACTTGGTAGGGCCTACTAGATCTTTTCATCTTGGTGCTACGCTCAAGGCACCAACGCAGTAGTCTATCATCACGTTTCCGTAAGTAGCATAGATAATTTATATATACTGTATATAATAAGAGTTTTGTCTGTACATTGCTCAGAATTTGAAAAGAATGGCATTTCTGTATCGGTCATGTCCATCGTAACAAGGAAGTGCACTTTTTTACTTTTCCGTAATTTCTGTCTGTCTGTCTGTCTGTCTGTCTGTCTGTCTGTCTGTCTGTCTGTCTGTACAAGCATCACTAGAAAACGGCTGAAGGGAACTTAATGAAAATAGGTATGTAAAGTCGGGGAATAAGTCGCTACAATCTAGGCCATAAATAATTTTATCCACGCTGATTGAAATGGTAGTTTAGTGGTGGGCCTAACATTTTATTCTCAAATATTTATATTATTACCGAGCTCGATAGCTGCGGTCGCTTAAGTGCGGCCAGTATCCAGTATTCGGGAGATAGTAGGTTCGAACCCCACTGTCGGCAGCCCTGAAAATGGTTTTCGGTGGTTTCCCATTTTCACACCAGGCAAATGCTGGGGCCGTACCTTAATTAAGGCCACGGCCGCTTCCTTCCCACTCCTAGCCCTTCCCTGTCCCATCGTCGCCATAAGACCTATCTGAGTCGGTGCGACGTAAAGCAACTAGCATATATATATTATTATTAGGGGTCGTATCGATGAATACTACACAACTAAATTTACATAGAATTAAATTTCCGACCATTTTGTCTTATAAATTTTTACTGTACCGGCTATGATAACACAGATATTCATGAATTTGTATTTTGGTTGCTAAGTCCGTATCAACGACGAGCCACGAGAAAATGGGTTAACAGAATTTAATGAAAATCAGTATATAGAGTCGGGGAATAAGATGCTACAGTCTAAGCTATAAACAATTTTATTTGCCCTGGATGAAATTGTAGTTTAGGGGAAGGCGCCTAAAACGTAATTTTTAAATACCTATGTTATTGGTCCTATCGAAAAGTACTACATAACAAAAGTTATAGAGAATACAATTTCCGGTCATTTGTGTTTTATTCAGTTTTAACGTACCGACTGTGATAAGAGTGGTATTTCAGAGTCGGAAGAAAACTAAATGTGAAGGCCTACAATATCGTAAGTGCATAACATTGATTAACAATAACATTACATTGACCATTGTTTGTTGTGATGTTCTTTGTCTCTTATGCTGCCTCTCAACTCCGATAGATGGGATTACTGCTGCGTACTGAATATAATAGCCTGACTGAATATTGGCGGGAAATAGCCGGGGAGTTAGAAAACTTTCTTCTTTAGGATGCCATTACTCTGGTTCATACATTTTCTGATACAGCTGGTACGTAACACACTGGTTCATCATAGTATTCCAGCTATTCATTCCCTACTCTGACGCGCTGTGTTGTATGAGCAGTGGGCATAGTTACGGCAGAGGCTCACTTAGTACAGTAATAGTAGTAGTATTCGTAATATGGCCTGGTCTAGAATAACAATTAGGGCTATTCCAAATTATAGCGCCTCAATTCAGTAAATAACTCAAAATTCAACCCTGAAAAGAGCCATTTCTTATGAAAAGCTTATTACTCTTCATTTTTATTAAATTCTACATTAATTTTATTGCAAATTAGCAGCGAACAGGGGTTTCTCCTCTGGCTTGCAGGAAAAAATTTTCCGCCGCCAGGGCAGTGAACTGATACTTTCCGACTCATCGGGTAAACCTAGGAAACAGCAGTAAAAGTAAAAGAGCATATGCCCTGGGACACTCCAATATTCGACGAAGAGTGTTCACGGCTCACGGCAGTCTGCGGCTTGGTCATTCCAGCTCTGGAACTTTGGACTGTTAGATCGGCAGCTCAGTCCTGTTCGTTAAAAGTGAGAAAATGTGTAGTTTTCTATTTGATCGAGTATTTCATATGAAAGCATTGCTTTTAATCGCGCCATTCCTACTGACGTCATTGTAATGTATGTTCATTTCAGTTGGAAAAACCACTAAGACAGTCTTTCTGTTGATGTAAAAAGGCAGGTGGAGAGTGAGTGTCTACCATTATAATGAAAGCTCCCCAACCTGATTGTGAATGATGGTATGCAAGCGGGTCTACCATTACATGAAAATTCCCTAACTCCGTCTTCATAGGAGAAAATATGTTTGGTGACTTCCCCGTCGTTTTTCTAAGGTAACGTTAAGAGCTATGCAATTTCATGCGATCTTGCTCACAACGCGTACACTACCTAACCTAGAATTCTGTACAAAATGTAGAATTCCGTAGCAAAGCACGGGTACATCAGCTAGTATATATAAAATAACATGTCCTGACTGACTGACTAAATGATTCATCATCGCCGAGCGGAAACTACTGGACATAGAGAAATGAAATTTTGGGGATACATTCATATTAACATGCAGATGCTCGCTAAGGGAAGATTTTTGGATATTCCGTCGCTAAGGGGGTGGAAAGGGGGGTTAATTATTAAAATTCGGATATCTAAATCTCAAAAACTTAAAGGTTTAGAGTAATAAAAATTAGTATTTGGAATCTCCTTTAAAAATAAATAAACATGTATTTTTTGTTTACGGAAAATTCCCTGAGGGGGGGTGAAAAAGGGGTGGGGGAATGAGTTGAACACCTTTTATGAGGAGACTTATATCTCAAAAACTGAAGATGTTACAGTCATGAAAATTTAAATTTGGAACCTCCGTTAAAAATAAAGATCCAAGCATTTTTTGTGTTTGGAAAATCCATATAATGTGGGGTGAAATGGGGGTGAAATTGGGGGTGACATTTTAAAATGAGTGTATCTATATCTCGAAACTGTAAAAGTTTACAACGTAGAAATTGGTATTTAGAATCTCCTTTAAAAATAAAGAAACACGTATTTTTTTGTTTTCGGAAAATCCCAATAGGACGGGTGAAAAGGGTTGAAAAAGGGTTGAATGCCTTTAATAAGGATCCTTACATCTCAGAAACTAAAGATGTTACAGAACTGAAAATCGGTATTTGGGATCTCCTTTAAAAATAAAGAAACGTATATTTCTTGTTTTTGGAAAATCCAAATAGTGGGGGGGGGGGTGAAAGGGGGGTGTATTTTAAAAATGAGTGTATCTATATCTCAAAACTTTAAAAGTTTGCAGATGTAAAAGTTGATATTTAGAATCTCCTTTAAAAATAAAAGAACACGCATTTTTGTGTTTTCTGCTAATCCCAATAGGAGGGGTAAAAAGCTGTGAATAAGGTGTTGAATGTCTTCAATGAGAATACTTATATCTCAGAAACTGAAGATATTACAGACCTAACAATTAGTATATGGGATCTCCTTTAAAAATACAGAAACACTGATTTTTTATTTTTTGGAAAATCTAATTAATGGGGGTTGAACAGCAGTGACAAATTGGGGTAAATTTTTTTAGAAAGAATATATCTTCAGTATATCTCAGAAACGTAAAATGTTACAAACGTAAAAACTGGTATTTGGAATCTTCTGTTAAAGTAAGAAACAGGTATTCTCGGAAAATCCAATGGAGAGAGGGAGGAGGTGAAAAAATTGAATTAATTGTATGAGGATACCGTACTTACATCCAATAAAAACTAAAGTTGTTACAGACGTGAAAATTGGTATTTTGATTTTCTTTAAAAATGAAACAACGCGTTTTGGGTGGGGGATCATTTTTGGGGACTGGTGTGAGAAGGAGTTGAATTCGTTTCACGAGGACACATATCTCAAAAACTGAAGATTATCTGTATTATTAGAAGATCCCTTACTATTAATGAAACAAATACTTTTTGCCGGAAAATTCACCTAAGGGGGGGGGGGTGAAAGTACGTGAAAAAAGTTAATTATTTTCATGGGAATACTTATATCTCAAAACTGAAGGTAATACACGTGAACATTGGTGTTTGGAATATCCTTTAAACTTAAAGAAACACGCCTTTTTCTTTGGAAGTAGGGGGGGGGGGGGTAAATCATCTTAACCGCAGTGGGGTGAAAAAGGAGGTGAGACCAATTGATTTTACTGTTCATGATGTACTTATAAGGAGCCTCCGTGGCTCAGGTGGCAGCGCGCCGGCCTCTCACCGCTGGGTTCCGTGGTTAAAATCCCGGTCACTCAATGTGAGATTTGTGCTGGACAAAGCGGAGGCGTAACAGGTTTTTCTCCGGGTACTCCGGTTTTCCCCGTCATCATTCATTCCAGCAACACTCTCCAATATCATTTCATTTCATTTGTCATTCATTAATCATTGCCCCAGAGGAGTGCGACAGGCTTCGGCAGTCGGCACAATTTCTATCCTTACCGCTAGCTGGGGGCTTATTCTTTCTATTCCTGACTCGGCTGAATGACTGGAAACAGGCTGTGGATTGTCAATGTACTTATTCTGATCATAAACCGATCATTTTTAATCTTTCCTGGGTTCGTTTTCAAGAGCCATCTTTTTCTTTGGAGAACCTTCTTAGATTACAGGAGATTCTCCTGGCATATAAATAAAAATGTAAACACATTTGAAATAAACGATAGGAATGAGATTGACCGTGCAATTGTTCACCTCTATAATAAGGTCAATAATGTACGGAAGTATGTCATTCGTATCGCTAGAAATCCTGCGCACTTGCCTACGGGAGAAAATGGTGCTGGTCATACCATCATCAATGACAATGACAGCAGATGTAAATTTTTTTTGATAGTTGCTTTGCGTCGCACCGACACAGATACGTCTTATGGCGACGACGGGACAGGAAAGGGCTAGGAATGGGAAGGAAGCGGCCGTGGCCTTAATTAAGGTACAGCCCCAGCATTCGCCTGGTGTGAAAATGGGAAACCACGGAAAACCATTATCAGGGCTGCCGACAGTGGGGTTCGAACCTACTATCTCCCGAATACTGGATACTGGCCGCACTTAAGCGACTGCAGCTATCGAGCTCGGTCAGATGTAATTTACCGCCAAGTAGCGGTCTTGCATTTTGCTGTGGGGTCCAGAATAATAATAATAATAATAATAATAATAATAATAATAATAATAATAATAATAATAATAATAATGTGCTGGACCGTCGTCAAAATATGCGGACCGCGCTGGAAACTGGTCCTGGACGGGTAATGACTACGAATGCAGTCCGGCCGCGTGTTCAGTACCGCCAAGGCACCCAAGACGACACCGCACCAGATCTCCTCAAGGATTTGATCCACATTAAGAATGCTTATAGGAAAAGATGGCAAGGATTTAGGGACCCAACTGACCGGGTGGAATACCTGGACCCAGCGCGGGAAATACGAAATCGATTGATGGAAAAAGGATTGAAAAATGGGAGGAACGTTGCCGTAATCTCTCAGAATACGAGTCAGATCACGAATTTTGGCGGAATCTCTCAGAAAACGAGTCAGATCGCGAATATCGGCGGGTTATATATAAAACGGTAAGCATTCAATTATAAATTTCAGTATAATACCGTAGCGAAGCACGGGTATCTTGCTAGTATTTCATAAAGGGATTTGGACTTGTTGCCCATTCAAACTAATTTTAAATACATCCTTGAAACTCTGCAATTAGTGAGAAACACAGAACTCCGAGGAATAACAATTCATTTTCTGTGGATCAAGGTACACGGAGGAATTGAACACAGCGGAACAGTCGACCTCCTAGTCAAAAGTATAACTGAAGCTCACTTCCAAGAAATCCCACTTCCTTATACAGATTTCCCATTATCCGTATGGAAGCTCACGAGAAATTGTCAGCGAAATGGACTACAAGAGATCTTCACAAAGAGCATTATTATGCTGCACTTCAAACCAATATTCCTTCAAAACCATGGTTCACCAGCATCAAATTCGCCAGACGTCAACTTGCATCACTAGTGCGCATAACGAGCAAGTGGCTGCAAGGCTTGGGTCACGTTGCTATCAACTTGCATTCGGGAGATAGTAGGTTCGAACCCTACTGTTGGCAGTCCTGAAGATGGTTTCCCATTATTACACCAGGCAAATGCTGGGGCTGTACCTTATTTAAAGCCACGGCCGATTCCTTCCTACTCCGAGTTCTTTCCTATTCTATCGAGGCCATACGACTTATCTGTGTCGGTGCAACGTAACGTAAATTGAAATATACAAACAACCAATACGCATGAGACTCGGACACGGATGTTATGCCAACCATCCCCGCCGTATTAAAGTTTTGGACTCCCCCGCGTGCGAATATGACCCCTCCCCCCAAATGTGTTTCAGATTTGAACTCTCATTTTTTTACAAGTTGCTTTACGTCGCATACCACGGAAAACCATCTTCAGGCTGCCGATAGTGGGGTTCGAACCTACTACCTCCCAAATACTGAATAATGGCCGCACTTAAGCCACTGCAGCTATCAAGCTCGGTTGAACAGCTCAGTATTTGATTGATATCTTAATATAAGGGAGAGAGAAGGTAACCTCAACACAGATGCGAGGTCATGATTTCTTTAATACTTGCGGTCCTTATGAGTTCCTATATCATTATCTTGCTGGGTAATTTGTTCATCGCATAACACTTATCTTGGAATATCACTGCAATGTAAGTATATTTAGTGACAAGCACTGATCAATTATAAACTACACGCCAATGCACCAAGAATCATACAAGTGGCAATATACTATTGAAACGTCACACCAAGCCATGTAGGTAGCAGCACTATTGACTTTCTCGCAAGCTGTCCGGTAGTGTTACAATACAGTATTCGAGTACGTTATCAGGCAGATGGCGGCGTAAGGAAGCAGCGCGTATTCGCAGAGCTGGTATCGATACAACTCCCAACCGATGGATAATTCCATTTCCCAGCTCACTGTCGCTGCTATGGCCCGTGGATAGTAGCCTTGTCCCATGTGGGCAGCATCTACTGGCTTCAAAGCTCATAGTAAAGGCTGTGTCACACTGTCAGCTACAGATGGTGAACAGTGTCTGTGGTTACCAATAGCGGTGAAAAGGTAAACTAGTGTCCTCATCCCCAGTGGTGCAGCTCTTTCCAAGCGCACCCCCCATGGAGATGAGCTGCATGTACCATTTTGACCACATACCAGCCCTCTTGCCATTTTAAATTTCGGATGATACCGGGAATCGAATCCAGGCCTCCGAGGACGACAGCCAGCAGTGCTAAACGTTGTGCTACGAAACGGACACTAGCGGTTTGTAAATCTGTCACACAAAGCTGGTATTGGTATATAATGACTCGCGGCTTGTAACCCAGTTATTGAAGAAATTCTCCGAGTATTCAAGACTGCGTCGTTTAGATTCCTGTTCATATACAAATAAATCACACGAGCGATTCCACAAATATGCATATTTTAAAAATATATATTAAAGAAGTCTATAATTCGTCTTCCATCCCACTTTAATATGTCAGCAATTTTGCTTCCACAGAGAACCAAACTACCCCACGTGCCTACCCCTTAACTGGAGGAGGGGGTGGAAAGCGGGGCTATCTAACCCAACAAAACTACACGCCACCACTGTTCGATATATTGTATAATATTTACGTTACATTATTCGCATTGATACAATGAAGTGGACGGGTGTTATTTTCTTCTTCACTTTAAGTATCCTGATCAGAGTTAGCAGCTAAGTTTATGATGAACTGATCGGTGATTTGGTCGGGTAACTAGTCTCGTCCCCAGCTGAAATCCTCCGTTTCTCTCGCGTGCCGCCATGCATCTTTCCACTGTCCTCTCTGTATTTTTTTAAATGTATTTAATTGATTTTCGTTGTGTCCGGCTCCATTGCTAAATGGTTAGCGTGCTGGCCTTTGGTCACAGGGGTGCCGGGTTCAATTCCCGGCAGGGTCGGGAATTTTCACCAAAATTGGTTACTTCCCCTGGCGCAGGGACTGGGTGTATGTGCCGTCATCATCATCATTTCATCCTCATCACGACGCGCAGATCGCCTACGGGTGTCAATCAAAACACCTGCACCAGGCCTCTCCGGAGGTCACTTGCCATTTATTTTTACCTTCGTTTTAACAACCTTTGGTCATCCTCCATGTACAAAGAACACACACAGCACACATACAAAAATATAAATTGTCAGCGCAAAGTACCTATAAGAAATAAAAACCAAATCGTCCACATTCTTCAAGTACATAAAACCACACTGAATCTCTCTTCCGGGAGGAGAGGGGGAGAACAAACAAAACACTGGCAACAATGCGATCAGCACAAAGTCAAATTCTTATATCCGCGGTTCTCAAAAAGTCCATCACAGCATTGAGAACTGAACTGTTTCACCTCGCAACACCAATGCAGCGCTGGTCGGCAACGGCACTTATAGATAATATAGTTCGGAAAGAAAGCGGCTTCGAGAAGCATCATAAAGGCCACACTTAAAAAAAAATGTGGTTGAGATTTCCATCCTCAGCATACTGACATCGACACCGCGGTCAATCCAATACCCATATGCGATGCAGATGTGAAGGGAATGATCCATGATTTAGCCTCATTCGGATTACTGAAACTGTTAGACCTCGTGACCGATGAAACTTATAAACACCATGGCTTAGGAGGTATGTTGGGTTGTACAAGAGCATAAGCTCTACCTTTATGCAGTTGAGATGTTTCCCATTCCGTAGACCACTTGGGACGAATTTGTTGTCGAATAGTGGGAATAAAGTCCATCCATAGGAGTTGCAGCGATGTAAGTAGACCTTCCGATGCATCACGTTTGGCTAGTACGTCAGCTTTTTCATTGCCAAAAATTCCACTATGCCTTTTGACCCAAAGAAATTCTATGGAGCAACCTGAAGAGTAGATGTTAAAAGCACGCTCCGCGATGTCATACAAGTAACCATGCATTTGGAGATTCAACTGGAGATTTTGCCATTTCTTCATAACACTTTGGGAGTCCGTAATGATGAGAGCGGAATCGAATAGCTTGTTTTGACAAAAACGAAGTGCAGCACATACAGCTAAAATCTCCGCTGTAAAAATAGATGTTGCTGGCGGTAGTTTGAATATACCACATTCTCGCGTTTGTTGGCAATAATATGCATATCCTACCGAGTCATCGAATTTGGAACCATCCGTGAAGATATAAGAACTATTGACCACATGGAGCGAATCACAGCCGGAATGTAGTTCTATGTATGAGCTTCTGTGGTGAGATGTCTAGGTAGATAATATATAAGCAGTCAATGATAAGAACACTGAAAGCTGGCTTCAAATCCGGGCTTGTTTCGTGTTTTGAGGGTTAGTGAGAAAATCGTTTTCAGTTCGTTGTAGCAGCGTAACAGAAGCTGTGGCTTGCATCGTGAACATCGTCCATGTTTCTCCTGGATAACGGTCAATGGTTGAAGTGCAATAAGAGTGGGATGCTGCGAAATAACAAAATGTCGTAACAGAAATTTCCTGCCTATCATTTCTCGACGCATTTGCAAAGATAATTCCCCAGCTTCTATTAAATGAGCATTATTTTGTTGGTGTGGTTCACATAGCACTCAAACAGATGCGGATCGCCCGAAATTGTATCGTGTCGAGTTTCTTCGTGACGTATGCAGCAGCATTCCCATACAAAAAACTCCCATAATCGATCACGGAGGGTATCATAGAACGATACCGAGTCAAAAGTATAACAGGATCAGCTTCTCACCAGATACGTGCCACAAAGTGGAGAATATTAATCGCTCGTTCAATTTTTGGACGAACCTGAGCAATATGGCAACTCCAAGTTAGCCGACTATTAATATGCATACCCACTAAGCGTAATGATGATTTCACTGGAAATGTGAACGGTTCTAAATAGATATCACCAAGATGAGACAAAGTCTTCTTCCGGGTAAAAGTCACCACAGTAGATTACGATGGAGACAATTCAAGACCATTATTATGCAACCATTTTGCCTGATCGCAGGCCACAATGTAAACGAAGAGATGTTACCTCGAAGCTAGAGGAAGTAGTGTAAATACACTATTATTATAAAACGAAAATCGAGGGGCTAAACAGATGCTCAAGATCAGCAGTATAAAGTGTAAACAAACGCGGGCGAAGCACAGCGCCTTGTGGGAGATCTTTACACACGCGACGAGCCATGTAAACGACTATGTCCATCTCGTACGTGGATATATCGAACTCTTTAAGGCCCTTCGAAAGATACCTACCTTCCTTACCTATCAGCAATTCGGTATGAGATCTTTCTCTTAGGTTGTCTATGGGTTCTTCGTCACTTGCTTAGGTAAGAGGCGGATTTCAGTAATTTAAAAATAATGTCTACCATGAGAAAACTCTATTTAAAAGTATAGGTTTATTTACCAATTGACACGACTTCTGAAAAACTTGTGACATTTCACACCAGCTGATCAACGAACTCAATCCTGTCCGTTTACAAACAAACGAATAATAAGAACGACGATGAGAGACGCTGGGTTTGGAGACCTTAACTCAATTGCCTGAGGGGCATACTTACTAGAAACCACCGTCTTAATTTAAGAATAAAATAAAGTCTGGAGATCCCTACGATCGGCTTCCGGGAGAGACGGCATGTACACCATAATGATTCGTGATAATCCAGCTCCCACAACACGAGCTCTGGACTCTTGGTATAATTAAGGCTGTCCAATCGATATTTGCCACACAGTGGTTGTACGGCATGGACCCTTAACTGAATCGATGTGACCTGCGACTATGTCATGAACCGATGTCTAACTTTGTGATTTACGTTAAAATCGCTGTGGATAATGACCGTAAGAAAAATTATGCCATGCTATAATGGCAGATGGCCCTAATCTAAGTCGCTGAGATTGATGACCCCATGATCATTCAAATTTCTAGGCTGATGGATGAACACATTTAAGTTACGGTAGGTGATGACGAAGGTTTCCACGTTAGTAAATCTCAGCACATCTGGTCCTAAACAAATCAAAATAAAAAATATAACAACAACAACAACAAACGCTCACAACACTTGTGGCAGTAAAGTCCCTTGCTATCGGATATGTCCCCTTAATCGTTACGTTAAAAAGTTGACTTTTCCCAGCAAATAAAACTAAGATTTCCAGAATACATTTTCAAGTTAGTCACTTGGTTTTAAGCTAATTCTCAAAATACGGTTTCACTGAATTTAATAAATTAATAAATGAAGTTATCTCACAATTAACAACAAATGTCTCTATCCCGGACGAAGTGGTTTCTTTAAAATCCCCAACTGTTTCAATTAAATTTACGTTATCACTTGGCCATGTTTACCAGAAATATTCCTTTAACAGAAAATATTGATTTTATTGTTTATTCTCATAGTTTTCTTATTTCACAGCTGGAATACGAAATACATTGTTATAACTACCGGTACCATTTATTTATTTCATGATGTCACTCAACAAGTTTACCTTATAACATTAATAATTATGAAGACACTAGTTTGGATAATCCTAACCGTAAGTCCTATAATCTGCATTAATTTACAAGTAACGCGAAATAAAACGACCCATGTCAATCTCTTCTAAGGTCTACGGTTATCCCTTGGACTAATTCCAGTACTCCTTCCGATATGATTTTATGCTGATGAGACTCAAGTGTCGTAATGCACCTCACCCAAACTCTAGGGTGAATGGACTACTGCACCACCATGTGCTCCACAGACGTGACCTCATACCACACGAACCTACACTTGTGTCTTGGAAACCAACACCACCACCTCATCCATCACGAACTCTATGGATTGACAAGCTATCGTGACATTCAAATAAAATAATCGCAAGACCTTGGACAACCCTCAACAAAACGAAACATCACTATAGATTCTCAAATGTTTACACTCCTGAAAAGTTTTATTTCAACGTAACACAACATCGTATCATTTCCGTCGCACCTATAATGAATCTCAAGTTCTCTACCAAACGTTTCTCTTCTTAAGTAATGAAATATATTTCCAAACATTTATTATAAATGACAAAATCTCAGTTACAATTCTTTTCTTGCAAATGAGCTGGCTCGCTCGCCGAAAACAGATGGTTTACTACCTGGAAGGAAGACCCTCCTCGTTATCTCTATGAAAGCAAACACGTTTTATCCCTCCTAACTGTATCAAAAAATGAAATCTCGCCTCGTTGACAACTCGCGTGAAAGACAATACGTAATCAATAGAGAATATGCGAATTTTTTTATTTAAAACATCTTTTGAAATATTCCAATCCACTACGCTCCTACGGTTTCACGTGGGATCCTAACTATGGAATGACCCTATTCCCATATCATCATTACTACACAATCGCTCTAAATGGTAAACCACGGATTACACTTACGGGAATTGCATCTTTACGCTGAACAAAATTTCGTGATAAATTAATATCTTAACTAGGGCAAACAACAAATATAGAAATAAACGTACGGAAATGATACTCCGCTCTATACGTTACATTCGTTTTACAACCATCAAATCTACTACTGTACAACATTTCACACGCTAGTTTCGCGACTCTATCGATTATCCAAGAAACATAAAACAAGACCGACTACAATATATCAGACATTAATACTACTATCGATTGGGAGGAAAATGGCACTTGCGTGGGCGAGAGTTTGAGACATGTGGTTGGTTCATGACGTTGTTTATATTGTGTTAAAAGTGTTATTTTGATCGAGTAATTCAAGTATTAAGTATATATTTGGTGAAATAGTAATCTATAACGGTTTATTAGTATGGTGCATTGTTAGGAGTGTGTATAATGGTATTGTTAGTATATAATTGTGTACATATTGCCATACTGTAACATTTCACGAAATGGGTCGTTCCTGCTGCGTTCCTGGTTGTAGATCGAGCTATACCATTGCGGATACCTCAACTTTTAAATTCCCTAAAGATAGAGATTTGCGGGAGAAATAGATAAGGAATATTCATCCGGAAAATTTGGAAGTCAAAGACCAAACTGTTGTATGTGTGAAACATTTCGAACCAAAATTTGTGGTTAGGGAAGATCTCTTTCCAACCGAAAATGGTGAGCCTATTCGTATCCCTCGTAAAATTCCTAAATTAACTCCTGATGCAGTTCCTACAATTTTCCCAAATCAACCTTCTTACCATACAATTAGGCTCCCCAAAGGCACGAGAAATCCAGAAGAACGATTACAAAAAGTGATCGACAGGGAGAAGAATTTTGCTACGTGGTGTGAGCAGGATTTAATACCATCTTTTGAAGACTTCAGAAGAATTCTCGACAGTAAACAGGTGGCTCCATTCACAGTAATTAAGAGTGAAAGTAGTGTTCTTTTTATTAAGATAGATGATGGTGGTAAATTTAACGATGTGCCATCAATGAATGTGTGTTTCAAAGTATCGAGTTCCTTAGATGTAAAAGTATTTTATAAGAATCTGTGTGTGCCTAGTGAGAATTTTAAGTGGATACTGCAATGTGAAGGAAACAGTGAACTGAAGTGTAATAGGTGGAGGAAGCTGAACAATTGGTGAGTCAGCTTTAAAATTACAGTGATGAACATGTTTCCACTTATGATAGAATTTCTGTCCTAGTGAATTTTTTAAAGGAGGCCTTGGTTCTTGACAGTGATCTGGATATAGTAACACGCAGAAAAATTAAATTTGCTCTAGAACAGTTGGAATTGTCTGTAGTAAGTCATGTACAGTATTCGTCAGAGCATCTTACATGGGCTGCCACAATTTCTTACTCATATCCAGGAGCCTAACAGACCATTCGTAAAACTAACCTTATGAGTTATGACTCTACCGTCTACCTCATCATGTATATCTTCGTCAATTATTAGGTAGAATGGGTTCAAAAGGCTGTGGTATTGGATCTTCTCAGAAATGTTTCCTAATGGAGAAGTCTACACTTTTGAATGACGAGGATAAAGTTGTTACAGTCATGATGGATGAAATTTATGTTAATGCCAAGCTGACATATTAAGCAGGAAAGATAATAGGGATTGCTGAAAATGGGTCTGAGTCTGAGGCAGCCACCACTATGCAGGTTTTTATGAGTTCATCCTTATATTCGAAGTACAAGGATGTCACAGGTCTCTTCCCAGTAAAAAACATGAATGCTGAGACACTACTGAAACTAACAGTAGATGTTCTCAAAGTTATGAATGAACTTAACTTTGATGTAGTGTGCTCAGTCTCTGATAATCATCGAACAAAAAGGAAAATGTTTGAGCTATTAAGCGGCGGGATCCTAAAAACTTGTGTCCCTAATCCAGCTGATCCTTCCAAGTCTCTGTTTCTTCTCTTTGACAACGTGCATTTATTGAAGTGTATTCGGAATAATTGGTTAAACAGGTCCAGTGAATCATTTGTTATCCCAGATGTTAAACAGACATTCACTGTAATTGAGAACATGTTGAACATTCCTGAAGGTAAGACGACATGCCAATTCACAACCATTCAGGCTAATTTTTCAGACTTGAGAGACCTATTTCACTCTGAAAAGAGGATGTTATTAAAGCTAGCTCCAAATTGGACCAGGAAGGCTTTGTATCCCACGGCTATTGAGAGGCAGAACGTTGCTCTAGCTATGAGTATTTTTTACCCTAAAAATATTGTGGCCTTAGAGATGCTACGAAATGAGGTATGGTTATCTCTGAGGGTACCATCCAATTTTTAAAATTAATTCCTAAATGGTGGAACATTGTTAATATTCAGCATGTTATGAAGGGAACATACACCTTAAATGAGGTTGCAAACCCAATTTATGGGGCCAATGATACCAAATTCTTCTGGCACATGTCGCAGACCAAAGGGAAACTCACTAATGACACATACACAGCTCTAACTCATACACTCCTCGCAATTATTGATCTATGCAAATACGTTTTCGATAAGTACAATTATGACTATATACTCACATCCTAGCTACAAACAGATAGTTTTGAGGGAACCTTCGCAGCTTATAGGAGACTGAGTGGCTGCACGTACAATGTATCTGTTGAACAGATACTTGAATCTTATCTAAGACTCGAAGTCCTACGTTTGCTGAAGTTAAAGTCTGCCAAGTTACGAGAGTTTACCTTGAAGGATCTAGTTGTAACATTCACCCAGAGGAAAGTAGATGAAAACTTGGATGTTTTGGAACCTGCTATTGATGAGTCTAATTGTTCAACTATTCCTGTAGAAACTCGGGAGAATTTTGGTATGTATTGCTAGTTATACGAGCATGACCGTCCTTGAGAAACTAAGGAAAAGAGAGAAGTGTTTGGAATGTAAAGTTATGCTACGGTCTGATGAAGAGCTACTTCTTCATTGTGATAATATGGAACTTTATTCATACTTCACTCAGCTAAACAGAGGTGGATTGAAGCACCCTTCAGCTTTCCTTCTATCCCTTACTTTTGATGTGTATTGCCTTTTCGAAACCCTAATCAGTGTTGAATATGAACCACATTTCTTGAAATTAGACAATCAGAGAGATGCTGTAGTGAAACTAGGTCTCCAAATGGCTGAAAATACCTTACGTAATGCTGACTAAGTCTCCAAGTGTCGCATGCCGTTAATAAACATTTTGAAGAAGTGCATTAAAGTCCTAGCGAACATTTGTGTCAAAAACTACTCGGAACTTCTGCATGACAAAAATATCTCCAAGGACATTGCTAAAAAATCCATATTCAGCAGATGAAGAGGAGCAAAACTGATGACGTAGGAGCGAAGCATAAGATTCGCAAGGGTCTTAAGCTCAACAGCATGTAAACTTGCCAGGTAAACTGCTATTTATATAACATTACTTTCTATTTTCTACCTGTTCTCTCTTAATAGTCTTGTTACTATTTATTTAGGCAAAGTTATTCATCAGAAAGAAGCCTACTGCATGTGGTCTTTATTTACTTGCATATTTCTGTATGTCAGTGTTTTGTTCATAATGTACCTGATGCTAAAGAAATTGATTTGACATAACTACATGTATGTATGCCTAAAAACATATCAAT
Source organism: Anabrus simplex (assembly GCF_040414725.1). NCBI lineage: Eukaryota > Metazoa > Arthropoda > Insecta > Orthoptera > Tettigoniidae > Anabrus > Anabrus simplex. The sequence continues at coordinate 738,853,890 of NC_090266.1, read as the reverse complement.
AGGTTGCCATAAAACATAATGACAAATTATTATACATGTATGTATTTATTTTCTGTAAGCTCTTAGGTACTTGTTCTTTAATGTACATAATTTCAATTATTTTATTTTCTTCTAAGTACGTACGTTTTAACATAACTCTTGAAATGAATGTGTTCAAATACGTCAGTCTCGTATCGGTAGTTTTACGCACGTAAAAGAACACCTGCGGGACAGAATTCTGGCCTCTTCGAAAATGTGAACAGTAGTTAGTGGGACGTAAAAGAACATTATTATTATTATGTATATGTGGCGGTTTATCGTTGAAATGAAGTTATTACGTGCTACCTAACCTTCATCAGTCAGCACCTGCTGCACCCACGACGTCCACCATTTTGGTTTCGATATTACGGTCTGATATATTGTAGTCGGTCTTGCATAAAATTACCTTTCGTCGTATACCTCCTGATATTTCCACGAACTAAAAAGGGTGACCAAAGTGCATCACAGATACACAAATAAATTGGTGAAATAATGAAATAAACAAATACACTTTACAAAGGGTGGCTTACATACCTGGAAGTTGTACGTGACCTTGCATGGTTACAGGTCCACCAGCCTCTCTCAATCTCTTATCTAGCCATCCCAACATATAGTGGCTTTACAAAACATACTCTTCCTTTCACCAGGATTCCTATCCTGGGTAAAAAAAAATTATGGCTAATTTTATATCATTTATCTGAAAATATTGGCATATAAAAATATAAATGCCCTTCACACGTTTCTTCCTTGCGCGAACCGAACATGTTTGTCAAACCACAGATCCGCACACCCAATACTTTGATAAAACAATGATATTTTCTAATACAACTGCAGGATTTCGGCATTATACTGACCGTATGCTGCCTGGCTTTGAATTGGAATGATGATTCCACATTTTGGAATACCTTCTAACCTATCTCCACCTGGAGATGATGTTATAGCCACCTTCGGCCAAACCTACCTTCCCTTTTGGGACTTAGTCTTCCCAAAAAGTTTGCAATGTTATTCTGAACTGCGTGGAGTCGCCTCAAATTCACTGGACACAATGGGCAAATGCAAATGGGGCGGCGTGGTTTTGTAAATTTTTCTCCCACTACCATGCCATCTGCATTTACCGCCAAAAGTTTACCGACACCGTGTTTACCTCGTATAGTATAGTAACTATACTTTGGTCGATGTGAAAATGAAAACCTACAACCTGTTTTACAGTCTTTGACCGGGTCAGAGATGTAATGAATCATTTATATGCTATTACTACGATGGGGTCACATTGGCGGGGAGCTGAACTTCCTCTGAAGCAATACATACAGAGCCATAGTACACTGAAAGAATCGTATGTTATAATGGACTCTCGAGCTCAGCTCATTTGAAAATAATACCCAATTGCATTCACTGTCCTCTTCTTACAGGGAGGTGTAAATAATAGATGGATTTATTTGCAGTGTTAAAAAGGTAGTCAAAACATAATTCTGAAGTAGCTCGTAAGTAGGTAGGCTATTAGGTTATAATATTTATTAGTTGAATGAATCTTAGTATTATACCTTAGTTGACATCTGACAATTAATTAAACTCGACTCTAGCCTGCTCTAGGACTATGAGTCATGCTCATGACCACTCAAAAGTACCTGTTTTATATTGGGAAGAACGGCTCGGTATTCTCTCAGTTCGTATGTCACATCGTTGCCCAAGACTTCAATCATATGTGGACAATATGCAAGCCGACTGACGCAATAACTTAACAAACAGTATGTTGAATCAGAAAACCAGTGGGCTACTGTACATCTCGGGAAGCCTATACAATGTATGACGATTTAAAAAAATCCTCTGTTGATAGAAAAATACATATTTTTAAAAATGACTGAGCGTGTTGGACATGCGGTTAGTATCGCGTAGCTATGCGCTTGCATTCGGGGGAAGGTGGATTCGAATCCCACCGTCGGCAGCCGTTAAGATGGTTTTCCGTAGTTTCCCCATTTTCACACCAGGAAATGCTGGGACTGTATCTTAATTAAGGCCATGGCTGCTACCTTCCTAATCCCAGACCTTTCCCATCCTGCGACACCGCAAACCTTCGATGTGTTAGTGACTAGCATTTCTTTCTAAGAAAGGAGTTCATAGTATGGAAACCATGGCAGCGAGCACTGAATGCTGTTGCTGCTGTCCTACCAGTACATACTACATAGATCCAGTCGGATCACTATCGATTCAGTAACGTGAACGGAATCAAATGAATCGATTCAGTAAAATGAATCGAATGTCCCATCACTAATGTGCATACAGAAATACCGTTTCGGCCAAATATAACATACAATTCAAGGAAGCTAACGAAACTGTTATGAAAAAATAATATGCTAAAGTGGTTCAGCCATTACCTCTCACACATGAGCAAGTTTTTCCTCCCTTGCCAAGACAACAAAATCCAAAACTACCACTTCAACGTCGTACCATCATGCGGGGAACACCATGGGTTGCCTGTACTTGCGAGTAGTACCACTAAATTAGGTACGAAATAGGTTTGTGATTAGTAGCAGTAAAGAGGCTGGCCTGGAGGTTTCCAGTACCCGTGCGAATCTAAAGTAGTTTCATGGTTCTAATTCAATCATCCCTTGGTCGCCCCTTTTAGTCGCCTATCACGACAGGCACGGGATACCGTGGGTGTATTATTTGTCTGCGTTCCCCATCCACAGGGGGTAAAGAGAGAGAAAATAGAAGAAAGAAGGGATCCGTCACTTCGAAAAATAAAGTAACGGACGAAGAAAGGCAAGGGCCACGAAGGGCGTGAAAATGAAAGACTCCCTAGGCCTCGAATGCTCTAATACCGTCGGGGTCGGAAAAGAACAAGAGTTGACCAAGGGAGGTCGGATAGGATAGACGAAAGTGAGGAGCCTGACACAAGTAAGTGGATGCAATGCCAAGACTCAGCTAAGGGCCCCGTGGTCGCCAATCCACACTCCCAAGTTGAGAGCCCCTTGGGCCCCTTTTAGTCGCCTCTTACGACAGGCAGGTTTCCCATTTTCACACCAGGCAAATGCTGGGGCTGTACCTTAATTAAGGCCACGGATGCTTCCTTCCTATTCCTAGGCCTTTCCTCTCCAATCACCGCCATAAGACTTATCTGTGTCGGTGCGACGTAAAACAAATAACAAAAAAAACTCAGTTAATCGTGAAAATGTATTTATTCAGGAAATATTGCACACTGCTGTATATTTCCTTTGTCAATGAATAATTTTATTGTCCTGTTATGCTGTGTAATCTGTATCCTATTCATCTCACATGATCCATGCTCCAAATTATTATTATTATTATTATTATTATTATTATTATTATTATTATTATTATTATTATTATTATTATTATTATTATTATTATTATTATTAAAGCTGTTGTTCATATGGGAACATTTCCGAGCGACAAGAACCGTACGGCCACGGTATGCTTTGTCACGTGACAAACAGCCGTCCCGAGCGGAGCAAGCAACACCGGCTCCCTAGACTAAATACGTGATGACGTCTGAACTAGCGTTGCGCGTTACGGCTGCAGTGCGCTGTGGAAAAGTTTACCTCGCAACCGCGTTGCGTAACATTGTCCGAACAACTTTGGCGCGCGACGAGGTTACGTTATAGAGTTGGGCGCCCATGTCTGTACCCGCCTTAATCGACGGAGATCCGCTTCATCAGACTGGTATCAATCACATACACAAACATGTGGGAAGTAATCGGAAACAACACAAAATGCTCCTATGAACATATGAGCTACGCCTGTTTTAGTTACAAGCTTACACGCTGGAGGCGACAGCTACCCGACATGGGATGTACCAGGTAAGGCTACTACCAAAACTTCCCGTAAAAAGTTGGAAAGCCGGGCGAGTTGGCCGTGCGGTTAGGAGCGCGCAGCTGAGAGCTTGCATCCGGGAGATAGTGGGTTCGAATCCCACTGTCGGCAGCCCTGAAGATGGTTTTACGTGATTTCCCATTTTCACACCAGCCAAATGCTGGGGCTGTACCTTAATTAAGGCCACGGCCGCTTCCTTCCCATTCCTAGGCCTTTCCTGTCCCATCGTCGCCATAAGACCTATCTGTGTCGGTGCGACGTAAAGCAAAATAGAAAAAAAAGTTGGAAAGTCTGTAACTCGTAAAGGAACGGCCGCAGGGCATTTGTTCATATGGACTTTATGTGTTGTTTTGGGCTGTACTATCCACTCCCAGATTACTTGCCACATGTTTGGAAGCATCCTGTGTAATCCTTCAAACGAAACCAAATAAACGAAAGACTGGAAAGTTTCCCCAAACATATTCACATACAAACACAGCTCTAAAACTGAAATAAATACATGGGAAATCAGGCACAACGATCTACTGCCGTTTGTAGTAAATTAATCGTATAAGCAACGGCGAACAATGATACCGGCAATACGCATCAATAATTCGTGTAATACACACAATTTTCAGGGATTGTTCCATCGACACGTGGTATCCTGATTTGGATCACCTTTGTTATACTGTACTTTTTCAGCCACCCACTTATGTTAACACAAGTACAGTTTAATCACACGGTTTACTTTCCAAAAACACGCGTATCATTCACAAGCCTCGCCTAAGCCTTGAAACCAGGCCGTAAACTGTACTGTAGTAGTTCAAGAACCCATACAAGCTAACATACAGAAGCCAATGGACACTGGACCTAAGACAGCCCATGAACAATGTATAACAGACACGAGATAATAGATCGTAGACAATTCACCGACTGACCCGTAATTAATGAGAATGGACCGTGCCAAACTTAAGCTTAATACAGAATGGTCGCAAACAATGTGAACCTGATATATCATCGTTGCGCCTCGAAATACCGTTATGATACAATGGTGAGGGGAAAAATACTGACCCGCAGTATATCTACCATTTGGAACGAAAATTCGTTAATATAGTTCATGCAATACTGAACCTTAGATGAAAGAACATTTCTGGCCAGTGTTCTAAGCTTAATATTAGTGTATAACATAGAGGTTTATTCTAGGCGCAATGACGATATGAGAGTTAGAGGGTTGCTCATACGGATAAATAATTTGAAAAAATAATTCCGTATCTCGCGCCATTGTCATTTTATCAGCTGATAAAGTTAGCCAGTCAATTCGCTTCGCAGGTGACCTAGACGACGATGGTTAGACTCAGTTTCTAACGATTTAAAGATAAGAGATAGGCCTATAGAACTAAATGAGGCTACAGAAACAGTTACAAATAGAGGATTGTTGCGGCGCTTAGTACATTCACAGAGGCTTGCAGACTGAACAGTGAAGAGCATAACAGTCTATAAGGAAGATGTATGTATATCATCATCTTCATCAGCATCATTATTCTAAATCAGGAATCATTCTTTCGATCCTATGATTTGAAACAACAGATAGGGAATCTGCCACCTGGGCGACTGCACTAAATGCAGATCAATAGTGACTGACTGATTGATTGATTGACTGATTGATTGATTATCCCAAAAGTGGTATAAGCTTACAATAAGATCGCGAGGTCAGATCCCAAACAAAGTCTTCAACAAGTATCCTTTGATCACAGTAAATGAAATGGCGTATGGCTTTTAGTGCCGGGAGTGTCCGAGGACATGACTCCCTTAGGCGACCTGCGCGTCGTAATGAAGATGAAGTGATAATGAAGACGACACATACACCCAGCCCCCGTGCCAGCGAAATTAACCAATGATGTTTAAAATTCCCGAGCCTGCCGGGAATCGAACCCGGGATCCCTGTGACCAAAGGCCAGCAATCTAACCATTTAGTCATGGAGCCGGACCTTTGATCACAGTAATAGGAGCTTGATCGTAGCCTGATTTTAAAATAACCAGTTTATCAACGCGCGATGGGGCTAACGAGCAAATAACCTAAGCCATTAAAATGAATCGATAAAAACAGTAGCTGTGTGAGTAAGCATTCATCGTGACGGGATATCATTCTACCTGGCCCCTGCACGCCTAAAAGGGTTGCATGACCGAACATTAGCATGACTAAGACAGCACGCACGTATGTCCACGTCGATAGATCTGGGAACTTCCACATAAACCACCTTATATTATTATGTTTTCCCTAACAGCATGAACTCACGGGGAAAAAAGTGTGACAAAGAGTAATGTAACGTTGTTTCATCGACAGCCCGAAAAATGTGCATGGAAAAGGCATGATAAACTTGTATGTAGAATTGGACACCGGTCGTGAAAGTCTGACCAATTACGGTACCGGTACGTAATATGTTTCCTTCATCAGATCATGGTTGTTTTATGATGTTAATCACCCTTACAAATGCCTCCGTGGCTCAGACGGCAGCGCGTCGACCTCTCACCGCTGGATACCGTGGTTTAAATCCCGGTCACTCCATGTGAGATTTGTGCTGGACAAAGCGGAGGCGGGACAGGTTTTTCTCCGGGTACTCCGGTTTTCCCTGTCATCTTTCATTCCAGCAACACTCTCCATTCTCATTTCATAGCATCTATCACTCATTAATATAAATCACTTTGGGAGTGGCGACCCCATTGTAATAACAGCCTATATCTGATTCATTCATTACATCCCTGACCCGGTCAAAGACTGGAAAACAGGTTGTAGGTTTTCATTGTCAATCACCCTTACAGTAAACTCTCCTCCCTCCACGAAGTCACCGTGAAAGGAAATGTGTTTAGCAGTGGAAACAGTGGTCACAAATTGTTTCCAACCTATGATAATGGTAAATAGAGCCTGGATGTTTAGGCACTTAAAATTGTTAAAACAGGCAGGCGAAAATGAAGACAGAACACGTAAAATAGGCACTACAATTGAAAAGAGGGCAATTTAAAGCATTTATTAGTAGGGCTCGGAAGTTGACCTATAAAAGACCTAAAACATTAAAAGGACATAAAAATGCGATCCAAATTCATTCATAATTGTAGTTTTAATTACATATTGTAAGAAGGAATATGTTTTAAAATGCAAAATTGTGGTCGTATGCAACATACAGTACAAAAATATACAAGTGAAATACTTCTTTCAGACATTATATATTTTTAGAATAATATCATTTAAAGAAAGAGATTCCGTGTTTGTTAAAAAAGTAGCCGACTTGCAGAATTTAGAATGAAATGTTTTCCACACAGAATGAATTCAGCGAACCCACAATAAACATCCTGGAAAAATAAATTTAAATTAGTAGAACTAGAATCATATTTGGCTTATCCACACACAATTGGAATTCGGAAACCTTACTCTATTTAGCTTTGAAGTATATCACAACAGTCGTCTCCAGGTTTTTACGTGTAAAGGATCATAGGTTTCTAGACCGCACGTGAAATATCGAGAAACTTCTCTCCACATCAAGGAATGATAAGGGTTCATACTTGAAGCAAGTGAGCTCTTCCTCATCAAAAACACACTTCATTTTTTTTGCTAGTTGCTTTACGTCGCACCGACACAGATAGGTCTTATGGCGACGATGGGACAGGAAAGGGCTAGGAGTGGGAAGGAAGCTGCCATGGCCTTAATTAAGGTACAGCCCCAGCATTTGCCTGGTGTGAAAACGGGAAACCACGGAAAACCATTTTCAGGGCTGCCGACAGTGGGGAAACACACTTCAAAATGTTCTCCTTTCTATATTTCACTTATCTTGCACGTAATTTGAAACCCCTGGATTTTTCAAGCATTGCCGTAGTTTCATTTATAATTTCATTTCGTTTTCTTTCTTACTACAGAAAATATGTTCAAGAGGTGATGGATGAACTGAAACGAATTGAGAGTGAGCAGTAGAAATGTAGTCGAAAGAAGGTGAAGTTACAAAAAAAAAATGTTTGAAACTAAAAATGCTTAAAAAGGACCTCTAATCCAAAAACGCAGAAAAAAGGAAAAAAAGGGACAAATAAAACCCACTATTTTCTGGTCCACAGTGACCCAGAATGGACACATACTATATTGGGCCTCATCTTTGGACACTCGAGAAAGAAAGGATTTTTCCTCAACTTCCGAGCCCTATTTATTAGTTATACTGATAACATAAACTACACTTCCATACATTACATATTACTGAAAGATAATTCCACGAAGTCTAATGTTCAATCACCGGTCCTTTCAAATAAAACATTAACTTTCAATTCTGCACAACACCACAAGACGTTTCTCTATATACTCAGAATTTAAACCGTGCGTCCTATCAGTAGCCCATTAATAGCTTAGGGACCGGGCGAGCTGGCCGTGCGCGTAGAGGCGCGCGGCTGTGAGCTTGCATCCGGGAGATAGTAGGTTCGAATCCCACTATCGGCAGCCCTGAAGATGGTTTTCCGTGGTTTCCCATTTTCACACCAGGCAAATACTAGGGCTGTACCTTAATTAAGGCCACGGCCGCTTCCTTCCAACTCCTAGGTCTTTCCTATCCCATCGTCGCCATAAGACCTATCTGTGTCGGTGCGACGTAAAGCCCCTAGCAAAAAAAAAAAAAAAAAAAAAGCTTAGGGGGAGGGATGAGGGCGAATAACTGGCGCCTTAAAACCGGAACGTCCCGGCTAAGGTATGGTAACCCTGACAGAAGAGTCCCTGGTCCTCGAGGTTGGGGGTTGGTGCGTGGGGTTAACAACTTCACCACCACAAAACTACGTATTGTTCAGAAACCAAATCGAGATATCCGGACGGTCCCAAACTTACGACGACTAAAGCGCGCTAAATGGCACCGATGTGGATATACTAGAACATGGAATGTAATGATGATGATGCTTTTTCTTTAACGGGGCCTAACATCTAGGTCATCGGCCCCTAATAGAACGAAATGAGACGAAATGGAATGACAAATTAAAACTCCAAAATCCTCCACTGACTAGAATTCAAAACGTGAGGACGAAGAAGGAATGAATGGATATGAATTTAAAACAATCAGTGGGTCCGACAGGCATTGTCTCGCATTCACAGCAATTGACGTGAAATAATAGTATTACTGACCAAGGGACTGCGCCTATAGCATAATACTGAATCGATGATGCTTTTAGTCTAACGGGGTCCAAAATCCAAGTCATCGGCCCCTCATAATGGTACTTATCGCTAGGAATGGAGAACCATGGTATCTGTCATGTTGCGGTACTAATCAAAAGTAGCGGAGACTCGCGGTATTCCACACAGTATGGTACTAATCACAGGTAATGAAATTCGCACATGTAATACAGATCTATGGTGTTTCGCACATTGCGGCCCCATTTACAGGCAACGCAAACCTATGGTGTTCATCACGTAAGTGTACTAACCACAGGGACTCCGCTATCCCGTGGTGTTCCTCATATAGTGGGTACTAATCATAGGCAAGCCAGAACCATGGTGTCGCTCATCCCATGATGTCGCTCATATAGTGGTACTTATCACAGGTACTGTAAAAGCCGGCACCGTACTCTTGCTACTAATCACAAACCTATTTTGTACCTAGCATAGTGGTACTACGCGCAAGTAAAAGCGACCCATGATGTTCCCCGCGTGGTGGTACTAATCACAAGTAGTTTCATGGTTCTAATTCAATCATCCCTTGATCGCCGCTTTTAGTCGCCTCTTACGACAGGCAGGGGATACAGTGGGTGTATTCTTCGTCTGCGACCCCCACCCACAGGGGTTAACATGGAATGTGAGAAGTATCTTTCAGGTTGGGGCTAGCAGAAAATTCGAGGAGGCATTACGTAAGTATCAGACAGCTGTGGCAGCATTACAGGAGATAAGATGGAAGACAATCGAGGTGGCAGATCTACAGCACTATATTTTGTTCAATAGTGGAGAGGAAGGAACTAGAATAGGAACAGGGTTTATGATCAAAAAAATCGGTCAGTCATATTATGATTGAATATGAAGCAATAAGCCCCAGACTATGCCGGTTAAGATTGAAAGGGAGAATTGCCAACATATCACTAATTAGTGCCCATGCCCCAACAGAGGATGCCGAAGAGGAAGAGAAAGAACTGTTCTATGAAAAAAATGGAGCAAGTATATGACAAGTTGCCCAAGTATGATGTTAAAGTAATGTCATCCTAGTGGATTACTATGCCAAAGTCCGACTCGTTGGCTGAATGGTCAGCGTACTGGCCTTCGGTCCAGCGGGTCCCGGGTTCGATTCCCGGCCGGGTCGGGGATTTTAACCTTAATTGGTTAATTCCAATGGCACGGGGGCTGGGTGTATGTGTTGTCTTCATCATCATTTCATCCTCATCACGACGCGCAGGTCGCCTACGGGAGTCAACTAGAAAGACCTGCACCTGGCGAGCCGAACCCATTCTGGGATATCCCGGCACTAAAAGCCATACGACATTTCATACTATGCCAAAGTAGACAAAGAGAAAGAAAACCACCCAGTGGCAGGATATCACAGTAAACACCAAGAATCCAATGACAACGGATGGAAATTGATTGATTTTGCCTTTATCAAGGAGCTGGTGATTAAGAACACATGTTTTCCCCGTAAGGAGATCCATAAAGAGACATGGATATCACCGGATGATCTGACAAAGAACCAGATAGACCATGTGCTGATAAGATGCGCGATATGCCTACAATATAGTGGATGTGAGAAGCATTCGTGGTGCAAACAGTGATTCAGATCACATGCTGGTGAGGATCAAGTTCCAAGAAAGACTGGCAATTGAACTCAGGGCCAGAGCTGAAGAGAGAGAGTTCTATAATGTAGAACTGTTAAGGGACGAGAAGAAGGAGGAAGAGTATAGAGACCGGCTGCAAAGAAAACTACAGATGGGCAGAAACGGGGATGTAGACATCAATACAATGCGGGAAGAAACCAAGCTGGCAATAAATACAACAGCGCAGGAAGTACTTCGAGAGAGAAGGAAACAATAGAAATAAATGGTATGACGAAGGAGTGGGTAAGGTTCTGGAAGAGAGAAATCTGGCCCGAAAAAGAATGCTACAGGGACCCACTCGAAATATTATGTCAGTTTTTTTAAGATAAACGGAGAATAGCAAAGACATTGATAAGGAAGCTGGTTTCAGACCTAGCAGATCGACGACGGACCATATTTTCACCATAATAATAACTCTGCAAGAGCCTCCGTGGCTCAGACGGCAGCGCGCCGGCCTCTCACCGCTGGATACCGTGGTTCAAATCCCGGTCACTCCATGTGAGATTTGTGCTGGACAAAGCGGAGGCGGGACAGGTTTTTCTCCGGACTCCGGTTTTCCCTGTCATCTTTCATTCCAGCAACACTCTCCATTCTCATTTCATAGCATCTATTATTCTTTAATAAATTACTTTGGGAGTGGCGACCCCATCGTACTAACAGCCTATATCTGCTTCATTCATTACATCCCTGACCCGGTCAATGACTGGAAAACAGGTTGTAGGTTTTCATTTTCATTTCAATGACTCTGGAAAAGACATACGATTATAACGTTCGACTAGAACATCTTTTTATAGATTTTAAACAAGCCTATGACAAAGTAAAGAGATCGACATTATGGGAAACAACGAAGGATTTTAAATTTCCCCAGAAGTTAATAAAATTAACTAAGATGACCCTGGAGAACAGCAGAAGTCAGGTAAAAGTGCAGGGAAGTCTGTCAAGATCTTTCAAAACCGAGGAAGGCCTAAGGCAAGGAGATCACTTATCTTTTTTTGCTAGTTGCTTTACGTCGCACCGACTCAGATAGGTCTTATGGCGACGATGGGACAGGATAGGGCTAGGAGTGGGAAGGAATCGGCCGTGGCCTTAATTAAGGTACAGCCCCAGCATTAGATCACTTATCACCAGTGTTATTCAATCTGGTGCTGGAGAAAGCTGTAAGATCAGTAACTACTAAACCGGGTGGTAATATTTACAATAGACTGATCCAAGTTTTGGCTTATGCAGATGATGTGGTGGTAACTGCTAGAAGAAACGAGGCACTTACAACTGCCTTGAGGGAGCTAAAAGATGGGGCTGGGTCTTTGGGTTTAGATATAAGTGAGGCTAAATCCATATATATAAAATAACATGTCTTGAATGACTGATCATCGCCGAACCAAAACTACTGGACATATGAAATGAAATTTAGAGGATACATTTATAGTACAATGTAGGTGCTCGCTAAGGAAGGATTTTTGGATATTCCGTCGCTAAGGGGGTGAAAAGGGGGGTGAAATTTTAAAATGAGTGTATCTATTGAACCCATAATTCCACGATGAGAAAATTTCTTTTTCTCAATATTTATTTCAAATCAACAAGCTACTTTTATTTTTGAGGGCAGCCATGTTGCGCTCCTAAGAGCCTCGATGTCGCGTGGGAAAGATCTCACCCGCGGCAGGCTCGTGAAACACCGTGACACCTCGGCGGTCTTCGAGTGCCCGATAATTGTTTAAATTCACGGAATTCTGCGTAACGAGGGATTTTGGCAATACAGTAAATAAAGAAATAAATAATTTAAATTATTCTTAAACCCTACGTGAAGACAGAACCCCCAGGGTAAAACATAAATGCAGTTAAGCCTAAGTACAAGTCAGCGTCAGATCAGTGGACTAGCTCCACGTGCCAAGGTCAATGGATGAAAAAACGCGCGAAACGTTCGGGCAGAAATAATTTATTTCACCTGTTGTGTGTGTGGTAAAATTATGAGATTAACATCTAAAATAATTACAAGTCTGTCCGGAAGTCTGGGACAAGTCTCATAAAAATCGGTCTATTGGACGCGAAATTAGCAGATTACGCAATCAAGCTTAGTAGTGTGTGTAGCGTCCCTCCTATAGACTATAAGAGGAACCCCCCCCATTGCATATTTTTCAGTGTCGATCTGGTTTTTGAAGCGGCGGTAGCTTACGCCCGTCGTCAGCAGAAAAACGACTTAGTACATGTTCGTGGCTGAGGTCCACCCAGTCGGTTAGAAAGGGAAGGTGACAGAAAATTTCTGAACTATTGCCGACAAATTGTGAAAGTATAGGCGTCTGTTAAAGTACACAGCAAATGTTACTGTATCACCTTATGTGCGATTGAAAGTGGTAAGAGAATTGGGAAGCTAGTCAGATTAGTTTTGATTTCGTTATCTGTTGAACATCTGGTGTGTTTGTGGGTGACAGAGAGAGACAACTCTGGGATAAAGCAGACAGTAGCAGTTGACTGCAGAACTGCAGAACGAGGGAGGTTCGTGGTACACATTATAACGAGGAAAGTGCGTGATTTGTGTCGTAATTTAATATCGTGTGAAAAAGGCAGTGTTTGTAAGAGTGATATGTTGGAAATGATGATGTTATTTGTGCAAATGTACGGCTAAAGGCACGAGGTCATCTGGCGACAATGTAGCCAGAATACTGAGGATGGCGCCATTTTGCAGGTCTGTATATATTTGTATTATGTTGTAGTTAGAATTTTTTTGTTCTATCCCAACAATTTTTCAAGATGATTGTCGGGTTGATATTTGTAATTGTCAGGCGAAAGTGTTACAATTTTGGTCAGCGTGTGAAAATTTTAGTTTGTAAATTTCACGTCAAGAAACCGTAAAAAATGCGACGTTTAAATCTGGTGTTAATGTTCTATGAGATATTGTCCAAAGCGAGTAAATTTAGGAAAGCTATAATTGTAAAATAGTCGTAGCGAATATCTTAATTTAAAATATCAGTTGAATTCAGAAATGTTTGCCGATAATAATAATAATAATAATAATAATAATAATAATAATAATAATAATGTCTACCGCGGGATAAAGAAATTTGTCTATGGTAAAAGTGCATTTAACCGGTATATTTTACAAGGATCGCAGGCACTTAGAATATTTCATTGAAATTCGATAGAGTTATATTTATTCATGGGAAGTAAAAATTTTGGGACATCGTGTATATCAGTGATACGGAAAGTCGCGGTGTGTTATTGGATTCTCGAGGTCCGAAAGTCGTAGTAATAGTAAAATAAAGAGGTGTATTTCATAATGGTTGTTGTTTTCACTAGAGGATTGAAAAATGAAAGGGGTCTTGGAAATATAAGAAAAATGGGTTGAGAGCGAAAAATGTATATATGTGGAGATGAGAGGGATAGGAATATTGAATATGAAATGAAGCCTGGATTTTAAGTGATACCGCTGGGATAAGGCGAGGAGAATGAGTTTGAGACAGGCTATGTTTGCCGAGGAAGTATTTGTGAAACAGACTGTATTGTGACAGGCTGTAGAGTATTCCGCTACCAATCCGAAATTTGAGACGACTACTGTGTGAGGCATCGTAGATTTCTAGCAAGATCCCAAGTGAAAACGACTCTAGTAAAGGTTAAAAATCTTGGTGGTAAAAGTCAAGTGACTAGTTACGTAAAGCCCGTATGAATATTAAGATAATGCGACCTCAAGGATAAAAGAGCATTTCGAATACATGGTTGGTGTTGTACTGAATTTCGTTTCACTGGATATGTCATTGATATAAATATTTGGAATTGACGGTAGGCGATTTGAGAGTTTCTAAATGCGGTAGTGATGATTATTATTTTGAATACATCCACTAAATGGTAGACGTGGGTTGGGAGTTAACATTGCTTCCCTAAAAACTTCATTGCACAGGCTGAGATTGTGTTTGAGTTGGAGAATTGTTCGTCACGTATATTTATTTTCGAGTTCACGTATTGTAACGAGATGGAGACTTACTGCATTTTTCGACTTGCATTCGTTTAATAGTAAGAGACGTGGTCCTATGTGTATTGAAATGTCAGAGTTGGTTTGAAATTGTTAGTTCGCCTGATATGCTAGGGGATACGTAGTACGATCCATTTTGGCGCTCGACCATAGATTTAGGACGTCACATGTTATCCTTGGAGTTACTGATGATGAGATGTCCTAGTTCACGCCCGACGATAGAATTTGGAAGGTATCGTGTACATAGAGATTAGTGTTAGGATGTACATATTTTAAGTGAGCCCGACGATAGGTCTGGGATGACAGCTGTACATACTCAAGTCTCAGATTAGATGTTTCTTTTGTTTTGCGAAGTGATTGGGCGAAGGTAGCCTCTACAGTAAAATATGGAATATGAAGAGGGTTAGATCGACAATAATGAGGCCAACTAGTGCGTAGCTCCAACAGCTGCAGGGTGTTCCTTGAGATAACGGGGCCGCTATCGGTGAATGAGGGTTGCCCAAATATTGGATATCGACCTGACGGAAATTAAATATTTACTGTAATTCTCCATGCGTGTTGAGTTTTAATGACTTCGATATGTTATTTTATTTCACTGACTTAATTGTTTTGTCGTTCTGGCGTCCGTTGCGTTTTGATAGTGTGCATATTGACACTCAGTGTATTAGCGTGAGACTTGAGTTGCGAATGCGGTTTCGATTCGTCAGCCAGTAATATTATTTTATTTTAAATCTTTGTCGTACTTTCATTTTATTCGTAGTTGAATTCGATTAAGTAATCATTTTATAGGTAGTGTGTTGGGACAGACAATAAGTAGACGGATCTGTAAAGGTAGTCATTGTTTTTTTAGGAAAGAATTCCTTAAAGTTGTAATATTTTTTCAATGCGGACTGGTAATTTCATTAAGCGTAACATAACCATTTCTAACCTGAAAATCGGTTGGGTAATAATACTTTTCAAGTGATTTACCACTTTTTAATTAACTTCAGTGTTTGGCATTTCTTCTAAATGCGTGATGAATAAGTGTTTCCTGCATTTCGCAGTTTTGTTCCTTTAGAACGACGTAACGTAAGATCCTCGCGGATCATGTTGTTGTTGGTTCCTTCCGAACAGCTGTTTGGGTGATGCACATTCAGCATCGGGATTACCTTACCACTTAAGGGCGTCATGAATGACAAATACATGGTGGAATTTTATTTCAATTGTGAATGATGCTGTTAACTTGTAGTGAACACCATGCTTTCCCATAATATTTCGCAACCTATCCAAAGCAACTGATAGTCAATTTGGTTCGATTAAGGGTCCATTCGGCGGGTGTTCCGTATCCGTAAAGGGTATTTGACTGGTGGATAACCTTAATTGAGAGGAAATCAGGCGTTCTACTTGTTGAAAGTCAGATTTTCCACGGATCGTGTGGATTAATTCTCAGTTCTCGTTTGGAGTAATAGGTGCCCGGTTTTCAGGTCTTTCCTTTTTCAGTTTTTCAGTTTCACTGTCCACTAATGTACTAATTTCTCCGAAGCAACTCTTCGATATTGTGAGAAATAAATCAACGCTATGCAATGTGACTGCGTTTGAAACATTCAATAATAAATAATTTATAATTTTTTTCTCTCAAGGATTTATATTAAAATAACAATGTTGTCGTGTCATTTCGATTTTAATAAAAGTTAGTAAGCACATATTTGCTCCTCATTTCAAGTAGTTAGGCTCTCTTCTGAACCCCATCGTTTGGTTAAGATCGTGACCGAATTTATTCCCGCAACGACCCATGATTTAAGAGTTCTATATTGTTCTACTGTAGCAGCCGTGGCCGACCAACGATGGAATGGTAAGTTCATGGGTTCACTATATCTCAAAACTGTAAAAGTTTACATATGTAAAAATTGGTATTTAGAATCTCCTTTAAAAATAAAGAAACATAGACGATTTGTTTTTTGGAAACTCCACTTAAGGGGAACTAAAAAGGGGGTACGCCTTGAAATAAATAACCTAACTGATGTTATTCTCGGTAAGCATAATTGCATTGTTGGTGAGTTTATCAGATAATTTAAACCCAAGCAACCACAATCCACTGCTTATCCAACTTAACTCCGTTATTACATTACATATGTTTCTGAAGCACCTCTTAAAATATAACAGTGAAAAATTGTAATTCTTTACGTATAGTACAAACATTTTCTTGTCCGGTCAAAATATATAAACTGAAATTAACTTATTTCTTATTGTACAATTTTAAAATGACGTGGATTTCTGCCCTCTTTCTTTTATTTTTTTCTGCCTCCATTTCAAACTCGGGTATCACTGCAGTGAACGCGAGTAGCTGGGAGAACTTCGCCCAACCTCCACGGCCTGTGACGTAACCACAACGTCACTGGCTGAATAGCACACGCTCATTGCCTGTCTGCCCGCCTGCTTAACAGTATTGTGCGCCCGCGGGACGAAATGCCCAGCGTGAGCACCTCTGTTTTAGAGGAAGTTGAGGATTAGGTGACGAAAGTTAGAAGAAAAAAGAAAATTGGAGTGAAAAATGGATAACCCAAACGAATAATTTCGGAGCAAGTACAATTCTCTTTAAAGAATCAGTCGAGGAGTTTCTATTTGTTTTACGTCGCACCGACACAGATATGTCTTATGACGACGATGGGATAAGAAAGGCCTAGGAAGTGGAAGGAAGCGGTCGTGGCCTTAACTAAGGTACAGCCCCGGTATTTGCCTGGTGTGAAAATGGGAAACCACGGAAAACCATCTTCAGGGCTGCCGAGAGTAGGGCTCGAACCCACTATCTCCCGATTACTGGATACTGGCAGCACTTAAGCGACTGCAGCTATCGAGCTCGGTCCACTTTATTCATTACGGTACTTAATCGTTTACTTACCACTAAAGTCGCAGTTCACACGCAGCAAGTCACTTAAAATTAAGTAAAAAAAACTAGTTACCACTAAATCACTGTCCGCGTGTAAACAGGCCTTAATATATAGGAGTGTTCGCGCAATACGCGCGGAAACCCGACTTCACAAATAGCCTGCGCTTCATCACCTTGTGAATCTAATTCACCGGAAAATCGTTTAATCCAGCGTTACTGAAAGTTTTCAGTTCAGAAAACCGTTAAAAGCACAAAAGGAACTGCCAATCACAAGTGTATACCATAACATTTTTTCATGCAGTTCAACTGCTTTGAATGCCGATGCCAACCTTGCAAGGAAAATTGTAAATTAGAAAATTAAACTGTTATTACCACTGAGAAAGGAATATATACGATAAATATTGATTGAGCGACAGTATTTTACCCCTTACACTTCACAATACTGTTGAGCTATTTTACCTAATATTTTAAGGAGTGATGAATGTTCAAAGATCCGAGGTCTGAGTTTCGACACTGACAAGAGCTTCCTTCATAGTGGTTATCCCTGAAATTTCCCCTACACACCGCACAGGATTGGTACCTATTCGAATACTTAGTCCACACGCCCTTTCCCAATCGCGAAAAAATATAATAATTGTGGGTAAATACACTTCCACAGACCTTCAAATAACACAATGTATTACTTTCCACATTCACAGAAATAAATCATCCCAAGGTCCTAACATAAATTATCAACAAGCTTGCAGGAACAGAATCGCTACATCACATTACCTCAACTCTCGCTCAAGGGGAGTCCCAAAAATGATCACCGGGCGAGTTGGCCGTGCGATCAGGGGCACGCGGCTGTGAGCTTGCATCCGGGAGATAGTGGGTTCGAATCCTTCTGTCGGCAACCCTGAAGATGGTTTTCCGTAGTTTCCCATTTTCACACCAGGCAAATGCTGGGGCTGTACCTTAATTAAGGCCACGGCCGCTTCCTTCCCACTCCTAGGCCTTTCCTATCCCATCGTCGCCATAAGACCTATCTGTGTCGGTGCGACGTAAAGCAACTAGCAAAAAAACCCATTCAAAATAATAATAATAATAATAATAATAATAATAATAATAATAATAATAATAATAATAATAATAATAATGGCGTGTGGCCTCGAGAGAGCCTGGTGCAGGTCTTGATAAATTTACATTGAAAAGTATTATCAAGGAAAACGAACTGCATGGTAGGAAAAAACTAACTGCCTTTATCATAAATAATCCCCGAGATTTTCTTCAAATATCTTTATTAGACACACGAGCAAAGGATGGATACGTTTTTAGTGCCGGGCTGAGTGGCTCAGATGGATGAGAACTGGCCTTCAGAGCACAAGTTGGCCAGTTTGATCCTGGCTCAGTTCGGTGGTATTTGAAGGTGCTCAAATACGTCAGCCTTGTGTCAGTAGATATATTGGCACGTGAACGAATTCCTGTTGGACAACATTCCAACACCTCGCCGTCACCATTTAACAAACAGATCAAAATGACTTGTCATACGGCACATAGCACTACAATATGAATTATACTTCACTAAAACATTCTTCACGACAAAAAATGAATGACAGCGTCGAGATGCTTAGAGAAACATTTGTATTGACCATAAAAGTTCGACAGTCACTGAGAGACGGTATCCTAATTACCCCCTCCCCCATGGCACTACAGCCCTTGAAGGGCCTTGGCCTACCAAGCGACCGCTGCTCAGCCCGAAGGTGTCATGTGGTCAGCACGACGAATCCTCTCGGCCGTTATTCTTGGCTTTCTACAGCGGGGCCGCTATCTCACCGTCAGATAGCTCCTCAATTCTAATCAGGCAGGCTGAGTGGACGTCGAACCAGCCCTCAGGTCCAGGTAAAAATCCCTGACCTGGCCGGGATTCGAACCCAGGGCCTCCGGGTAAGAGGCAGGCACGCTACCCCTACACCACGGGGCCGGCATAATAATTACCGTCTGTATTTACTTGGCATCGGAGCAAGTTGGGACGTAAACAACTAACAATTTCTGCACTTATCTTGAATACGTTCGTAAACCGAAATCAATAAGCGTTTGTGTAACTGTTGTGTAGAGCAAAATGTATTTTCCTGGATCAGAGCCGAACAAAGGGTGATAGTGAACAGTATATTTTAAGCAACACGCTAAATGAAGATAAATCCCATTAATGATAAATCAGAGGCCCCGAACATCTGGTCATTTTCCCTGCGGGAGAAAGCGAAGACGTCCGGATACAAATTTTGCGTAGAACGATGCAACGGGAGTATGTGAAGAAAGCAGACATCTCTGACGAGTTATCAGTTCCTGGGTGGATCTCTATGATAAAAGTTAACCATGGTTCAACAGTAACGTTGTAATGTCAAAAAATAACTTTCTAACCCCCGAAGAATGGGTAAATACATTTACAAATACCTGTGGAAACCCGCCGTGTTTTCAGCTGCGGTGCAAAAGCGCGTAGAACATAGTCATGAGCTGCAACAAGATCGCTATAAAGAACGGTAATGTAATTGTTGTTGTCGGCCAAAACAGGATGTCGGTAGCAAGATGAACCAGAGTATCTTTAGTTTCTACGCTTTATCTCATACCCAGCTGAAAGTCTGACAGGACTCCCTAAGCATTCCAGGCTGTGTTTGATCATACATTTCATGTCTTAAGGCGAGGTGCTACATCAAAAAGGGGAAAAAAAAAATATTTTTTGACCGATATTAGATGATAATTCCCGGGACGACCAAATGATCGAGGATTAGAAGTATGAAGGACTTAGCATTCTAAAGCTATTCTGTTGAGTCCAAGACAGGATGTACAGTCCAGAGCACGGAACCGTACCACTACATTTAGTCTAATGTTATCGGGCCGATTACCAAGATGTTAGGCTCCTTTAAACAACAAGCAATCTAATGTTATTACAACCTCCTTTGTCCGACTCGTTGGTTGAATGTTCAGCGTACTGGCCTTCGGTTTAGAGGATCCCGGGTTCGATTCCCGGCCGGGTTGAGGATTTTAACCTTCATTGGTTAATTCTAATGGCTCGGAGGCTGGGTGTTTGTGGCAATCTGCTGAGTTGTGCCAACCTAAGTTGCAATATTCTACTATCACTTGAAAGATCATGTTCCACTGTCTCACTATTATTGAACAACACAATTCTACACTCGCCATGTCTTCCTTTTACAATTCTCCAGACCGAGCTCGATAGCTGCAGTCGCTTAATTGCGGCCAGTATCCAGTATTCGGGAGATAGTGGGTTCGAGCCCCACTGTCGGCAGCCCTGAAAATGGTTTTCCGTGGTTTCCCATTTTCACACCAGGCAAATGCTGGGGCTGTACCTTAATTAAGGCCACGGCCGCTTCCTTCCCACTCTTAGCCCTTTCCTGTCCCATCGTCGCCATAAGACCTATCTGTGTCGGTGCGACGTAAAGCAACTAGCAAAAAAAAAAAAATAATAATTCTCCAGTTACTTGTTCATTCTCACCTTCTACTTTGGTCACACATACTTTTTTTTTACTGCACATAAATATTTATTTAACTTACCACTCCTAAACCATTCATTACTCACCCATTTCATCCCCCCGTTTAAGTAATTCTTGCTCCCTAATACTCAATAGCTTACCTTTCCATCATTGAACACGTGTGGGATGACATAGGAATGGAACTCCGTCCCAGTACCAACCTGCGGGATCTGGAGGAATAGCTGCAACAACTGTGGACGAAGTCGCCTCAGGACACCATTCCGAACCGCATAAGGGCACGCATAGCGGCCAGGGAGGAGGGGAGGGGGCGACACCCTACTGACCTGGCGCCAACATTCCACCTGTCCCATATTGTAATCAGTTCAATAAAGGCACAGGGTCTTTCAGCATACATAGTTTCGTTTACTTTCAACCACTCCTGGATGCTTAACTTTTTTTGTCAGGCAGTGTATTTTTTTTTCTTTTCTTAGTGGTTTAACGTCGCTATCAAAACATTTTTGTCCGTTATGAATAGTAGCGGGTTGCTTATTTTCTGTAATATCCACTGATGAAAGCAGCGTTTTTTATTTTAAGTATTATGAACTATCGACGGAAAAGTTATGATTTGCCATAGATCTAGACAAACTGCGATCAGTACATAACTCTTCAGTTTTCAGTGCTAATTCGTAACTTTTATATTTTTACCACCACTCTGTGCTGGCTTCTGAAATGATAGAAATGAATTTCGACGTTTCCTTAACACAAGAATATACTTTCATTATTGGCATTGTCCGGCTCCATGGCTAAATGGTTAGCGTGCTGGCCTTTGGTCACAGGGGTCCCGGGTTCGATTCCCGGCAGGGTCGGGAATTTTAACCATCATTGGTTAATTTCACTGGCACTGGGGCTGGGTGTATGTGTCGTCTTCATCATCATTTCATCCTCATCACGACGCGCAGGTCACCTACGGGTGTCAAATCGAAAGACCTGCACCTGGCGAGCCGAACATGTCCTCGGACACTCCCGGCACTAAAAGCCATACGCCATTTCATTTCATTATTGGCATTTAAAAGTTCTTAATTGTCGGAGCCTTATATAGGTGGTGAAATGAAATGGCGTATGGCTTTTAGTGCCGGGAGTGTCCGAGGACAAGTTCGGCTCGCCAGATGCAGGTCTTCTGATTTGACTCCCGTAGGAGACCTGCGCGTCGTGATGAGGATGAAATGATGATGAAGACGACACATACACCCAGTCCCCGTGCCAGCGAAATTAACCAATTATGGTTAAAATTCCAGACCCTGCCAGGAATCGAACCCGGGACCCCTGTGACCGAAAGCCAGCGCGCTAACCATTTAGCCATGGAGCATTATTATTATTATTATTATTATTATTATTATTATTATTATTACACATCTCTGCTTCATAAATAACCACCAAATCGAGCTCGATAGCTGCAGTCGCTTAAGTGCGGCGAGTATCCAGTAATTGGGAGATAGTGGGTTCGAGCCCCACTGTCGGCAGCCCTGAAGATGGTTTTCCGTGGTTTCCCATTTTCACACCAGGCAAATGCCGGGGCTGTACCTTAATTTTTTTTTTGCTAAGGGCTTTACGTCGCACCGACACAGATAGGTCTTATGGCGACGATGGGATAGGAAAGGCCTAGGAGTTGGAAGGAAGCGGCCGTGGCCTTAATTAAGGTACAGCCCCAGCATTTGCCTGGTGTGAAAATGGGAAACCACGGAAAACCATTTTCAGGGCTGCCGATAGTGGGATTCGAACCTACTATCTCCCGGATGCAAGCTCACAGCCGCGCGCCTCTACGCGCACGGCCAACTCGCCCGGTGTGTACCTTAATTAAGGCTACGGCCGCTTCCTTCCAATTCCTAGGCACTTCCTATCCCATCGTCGCCATACGACCTACCTGTGTCAGTGCGACGTAAAGCAAATAGGAAAAAAAAACACACCAAAAATTCTGATTCGACTTCTCACATGTTCATCTCCCTCGTCTGCATAGCACATCTTGGTTCGTTTATAATGAAATGAAAAATATCCCGTTTTTCTCACGATACCAAGAAGAATATAAGAATAAGTAGAAGGTACATATAGGCCTACATTTTTAAAAAGGCGAAGAAATTGAAAATCGGCTGCCAAACAACTTCGAGGCTGTCACAGTTTTAGCTTTAAGATTTGAAAGGAATGTTGACAAATATGAAAATCAGTAGTATACGTTTTCAGAAGTGGATAAATTGGTCCTCCCAACTTAATTCATGCTAGAATTTAATCAGTATACAATTGCTGCAGTAGAAAATCCTTATTTAGAATTGATCTTGTTTGCTCTTTCGGCCCTAGCTCCGCATAACTCAAATACATTCAGTCACATTATAATTGTTTAAAAAAAGAAAAAAATCAGAAACAAGAGCGTAAGATTTGGGCGAAGCCATATGGAAAAATATTTTCCTATGATGCCCCGTCGGAAGTTCTTTGATTTGTTGGAACAAGTGCAGCTTATATGTACTCGGCACATAAGGCTATACACTACAAAACAAATATCGCCGCCGTATTCTCGTTTTTTAAATAGCTCATCAATGCTGCCAACTTGGCCAACTTAGCTGGTGAAATCACCAGACATAACCATAACATCGATGTAAGCATCAATAATGAAGGTTCTCTTAGTTAGGTAAATGAGAAATCAAGATATTCATAATAAGTCGGTTTTCAAGCTCAATGAGGAATTAAGGAAATAAACACACTCTCACTCAATTTAATGTTATATATTTCTGCCGTTATTTTGATATAAGCATTACTATAACCGTATTCTTCCGAAGTTTGCCTGATGTAAGTAGGCTAATAATTAAGCTCCCTTCTTGAAATTTGCTGTTACTTGCCGGCAAGACAAGGTTAAGTTAGGTTATATTAGGTTAGGTTGATAACGAAATTTCGTTTCATTTTAAATTTCTCGTTATGTCAAAACTGATCATAGGATAGAGGAGGTAACGTTCCTTTCCTTTTCGGAGCAGTTCTTACTTCTTAGACATCGTAACTGAATTCTATACGTAAGGACTGGACGAAATAAGACCGTTTTAATAAAATGCTGCGTTCGCCATTTTACACCAACTACGGTACTTTATTAAATGCATTATTCGAACATGCCACAATTCTACTTACAAGGCAGTGACTGATGACGTTCGCGAGTAATTATCTTGCTCAAGTTTTGCTATGTAATAGAGGTTCGTAATCGTTACATTAGTGTAAGAGTGATCAGAAGTAAATATTTAGATCACCTAGTACATTCGTGTAAGTAAGATACCCGATATTATTTCTGTGGTCTTTGTGAGAAGTGAAGAACTATACAGATAACCTAAAACCCTTTGTTGACCCACTCATAATGGCCACCTCTGTTGATAGAGGTCGGCATCTATCGAGTTCAATGAATGAAAAAATCAATGATATTTTTCCTCAACAGACACCAAGTAAGCCAACAAATAATAATAATAATAACAACACCGTAAATTACCCTCCACATCCTAACAGTGCATCAGGTAACCAAATGACAACCGTCACAAGTAGGCCTAGTAACGAACGTAATTCAAGGTTAAGCTATTCTGCTGCAATACAGTCGTACCCCTCCAAAGAACAAGCTATTGTAATCGAATCTCATGACGGGATCAGTATCAAGAATTTTATGATAGCTATAGGTAAACTTACAACCCCTAGCAACAATCGGTTTGTGTCACGTATATCGAACGGAAGGATATGCATCTTTCTATCTAGTAAGAAAAATGTCGAAGATCCAAGTTTGTAATGATCCTCCCTCCTCCAGAATTCAAATGGAGAGAGAAATTGCAGCACCTATGGAAACACACGCCACCCCTACAACAGTGAATTTTCCTGGATGTAGAAGGCCAATTTCACTAGCTAGCAGTGAAACAACTTATCCAAATCCTCCTGATAGCAACAAATCCATACTGGCCTCTCCTGAACAAATCGAAAACCGTAAGACAAATCACACTTCCAAGAAACCCAAGACAGACACGCAAAAATCATTAAGTGATATGCTCCTGCCAGTAAAACAAGTTCTGGAAGCCGACCCATCAATATTCCCCCTCAGCTACCTACAGCTCCAGTCCTTCTTTGAAAATACAGTTGGTGCCAAGGACACATCAGCAACTGCTTCAAACTACACACAAGACATAGAAGGACTTGCTAAAGCCCTTCAAAAACTCTATCCTTACTATACCGATAAAAGCATAAAAAACAAAAGCACTCGAATAGTAAAAAATTACTGAAATCCGCCAGTCAAAGTGAAGACCCAACGCATATCAATGTAACGCCAGACTATTCCAGTGACGACAATTCCTTCCCAATATAACAATGGAGATAAACCTCGTTCTGCTTTTGATCATTATTATGACAACATTACTCCAATGGAATCTTAACAGTTATCGATCACAGTTAGAATACCTACAACTCCTAATAAACACCAACCATCTGTTATCTGTCTCCAAGAAACAAACTTTCAGAACGACGTTACTGCCAATCTAATCTCTACAGTGTCTACCACAAAAATAGAACTAATGTGAATCGTGCGAGTGGAGGAGTAGCTACTTATATCAAAAACAATATCTATGCCAAAGAAATTACTATTAACACTAATTTGGAAGCTGTAGCAATTTCAGTCCATCTACCACCTTCTCTATGTATCTGCAATGTTTATATTCCAAACAGTTATTTGTTTCAAGGTGACGATCTACGAAACCTTATCCACCAACTACCTAAACCATTCATCCTAGTAGGTGACTTCAACAGCCATAACACGTTATGGGGTAGCCATAGTTCTGATGCAAGAGGAAAAGAGATAAAGATACTTGATGAATTTGATTTAATTCTAATGAACTCTACTGCTCCAACTCGCTTTGACATAGCCACGGCACCTGTCGTAGTATAGACCTAACCATCTGCACACCGGACGTAGCAACCCTTTTGAACTGGTCTGTTCATTCAACACTCCAAGGAAATAGTGACCACTTCCCGATACTAATCAATAATGAAAATTCTTCTGTCAACTCCTCATTTATTAACAACTCTAAATGGAACTTAAATAAGGCAGATTGGACGAAATTTAGGCAGACAGTCAGTAATCACTTAAAAGACTTAACACCTCCAAATGATTTCCCTTCTAAGCACATAAATACCATTTAAAAATAGGAGAGGATTTCCACCAATCAATACTTATTTATTGTATATATTAAACTACAGGACCGGTTTCGACCTCATATTCAAGGTCATCTTCAGCTGAACCATACATACATATTGATATAATGAAGCTTTGATTAAGATTGTGGTGTTAAAGGAATGCCATATAATGATGATGTACACTTAGTCACATACAAATGGGGCACGTCTTAGCGTGAACTGGCGTATATGTCATTCTGTACAATATTGCAACTGTATGTCCAAAATGTTGAAGGTCTTAAAACTAGTTTATAAAACACGTCTTTACCTAAACTAACTTATATATATATGTACAAGATAAAAACAATATATAAAAACACTTGATGCATATGAACATTCGTTCTTGCTTGGTGGTCAATACATCGACTAACTTCCGTATTTAAGTCTTATTCACAGTTGTTCACCTCAGCTGCTATTCTTGGAGTTTGTAAAATTGCATGGATAAAAGTTTTGTCTTCCTGTGCGTATGTGAGATAAAACACTTTCAATTTTAAAAAAGGTGCCAAATGTATGGATGAAATTCAAGTAAAATATGTTCAGCTCTGCTGTGTGTGTTGCCCTTTTATTAAAACCAATTCATGTTGTCTTTTTGGCGTCCGTAAATTTGGATGACATTGGTTTCAAAGTAGTGGCTCCTTTCCCATTTGTAGCTGTGCAATGATGTTATGTTTATCTGTGAAAGATAAGATTGAGTTATAAGTGATATTGTGTTGGAGGAATGTCTAAGGGTTATGTGAGTGAATTGGAATATGTACTTACTGTTGTTGGTGTAGCCGAGTTGTATTTGACATGCGAGCTTGTAATGTACTACTTCGTGTTCTTCTTGGGCTTATACTAGCTGCTGTGAGGGGAAGGGAAGGAGGGGTAGGGAGAGTTGTTGTTGTGGGGGTAGGGATGGAGCTGTTTTTATATATTGTTTTTATCTTGTACAAATATATAAGTTAGTTTAGGTAAAGACGTGTTTTATAAACTAGTTTTAAGACCTTCAACATTTTAGACATACAGTTGCAATATTGTACAGAATGACATATACGCCAGTTCACGCTAAGACGTGCCCCATTTGTATGTGACTAAATGTACATCATCATTATATGGCATTCCTTTAACACCACAATCTGAATCAAAGCTTCATTATATCAATATGTATGTATGGTTCAGCTGAAGATGACCTTGAATATGAGGTCGAAACCGGTCCTGTAGTTTAATATATACAATAAATAAGTATTGATTGGTGGAAATCCTCTCCTATTTTTAATTATGCAATTGTCAATACGGAAATGAAGATTATAGATTACGATAAATACCATTGTTCAAGATTTCAAAGAAGTTCTTGTTAAATCTGCGGACATGAGTGTTCCAAAAGTAATCTCAAATTCCTTTAAGAAAACAGTACCTTGGTGGAATGACACTTGTAAGGAGGCCATTAAGAATAAGAATCACGCTTTCTACCTCTACAAAAGAAAACCCACACCTGAAAATAAAGCCCAATTTCAGAAATATAGAGCAATCGCTCGGAAAGAAACTAAACTCAGCAAAAAGAATTCATGGCTATCATTTGTCTCCTCTCTAAGTTCCCAAACCCCACAAAAGGAAATGTGGAATAAACTTCAAAGAATAAATGGCAAATATAATCACTTCTACATTACTTCCCTCAGAAACTCGGTTGATGGAACCTTCATAAACAAACCTCAAAACATCGCTGATAAATTAGCTGACACATTTGCTGAGATCTCTAGTGACAAAAATTATGATCCCGAATTTCTCCATACAAAGAAATCCAGTGAATCCGTTGATCTAAGGAAAGCTATCTCTGATCCCAACTATAATCTAAACGATGCTTTTCAACTACAGGAAATAATTACTGAACTTGACAAATGTGGCAAATCTAGTCCCGGCCCAGATACGGTCCCTTATGAATTTCTAAAACAGCTTCCACTAAGTGCAATAAATTATCTTCTGACTATTTTCAATAACATATGGAGCTCTAAGACATTTCCTGATCAATGGCGAAATGCCATTGTAGTTCCAATACCCAAACCAGGGAAAGACAACTCAATTGCAGAAAATTATCGCCCTATTGCTTTAACTAATGCGATGTGTAAACTCATGGAGAAAATAGTCAACGAAAGATTATGCTGGTATCTTGAGCACATACATTTCTTCAGTAATGTGCAAAACGGGTTCCGTAAAGCACACTCCACAACAGACACTTTGATAAGTCTGGAATCTGAAATACAGGAAGCGTTCCTCAATAACCAACACCTAATAGCAGTCAGTTTAGATATTAATAAGGCATATGACATGGTATGGAAAGACTATGTAATCAAAGTACTAATGGCACATAATATATCTGGAAATATCCTATATTTCATTTATAAATTTCTCCAAATGCGCCGAATTCAAGTTAGAGTAAATGGAATGCTGTCAAAGGAAGTAGTAATCAACAATGGAGTCCCACAAGGATCAGTTATCAGTGTAACACTGTTTCTTGTGGCAATTAATGGTATAGTCTCTAACATCTACTCACCAGTTAAGTGTCGCCTTTTTGCTGACGATTTGATAATCTTCTGCCCAGGGAAAAACATTACGACGACTCAAATTCTATTGCATGAATCAATTGTAAATATTCAAAACTGGACTAAAACCACAGGATTCAAATTTTCTAAAACTAAAACCAAATGTATTCTCTTCTCCAAAAATAAACATACCATCGCTAACCCTGAATTATATATGGAAGACCATAAAATTGAATCAGTTAAAACTATTAAAATTCTAGGACTTCTATTTGATAACAAGCTCACCTGGACCCCATATCTTAAAAATCTTAAAGACGAGTGTCAAAGAAGAATGAATATCATGAAAATTCTCTCAGCAAAAAACTGGGGAGCAGACTACCATGTCCTAATGAATACATACAGAGCCACAATCAGAGCCAAACTGGATTATGGCAGTATAGTATATTGTTCTGCCAGACAATCTACTCTTAAGATCCTTGATACCATCCAATTTTCAGCTCTTCGAATTGCCCTAGGAGTCCACCGCACCAGCACCATACCTAGTATAGAGATTGAAGCCAACGAACCAACACTTGAAATCAGACAAACAGCTGAGTTTGACATACGCACTCAAGATAGCTGGTACAAGTAACCAACACTTGAAAAAACACCTACTTTCAAAGAGACATAAAGGAAAACTAACTGGATCTCAACCCCAACCCTTTAACATCAGAATATCCAATCTTCTCAAAGAACTAAACCTCAGCCTTCCACCCATTTTATTTCCACACAACTCACTAGACCCCCCTCCATGGAAAGCTCATTTACCTCCAGTCAACTGGGAATTGAACAACAATCTTAAAGCTCAAACTGACACAGCAAAATCCCAACAGTTATTTAATGAAATTTGTAATAGATACTCATCATATAGTGCAATTTATACTGATGGATCAAAATTCAATGAGAGAAATGGTTGTGCAGTGAAATATAAAGACTATAGTAAGGTATACAGATTACCAGATCTTTTCACAGTTTTTACAAGTGAACTGTATGCCCTTAAACAGGCCATGATTCATATTTCAAAAGCAAGCTACAATAACTCATTCATAATATTCTCTGATTCTAAAAGTGCATTAACTTCAATAACAAAATCCATCAACAACACACCTCCTTGTTAAAGAAATTCAAATGCTGTACCACAAGATCAAGATTGCAGGAAAAAATGTTATTTTTATGTGGATTCCATCTCACAGAGGAATACCAGGCAACGAATCAGCTGATCAAGCAGCAAAAGAGGCTACTAGCCTTCCAATCAACGACCGTCAAATTGCCACGCCACATTCTGATATCATAGCTTATATCAAAATCAAACTACACGAACAATGGAAAATGAACTGGCTTAAAACTTCCACTAGCAACCTCCAAAAAATTAAAATGATATCTACGAGAACATATCCTCTCCAAAACCTCACCAGACATGAACAAGTCCCAATCTCACGAATAAGGATAGGACATACGAAGATCATCCACAACTATCTCCTAGAAAAGAAACAACCTCCCACCTGCAGCAAATGTAACTGCTCTCTCACTGTCAAGCATATCATCTCAGAATGTCAACTGTATGGCCATTGGCGCCAACACCACAACATACCTAAGGAAATGGAACTGACACTGTCTTCTCCAGCACTGAGTCATCAAGTCATCAACTTCCTCAAAGACACTGGCTTGCACTCCAAAATCTAATTACATTATACTTATTTACTTTTCCTTTACATTTTTATAATTACAATATTATTATTACTATTATTCTGTAAGCAAATGTAAGAGTCGCGATAAGACCTTGGAGTTAAAGCGACTATAAACAACCCTAATAAAAAAAATTCTACTTACCTGGTACTATCCAAATTGCTTTATAATCCTACAGAAAAGGAAAATATGCATTACTTAATCTCACAAATGCAATGGTGACATTTCACAACTCGGTAGTGGTAATACGCAAGTCACTTCAAAATTATGACTGAACAGTACCAACCTGCAAGATGAACGGTAACTCTAAGATGTATCGCAAATAGGGTCCAAAATCTGTATGGTTAGCGACACTGCATTGAATCAGGGAGGTGAAGCACTGAACCCAATAGTTGGAGCGTAACTATAAATCACTACCTTCAGTATTACTAGGGAGAAAAGAGTGAGGTTGTTCCTCTCTGCTAGTTGCTTTACGTCGCACCGACACAGATAGGTCTTATGGCGACGATGGGACAGGGAAGGGCCAGGAGTGGGAAGGAAGCGGCCGTGGCCTTAATTAAGGTACAGCCCCAGCATTTGCCTGGTGTGAAAATGGGAAACCACGGAAAACCATATTCAGGGCTGCCGACAGTGGGGTTCGAACCTACTATCTCCCGAATACTGGATACTGACCGCACTTAAGCGACTGCAGCTATCGAGCTCGGTAAGGTTGTTCCTTAGTGACTACGTTTGCATAGTGGGGATTATACACGTCATCAGAAAAATCACCGGATATCGCAAGTGCTTCTGGAAGGGGTGCCGTTGAGGAGGGATGCGTATGATGTTTATGTTGGTTGAGCTCAATGTAATTTGATAGAAACTGTTCGTTTCTTATTTTTCTCCTTCTACCTCAGCTGCTACACTTAAAAAAAAAGTGTTGTGTGTGTGAACCGTCACTGCCTTATGCATACAGCGTCTATTTCCAAGGTACCCCATACATTTAGTCATTTCTTGCCAATGTGGCCATCAAGTGTTGGCAACTCTGGCACTGGGAGGATGGCTGTGAGGCCGGTCACACGTGATTCGCTATGCTCCGCCGTGAAGGCTTCCTCCCTTCCGAGGGAGATGTAAAAAAAAAGTGACACGGAGACGCTCACAGACATCATCGGACTCACTGGCAAATTGAGATTTCTTGCAATCGTTGCAGCAGGAATAAATGGATTCCTAAAGCTGGCTTCCTCAAGGCCGTATCCTGTTCCCTTGTGATCTTGCTGTCTTCCCAGCTTTTGGCGAGTCTTGAGAGCTCCAGGCCTCCCTCCTGAAATATCCTTACTCACGGTTTCTTCCGAGTGGCCAAGTGCTTTGGAAACATTAGTGATTAGGTGGCCGCAGCATTCCCACATACCTACAACGTGGCTTGCTGATGCCTCTGGTATACTGGACATGGTGGAAGGTTTGAAAATGTATCAGTCTAATATATCTCCTATTGTATATAGCAACTGAAGTTAACTCCACCCACCATCGGGTTATTGACAACGTGAATGCTAGATAGCGTCAATACCTCACTTGTTATTCTCAACACTTTTATCCACCTCGATGAAGTCCGGTCACTTTCATAAGCTTGCGATGCCAGCTCCCCAAGGAAAAGCAAAATCCAAGATTATTTTACAAACTAGTTGTAATATTATTCACGATACAGGTTCAGTTCCTGATTTATTATAAACTATAAACTAGTTTCTACTCAATAACAATTGTTACGCAACGATTACGAAAACGCAATACTGAAATGCACTATCTTGGCACGAGGTTAAATAAAAGAAACAAATGCATGCTTTTGATTAGTTGCATAATAAAGGAGATCTGCCCATAGTCAAACGTAGCAGTAGATACGAGTAATGACGTCATAATGCTTGATGGTAATTGCTTACATTGTTACTTTTAATGTTAGCATCCGCTCTGTTAGACCACGCAGCCAGCTCTGTACGTTTATTAATTGTGAAACGACGTGACGAAATGAAATTTCTCATATGAGATGAACACAAACGCCCAGTCCCCCAGTCAAGAGAAATTAATCATACACAGTTCAAATATTTGGTCCAGTTTGGAATAGAAGTCTGGGCCCTCTGAGCCGTAGGCAAGTACGCTGACCATTCAACCAAGGTGCCGGACGTTTACACTCTTACTAGTCTAATTTATAATTAAGTTATGTATGAATTGTTTTGGAACATTAATACGTAATACTCACTTTTGCTCGAAATTTATTTGGAAACAAGAAACCTTCTATTTGGGATTATTACATGGCGATAGAATACACCAACACATTAATTAAGCAGACAATATCCGATGCGAACTTTGTCTACCTCTCTGTCTTCAAAAAAATCGTAGATGTCAACATGGGCGCCCATATGACAGTTTGTAGGGGGGCGGGGGGGCTAGACCTGGGGGTAGTAGTATTTTTAAGATTTTGGAAGATAAATGGCGACTTGTATTCTACGGTAGAACAACCCACGGTATACCCTGCCTGTTGGTGGGAGACGATACTACCACTTCTACGTAATACTGACTTTTAAATCATTTTCTTGAAAGGAAAACACCTGACAACATTAGATTTTTGCCTTTCCCTGTGAGCTGAGAGCCCTTGGATGTCAAGTACAGTATATCTGACAACCCTGAGATGAAAATTATTATAATTTTGTAGGTTACCTCCGAAACACTTATATCTTGAAAACATGTTTAGAGAAAGTATAAGTACAGTTTGTCAGTTTGTTTCCAATTTTTGCCAAGTTTTCTTTTCTAAGTTTACATTAAACTGATCGTCCACACGAATTAAAAGCAACTTCCAATTTGGGTATGTGTCATACTGCGAATTCTTTAAACGTTGAAAAGCTGACATCAATTTAAACTTAATACAAAGTCAATTTGTATTAAGGCACATTGACTGAATGGTCAGCTTACTGGTCTTCGAATCAGAGAGCCCCTGGCTCGTGGCTCGAACCCCGGTCGGGCCGGAAATTTTAACTGCATATGGTTAATCCCTCTAGCTCTGGGAATAGGTATTTGTGCTCGCCTTAATTCAGTTCTCTCCATCTACATACAACACTACCAAACACCACAGTAACACGCAATACTGAATGTATCCCTTCACATAGAGTTGACGTCAGGAAGGTCATCCGGCTGTAAAACAGGTAGACATCAAGTACCAACCCCCAATAAATTGAGAAAAAGCTAAGAAGAAGAAAGCCACTTATTAGAGAGGAGTTAGTTACATAGCAATCATAAACTGTAGTATTCAAAAATGTTTCAAACACAGATTTCTCTTCTGCCTACGCATAGAACGAAAGCGATCAGATGAGCACCACCTACATGGAAACTTCCCCAGGGGTGTCTAAAGCGTTTGCACATCCATCAGCTGTATGTAAGGATAATTTTATACAAGAGCTCACTTGTTCCTTGCAGAATACCGTTGATCCCCATCGTAACTCACTGCACGAGCTTTGTCATATCTAGTTAAAGTTGATTTCTTGAAGTTGTGAAAAGTGGTGTAATGGACCCACAGGCCTTGTTCTGCTCGCACAAGTGGTAGTTTCTTATAAGAGGACAGGTGGATATCAACATTAAACACTGGTCATCGTTAAAACCGGTGCTTAAGGAACTCCATTCTATGAGATAAAAAAATCAATGTTCGGTGTACATTGGTACTAGCAGAATGAGCAGAGTCGTGGTTTTCAATGAAGAAATAAATATGGACAGATGTCAGACACGAATGTTAAGGCTATTTTTACTAAACTTAGCAGAAAAGCAAACGTCGTACGGTTGGTAACCAGACATTGCCACGCCGCATAGAACTGCAACCCCCACCTGACTTCTTCTTCTTCTTCTTCTTATTATTATTATTTACCAAGCTCTATGAAAGACGGAATGCATTGTTCCAATCCTCTCAAACATGAAGCATAATATAGGAATTTTATTGCCATCTCAGACATAATGAGCGTAAACTTAAATACATCATTTTTAAATTATATCTCAATGTTTATTGTTGTTTGTAAAACATGGTTCTAAACTCAAGGCATGCATACTAGAATGGCGGATGATGCATTACAGAAAGGCTCTATCTATATATATATAAAATAGCTTGTCCTGACTGACTGACTGATTCATCATCGCCGAGCCAAAACTACTAGACATAATGAAATGAAATTTTGGGGATACATTCATATTAAGATGTAGGTGCTCGCTAAGAGAGGATTTTTGGATATTCCGTTGCTAAGGGGGTGAAAAGGGGGGGTGAAATTTTAAAATGAGTGCACCTATATCTCAAAACTTTAAAAGTTTACAAATGTAAAAATTGGTATTTAGAATCTTCTTTGAAAATAAGGAAACACGTATTTTTTTGTTTTCAGAAAATCCCAATAGGAGCGGTGAAAAGGGGTGAAAAAGGGGTTGAATGCCTTTAATCAGGATACCGGTACTTATATCTCAGAAACTGAAGAAATTACAGACCTGAAAATTGGTACTTTTGATCTCTTTTAAAAATAAAGGAACACGTATTTTTTTGTTTTTGCAAAAGCCAATTAATGGGAGGGTGAAAAGGGGGTGAATTTTTAAAATGAGTGAATCTATATCTCCAAACTTTTAAAGTTTGCAGATGTAAAAACTGGTATTTAGAATCTTCATTAAAAATAAAGAAACACGAATTTTTTTGTTTTCGGAAAATCGCAATAGGAGGAGTGAAAAGGGGTGGAAAAAGGGTTGAATGCCTTTAATGAGGCTACTTATATCTCAGAAACTGAAGATATTACAGACCTGAAAATCGGTGTTTGGGATCTCCTTTAAAAATAAAGAAACACGTATTTTTTTGTTTCTGGAAAATCCAATTAAGGGAGGGGGGAAAAGGGGGTAATATTTTAAAATGAGTGTATCTATATCTCAAAACTTTTAAAGGTTATAGATGTGAAAATTGGTATTTAGAATCTCCTTTAAAAATAAAGAAACACGTATATTTTGTTTTCGGAAAATCCTAATAGGAAGTGTGGAAAAGGTTGAAGAAGGGGTCGAATGCCTTTCATGAGTCTACTTATATTTCAGAACCTGAAGATATTACAGACCTGAAAATTGGTGTTTGGGATCTCCTTTAAAAAAGAAACACGTATTTTTTTGTTTTTGGAAAATCCAATTAATTGGGGGGGGTGAAAAGGGGGTGATTTTTAAAAATTTGTGTATCTATATCTCAAAACATTTAAAGTTTATAGATGTAAAAATTGGTATTTAGAATCTCCTTTAAAAATAAAGAAACACGTATTCTTTTGTTTTCGGAAAATCCCAATAAGAAGGGTGTAAAAGGGTGAATAATGGGTTGAATGCCTTTAACGAGGCTACTTATATTTCAGAACCTGAAGATATTACAGACCTTAAAATTGGTATTTGTAATCTACTTTAAAAGTAAAGAAACACGTATTTTTTCGTTTTTGGAAAATCCAAGTATTGCGGGGTGAAAAGGGGGGGTGAATTTTTTAAAATGAGTGTGTCTACATCTTAAAACTTTAAAATTTACAGATGTAAAAATTGGTAGTTGGAATCTCCTCTAAAAATAAAGGAACACGTATTTTTTTGTTTCCTGTAAATCCCAATAGGAGGGGTGTAAAAGGGTGAAAAATGGGTTGAATGCCTTTAATGAGGATACATATATGTCAGAAACGAAAGATATTACAGAACTGAAAATTTGTATATGGGATCTCCTTTAAAAATAAGGAAACACGTACTTTTTTAGTTTTTGGAAAATCCAATTAATGGCGGTTAAACAGGAGTGACAAATTGGGGTGAATTTTTTGAAAGACTATATCTACAGAATATGTTGGAAACGTAAAATGTTACAGACGTAAAAAGTGGGTGTTTGGAATCTCCTGTAAATGTAAAGAAACATAGGTGATTTGTTTTTGGAAACTCCACTTAAGGGGAACTCAAAAGGGGTGAAATTTTAAAATGAGAATTTTTACAGTATATCTAAAAAAACTTAACATGTTACAGAAGTGAAAAATGGTATTTTTTATCTCTATTAAACATAAAGAAACGTGTATTTTTAGTTTTCGGAAATATCACTTTGGCGGAGGGAGGGGGGGGCGGTAAAAGTGACTGAAAATGGTGTTGAATTCTTTTAATTAGGCTACTGATATATCAAAAATGAAGATGTTACAGACGTGAAATTTGATATTTTCAATCTGTTTTAAAGGTAATGAAACACGTATTCTCTTAAAATCCAATGAAGCAGGGGGGGGGGATGAAGGAATTGAAAAATTAATTGGCTTAATTGTATGAGAATACATACATCTAATAAAAACTAAAGTTGTTACAGACGTGAAAATTCGTATTTGGATCTCCTTTAAAAACAAAGAAAAACGCGTTTTGGGCGGGAAACCATCTTGGAGGGCGGGAGTGTAAAGGAGTCGAATTCCTTTCATGAGGACACATAAATAAAAAACTGAGGAATTTAGAGTCGTGATAATTGGTATTTAGAAGATCCTTTACTATTAAAGAAACAAGTATTTTTGCTGGAAAGTTCACTTAGGTGGGGGGGGGGGGGAGAGTAGTGTGAAATGAAATGAAAAAAGTAATTACTTTTTATGGGATACTTATACTCAAAACTAAAGGTAATAGACGTGAACATTGGTGTTTGGGAATCTTACTTAAACATAAAGAAACAAGCCTTCTTTTAATTTTTTTTGGGGGGGGGGTGCGGTAAATAACTTAACGGCGGTGGGGTGTAGAAGGAGGTGAGACCAATTGATTTTACTGTTATTAATGTACTTATAAGGATCCTCCGTTGCTCAGGCGGCAGCGCGCCGGCCTCTCACAGCTGGGTTCCGTGGTTCAAATCCCGGTCACTCCATGTGACATTCGTGCTGGACAAAACGGAGGCGGGATAGGTTTTTCTCCGGATACTCCGGTTTTCCCTGTCATCAACCATTCCAGCTACACATAATAGTAATAATAATAATAATAATAATAATATTAATAATAATAATAATAATAATAATGTTCCGGACCGTCGTCAAATGTGCTGACCGCGCTGGAAACGGCTCCCTGGACGGCTAATGACTAAGAATGCAGTCCAGTCGCGGGTTCAGTGCCGCCAAGGCACCCAATATGACACCACGCCGTATCTTCTGAAGGATGTTATCCATATTAAAAATGATTATAGGAAAAGATGGCAAAGATTTACGGACCCAACTGACCGGGAGGAATACCTGAGCCTAGCCCGGGAAGTACGAAATCGATTGCTGGAAAGGAAGATTGAAAAATGGGAGGAGACACGCCGTTATCTAATAGAAAACGAGTCAGATCGGGAATTTTGGTGGATTCTCGCCGAAAACGAGTCAGATCACAAATTTCGGCGGATTATATATCTAAAACAATAAGCATTCAATTATAAATTTCAGTATAATACCGTAGCGAAGCACGGGTATCTTGCTAGCTATATATATATAAAATAACTTGTCCTGACTGACTGATTCATCATCGCCGAGCCAAAACTACTGGACATAAAGGAATGAAATTTTGGGGATACATTCATATTAAGACATAGGTGCTCGCTAAGAGAGGATTTTTGGATATTCCGTCGCTAAGGGGGTGAAAATGGAAATGAAATTTTAAAATGAGTGTATCTATATCTCAAAACTTTAAAAGTTTACAGAAGTATATATTGGTATTTAGAATCTTCTTTAAAAATAAGGAAACACGTATTTTTTTGTTTTCGGAAAATCGCAATAGGAGGGGTGAAAAGGGGAGACAAATGGGTTGAATGCCTTTAATGAGGGTACTTATATCTCAGAAACTGAAGATATTACAGACCTGAAAATTGGTGTTTAGGATCTCCTTTAAAAATAAAGAAACACGTATTTTTTGTTTTCGAAAAGTCCCACTGGGAAGGGTGGAAAAGGGTGAAAAATGGGTTGAATGCCTTTAATGAGGCTACTCATATTTCAGGACCTGAAGGCATTACAGACCTGAAAATTGGTATTTGGGGTCTACTTTAAAAATAAAGAAACGGGTATTTTTTCGTTTTTGGAAAATCCAAATAATGGGGGGGGGGGGGGTGAAAAAGGGAGTGAATTTTTAAAATGAATGTATCTACATCATAAAACTTTAAAAGTTTACACATGTAAAAATTGGAATTTAGAATATCCTTTAAAAATAAAGAAATGTGTAATTTTTTGTTTTCGGAGAATCCCAAAAGCAGGGGTGGAAAAAAGGGTTGAATGCCTTTAATGAGGATACATATACCTCAGAAACTGAAGATATTACAGAACTGAAAATTTGCATATGGGATCATCTTTAAAATATAAAGAAACACGTATTTTTTGTTTTTGGAAAATCCAATTAATGGCAGTTAAACAGGAGTGACATATTTGGATGAATTTTTTGAAAGACAGTATTTACAGAATATCTGAGAAACGTAGAATGTTACAGACGTAAAAAGTGATATTGGGAATCTCCTGTAAATGTAAAGAAACATAGGTGATTTGGTTTTGGAAACTCCACTTAAGGGGAACTAAAAAGGAGGTGAAATTTTAAAATGAGAATTTCTACAGTATATCTCAAAAAACTTACCTTACAGAAGTGAAAAATGGTATTTTTAAAATCTGTATTAAAAATAAAGAAACGTGTATTTTTAGTTTTCGGAAATACCACTTAGATGTAGGGGGGGGGGGGGTAAAAGTGACTGAAAATGGTTTTGAATTTTTTTTAATTAGGCTACTGATATCTCACAAATGAAGATGTTACAGACGTGAAATTTGATATTTGGAATCTGCTTTAAAAGTAAGGAAACACGTATTCTCGGAAAATCCAATTAAGAGGGGGGGGGGGGAGAGGAGGTGAAAGAATTAAAAAATTAATTAAATTGTATGAGAATACGTACGTCCAATAAAAACTAAAGTTGTTACAGACGTGAAAATTAGTATATGGATCTCCTTTAAAAACAAAGAAAAACGCGTTTTGGGGGGAATCATTTTGGGGGGGGGGGGGCGGGAGTGAAAAGGAGTTTAATTCCTTTCATGAGGACACATAGATCATAAACTGAAAAAGTTAGAGTCGTGACAACTGGTATTTAGGTATTTAGAAGATTCTTTACCATTAAAGAAACAAGTATTCCTTGCCGGAAAATTCATTTAGAGGGGCGGGGGAGGAGTGTGAAAGGAAGTGCAAAAAAAGTGAATTATTTTTATGGGGATACTTATATCTCAAAACTGAAGGTAATAGACGTGAAAACTGGTGTTTGGAATCTCCTTTAAACATAAAGAAACACACATTTTTTTAATTTTTTGGGGGGGAAGGGCGGGGTTAAATAAACTTAACGGCGTTGGAGTGTAAAAGGAGGTGAGACCAATTGATTTTACTATTCATAATGTACTTATAAGGAGCCTCCGTTGCTCAGGCGGCAGCGCGCCGGTCTCTCACTGCTGGGTACCATGGTTCAAATCCCGGTCACTCCGTGACATTTGTACTGGACACAACTGAGGCAGGACAGGTTTTTCTCCGGATACTCCGGTTTTCCCTGTCATCATTCATTCCAGCAACACTCTCCAGTATCATTTCATTTCATTTGTCATTCATTAATCATTGCCCCAGAGGAGTGTGACAGGCTTCGGCAGCCGGCACAATTCCTATTGTCGCCGCTAGATGGGGGCCTTATTCATTCCATTCCTGACCCGGTCGATTGACTGGAAACAGGCTGCAGATTTTCGATGTACTTATTCTGATCATAAACCGATCATTTCTAATCTTTCCTGGGTTTGTTTTCAAGAGCCATCTTTTCTTTCGGAGAACGTTCTTAGATTACAGTAGATTCTCCTGGCATATAAATAAAAATTTAAACACATTTGAAACAAAATTGACCGTCCAATTCTTCACCTCTATAATAAGGTCAATAATGCACGGAAGTTTTTCATTCGTATCGCCAGAAACCCCGCACACTAGCCTACGCGCGACAATGGTGCTGGTCACGTTGTCAACAATGACAATGGCAGCAGATGTAATTTACCGCCAAGTAGCGGTCTTGCATTTTGCTGTGGGGTCCAGAACATCAATAATAATGATAATAATAATAATAATAATAATAATAATAATAATAATAATAATAATGTTCTGGACCGTCGTCAAATGTGCGGACCGCGCTGGAAACGGGTTCTGGACGGGTAATGACTAAGAATGCAGTCCGGCCGCGGGTTCAGTACCGCCAAGGCACCCAAGACAACACCACGCCGGATCTTCTGAAGGATTTGATCCATATTAAAAATGCTTATAGGAAAAGATGGCAAAGATTTAGTGATCCAACTGACCGGGTGGAATACCTGGACCTAGCCCGCGAAGTACGAAATCGATATGCTGGAAAAAAAGATTGAAAAATGGGAGGAAACTTGCCGTAATCTATTAGAAAACGAGTCAGATCGCGAATTTTGGCGAATTCTCTCAGAAAACGATTTAGATCGCGAATTTAGGTTGATTATATATAAAACAATAAGCATTCAATTATAAATTTCAGTATAATACCGTAGCGAAGCGCGGGTATCTTGCTAGTCTATACAGGGTGAAGCGTAATTCGCGCACTCGGGCGTCGCAGCGCGACTCCTCACATGCCAGCAATAAAAAAATGCCTCTTACAAAATTTCGTCTTGCGAGTATATCCGGCAGAAAAACGACGTTGAAGAGTAGCAATCTGGCAACACAGTAACCACATGTACGGTAACTACCTCTGTCAGCACATATTTGTCGTGCAGTACAGTTGGGGCAGTGGATGGAGTATTGGGTTAGCATGCGGGAGGTCGAGTGGTCGATTCTGGGATGAGGCGTTTGTTTTTTATATCGTAAATGTAGTCCAGGTGGTCTGGTATCTGGCATCTTAATCGTCAACAGCGATTGGAGTGGGTCCTATAGAAACCATTTGCCCTTACACACTACGATCCTAGAAATGGACGAACAGTCGTTTTCGTTGGTCAGCTTTGAAAGGCGCCCTTTCCACGTCGTGGGCGTGAATTTATTCGCACCACTTCATCTACTCGATGTGAAACCGGTTTTCTTTGTACCCTCCTCCAATGGTGCCATAGATTAGTCATCATCATCATCATCATCATCATCATCATCATCATCATCATCTGTTTACCCTCCAGGTTCGGTTTTTCTCTCGGTCTTAGCGAGGGATCCCACCTCTACCGCCTCAAGGGCAGTGTCCTGGAGCTTCAGACTCTTGGTCGGGGGATACAACTGGGGAGTATGACCAATACCTTGCCCAGGCGGCCTCACCTGCTATGCTCAACAGGGGCCTTGTGGAGGGATGGGAAGATTGGAAGGGATAGGCAAAGAAGAGGGAAGGAAGCGGCCGTGGCCTTAAGTTAGGTACCATCCCGGCATTCGCCTGGAGGAGAAGTGGGGAACCACGGAAAAAACACTTCCAGGATGGCTGAGGTAGGAATCGAACCCACCTCTACTCAGTTGACCTCCCGAGGCTGAGTGGACCCCGTTCCAGCCCTCGTACCACTTTTCAAATTTCGTGGCAGAGCCGGGAATCGAACCCGGGCCTCCGGGGGTGGCAGCTAATCACGCTAACCACTACACCACAGAGGCGGACAAATGTGAATAACTGGTTTTTTTTACTAGGGGGTTTACGTCGCACCGACACAGATAAGTCTATGGCGACGATGGGATAGGAAAGGCCTGGAAGTTGGAAGGAATCGGCCGTGGCCTTAATTGAGGTACAGCCCCAGCATTTGCCTGGTGTGAAAATGGGAAACCACGGAAAACCATCTTCAGGGCTGCCGATAGTGGGATTCGAACCTACTATCTCCCGGATGCAAGCTCACAGTCGCACGCCTCTACGCGCACGGCCAACTCGCCCGGTCCATAGATTAGTACCAACTATTATTCTTGCCTCGTTCAGGTCGATTACATTACGTTACGTTACGTTGTCCAGCGTTACAAAATGTTGTAAATGTAGGATACATGTGACCTCAGAAACGGTGTCTTACTGTATTATTTACTAGCTAGATACCCGTGCTTCGCTACGGTATTATACTGAAATTTATAATTGAATGCTTATTGTTATAGATATATAATCCGCCGAAATTTGCGATCTGACTCGTTTTCTGCGAGAATCCACCAAAATTCCCGATCTGACTCGTTTTCTATTAGATTACGGCACGTTTCCTCCCATTTTTCAATCTTCCTTTCCAGCAATCGATTTCGTACTTCCCGGGCTAGGCTCAGGTATTCCTCCCGGTCAGTTGGGTCCGTAAATCTTTGCCATCTATTCCTACAATCATTTTTCATATGGATAAAATCCTTCAGGAGATCCGGCGTGGTGTCTTATTGGGTGCCTTGGCGGCACTGAACAGCGGCCGGACTGCATTCTTAGTCATTACCCGTCCAGGAGGCGTTTCCAGCGCGGTCTGCACATTTGACGACGGTCCGGAACATTATTATAATTATTATTACTATTATGTGTTGCTGGAATGGATGATGACAGGGAAAACCGGAGACCGGAGTATCCGGAGAAAACCCTGTCCCGCCTCCGTTTTGTCCAGCACGAATGTCACATGGAGTGACCGGGATTTGAACCACGGAACCCAGCTGTGAGAGGCCGGCGCGCTGCCGCCTGAGCAACGGAGGATCCTTATAAGTACATTAAGAACAGTAAAATCAATTGGTCTCACCTCACCTCCCACCGCCGTTAAGTTTATTTACCGCCACCCTCCCCCCCCCCCCGAAAAAAATTAAAAGAAGGCTTGTTTCTTTATGTTTAAGGGAGATTTCAAACACCAATGTTCACGTCTATTACCTTCAGTTTTGAGATATAAGTATCCCCATAAAAAAATTTACTTTTTTCACTTCATTTCACACTACCCCCCCCCCCCCCTAAGTGAATTTTCCAGCAAAAACATACTTGTTTCTTTAATAGTAAAGGATCTTCTAAATACCAATTATCACGACTCTAACTTCTTCAGTTTTTGATTTATGCGTCCTCATGAAAGGAATTCAACTCCTTTACACTCCCGCCCTCCAAGATGGTTCCCCCCCCCCAAACGCGTTTTTATTTGTTTTTAAAGGAGATCCAAATACGAATTTT
This sequence comes from Anabrus simplex, assembly GCF_040414725.1. Classification (NCBI taxonomy): domain Eukaryota; kingdom Metazoa; phylum Arthropoda; class Insecta; order Orthoptera; family Tettigoniidae; genus Anabrus; species Anabrus simplex. The sequence goes on along the minus strand of NC_090266.1, from coordinate 738,810,395 downwards.
CATGTCTGTAACAACTTTAGTTTTTATTAGATGTATGTATTCTCATACAATTAAGTCAATTTTTCAATTCTTTCACACCCCCCCCCCCCACTTCATTGGATTTTCCGAGAATAGGTGTTTCTTTACTTTTAAAGCAGATTGCAAATATCAAATTTTACGTCTGTAACATCTTCATTTTTGAGATATCAGTAACCTAATTAAAAGAATTCAACACAATTTTCAGTCACCCCCCCCTCCCCCAAAGTGGTATTTTCGAAAACTAAAAATACACGTTTCTTTATGTTTAATAGAGATAAAAAATACCATTTTTCACTTCTGTAACATGTTAAGTTTTTTTAGATAAACTGTAAAAATTCTCATTTTAAAATTTCACCCCTTTTGAGTTCCCCTTAAGTGGAGTCTCCAGAAACAAATCACCTATGTTTCTTTACATTTACAGGAGATTCCAAACACCCACTTCTTACGTTTGTAACATTTTACGTTTCCAAGATATTCTGTAGATATAGTCTTTCAAAAAATTCACCCCAATTTGTCACTCCTGTTTAACCGCCATTAATTGTATTTTCCAACAACTAAAAAATACGTGTTTCTTTATTTTTAAAGGAGATCCCATATACAAATTTTCAGTTCTGTAATATCTTTCGTTTCTGAGATATATGTATCCTCATTAAAGGCATTCAACTCATTCTTCACCTTTTTACACCCCTCCTATTGGGATTTACAGGAAACAAAAAATACGTGTTCCTTTATTTTTAGAGGAGATTCTAACTACCAATTTTTATATCTGTAAATTTTAAAGTTTTAAGATATAGTCACACTCATTTTAAGAAATGAACCCCCCCCTTTTCACCCCCAATATTTGGATTTTCCAAAAACGAAAAAATACGTGTTTCTTTACATTTGAAGTAGATCCCAAATACCAATTTTCAGGTCTGTAATATCTTCAGGTTCTGAAATATAAGTAGACTCATGAAAGGCATTCGACCCATTTTTGAACCTTTTCCACCCTTCCTATTAGGATTTTCCGAAAACAAAATATACGTGTTTCTTTATTTTTAAAGGAGATTCTAAATACCAATTTTCACATCTATAACCTTTAAAAGTTTTGAGATATAGATACACTCATTTTAAAATAATACCCCCTTTTCACCCCCCCCTTAATTGGATTTTCCAGAAACAAAAAATACGTGTTTCTTTATTTTTTAAATGAGACCCCAAACACCAATTTTCAGGTCTGCAATATCTTCAGTTTCTGATATATAAGTAGCCTCATTAAAGGCATTCAACCCCTTTTTCACTCTTCCTATTGCGATTTTCCGAAAACAAAAAATACGTATTCTTTTTTTAAAATGAAGATTCTAAATACCAATTTTTACATATGCAAACTTTAAAAGTTTGGAGATATAGATTCACTCATTTTAAAAATTCACCCCCTCTTCACCCTCCCATTAATTGGATTCTCCAAAAACAAAAAAATACGTGTTTCTTTATTTTTAAAAGAGATCAAAAGTACCTATTTTCAGGTCTGTCATATCTTCAGTTTCTGAGCTATAAGTACCGGTATCCTGATTAAAGGCATTCAACCCATTTTCTCCCATTTTCACCCTTTTTCACCCCTCCTATAGGGATTTTCTGAAAACAAAAAAATACGTGTTTCCTTATTTTTAAAGAAGATTCTAAATACCAATTTTTACATCTGTAAACTTTTAAAGTTTTGAGATATAGATACACTCTTTTTAAAATTTCAGCCCCCTTTTCACCCCCTTAGCGACGGAATATCCAAAAACCCTCTCTTAGCGAGCACCTACATCTTAATATGAATGTATCCACAAAATTTCATTTCTTTATGTCCAGTAGTTTTGGCTCGGCGATGATGAATCAGTCAGTCAGTCAGTCAGGACAAGTTACTTTATATATATACTAGCAAGGTACCCGTGCTTCGCTACGGTACTAAACTGAAATTTATAATTGAATGCTTATTGTTTTAGATGTATAATCCGCCGAAATTCGCGATCTGACTCGTTTTCAGCGAGAATCCACCAAAATTCCCGATCTGACTCGTTTTCTATTAGATTACGGCACGTTTCCTCCCATTTTTCAATCTTCCTTTCCAGCAATCGATTTCGTACTTCCCGGGATAGGCTCAGGTATTCTTCCCGGTCAGTTGTGTCCGTAAATCTTTGCCATACCGTATTTTCCTATAATCATTTTTAATCTGGAAAAAATCCTTCAGGAGATCCGGCGTGGAGCCATATTGGGTGCCTTGGCGGCACTGAACCCGCGGCCGGACTGCATTCTTAGTCATTACCCGTCAAGGAGCCGTTTCCAGCGCGGTCCGCACATTTGACGACGGTCCGGAACATTATTATTATTATTATTATTATTATTATTATTACTATTATGTGTTGCTGGGATGAATGATGACAGGGAAAACCGGAGTATCCGGAGAAAAACCTGTCCCGCCTCCATTTTGTCCAGCACGAATGTCACATGGAGTGACCGTGATTTGAATCACGGAACCCAGCTGTGAGAGGCCGGCGCGTTGCCGCCTGAGCAACGGAGGATCCTTATAAGTACATTAAGAACAGTAAAATCAATTAGTCTCACCTCCTTTTACACCACACCGCCGTTAAATTTTTACTGCCAACCCCCCCCCCCCTAAAAAATTAAAAGAAGGCGTGTTTCTTTATGTTTAAGGGAGATTAAAAACACCAATGTTCACGTCTATTACCTTCAGTTTTGATATATAAGTATCCCCATAAATATAATTTACTTTTGTCACTTCATTTCAAACTACTTCCCCTCCCCCCCAAGTGAATTTTCCCGCAAAAAATACGTGTTTCTTTAATAGTAAAGGATCTTCTAAATACCAATTATCACGACTCTAACTTCTTCACTTTTGATTTATGTGTCCCCATGAAAGGAATTCAACTCCTTTACACTCCCGCCCCAAGATGGTTTCCCCCCCAAAACGCGCTTTTCTTTGTTTTTAAAGGAGATCCAAATACGAATTTTCACGTCTGTAACAACTTTGGTTTTTATTAGATGTATATATTCTCATACAATTAAAGTCAATTAATTTTTCAATTCTTTCACCCACCTCCCCCCCCCCCCATTTCATTGGATTCTCCGAGAATACGTGTTTCTTTACTTTTAAAGCAGATTGCAAATATCAAATTTCACGTCTGTAACATCTTCGTTTTTAAGATATCAGTAGCCTAATTAAAAGAATTCAACACCATTTTCAGTCACTTTCACCCCCCCTCCACCCAAGTGGTATTTCCGAAAACTAAAAATACACCTTTCTTTATGTTTAATAGAGATAAAAATACCATTTTTCACTTCTGTAACATGTTAAGTTTTTTTTAGATATACTGTAAAACTTCTCATTTTAAAATTTCAACCATTTTGGGTTCCCCTTAAGTGGAGTTTCCAAAAACAAATCACCTACGTTTCTTTACATTTACAGGAGATTCCAAACACCCACTTTTTACGTCTGTAACATTTTACGTTTCCAAGATTCTTTCAAAAAATTCACCCCAATTTGTCACTTCTGTTTAACCGCCATTAATTGGATTTTCCAAGAACTAAAAAAAAAAAAAAAATACGTGTTTCTTTATTTTTAAAGGAGATCCCATATACAAAATTTCAGTTCTGTAATATGTTCCATTTCTGAGATATATGTATCCTCATTAAAGGCATTCAACCCATGTGTTCCTTTATTTTTAGAGGAGATTCTAACTACCAATTTTTACATCTGTAATTTTAAAGTTTTAAGATGTACACACATTCATTTTAAAAAATTCACCCCCCCTTTTCACCCCCCAATATTTGGATTTTCCAAAAACGAAAAAATACGTGTTTCTTTACTTTTAAAGCAGATCCCAAATACCAATTTTCAGGTCTGTAATATCTTCAGGTTCTGAAATATAAGTAGCCTCATTAAAGGCATTCAACCCATTATTCACCCTTTTACACCCTTCCTATTGGGATTTTCCGAAAACAAAGGAATACGTGTTTCTTTATTTTTAAAGGAGATTCTAAATACCAATTTTACATCTATAAACTTTAACAGTTTTGAGATATAGATACACCCATTTTAAAAAATTACCCCCTTTTCACCCCCCCCCCCATTAATTGGATTTTCCAAAAACAAAAAAAAGTGTTTCTTTATTTTTAAAGGAGATCCCAAACACCAATTTTCACGTCTGTAATATCTTCAGGTTCTGAAATAAAAGTAGACTTATTAAAGGCATTCGACACCTTTTTCAACCTTTTCCACCCTTCCTATTGGGATTTTCCGAAAACAAAATATACGTGTTTCTTTATTTTTAAAGGAGAATCTAAATACCAATTTTCACATCTTTAAGCTTTAAAAGTTTTGAGATATAGATACACTCATTTTAAAATATTACCCCCTTTTCACCCCCCCCCTTAATTGGATTTTTCAGAAACAAAAAATACGTGTTTCTTTATTTTTAAAGGAGATCCCAAACACCAATTTTCAGGTCTGTAATATCTTCAGTTTCTGAAATATAAGTATCGTCATTAAAGGCATTCAACACCTTTTTCATCCCTTTTCACCCCTCCTATTGCGATTTTCCGAAAACAAAAAAATACGTGTTTCTTTATGTTTAATGAAGATTCTAAATACCAATTTTTACATCTGCAAACTATAAAAGTTTGGAGATATAGATTCACTCATTTTAAAAATTCACCCCCTTTTCACCCTCCCACTAATTGGATTTTCCAAAAACAAAAAAATACGTGTTTCTTTATTTTTAAAAGAGATCAAAAGTACCAATTTTCAGGTCTGTAATATCTTCAGTTTCTGAGATATAAGTACTGGTATCCTGATTAAGGGCATTCAACCCATTTTCCCCATTTTCACCCCTTTTCACCCCTCCTATTTGGATTTTCTGAAAACCAAAAAATACGTGTTTCCTTATTTTTAAAGAAGATTCTAAATACCAATTTTTACATCTGTAAACTTTCAAAGTTTCGAGATATAGACACACTAATTTTAATATTTCACCCCCCTTTTCACCCCCTTAACGACGGAATTTCCAAAAATCCTCTCTTAGCGTGCACCTACATGTTAATATGAATGTATCCCCAAAATTTCATTTCTTTATGTCCAGTAGTTTTGGCTCGGCGATGATGAATCAGTCAGTCAGTCAGTCAGTCAGTCAGGACAAGTTATTTTATATATATAGACTAGCAAGATACCCGTGCTTCGCTACGGTATTATACTGAAATTTATAATTGAATGCTTATTGTTTTAGATATATAATCCGCCGATATTCGCGATCTGACTCGTTTTCTATTAGATTACGGCATGTTTCCTCCCATTTTTCAATCTTCTTTTCCAGCAATCGATTTTGTTCTTCCCGAGCTAGGCTCAGGTATTCCTCCCGGTCAGTTGGGTCCGTAAATCTTTGCCATCTTTTCCTATAATCATTTTTAATATGGATAAAATCCTTCAGGAGATCCGGCGTGGTGTCATAATGGGTGCCTAGAAGGCACTGAACCCGCGGCCGGACTGCATTCTTAGTCATTACCCGTCCAGGAGCCGTTTCCAGCGCGGTCCGCACATTTGACGACGGTCCGGAACATTATTATTATTATTAATATTATTATTATTATTATTATTATTATTATTATTATTATGTGTTGCTGGAATGGATGATGACAGGAAAACCGGAGTATCCGGAGAAAAACCTGTCCCAACTCCGTTTTGTCCAGCACGAATGTCACATGGAGTGAACGGGATTTGAACCACGGAACCCAGCTGTGAGAGGCCGGCGCGCTGCCGAGGATCCTTATAAGTACATTAAGAACAGTAAAATCAATTGGTCTCACCTCCTTCTACACCCCACCGCCGTTAAGTTTATTTACCGGCACCCCCCCCCCCCAAAAAAAAAAATTAAAAGAAGGCTTGTTTCTTATGTTTAAAGAAGATTTCAAACACCAATGTTCACGTCTATTACCTTCAGTTTTGAGATATAAGTATCCCCATAAAAATAATTTACTTTTTTCACTTCATTTCACACTACTCCCCTCCCCCCTAAGTGAATTTTCCCGCAAAAAATACTTGTTTCTTTAATAGTAAAGGATCTTCTAAATACCAATTATCACGACTCTAACTTCTTCAGTTTTTGATTTATGTGTCCTCATGAAAGGAATTCAACTCCTTTACACTCCCGCCCTCCAAGATGGTTTCCCCCCAAAACGCGTTTTTCTTTGTTTTTAAAGGAGATCCAAATACGAATTTTCACGTCTGTAACAACTTTAGTTTTTATTAGATGTATGTATTCTCATTCAATTAATTTAATTAATTTTTCAATTCTTTCACCCCCCCCCCCTCATTGGATTTTCCGAGAATACGTGTTTCTTTATTTTTAAAGCAGATTGCAAATATCAAATTTCACGTCTGTAACATCTTCATTTTTGAGATATCAGTAGCCTAATTAAAAGAATTCAACACCATTTTCAGTCACTTTTACCCCCCCCTCCACCCAAGTGGTATTTCCGAAAGCTAAAAATACACGTTTCTTTATGTTTAATAGAGATAAAAAATACCATTTTTCACTTCTGTAACATGTTAAGTTTTTTGAGATAAACTGTAAAAATTCTCATTTTAAAATTTCACCCCTTTTGAGTTCCCCTTAAGTGGAGTTTCCAAACAGGACTTACAGGAGATACAAACACCCACTTTTTACGTCTGTAACATTTTACGTTTCCAAGATATTCTGTAGATATAGTCTTTCAAAAATTCACCCAATTTGTCACTCCTGTTTAACCGCCATTAATTGGATTTTCCAAAACTAATAAATACGTGTTTCTTTATTTTTAAAGGAGATCCCATATACAAATTTTCAGTTCTGTAATATCTTTCATTTCTGAGATATATGTATCCTCATTCAAGGCATTGAACCCATTTTTCACCCTTTTACACCCCTCCTATTGGGATTTACAGGTAACAAAAAATACGTTTTCCTTTATTTTTAGAGGAGATTCTAACTACCAATTTTTACATCTGTAAATTTTAAAGTTTTAAGATGTATACACACTCATTTTAAAAATTTACCCTCCCCCCTTTTTACCCCCCAATATTTGGATTTTCCAAAAACGAAAAAATACGTGTGTTTATTTATTTTTAAAGGAGATTCTATATACCAATTTTCACATATATAACCTTTAAAAATTTTGAGATAGATACACTCATTTTAAAATATTACTCCCTTTTCACACACCCCCCCCTAAATTGGATTTTCCACAAACAAAAAAATACGTGTTTCTTTATTTTTAACGGAGATCCCAAACCCCAATTTTCAGGTCTGTAATATCTTCAGTTTCTGATATATAAGTAGCCTCATTAAAGGCATTCAACCACTTTTTAGCCCCTTTTCACTCCTCCTATTGCGATTTTCCGAAAACAAAAAAATACGTGTTCCTTTATTTTTAATGAAGGTTCTAAATACCAATTTTTACATCTGCAAACTTTAAAAGTTTGGAGATATAGATTCCTTCATTTTAAAAATTCACCCCCTTTTCACCCTCCCATTAATTGGATTTTCCAAAAACAAAAAATTACGTGTTTCTTTATTTTTAAAAGAGATCAAAAGTACCAATTTTCAGGTCTGTAATATCTTCAGTTTCTGAGATATAGGTACCGGTATCCTGATTAAAGGCATTCAACCCATTTTTCCCCATTTTCACCCTTTTTCACCCCTCCTATTGGGATTTTCTGAAAACAAAAAAATACGTGTTTCCTTATTTTTAAAGAAGATTCTAAGTACCAATTTTTACATCTGTAAACTTTTAAAGTTTTGATATATAGAGCAACTCATTTTAAAATTTCACCCCCGTTTTCACCCCCTTAGCGAAGGAATATCCAAAAATCCTCTCTTAGCGAGCACCTACGTCTTAATATGAATATATCCCCAAAATTTAATCTCTTTATGTCCAGTAGTTTTGGCTCGGCGATGATGAATCAGTCAGTCAGTCAGTCAGTCAGTCAGGACAAGTTATTTTATATATATAGATAGATTTATTTATCATAAGTCTGTACAGAGTTCTCCTCCATTTTCACAGACACTATACATAGGTGTACATAAATGCATGAATAAGTTTTTTTTTTGAATGATTCCATGACCGAATAATATTGTTATGCATGCATGAATAAATGAATGAACACTTCCCTCCCAGTCACGGATAGCCACCAACTGAGGAGAGAGCATTCGGTTGGCAGGATAAATGCATGGATGGGATTATGCATGACTACTGCCCGGTCGTGTTATCCACCCCTGGTGAGAAAAAGGAGCCACCTTCCCAAGGATAACACGTCCGGCCCTTTCCCTTGAGGCCCAAACGGAAGACCCCACCTGATCTAATAGCTGTCAAACACTAATTTCTCACCATTCCCTAATTTCTGCGAGGCACACGTAAGCGGAAATCCTGCACCTCATGTGCCCCCCTCCCTATTCTTCTTTCTCTGTTGCATTTAGATCACTCTACATATTCGATTGGGATAGGCCCGTCCTATCCCGTCCTACTTCGGTTATAGCCTTACATAAGTGTATGAATTAATGAATTAATTAATTAATTGGCTATGATTCCCTATCTAAAATAGTGCCCTTTGCACAGGCGGATCGTCATTCCACATGCAAGGGCCACGCCTATGATTATCTACATGAGTGTATGAATAAATGAATTAATTAATTAATTACCAATTTCCTAACTGTATTGAGAAAACACGTATGGATGGATTTATGAATGGGTATATGGATATTCATGCATGCATGTTAGGAAAAAAATACTCATCCCTCCCAGTACGGATAACCAGTAACTGGGGAGAGAGCCCTTGTTATGAATTAAATAAATGATTGAATGAATAATATATGTGGAATGAGTAGTGAATGAATGTTATCAACCTACAGCCACGGATCGCCAGCAGCTGAGGATGAAACATTATATCCATTGGATCCTGTCTCATTACAAACAGTTTGACAGTTAATTACGTTATGGCTTACTAACATATCGACTTTACAGTGCTACATATACTAATATTCCTTTTTCACATAGCCCTATTGGCAATTTCTTAACTAATCGGTTCGCAACACAATCATCCATCCGTAATAGGACCTACCCTCATTGCAGGCTCTTTCAACACTCTTCTACATGAATTTCTAATTACAATTAACAGTTTACTGAGATTACTACGTTTATACCATTCTTTGCTTATCATCTTAATAATCCTATAGCCATTCTCATCCTCATTTATCATATATTGTTCCTTGTTATTCAAAAATTTCCTTCTCACCGCTATGGTTTCTTTACATGATTTCAACATGTGAAATTCTTCTCTGTTTTCACCACAGAGAAACACCTTGTTGCATCTTTCACTTTAATCCATCCCCTATTCTTGTAAATTCCCATTAACCACCATATCAAACCCCTGATTTCTCTTCTATTTACACTCACAATATTTATGTTCATATCCAGCCTTATCCTAATAAACTCTGAGAGGGTCGCCTTGCTTCTACACTCGGATACCAACCATTGTCTTTGAATATCTCTGAGTCGTCTAATGATTAGTTTATTCGTTGATCTTTCCAACCTCGCCCAATAACTTCCATATCCCAACCTATCTAATATACTTCTGATTTTCGTTAACCAATACTCTCCCTGGATATTATCTCTCTGATGTTGATATGCGATCTGCAGAAGCTCGCCACCCTCTCTTCCTTTCAATCTCAACAGATATTCCAGAACTCTCTTAAGAACATCTACTTGGATATTTTCTTCACATATTAATCTTACTCCACAATTTGCTGTACAATTTGGTAACCCCATTACAATTTTACAGAACTTACTTATAACCTGATTCAGCATCTCGCACTCTTTCCCTACACCCCATAGCTCAGCTCCATAAAGCATTCGATTTTTAACTACGGCTTGCAGGACATTTCTCTGCAACGCCCGAGTGCGCGAATTACGCTTCACCCTGTATAAAAGAACTTGTCCTGACTGACTGATTCATCATCGCCGAGCAAAAACTACTGGACAGAAAGAAATGAAATTTTGGAGATACATTCATATTAATATGTAGGTGCTCGCTCAGGGAGGATTTTTGGATATTCTATCGCTAAGGGGGTGAAAAAAAGGGGGGGAGTGAATCTCAAAAACTGAAAAGTTTACAGATGTAAAAATTGGTATTTGGAATCTTCTTTGAAAATAAAGAAACACGCATGTCTTTGTTTTCGGAAAATCCCATTAAGAAGGGTGAAAATGGGGGAAAAGTGGTTGAACACCTTTTATGAAGAGACTTAGGCTATATCTCAAAAACTGAAGATGTTACAGACGTAAAAATTGAATTTTGGAATCTCCTTTGAAAATAAAGAACCTCGTATTTTTGTGTTTTTGGATAATCCGATGAATAGGGGGTGAACAGGAGTGACAAGGCGGGTGAATTTTTCAAAATACTATATCTCTAAATTATTTAAGACAGGTAACATATTACAGATTTGAAAACTGGTATTTGGAATATCCTGTAAAAGTAAAGAAACAATATTTTTCCGAAAATCCACTCAAGGGGAACTGAAAAGGGGGTGAATTTTTAAAATTATCTACAGTATATTTCAAAAACTTAACATGTTGCAGACGTGAAAATTGGTATTTGGAATCTCCTTTAAAAATAAGGAAGCACGTATTCTTTGGTTTTCGGAAAAGAATCTTAACGGGCGGGGGGGGGGGGAGTGTGAAAGAATTGAAAAATTAGTTGAATTATTTGTATGAGAACGTACACAAACCAAAAAAATTAAAGATGTTAAAAACGTGAAAACTGGTATTTGGAATCTATTTTAAAAATAAGGAAACGTGCAAACACGCATTGGGGGGGGGGGGAATAAACTTGGTAGAGGGGGGATGAAAACGGAGACGAATTCCTTTTACGACGATACATATATCTCAAAAGCTGAAGATGTTACAGAAATGATAATTGGCATTTGGAAGCTCTTTTCAAGAAACGAGTAAGGTACTGTTTGTTTTTGGAAAATTCACTTGAGAGGGGAGTGTGAAAGGAAGAAAAAAATAGAATATTTTTTTCTGGAGAATCTTATATCTCAAAACAAAGTTGAAGACCTAGAAATAGATATTTGGGATCTCCTTTAAAAGTAATGAAACACGCATTTTTGGGTGGGGGGAAACCAACTTAACGGGCGGGGGTGGAGTGATAAAGGAGTTGAATTCTTTTCATGAGGATACTTATATCTCAAAAACTGAAGATGTTAGAGGCATGAATATTTATATTTGGAATCTTCTTTCAAAGTGAAGAAACACGTGTTCTTTTGTCTATGGAAAATCTACTTAAGGGGGTGAATGAACTGAGAAATTAGTTGAATTTTTTGTGTGAGGATACTTATATCTCAAAAAATTAAAAATGTTGTCCGACTCAATGGCTAAATGGTTAGCGTGCTGGCCTTTGGTCACAGGGGCCCCGGGTTTGATTCCCGGCAGGGTCGGGAATTTTAACCATCATTGGTTAATTTCTCTGGCACGGGGGCTTGGTGAATGTGTTGTCTTCATCATAATTCCATCCTCATCACGATGCGCAGGTCGCCTACGGGAGTCAAATAAAAGAACCTGCACCTGGCGAGCCGAACCCGTCCTAAGATCTCCCGGCACTAAAAGCCATACGCCATTTCATTTCAACTAAAAATGTTAAAGACGTGAACATTGGTATTTGGAATCTCATTTTAAAATAAGATACAGGCACTTCTGGGGAGGGGGAATCAAGTTAACGGGTAGGAAGGGGGGTGAAAAACGATTTGATTTACTTTCATGAGTATAATTATATATCAAAGACTGAAGATGTTACAGACGTGAAAATTAGTATTTGGAATCTCCTTTAAAAATAAAGAAACACGCATTTGTTTTTTATCGGAAAATCGACGTAAGGGGTGTGGGGTTGACAACAAGTAAATAAAGAGTTGAAATACGTTTATGAGGATACTTTATCTTAAAAACTGAAGCTGTTACAGACGTGAAAGTTGGTATTTTGAATTTCCTTTCAAATTAAAGAAACACGTATTTTTTGTTTTCGGGAAGTCCAGTTAAGGCGGGAGAGGGATGGAAAGAATTGAGGAAGAAGAAGCTGAATAATTCTTATGAGTATACATTTATCTCAAAAACTGACGGTGTTACAGACGTACAGGCATGAAAACTGGTATTTGAATATCCTTTAAAAATAATGAAACACGTATTTTTTCTTTTTGTTTTCGGAAAATCCAATTCAGGGGCTGAAAAGAATTGGAAAAGCGGGTGAATTTTTAAAACGAGTACCGGTATATCTACATTATATGTCGTCCGAGTCCATGGCTAAATGTTTAGCGTGCTGGCCTTTTGTCACAGGGGTCCCGGGTTCGATTCCCGGCAGGGTCCTGAATTTTATCCATTATTGGTTAAATTCCCTGGCACGGGGGCTGGGTGTGTGTGTTGTCTTCATCTCATTTCAGCCTCATCACGACGCGCAGGTCGCCTACGGGAGCCTAATCAAAAGACCTGCACCTAGCGAGCCGAATCCGTCCTGGGATCTCCCGGCACTAAAACCCATACGCCATTTCATTTTTCATTATATGGCAAAAACTTAACATGCTTGGGACAAGAAACTTGGTATTTGGAAAGTCCTTTAAAAATACAGGAACCTGTACCTTTTTGTTTTCGGAGAGGGCACTTAACAGGGGGTGAGAAGTAGTGAAAAATAGTTGAATTATTTTTATGAGGATACTCATATCTTAAAGACTGAAAATGTTACAGACTGGAAAATTAATATTTGGAATCTCCTTTAAAAATAAGGAAACATGTATTTTTGTTTTCGGACACTTAGATGGGGGTAGGGGAAGGACTGATCAAGGGGTTGAATTCTTTTTATGGAAATACTTATGTAGGCCTATATCTCAAAACTGAATATGTTACAGATGTGGGAATAGGTATTTGGAATCTCCTTTAAAATTATGGAAACATGTACTGTATTTATTTTTTGACTTGATAGGAGACTGTTTCTCGCATGTACAGCTCTATGTCGCATTGTCGTCTTAGCCCGAAAAGGTAATACCAAAAACATGGTTTACAAAGAATTTCTGGGGTAAATGAAACTCAATTTTTGGGTGAGTTTTTATACTTTAGGAATTTTCAGATAGTCTCTTAGTACAATGCCGAAGAACGATTACTCTGATCAAATTACGAAATCCACGCGAGCGAAGCCGCGGGTAATTGCTAGTCTATATATATAAAATGACTTGTCCTGACTGACTGATTCATCATCGCCGAGCCGAAACTACTGGACATAGAGAAATGAAATTTTGGGGTTACATTCAAATTGACATGTAAGTGCTCGCTAAGGGAGGATTTTTGGATATTCCGTCGCTAAGGGGGTGGAAAGGGATGTTAATTTTTAAAATGAAGATATCTATATCTCAAAAACTTAAAGGTTTAGAGTAATAAAAGTTGGTATTTGGAATTTCCTTTAAAAATTAATAAATACTTATTTTTTGTTTTCGGGAAATCCCATAAAGAGGGTTGAAAAAGGGGGGGGGAATGGATTGAACACCCTTTATGAGGAGACATATCTCAAAACTGAAGATGTTACAGTCATGGAAATTTAAATTTGGAACCTCCTTTAAAAATAAACACGTATTTTTTGCTTTAGAAAAATCCATATATTGGGGGGTGAAAAGGGGGGGGGTGAAATTAAAAAATGAGTGTATCTATATCTCGAAACTGTAAAAGTTTACAGACGTATAAATTGGTATTTAGAATCTCCTTTAAAAATAAAGAAACACGATTTTTTTTGTTTTTGGAAAATCCCAATAGGAGGGGTGAAAAAGGGTTGAATGCCTTTAATCTCAAACTGAAGATGTTACAGAACTGATGATCGGTATTTGGGATCTCCTTGGAAAATGAAAATAGTTGGGGGAGGGGGGTATTTTAAAAATGAGTGTATCTAAATCTCAAAACTTTAAAAGTTTGCAGATGTAAAAATTGATATTTAGAATCTCGAATCTCCTTTAAAAATAAGAGAACACGTATTTTTGTGTTTTCTGTAAATCCCAATAGGAGGGGTAAAAAGTGTGAATAAGGGGTTGAATGTCTCTAATGAGAATACTTATATCTCAGAAACTGAAGATATTACAGGCCTAACAATTAGTATATGGGATCTCCTTTAAAATTACAGAAACATTTATTTTTTGTTTTTGGAAAATCTAATCAATGGGGGTTAAACAGCAGTGACAAATTGGGGTGAATTTTTAGAAAGAATATAGCTACAGCGTACCTCAGAAACGTAAAATGTTACAGACGTAAAAACTAGTATTTGGAATCTCCTGTTAAAGTAAAGAAACAGGTATTCTCGGAAAATCCAATGAAGAGAGGGGGAGGTGAAAACATTGAAAAATTAATTGAATTAATTGTATGAGGATACTTACATCCAATAAAAACTAAAGTTGTTACAGACGTGAAAATTGGTATTTAGATTTTCTTTTTTAAAAAACGCGTTTAGGGTGGGGGATCATCTTTGGGGACGGGTGTGAAAAGGAGTTGAAATCGTTTCATGAGGACAGTTATCTCAAAAACTGAAGATAATCTGTATTTAGAAGATCCTTTACTATTACAGAAACAAATACTTTTTGCCGGAAAATTCACCTAAGGGGGGGGGGGAGTGTGAAAGTAAGTGAATAAAAGTTAATTATTTTCATGGGAATAGGCTACTTATATCTCAAAACTGAAGGTAATACATGTGAACATTTGTATTTGGAATCTCCTTTAAACATACAGAAACACGCCTTCTTTTTCTTTGGAGGTGGGGGGGGGGGGGTAAATCAACTTAACCGTGGTGGGGTGAAAAAGGAGGTGAGACCAATTGATTTTACTGTTCATAATGTACTTATAAGAAGCCTCTGTGGCTCAGGTGGCAGCGCGCCGGCCTCTCACCGCTGGTTTCCGTGGTTAAAATCCCGGTCACTCCATGGGAGATTTGTGCTGGATAAAGCGGAGGCGTGACAGGCTTTTCTCCGGGTACTCCGGTTTTCCCCGTCATCATTCATTCCAGCAACACTCTCCAATATCATTTCATTTCATTTGTCATTCATTAATCATTGCCCCAGAGGAGTGCGACAGGCTTCGGCAGCCGGCACTATTCCCATTGTCGCCGCTAGATGGGGGCCTTATTCATTCCATTCCTGACGCCGGTCGATTGACTGGAAACAGGCTGTAAATTTTCGATGTACTTATTCTGATCATAAACCGATCACTTTTAATCTTTCCTGGGTTTGTTTTCAAAAGCCATCTTTTCCTTCGGAGAACGTTCTTAGATTACAGTAGATTCTCCTGGCATATATAAATAAAAATTTAAACACATTTGAAATAAAATTGACCGTCCAATTCTTCACCTCTATAATAAGGTCAATAATGCACGGAAGTTTTTCATTCGTATCGCCAGAAACCCCGCACACTTGCCTACGCGCGACAATGGTGCTGGTCACATTGTCATCAATGACAATGGCAGCAGATGTAATTTACCGCCAAGTAGCGGTCTTGCATTTTGCTGTGGGGTCCAGAACATCAATAATAATAATATTAACAATTTTATCATATGTCATTTTGGGCACCCCCGAAGGGGTGCCTAGTGTGGTGTCAGAACCGGTGCGCATTGTTGCGCTCCTCACCTGGCCTGTTGTAGAAAATATAATAATAATAATAATAATAATAATAATAATAATGTTCTGGACCGTCGTCAAAATGTGCGGACCGCGCTGGGAACGGGTCCTGTACGGGTAATGACTACGAATGCAGTCCGGCCTCGGGTTATATTACGCCAAGGCACCCAAGACGACACCACACCAGATTTCCTCAAGGATTTGATCCACATTAAGAATGCTTATAGGAAAAGATGGCAAGGATTTAGGGACCCAACTGACCGGGTGGAATACCTGGACCTAGCCCGGGAAATACGAAATCGATTGCTAGAAATAAGATTGAAAAATGGGAGGAACGTTGCCGTAATCTCTCAGAAAACGAGTCAGATCGTGAATTTTGGCGAATCTCTCAGATTACGAGTCAGATTGCGAACATCGAATATAAAACGATAAACATTCAATTATAAATTTCAGTATAATACCGTAGCGAAGCACGGGTATCTTGCTAGTATTTATATATTTACAGTAAATGACCTTTATGGAAATTCCTTTCGAATGAAGCCGGTATGGGTTTAACAAAATAGGTCAACTAAAGGTAGAGGAGTCTCTCAATGAGTTACGCAGCATGTAGCTTCATTGATGTGTCCCTTGAATATTTTATTTATTGTTTAACATCACAGTATCAATCCATCTACCAATCAATCAGTTATCAATAATCTGTATATATGGCTATCGCCCAGGTGGCAGATTCCCTATCTGTTGTTTACCTAGCCTTTTCTTAAAATATTTCAAAGAAATTGGAAATTTGGTAAGTTATTCCAATCCCTAGCTCCCCTTCCTATAAATGAATATTTGCCCTAATTTTCCTCTTGAATTCCAACTTTATCTTCATATTGTGATCTTTCCTACTTTTAAAGACGCCACTCAAACTTATTCGTCTATTAATGTCATTCCACGCCATCTCCCCACTGACAACTCGAAACATACCACATAGTCGAGCACCTCGTCTCCTTACTCCCAAGTCTTACCAGCCCCAAGTTTGAAACATTTTGTGGGCTCCTTTGTCGGAAATCGCCAAGAACGAATCCCGCTGCTTTCCTTTGGATCTTTTCGAGTTCTCGTGTCAAGTAGTCCTGGTGTGGGTCCCATACACTGGAACCATACTCTAACTCCGGTCTTACCAGGGACTTCTACGCCCTCTCACCTACATCCTTAATAATGTTATTTTTTTTACAACCCGCAAAACACTTTTACGGTTTTTGGAACTTTAAATCCTTACTACAACCCCTAAATACTCTCATTACCACGTGAAGAGATTTGCAACCTTTCTTATTAACCTCCTTAACATGACTTCGCCAATGAAGATTTCTTTTGTATTTTTTACAATTTGCTTTACGTCGCACCGACACAGATATGTCTTACGGCAACGTTGGGATAGGAAAGGGCTAAGAGTTGGAAGGAAGCGGCCTTGGCCATAATTAAGGTACAGCCCCAGCATTTTCCTGGTGTGAAAATGGGAAACCAAGGAAAACCAACTTCAGGGCTGCCGATAGTGGGGGTTCGAACCCACTATCTCCCGAATGCACGCTCACAGCTGCGCGTTCCTAACCGCACGGCCAACTCGCTCGGTAAATGAATATCATTCCTCAAATTCACGCCTAGGTACTACAGTGTTCCCCATGAGATACTATCACCCCATCAACACAGCAATTAAAACTGAGATAACTTCTCCTCTTGGTGAAACTTACAACTTGACTTTTCATCTCATTTACCATTATCCGCTGTCCATCTCACAACATTGCCTAGGTCCCCCTGCAGTCGTTCATAATCCTGCAACTCATTTATTACTCTATAGAGTATAACATCATCGTCAAATATCCTTAATCTGTGATTCCAATTTTTTTACTCAGTAAGCTTAACTCCGATAGGTTTTCGGCGACGATGGGATAGGAAAGGACTAGAATTGGGACGAAAGCAGCAGTGTCCTCAATTAAAGTACAGTTCCAGCATCTGCCTGATGCAAAAATGGTAAATCATCTTCAAGGCTGCCGATGGTGGGGTTGAAACACACCGACTCCGAATGCAAGTTTATTGCTATCTGGCCGGTACCACGCATGTATCTCGCTCGATCCCTAGCACATTATTTGCAGGTTAAATCCTGACCGCTACACTTAAGAAGGCAGTCTTCTGAGGGTAATTTTCCTATGTGAATCCATGCCAATTGCAGGGATTTTATCTCATACCAAACCCCACGGCACTTAACGCCCTTGAAAGGGTTTTGGCCTGCCCAGCGACCGCTGCTCAGCCCGAAGGCCTGCAGATTACGAGGGGTCGTGTGGTCAGCACGACGCATCCTCTCGGCCGTTATTCTGGGCTTTCGAGACCGGGGCCGCCATCTCACCGTCAGATAGCTCCTCAATTCTAATCACGAAGGATGAGTGGACCTCGAACCAGACCTCAGGTCGAGAGAAAAATCCCTGACCTGGCCGGGAATCGAACCCGGGGCCTCCGAGCGAATTTTCTCTCATAGTCACAAATATATTTACTAGTGTGAATCTTTACACACAGCAGATAACGGACTCAACACATGGCATAGCAACCTCCAGCGACTTCGCTTGATGAAAGTTACTACGAGCAACAGACCACATAAACGAAGAAAGGCACAAAAATGACAAGCGATTGTCTAAGTGAATGAAGTGAAAAATACTAGTCTTCTCTATTTCATCCCGATAATACTCGAATACCATTCGCTATCTTCCACGGGGTGGATGCTAAAGCCACACACGCTGAGGGTACACTCACCTGACACTTACTCTGAAACAGCTGATGTAGATTATATTATTATTATTACACTATTATCCCTAAGTAGTGCAGAGTTACCAATCCATCTTCAACAACAACGGCACTTCAAATAAACCGTATTAAACAGAACGATATAAATTAGGCGGTTTGTCTTGCAGTAACCCTTTATATATCCTACCTCGCGACTTTCTTCAAGAGAAAGGTGCAAAAATACCTCTCAAATCAAGAGCAACGCAGACACCATTGCGTCTTATGTTCTTACCCCTGAGCTTGTGTTAAACTCACGCTAAACAAGGCAGAAGACAGGTTTTCGAACTCGTGGAATTCCTAAAGTGGGAGGATATTTTTTATATTTTACCACCATTATGCGTTCACTTTCCAGCTGTTACGACGGACGGCGGCAGGTGGCTGACAACCTATCCGCCTATTTTAATGCATAGTCGCTCAAAAAAGGAATGAGTGCATGGTATTGTATGTTCCTCACATTTAATATTTTATCAACTTAATTGTAATTAATATCAAAATATAATTCACATCCCATGTAGATACAAAACCTGTACCTGCGAACAACTTACTCAATACCATGCACTCTTTTTTTTTGAGCGACTGTCCAACGGAAATGTAGCGTTGTTCCGTACCGAACTGCAGCCTGTCAACCTTGACTCCTGAGTTTAATGTCTTGGATCTATTCTCTACAGAATACTTCGGCGGGCATTTTAATATTACCTATTTAACTGTATTGTTTTTATGATACACATGAAGTTCTGAATACGTAATATGGACGTGACAAACAAGGGCAATGTGAACTTACAAGAGCGACGCAGGAAATGAAGCGGGCCATCAGTACAGAACCAGTAGACTACGGTAATGATTACTAATAATACCAAAATATACACAAAACTGGTGGCAGAAATTCTCTTCCATTATGTTCGAAATGAAAGACCTGGAAAGATTACGGAGCAATGGGAACTTCCCGACAGACACAAAATCGATCATATTACGCTCACGTACTCATACACGTATTATACATGCTGGAACCCTCCCCCTTTCCCTCTTTACACACACACACACAATCAATGGCGGCAAACAGCTGGCAATTGAGCAACCTTGTAGCTGTAGAGAGCAATGACCAAGTAAGTGTATACGGCAAAGTATTCCAATTGAACACACACTGTCAACATGAAAATAACAGAACAGTAGTTTTGAATATGATGCGGGCTTGGAAGAAGACGCGTACATAGAAGGTACACATTCGACCCATACCAGAAACATGCAAGGAGAGAATTTAACAGGTCGATATAGACGGCACTGTTTGTTGGCACAAGGGATATTATTTTTGGAACAAATATTCGGCGATATTTACTACCACACACCGCACGCTCGCGTAAGTAAATATCTTAGAATAGTGGCTTGTAAACACTCTAGATTACATAAGCTAACCTGGTTTGGATACAAGGTTGTTTTTAAACCCGTAACATGATTTCCATGAGGCAATTCAGCAACAATTAAAAATCAAACATGTCTTAAAGCAACAAATATGCAATGACACTCTTACAGTTGCTTTCAGGAAGCAGAAAATGAGGTCAAATTCAAACTACTTTTTCAAGTTAACAAGCAGTATTCTCAAACTAGATAGTGTACTTTAATTGCAACAGCAGTGAACACAGAGATGTGACTTAACCAGAAGAAAAAGATTCAGTTAATGTTTAATAAATAGTGCTAATAAACACTGTCTGTACCTTTTGGGTTTCCAACGCCGTTTCAGTACGCCCAACATGTATGCGAACAAGTAAAATATTAGAATTACTCGTTCAACAGACTCCAACCAGTGGCAGGAGATGAAAGCGAAGTTTGCACTCGTGTTGGGTGGGGTGTCCCGCTCTTCTCCACTGCACCAGGGGTTGGTGAGTGAAGCCGAGTGTTTCTCCTCTTCTGATTCCAGCAGGGAATTCTGTTACACCAATATCAACACCTCAGAATCACCTATTAGGTTGTTACACACAATTCACAAGCACCAACTACAAAGTGTGGGCGTATTTATCCCATATTTCACCGCTAGAGTAACATCGTCAGTGATACCCCAAACTGACACAGCCCGCACAGCGACGACCCGCCACTACCGGCGTTAAAGCGGTTACTGAAGACAGATGCGCTACGGTAAAAAAAAAAAAAGCAACAACATGGCTGCTGTCATTCGGTTGACCTCGGTTCCTCTCGACTGTATGAGACGAGGGAAGGGGAAACAGGATCGATCATTCCGTCTCCCTCCGGAGCATCACGTTTCAACCTTGAATTTTTAGGGAATGAAGGATCGATAATGCTGCGGATACTTGGGCTGCAGCTATCAGCCAGCTCGCTCAGTATTAATGTATCAGGTGATTCCGGAAGTAATTCAGGAGTTAATGACCGAATTGGTATCCTTGGCGCCAGCTTCAGAATTGCTTTGAGCTGGAATGTGAAAGGACTACGTACTCTGGAGGTGAGACTAACACGTTGCTTACCAGTAATGTCGGGTAAAGACTTCAGAGATACAGCATTGCCACGGGACTATTGAAAAACTGTCTGATGCTGTAATAGATTGCAGAGCACGAAGGAATTAGCCACCTAACTGCATGTGAAATCTGATTCGCATTAACAATTCAGTGATAACTTGGTTGAAGGTGGGAGGTCGTAGTTAGGTTTCCGAGGACCTGACGAGGCTCCAGAAAGAAAAAAATGCACCAATAACTTCTTATTCAGCTAATCAGAGTCAGAGATGGCGGAAACATGCTGCAGGGTTTGTTAAGCTAGATAATAGGTTATTTAATCCAGCTCTATGGCTGAGTGGCCAGCGTCCTGGACTTCGATATTCGGAACCCCAGGTTCGACTCTTGGCCGGGTTGAGGAATTCAAATCTTAAACGGTTAATTCCCTTGGCTCGGAGACTGGGTATTTTTGCTGTCCCCAACATTCCTGCTACTCATACACGACGCATAACAATATCACAACACAAACACACAGTTCCCCATACGTAGCAGGCGCCGCCTACCCTCGTCAGAGACTCTACCTTACAAAGGGCTGCACCAGGGTGGCAATAGCTACACGAATTATTATTATTATTATTATTATTATTATTATTATTATTATTATTATTATTATTATTATTATTATTATTATTATTATTTGCAGTGACTTAATGTCACGTTAACTCAGTTTTCGGCAACAATGATACATGTAGAACCACGGAGGCAGACCCCATTGTTTTCGACGAGATGTATTCCGGTAAGTTTTGGTAAACTTCCAGTGGAGAAGGTCTGGGCTATTTTACATGTCGTTATGAATAAGAGGGTCCTTTAAATTTGGACTCCTAATGTAAGCTACGTGTGTTCCAGTTTTGTCAATTAAGTTTAGGATAGTCCGGCTATGTGGTGTAGTGGTTAGTATGATTAGCTGCCACCCCCGGAGGCCCGGGTTCGATTCCCGGCTCTGCCACGAAATTTGAGAAGTGGTACAAGGGCTGGAACGGGGTCCACTCAGCCTCGGGAGGTCAACTGAGTAGAGGTGGGTTCGATTCCCACCTCAGCCATCCTGGAAGTGGTTTTCCACTTCTCCTCCAGGCAAATGCCGGGATGGTACCTAACTTAAGGCCACGGCCGATTCCTTCCCTCTTCCTTGTCTATCCCTTCCAATCTTCCCATCCCCCACAAGGCCCCTGTTCAGCATAGCAGGTGAGGCTGCATTGGCGAGGTACTGATCATCCTCCCCAGTTGTATCCTCCGGCCCAAAGTCTGAAGCTCCAGGACACTGCCGTTGAGGTGGTAGAGGTGGGATCCCTCGCTGAGTCCGAGGGTAAAACCAACCCTGGAGGGTAAACAGATTAAGAAAGAAAGAAAGAAAGAAAGGAAGAAAGAAAGAAAGAAAGAAAGAAAGAAAGAATTTTAGGATAGTTTGAATGCTTACGAGAGACGGGAAGTCAGTGCTAAGTAAAATCAGTTTATATCTGACCGCATTGAGTTGCATAGGTTCTTACGTCTTGTTTTTGTGATTTGGGTTTGAGGCAAAGTTTTGTGTCCGAGTTTTAGTCTCCGACATGATTTTTGTGAAAGGTGTTGATACGAGCCGCCTTATCTTTTCAGTCTATCAAGTGGTTTGTTCCTGATTATGTTGTATTGTCGTTAAGGGTAAGGTCCAATGATCATTTAAAATGGAACGAATTCAAAAAGTTCATGGCTCAAAGAATCCATATTTCAGCTTAAAGCCTATCACAGAATTATCAGGAGTTATCTGAAGCCCAAGTGGTTTTGTAAGATCAAGTGAAAGGAGACTATTTTAATAGATTTTCTTGTTGTAAAAAAAAAGTTTTCAGTCTTCATTAACTTTTAATGCTTTCCTAATGGCAAATGAAGTATGCAACCAGAACCTCAACTGACTATTTATTAGTGCTGCATCGTGGATCATTAAGAGCATCCATTGTAACAATGGGTGTTGATTCATTTTCAGGCAGTGTTGTCAATAATCGCCGGCCCCGTGGTGTAGGGGTAGCGTGCCTGCCTCTTACCCGGAGGCCCCGGGTTCGATTCCCGGCCAGGTCAGGGATTTTTACCTAGACGTGAGGGCTGGTTCGAGGTCCAATAAGCCTACGTGATTAGAATTGAGGAGCTATCTGACGGTGAGATGGCAGCCCCGGTCTAGAAAGCCAAGAATAACGGCCGAGAGGATTCTTCGTGCTGACCACACGACACCTCGTAATCTGCAGGCCTTCGTGCTGAGCAGCGGTCGCTTGGTAGGCCAAGGCCCTTCAAGGGCTGTAGTGCCATGGGGTTTGGTTTGGTTTGGTTGTCAATAATCTTGTTTTGATTTTACGCCAGTGTTAATCTATTTTCGTTAGGTTGTAACTATTACAGCTATTCTATTTACCGACGTTTCAGAAAAACGAAATATAGAAAGTTTTCTTAACTAAATCAACCTCGACACAAATTTTTTGGAAAGGAGTTCAAATAAAATGTAAATGAGGGAATGCCTAATATATTTTAAAATTTCCAGTTTCTAAATACTTGTTGTCTAGAACTGACTATTTAATTACCAGGAAGGTTGTGTTAACAAATTAATGATCTCACGAGGCGAGATCTTCTGCGCATCCCTGCAATAGGGTATTATGCAAGTAGAGTGAAGCTCGATGAGAGGTTGATGTTCAGTGACCAACAATCGTACTGTGATATCTAAAACTGTACAAAGGAATCTGTTAAATATTTTTGTTACCAAGTTTTTGTGGTAGGTAGAGGTGAAAGAAGGTGCGGGGGTGAACAGGTCTCAGGCTACGAAATTAAAGTTAATTTAAAATTTAACAAGGGTATATTTTCTTTCCAAAATTCAGAAATAACACGAATGGCAGGTACAGAGTAGCAAGGCAACAAAAGTACAATTACAGTATTTACAGGATTTGGGCTTCGAGCCCCGAACTCACAATTCTTGGGCAACTAGCCCAACTTTACCCCAAAATAAGATTTAACAGAGGGGCAGAAAACCCCATTCATGCCCAGGAGCACTTGCTCTAAATTACACAGAAAAGCCTCCTCGAGGCATACAACACTCAATTTTCGAGAAAGAGCCACTCGCTCTCAACTTTAAGCCTATCAAAGGCCACACCAAACTCCACCTTCAAGTTGTCCTCTAAGGACATAGACACAGGGGTAAAATACCCAACCTACTGAGGCCTATTAAGTGAGAAAAAGGTTAATTACATGACCTCTAAAATAACAATTTGAGAGGAGGCGATCTGCACTCCTAATACATTTTGTTTAAAACCTAATCGGGCTCTAGGCCGCTAATGCAAGGGCTAATCCCATACTACTGAGGTGACTTTAGAAAAGAACAATTTACATTACAATAAGGAAGAATCGGTTGTGAGAAATAAGTTCACCTCAAAACAATATGAGTGGGAGCTCGAGAGGGTTAAGCACTCTCTATCCCAATATGTAACTTTAAAAGAGAATAGATGCTAAGAGTCGTTACATTTTAGGGAAAAGTTACATGGTGGAAACGCTTCGGACCCGCCCCGAGAGTTAAACTGCTGAGCTAGCAAGAAAAGAAGTTATTAAACGGCCATTACCTGGTTGTTGAACTGCTGCCCGAAGAAAGAGGCGCTTCCCGCCCCCTGCTATGTACTTTACACACTGAAAGATGGTACTGAAGTGGCCCGGAGACCCTAAAATCAGCAGTTTATATACTCCCGCGGAAAGTCCGAGGCGTTTGAGGAATGAGAACACCCTCCCACAAAAACTTTATTGGCTAGGGTTAAGCAACATATCCCCTTTGGAGAAGATACACCTGATTGGTTATAAATTAATTACGGAAATTCGGGATTGGCTAAATTCAAAGCAAGGGAAAAGAAAGGGGTATACAGCCAACTTAAACAATAACAGAAAGAAATTTAACAAGAAACAAACTTTTGAAATAAAAATTTCTCCAAAAAACAGTTCTTTCACTTCGCACTAGGGTGCACCATTGCAGTTCTTCAGTAGTGTCCTCTAGAAGAGAAAGTTCACGCTTCTTACTACCGGAAAAACAAAAATACGTCGAAAACGACCCAGTTCAAAAACTACAAAATTTCCAAGTAGTGACATCTTCTGAGAAACTTGAAAATTAACACCTTAAATAAAGTTCAGACTTCCTCCAGTAGGGGAGTTTCAACTGGCGCAAAATTTGAATTAGCGGCGTGGAGGTGTACCGCCCGGTACAATTTTAATCCATAATAATGGATGTTAGTTACATGTTACTTTTTCATTTTTCTTTCAGTTTAATAAATTTTCCATAAAAGTTCAAACACGTCAACTTCTTTTATTTCGATTAATCTTTAACTATTCCCTACCAGAGAATATGCTACATGAACCCGTAAAATACCTGAGATTTTCAAGAGTCAATAAATAACTACTGTACTCACCGATTGGATTGCAGAAGAAGATAATCTCTACAAGAGTAAATGCGTACCGAGCGAGTTGGCCGTTCGGTTAGGAGCGCGCAGCTGTGAGCTTGCATTCGGGAGATCGTGGGTTTGAACTCCACCATCGACAGCCCTGAAAAGGGTTTGCCTTGGTTTCCCATTTTCACAAAACTCAAATGTACAATCTTTCTCGCCCCGCTGTTTTGTCAATGATGTATATATGCACGGGGAACCTTAGGAATGTATTTCGTAATTTCATGCTCTGACTTGTCCTAAAACAGCCCAAGACTGTAAAATAAGTATTCCCTTCAATTCATTCCGGAGTAGCTGGAATAGCTCATCTATTATGTCTCACCACGTTCTTTCGTCACTGACAGATATACACAGGAATGTTGCAGATTAAATTTTTTCACTTCTTAAGTAGTCTTTGCTGTATCTGCGTTTTGCAGCAAATACCAGGTTTTTAATGCAGAATTTTCCAGTAATAACAATATTCGTCGATCATTCACTACCTGACTGCGAAGACTTTGGCGCGCACTGTTCGCTGCTTTGCTCTATGGTCCACTGTAAACACCAACTTCTTTCATCGTCGCGTTTATAATAAAATGAAGGCAGAAAACAGTGAGCAGGGAGAAAAGCAGCGAACAAAGCTGCGAAATGAGACTCGTGTTTGTTAGTGGGAGCTTGCATAGTGGAGCGGAGAGCAGAGCGTCACTTTTATCACGAGCACAGCGGAGAAATTACTGTATAAATAAATTCAAGGGGGTCCGTCGTCTGAAATGTCATTTATTTCGCCAAATTTTTATATATTTTGATATATTTATCCGTTTCAGCTTTTAGCTTTCGTGTCTTTTTGTTTGTTCCGCCATCACGGGTAAACGGCTAAATAGATCTCGATCAAACTTCATATTTAGAGTCTACTCATCCAGGAGCAGGTTTTTTATATGCATAGCATTTAAAAAATCTCTGAACAGTCTGGGGGTTTATAGGTAGATTAGGAGAGTTTTTCTCAATTTTCTCTTACACTATTGAATATATCTCGACCAAACTTCATATTTAGAGTCTACTCATTCAGGAGCGAGTTTTGATATGGATATCATTTAAAAATAACTTTATAGACTGGGCGTTTATAAAAAGATCAAAAGAGTCTTTTTCAATTTTTCTTTTACGCTATTGATTATATCTCGACCAAACTACATATTTAGAGTCTGCTCATCCAAGTACAAGTTTCGATATGCATACCATTTAAAATCACTGAATAGACTGTGGGTTTATACGAAGACCAGAAGCGATTTTTCCCATTTTCCCGTACACTATTGATTATATCTACACCAAACTTCATATTTAGAGTCTACTCATCCAGGAGCAAGCTTCCATATGCATATCGTTTAAATAGACAGGGGGTTTGCAGGAAGGCCAGAAGAGATTTTTTTCAATTTTCTC
Organism: Anabrus simplex; assembly: GCF_040414725.1. Classification (NCBI taxonomy): domain Eukaryota; kingdom Metazoa; phylum Arthropoda; class Insecta; order Orthoptera; family Tettigoniidae; genus Anabrus; species Anabrus simplex. The sequence goes on along the minus strand of NC_090266.1, from coordinate 738,783,536 downwards.
TTACGCTATTGGTTATATCTAGGCCAAACTTCATATCTAGAGTCTACTAATCCAGGAGCAGGTTTTTATATGCATATCATTTACAAATTACTGAATAGACTGGGAGTTGATTATTGACTATTGATTATAGTAAAATCTGTAGACTAGATGTGCAACATTCCTTCCTTTTAAATCATTATCCCGCTAACTGTTCAAATTACTGAGAAAATTACTATTATCTACGGGCTTCATGCTCTGAAGCCAGCGAAGGACACCCTCACAGACGTACAGTTATTTGAGGGATCCATAACAGGAGAAAATCAGAGAATGCATCATATTTCTCTGGGCTTTAAAATTGCCCCAAGCTGATGTAACTGAACACCGAGGTAACATGAGGGGTGTCAGTTTGTCTGTCGGTCTTTCTGTCTGGTTATCTATCTGTTTGTATATTCCTAAATGTAGAAAACTGCTGGACTTATTTCAACCAAACTACGTACTTGGATTGTGTTATCAGGTGCATACGATGCCATGGTAATCACATGGAGTTGGTATTTATAGGAAGATTATTCTCAAATATTTTCGTTAACATTTCTATCAAAACAATAAACGTTTAAGAATATGTTATTTCCGTTCCTTTTATGCTATGTACGCATTTATCGTACGACGGATAGTAACGCAGATGATTACGAAAAATTGGATTTTTAGTCCAAGTCCTGTGGGACATGTCGTACATGTCACTTCAAGGGGCAACGAGAAAAACTAAAGAGCCACGTTACTCTTTTCGATAGGACAGATATTAAGGGAGGCAGCATCAATGTCAGGGCGTCACGCCATTGGTCAGAGGTACAATATGCAACCTGAGAACCATGGAGAATTTCGTACAACTTCGGATCAGGAACTGTACCGTACAATACAATAAATTCGGAAATCGTCATCAGAACTTTGTTCAGCTTCATCATATTTCATGTTACTGCCACGCACTTTCGCACGAAAATATCATTTCAACATGTCGCATTAAACCTTGGATGCAACATGAATATCAAACAATTAATAAGCGCTGTTTACATTCGTAGTGCTCTGTGGGACGCACAACACCACAATCGCTTTGTGTTAGATAAGCTTTGGGATGAAGTTACTGCAGAAATGAAAACAAAAGGTTGCTTTTAAGATATACAAAATTACCATAGTAGTTTTTACATTTTTACCTTTATGGCTCTTTGTTTCCTCCCACTTCTTTGTCCACTGACTAGAGGATAGGCTCTTTTGTATATAGAATAATCACTGTATACTCCATGAATTTGCTGGTGGTATTCATGACCTGTCCGCTGACACATGCTTCCTTCGCTAAGGCATCTACTTATTCATTATGTGGTATCCCGATGTGGGCAGGGACACATACGAAGTTTACTCTGGAACCGCGTCTTTGGAGTTCATATGTTTTTTGAATAATACTGATGTGGTATATTAGGTTTCTGGAGGATAAGCGGTGTAGATAGTGTGGAAAGAACGCTCAGTGAATCGCTAAGGATAGACGGTAGACTCGTTTGGCATATTTGAAGGGCTTCTATAATGGCAATAGCTTCTGCTGCAGAGATAGAAATATGTTATGGCAAACGAAAACCTTGAACTTTATATTGTCCAGGACAGTAGAATACACATCCTACGACGCTTATTGGTATTTTTGAGCCATCAGTATACATCTTAACAGACGTAGTATACCGGAGAGTCAAATTATCTTGACATAAGTGCGCCAATCTGTGACCATTCTGTAGATATGTTAGTGATCTATTCACTTCCATGGGGCATATACTGTACATTGCTCAAATGGAAAATCATATATGTTTGCTGTACTCTTTTAACAGTGTTGGGGTCAGTAGTGAGTCTATATATGTGACACTTTGCAGCAGGAGATATCTTTGATTCAAAGAAAGCCGACCGGGCGAGTTGGCCATGCAGTTAGGGGCGCACGGCTGTGAGCTTGCATCCGGGATATAGTGGGTTCAAATACCACTGTCGGCAACCCTGAAGATGGTTTTCCGTGGTTTCCCATTTTCACACCAGTGAAATGCTGGGGCTGTACCTTAATTAAGGCCACGGCCGCTTCCTTCCAACTCTTAGGCTTCTCCTATCCCATCGTCGCCATAAACCCTATCTGTTTTGGTGGGACGTAAAGCCACTTGCAAAGAAAGCCGGCCCTAATCATCTCCTAAGTGTTGTAATCTTCGAAGAGATGTTAGAATTGTTGAATTTTTAGTGTGGGTTTGCTTTAATATGAACCTATCTGAAGGAAACTGTGCTTGTATATTCGAGGACATTTCTCCGGTTTTTAATAGAAGAGCATTAGTTCACGTTGTTTTCATAACTCCAAGGCAAAGAAGCCTTAAGTTCTATGCGGGCCATAGTTGGCCAAATTCGAAAAAAAGGGGTGGAGAGCAAACTCGACTAATTCTAGAATAATAAGCTTTAATTACTTGTTCTACTACGTGAGTTGAAGATTCGTAATATTTCAAATCGTGCGGTTAATATCTGGTAGTTACATATATTTATAAAAGAGGAGTTAGTAATTCATGTAATTGCGTGGCATATTTCATGTAGAATACAAATTGATTACGCTATACGGCAAATAGAAAGGCGCTTATTATTATTATTATTATTATTATTATTATTATTATTATTATTATTATTATTATTATTATTATTATTATTACTATTATTAAGTATCCTTTAACGACGGGACTGAAATCGCCTACAGGAACTTGCTGGACGAGCTTCATTGGAGGTGTTCAAATTTTAAATTGCGCTTATTTACTAATGTTTGTATTTTCATTGTTTATTTCTAAACAAGGATGAAACCAACATTATTTTAAACGTGACAGAGCAATACATCTAACGGCGTTATTACTGCTGTTAAAAAAGCTCGTGTCCTCATTCCGAGGTAGTGCAGCTTTTAGCAGGTGAGCTGCACGTACTGTTTAACGACATATCAGCACTCATACCAATTTAACATTTCTGGCTGATGGGGAATTGACCCCACGTCCTCGACGGCGGCAGCTACGGACGTGGATTCTAGTAAAGGCTTAATAATATGTTTTAGAATATCATTTAAATGGTACTTAGCCTACGTTTGCTTTTAAAAAAATTTTTTTGGCAGTCGGTTTGTATTGAGACGCCGCGTGCGTGAAGATACATTAAACTTCTCGGATGATCTTTCTCGCCAGAATGTTTTGTTACTGACAGCTCTATGCACGAGGAAACATAGGAATGTATTTTTTAATTTAATACTCTGACTTGCCCTAAACGGATGAAGAATGTAAAATCAACTCATTCCGAGAATAGCTAGGAAAGTATTTCTCACCACGCTCTATCGTCACCGACTGATATATACACGAGGAAACAGGAATGCAATTTCGAACTCTGACTTGCCCTAACAGCTCAAGACTGTAACATTAGCAAAACTGAAGATGAAAAGAACAGAGACCTAAAATCTTGGTAAATTAATAATAATAGCGTGTGGCCTCCGGATAGGCCTGGTGCAGGTCTTTCGACTTGACGCCTGTAGGCGCCCTACGCGTCTGTGAGGATGGAGCTCTACCTACGATGATTTCTAATACTTAAGACAACACACACATCCAGCCCCGGAGCCATCGGAATTAACGAATTAAGGTTAAAAACACCGACTCTGCCGGTAATCGAACCCGGGACCCCCCTGGACCAAAGGCCAGCACGCTAACCATTTAGCCACGGAGCCGGACGTGTTGAAAATGAAGTCCATTCAAAAGTTGAATGTTATAACGTTGCAAACTCATATTTCTTTAGTTCATTTATCATATTTGCTTGAAAATGGAGCTATCGATTAATCGAACTGATTAACCCATTAATCTAAAATCCGATTAACCGATCGATGTGCTTTAGCTGATTAATTGAACCAATTAAAATTGTAGGCTGATGAAGGAAACATAATTGATTTTCGTGGCACAAAATCTGTATATTGTATTGTTGTTTGCCATTGGTGCGCTAGTTTCAGCTATTGTATGACTGACTAGTCTTTAAAATAAGCTGATGTTCATATTCAGAAGGGTAAAAGCAATAATACGTCCTAAATAGCTTTCTTGTAAAACGAGGTTTATGACCATTGCTTTTGCAATCTTTTGGAAAGGAAATACGGTTCAGGCTATGTAGTGTATTTGCGAACATTAAAAACAAGCCAGGCGTCATAATGGATAGATGTGGGGGAGGTACTTGAAGAGATTGTCATTAAGGAGTTTCCAGGAATTTCCAAATAATATGCGAATGGGCAGATACCAATTGCTAGAAAGGCACAGTAGAAAATGCGACAAATTAAACATCAGTTTGTGTGTGGTTGTTAGTCGGAAGAAAGTGTTCGCATTCAGTGTTTGTGAATTTCGGTTACATGGCTTATGAACCGATGCGAGGATTAAATTTCCAGACTTAAACTAAATGATCGCTGTAAAATGACAGATAGAAAAACAGTGTTTTGTAAGAAATGCGGAGAATCGTTCAGTTATGCTAGAAGTACAAGTAGTCTTCAATATCATCTTAAACATATTCGGCCCTTCCAAAGTGTATCTGCATCTATAAGTGTCTCTACTAGTTCATCTTCTCAGTCAACTGGAGCACCTGGTAGTGAAGCCTCTGTCCTGTAATACGGAAATTGACATTACGAATAAACTAGTGAAGTGGACTGAGGAGGAACGTTGTCTTTGATCGTGGTACTGAAGAGGTTTTACGGGAAGCTCTCATTTCTCACTTACCATCTTCCCTGTAGACACACAGTAAGAAAACCCACACACATAAATGACAAGTTATATGACGTAGAGAGGCCAAATTATTAGACGAATTAATCTCACTGGGGATTTTTGGTCTTGTATATCTAACCGTAGCTACTTGGGGGTAACAGATCATTGGATTGATTCAAATGGAGAGTATCGTAATTCAACATAACATGTTAAACAAGTTAGAGAAAACACAGAAGAGTTTGAAGATGTAGTTCGTGAATGGGGACTGGAAGACGAAGTTGTCGCTGTTTCCAATGACAATGCAAAAAATATCGCTCTAGGAGTTGAGAGGGAGAGAAGTACGTCACAACCCTAAGTTTACATAAAGCTATCAAGGAAAATGTGTAAACCTTATTAAAATTCGATTAAACGAACGAGTAATCAATTAGTCAATCGGTTAACCGATCAAAATTTTTAATCGATCGACAGCTCTAGTAATTAACATACTTATAATTATTATTTCTATTACTAACTTCAATCATTCATCATTACTATAAAGCTAGAAGTAACACATCCATTAATATTGTAACATTCGTTTTTTCAGTTCAGCAACAGGAAATTAGATTAACTCGGCCAACTGCAAAGGTTTTTTAATTATTTTTTTTTTGCTATTTGCTTTACGTCGCACTGACACAGATAGGTCTTATGGCGACGATGGGATAGGAAATGCCTAGGAGTTGGAAGGAAGCGGCCGTGGCCTTAATTATGGTACAGCCCCAGCATTTGCCTGGTGTGAAAATGGGAAACCACGGAAAACCATCTTCAAGGCTGCCGACAGTGGGACTCGAACCCACTATCTCCCGATTACTGGATAGTGGCCGCACTTAAGCGACTGCAGCTATCGAGCTCGGTGCAAAGATTTCAACTACATACTGTATGTTATATTATACCCTGACATATAAACACGTCACTCACAAAAGTTGCTTCTGCCGTGGATCTGTTATTTCCTCTGTCTCCGCGTAGACTGCTTGCATGTTGGGAATGTGGTACGGTTTCAGATTCGTGTTGTATATCAACTCCTTCCATTTCAGTTAAAATATTGTGTAGAAGACAAACAGTTGTAAAAACCTTGTCTACAGTAGTGGGAGGTGTTTCGAACGGTTTCCATAGGATACGAAATTTGGCACTAATTACGCCAAAAGCACATTGAACAACACGCCGTGCCCTCGACAGGCGCATATTGAAATGCTCTTTATTAGCGTTGTTTGATATATGGCTTTAGTAGATATTTTAACAATGCATACGCCTCGTCACCAATAAAGACATACGGTACCTAGATTGTAGTTGATGGGAGAACTCCTTGTTATGGAACGTTTAGTGAACAGCTCTGCAAATCTTGAAACACACTAGAAGAACGGAAAGTACCTCCGTCACTATATTTTCCCTAACCACCGACTTCTGTCGTGATAAATCTGTATCTTGCATCAGCAACGGCTTGCAGAACTATGGAGTAAAATTGCTTGTAATTGTAAAACATACTGCCAGAATGTGGCGCGCACTTTAATCGATTAGCATCAATCGCACCTAGACAGTTCGGGAAATTCCATTTCTCATAAAATTCCAAAAAATATCCCACCTACAAATTTTACGTAATGCATGTCAAAACAACAACAAAGAGGTTTACTAAAAAAATTTAGTTTAAAAGTTAAATTAAGGTTGTACAGAACATATTACATCAAAATCAACTTACATTAACATTTCGTATGTCCACCTAGTACATTTTTAAGGGTCTGAATTCGATGTGTCATTGACTCAACAAGCTTTTCACATGTACCAAGTGGAATTTCATGGCACCAGACTTGAACAATTTTCTCAATTAACTCTACTCTACTTGCACAACAATATTTAATTTTGAGACATAATTGCCCACAAATTCTCAATAGGGTTCATGTTGGGAGAATTTGGGGCCCACCATAACCACTCAATACCCAGATCTGCGCAACACTCCTGGACAACCCTGGCACGGTGACAGCTAGCATTGTCATATTGGAAAATGAAAGACCCAAAATTTTCTCCACTGAAATGACCCCTTGCTGTATTTGATACCTCATTTTTAAGGATATCACAGTATTTTAACCCTGTAATTGAACCTGCGCAAATCTTAATTCTTCCCACTCCTTTAGCAGTAATTGCTCCCCACAATATTACACTTTCACTGAACTTCTTCGTTCCCACTACATAATCTTTCTTTAATTCCTATCCTGGCTCCATCCACAGTTTCAAACTCCTGTCATTGCCACACACATTAAATTTCTTCTCATCCGAAGAAATCACTCTCTTCCAGTCCTCGGATGTCCAGTGTTGATACAGATCGACAAACGTTTTCTTTCTCAAAATGCTTTTGTGTTAGGAGGGCTTTCTTTGCAGGTTTTTCTTCTTCAGGTTGAGTTCAGAAAGGCGTCTAGCACTGTTTGATGGGAAGTTGAGGTCTCAAACTCCTGCTCAATCTTAAAAGCAATCTGCCTTGAACTCAGTTTTCTGTCTTGTTTTGCCACCATTTTCGTTGCCCTGCACAGTCTGGGACTGGAGAGTTTCTTCCGACCACAATTGTACCTCTAATTTGACTTTACAGTTTCAGATTGTTTCTTCAATATAATTCCCACAGTTTTGTGGTCAATTGATAATTTCCTAGCAACTTCCCTATTCGAGAATCCTTCTGCTTTGAGACCCAAAACCATCCCTTGCTTCCTTACAGAAAGGCCTTTTCTCTTTCCCATAACCTGTGAAACAAAATACACTGACTGACAGAGCAAATGCAACACCAAGAAGGAGTGGTCAGAACTTTATGCCAATTGCAGGGTAGACTGACGTCACTGAGGTATGCTCATGATGTGAAATGCGCCGCTGTGTTGCGCACGTAGCGAACGATAAATGGGACACGGCGTTGGCGAATGGCCCACTTCGTACCGTGATTTCACAGCCGACAGTCATTGTAGAACGTGTTGTCGTGTGCCACAGGACACGTGTATAGCTAAGAATGCCAGGCCGCCGTCAACGGAGGCATTTCCAGCAGACAGACGACTTTACGAGGGGTATGGTGATCGGGCTGAGAAGGGCAGGTTGGTCGCTTCGTCAAATCGCAGCCGATACCCATAGGGATGTGTCCACGGTGCAGCGCCTGTGGCGAAGATGGTTGGCGCAGGGACATGTGGCACGTGCGAGGGGTCCAGGCGCAGCCCGAGTGACGTCAGCACGCGAGGATCGGCGCATCCGCCGCCAAGCGGTGGCAGCCCCGCACGCCACGTCAACCGCCATTCTTCAGCATGTGCAAGACACCCTGGCTGTTCCAATATCGACCAGAACAATTTCCCGTCGATTGGTTGAAGGAGGCCTGCACTCCCGGCGTCCGCTCAGAAGACTACCATTGACTCCACAGCATAGACGTGCACGCCTGGCATGGTGCCGGGCTAGAGCGACTTGGATGAGGGAATGGCGGAACGTCGTGTTCTCCGATGAGTCACGCTTCTGTTCTGTCAGTGATAGTCACCGCAGACGAGTGTGGCGTCGGCGTGGAGAAAGGTCAAATCCGGCAGTAACTGTGGAGCGCCCTACCGCTAGACAACGCGGCATCATGGTTTGGGGCGCTATTGCGTATGATTCCACGTCACCTCTAGTGCGTATTCAAGGCACGTTAAATGCCCACCGTTACGTGCAGCATGTGCTGCGGCCGGTGGCACTCCCGTACCTTCAGGGGCTGCCCAATGCTCTGTTTCAGCAGGTTAATGCCCGCCCACACACTGCTCGCATCTCCCAACAGGCTCTACGAGGTGTACAGATGCTTCCGTGGCCAGCGTACTCTCCGGATCTCTCACCAATCGAACACGTGTGGGATCTCATTGGACGCCGTTTGCAAACTCTGCCCCAGCCTCGTACGGACGACCAACTGTGGCAAATGGTTGACAGAGAATGGAGAACCATCCCTCAGGACACCATCCGCACTCTTATTGACTCTGTACCTCGACGTGTTTCTGCGTGCATCGCCGCTCGCGGTGGTCCTACATCCTACTGAGTCGATGGCGTGCGCATTGTGTAACCTGCATATCGGTTTGAAATAAACATCAATTATTCGTCCGTGCCGTCTCTGTTTTTTCCCCAACTTTCATCCCTTTCGAACCACTCCTTCTTGGTGTTGCATTTGCTCTGTCAGTCAGTGTATTTGTATGCATAACCATGGAAACACAAAGTCATTGTTATTTATGCTTAAAATAGCAGAATAGATAAATATAAAAACTGCCTGGATACTTACGGAATTAGGTTTTCACACAATTCTTCATAAAATGCACACAATTCAGCTTAACAAACAACTGCTGACAGAAAATTTGATGGAAGACAAACTAGAGACAACTGGTGGAGTGAAATGAAACTTCCAAGTATTCAGGTGCCATATAATTATCAATTTTTGTAACTAACTGATGTATATTTAATTTCAAAAAACTTGTCGAGTCAATGACCCATCGAGTTCAAGCACATAAAAAGGCACGAAGTGGACACACAAGATATAACTTAATTTAACTTTTAAAGAAAATAACGTTTAGTAAAGCAATGAAATATAGCCTCTTTGTTGTTGTTTTGACATGCATTAAGTAAAATTTGTAGGTGGGGATATTATTTTGGACCGAACTGTATTTCATCGGAAGGTAATTCCATGTAAAGAGGCTGCATTGTATTCCCAATTCAGTCCTCAGTTTCTTTAACAACTGATGATACACTCTGTGCTCCATTCGAAAACTGAAACCGAGACTTTTGAAGGATGCACCCGTTGGTAGAAACTTGTGGACATAAAATAGAATAAACGTAATAGTTTAACTAATTATTTCTTTACACAGCACTTAAAATGTCACTAAGGACCTATGGTTCGAAACTTTATTATAAATGCGTGTAGACTAAATCACTTGTGATAATGGATTCGAACCCTGTTGTCAGCAGCCCTGAAGATGGTTTTCGGTGGTTTTTCTATTTTCACATCCGGCAACTGCTGGGGCTGTACCTTAATTAAGGCCACGGCCACTTCCTTCCCATTTCTAACCCTTTCCTATCCCATCGTCGTCATAAGACCTGTCTGTGTCGGTGCGACGTAATGTAACTTGTAAAAAAAATATCACTTGTGTATTATTCTGTGTCTGCTGGCAAGCACATCTTAGTGTCAGATTAAATATATAAGGGCTGAAGCCAAACTCCACCGACAACTTTCGAAGATTATTCAGGGATGCCTTCTGAGTATATTGGTGCAAGAGACCCGTGGACTCCGGTTGCTCGTTACAAAGTAATAATGTAATTATGATTTATTCGGTTTGTTACCCCAATCAACCTTGTTTCTGTGAAAATACCTTCACAACAGTGAAGAATCCTGCAATATTCAATAACCATAACGATCAACACAAAATACAGAGTAATGCAAAGGCTGTAATATGAAATAAGTAGCATTTACAGCGGACGTAAAACAATTAAGTATTATTATTATTATTATTATTAATAATATTATGATTATTATTTTCAGTGCAATGCAAATACAAATGTAATTGGGACAACAGACGAAACGAAATGCGATTCCTCTGCAACAAGCCACCGGAGACCAGGGGTCCCTTATACCAATATACTTTGAATGTATTCCTGAACAACGTCCGAAAGTTTGTCGGTGGATTTCGACCTCCCCCTGTAGGCCTATATACTGTATATTAGCCTAATTATTGAGGAATAGAATTACAACAGATGTAATATGTTCACATTAAATTTACAGGAATCCTTGTGCGCGGGAAGTGGAAAACTTTAAGAGACTCATATCGCAATGAAATGAGAAAGGTGCCAGTTAAACATTACGGCGAAACAGCACATAGTAAACCTGGTCCTCGTTCGCCTTGGCGCTACTTCGAGAGTCTGTACTTCCAAAACAGTTAAAATACGATCAAGGGAAGGAAATCTACAGAGCCATGTTTCCAGTGCTGATGAGATCATGGAGGAAGATACAGAAATAGACGAAACTGAAACAACAGCAAATGGAGGCTTAAATGACAAGCTGAATCCAACTGAAACCACTCCACTGAACGAGCAAGCAAGTGTTTCAACACCACTGTCTGTACAACATAAATCAATCAAACGCAAACGCGAATTACCATCAGTAAACGAACAAAATTCCACTGGGCGAGCTTTGGTGGATCTTGAAAAAGAGAATTTGAAGTTCATTGAAAATAAATATTCTAAGGAATCTGACGAGGATGTAAGTTATTTTAAGAGTCTATTTCCTCACATGAAGCAGCTACCACCACAGTGAAAGATGTTGTTAAACACCAGGATGGAAGAGTTGGTTCATAATTTCGTTTATGAGAATGCTGGGCAGCAACATCACACTTATCTTTCATCTTCTGCAGCCTCGGTCTTGGAGCAAACGCGAATAATTTCAATACAGAATGTTCCTCAGACGTATGAGTATTGTGACCCACCTTCCGCAGGATCTTATTTAAGCAGTTTTTCAAGTGAATAGTGATTGTTCTTTAACGCATTTTTATAAACTTGAAGTCTGATAACGTATACTGCTTTTTACTTACCTTATTGCAATCGCAAGACGTTCTGTAGGATTGATTGGTTGGAGATTAAAGTTAGTCTACTTCTTAAGCAGTCTTTGTTGCATTTTATCCAATATGTTGTCAAAAGTTAGTGTAGTCATTCGAAAATATGCATGACATTTCTCTGTATCACTGCGTAACTGATTATAGAGGTGGTGAAATTCATCCGGTGTTTTCCTACCTTTGTTTATTGGGTGCACATTACAACTTCTACCATTGGTACAGGATTTTGCGTTGTGCTGCAAATGCAATACTTTAAATGCAGAATTTTCCAGCATAAACAACTTGTCCGCAATTCAGTCAGCAGTTCCCACAGAAAATGCTGTTAAGGTGACGGACCTTGCCTGGTTCACGCTGAAAGGTATAACAGATATGTATGCAAGTAGTTTAATTGGTGATCTACACCAACTTTCTGTTTTTCATAACATCTGATGCCTAAAGCTCGGAAGTTATCTTGTTGAGATGACCTTTTCTTAAATTTAGAATTTGCTTTACGTTGCACCGAAACACATAGGTCTTATTGCGATGATAGGATAGGAAAGGATTAGATGCGTAAAGGATGCGGCCGTGTCCTTACTTATGGTACAGCTCTAGCATTTGCCTGGTGTGAAAACGAGGAACCACGGAAGACCATCTTCAGGGCTGTCGACAATGGGATCCGAACCCACTGTCTCCCGATTGCAAGCTGATAGCTACGTGCCTCAAACCATGCGCCACTCCCTCGGCAGAGAGTGATTTAAATGATATTCGTGAATTCAAGAGAATTTTGGGGGACATCAATTTCCGATTCCGTAAGATAATAGCCAGGATTGGGATAGTTATGCATTTTGCATATATCCAATTGCATATTTGGAGTAGTTTTATCTTAACAGTGCATAATTTGTGACTTCCTATGCATCTATATATAAAAGCAAGTCGGTCTGGAGCGATGTATATATAAATATTTAAAAATGAAAAAAGACGTGAATTAATGAGGCTCTTCCGGAAATCTCAGAAATTTGAAACTTGGTACGGGAGAAGCTGATGACCCCAGGATCCCTTCAAAAATCGAAAATTCTCAAAATTCCCTCAAGGGGGCACGCTGGGGGGCCTCAAATTTTGGGCTCAGCATAAGAACGCAGCCGTCTAATTTATCCAAAACGACAACCTATAGGTTCCGCGGGCTTAAAAATTTTCGGGAATTTCCTAATTTTTATCCCCCGTCCCCCCAAATCAAGATGGCGGCACACCTGCCAGACGAGATAGAAAATAGAAATTTGGTAAAATTATAGCTTTTGGTCCCTACCCGACGGAAAAATTCTAAGATGTGCAAATTTTTCACTTTTTACCCCCCAAAGATATCGAAATATGGAGGCAACTTTAATGACTGTGCAGACATTCCTTTTGAGCTATTTGTTGGCTAAACGGTAAGTCGTATCACAAAACGGATGGCACAATCTCACTTCAATTCCGAGTGATCTACAACTTTGGTCCTATGACATTTTGTCGTATCTCTCTGCCTTATACGTTAGATTTGGCCGTATTTCTGGATTCTTCGTAAATTTGGTGATTTTTACAAGTATATTTCATTGTTTGACACACTTATATGAACGATAGGATCATCAAGTTGGGTTCGCACATTGGCACAATCAAGGGCCATATGTGGACCAAATTTCATGATTCTAGCTTATACATAAGTAGGCAAAAAGTAATGTAAACCGTTACAAATGTACCCAAATTTCACCCTATTCAAATTTTGAACTCAATTTACCCACTAAATAGGGGCGATACGAGGAAATGGTATAGCAAGTAACATAGTAGAGCGATAAATGAGGCGCCTGATGGCGCAAACCGTTTGTTAATATCATGCACCGTTTAGGAGTTATGAATCTCGAAGTGGAAGTCTGCAGTTTTCAACGTGCACATGCTTATCCCTCATCTATTTAATAAAAGCAAGTCGCTCTGGAGCGATGTATATATAAATATTTAAAAATGAAAAAAGACGTGAATTAATGAGGCTCTTCCGGAAATCTCAGAAATTTGAAACTTGGTACGGGAGAAGTTGATGACCCCAGGATCCCTACAAAAATCGAAAATTCTCAAAATTCCCTCAAGGGGGCACGCTGGGGGCCTCAAATTTTGGGCTCAGCATAAGAACGCAGCCGTTAATTAATCCAAAACGACAACCTATAGGTTCCGCGGGCTTAAAAATTTTCGGGAATTTCCTATTTTTTTTATCCCCCGTCCCCCCAAATCAAGATGGCGGCACACCTGCCAGACGAGATAGAAAATAGAAATTTGGTAAAATTATAGCTTTTGGTCCCTACCCGACGGAAAAATTCTAAGATGTGCAAATTTTTCACTTTTTACCCCCCAAAGATATCGAAATATGGAGGCAATTTTAATGACTGTGCAGACATTCCTTTTGAGCTATTTGTTGGCTAAACGGTTATTCGTATCACAAAACGGATGGCACAATCTTACTTCAATTCCGAGTGATCTACAACTTTGGTCCTATGACATTTTGTCGTATCTCTCTGCCTTATACGTTAGATTTGGCCGTATTTCTGGATTCTTCGTAAATTTGGTGATTTTTACAAGAATATTTCATTGTTTGACACACTTATATGAACGATAGGATCATCAAGTTGGGTTCGCACATTGGCACAATCAAGGGCCATATGTGGACCAAATTTAATGATTATAGCTTATACATAAGTAGGCAAAAAGTAATGTAAAACGTTACAAATGTACCCTAATTTTACCCTATTCAAATTTTGAACTCAATTTACCCCCTAAATAGGGGAGATACGAGGAAATGGTTTGGAAAAACATGTAGAGCGATAAAGGAGGCGTCTGATGGCGCAAACCGTTTGTTAATATCATGAACCGTTTAGGAGTTATGAATCTAGAAGTGGAAGTCTGCACTTTTCAACGTGCTCATGCTTATCCGTCATCTTACTATATATAAAAATGGATGTATGCATGTATGTGTGTGTGTAAATGACACATCTCCTCCTAAACCACTGGAACAATTTCATCCAAGCTTGGTACACGTATGACTTACAATCTGGAGACGAGCACTGTGGGGGTAAGCCATCCGTAGCTCCCTTAGGGGTCGGGGGTCAGGGGCGGCGTGGTATAAAAATAATCGAAAAAAGTGCCGAATCCACAGTTTTCGGGGTCGCTGAGATGAACAGTGACACTCCCCATTTTCCAAATGTCAAAGTTCAGCTCCCTTTCGCATGGGGGTCGAGGGGGGAGTGATACATAAAATTAAACGAAGATAATGTCGAATACATAGTTTTCGGGGGTCGCCGAAGTGAATTGTATACTCTGGATTTTTAGTATCAGGAGACAAACAACGTGGGGGTAAGAAAGCCCAGAAACCCTTAGGGTCGGGGGGGGGGGGGGGGCGCGGGGGTTCAGATAAACAAATTAACGAAAATACCGTCGAATCCATACTTTTTGGGATCGCTGAGATGAATAGTGACACTCCGGAGTTTTTTAAGTTGAAGTTGAACCCCTTTTGGGGGAGGGGGAGTGATATATAAAATTAAACGAAAATGGTGTCGAATACATAGTTTTCGGGGTCACCGAGGTGAATTGTACACTCCGGATTTTTAGTATCAGGAAACAAACCCCGTGGGGGTAAGACAGCCCAGGAACCCTTAGGGGCAGGAGGGGACGAGGGGGCTGAGATATAAAAATAATCGAAAATAGTGTCGAATCCATACTTTTCGTGGTCGCTGAGATGAACAGTGACACTCCGAAATTTTTTAAAGTCCAAATTCAGCCCCCTTCGTGGTGGGGGGCGATGGGAGAGTGATATGTAGAAATAATAATGATATATAGAAACAATAGTGTCGAATACATAGTCGCTGAGGTGAATAGTGACACTCCGAATTTTTAGTATCAGGAGACCGAGCTCGATAGCTGCAGTCGCTTAAGTGCGGCCAGTATCCAGTAATCGGGAGATAGTGGGTTCGAGCCCCACTGCCGGCAGCCCTGAAGATGGTTTTCCGTGGTTTCCCATTTTCACACCAGGCAAATGCCGGGGCTGTACCTTAATTAAGGCCACGGCCGCTTCCTTCCACTTCCTAGGCCTTTCCTATCCCATCGTCGCCAAAACACCTATCTGTGTCGGTGCGACGTAAAACAAATAGCAAAAAAAAGTATCAGGAGACAAACCACATGGGGGTAAAACACCCCAGGAACTCTTAGGGGCGGGAGGGGGGACAAGGGGACTGAGATATACAAATAATCGAAAGTAGTGTCGAATCCATACTTTTCGGGGTCGCTGAGATGAATAGTAACATTCCGATCTTTTAAAACTCAAAGTTTAGCCCCCTTTAGGGTGGGGGAAGGGGGAGTGAGATATAATAGTAATCTAATATACTGCCGAATCCATAGTTTTCCGGGTCGCTGAGATGAATAGTAACATTCCGGATGTTTAAAGCCTAACTTCAGCCCCCTTTGGCATAAGGGGTGAGAAAGGGTGAAAAAATAAATGGACCCAAATAACCAAGATAATGGACGTGTGTTTGTTCCAGTATGACTTTCAAGTATGATTTACTACCCGGAAAACGTACTGTGGGAGTAAGACGCCCCTAGAACCACTAGGGAAGCAGGTAAAATATTATCCACACTAATAAATGGAAGTCTGTTTGGCGCGATCTATATATACTGTACAATATATATATATATATATATATATATAAATTAGGGCATAAAAATGAAAACAGACGTAAATTAGTGAGACCATTCTAGGCATCTTAGAAATTTAAAACTTGGTACCAGACAACCTGATGACTTCAGGATCCCTAGAAAAATCTCAAATTCTCATAATTCTCTGAGGGGTACATGCTGGGAGTTTCAAATCTGCATAAGAACACAGTCGGTGATATTTATCCAGAACCTACAGGTTTTATGGGCTTAAACGTTTCCTTAAAGTCCTGATTTTTTACCCACTCCCCCATATCAAGATCGCAGCACAATCTCCCAGACAGGTTAGAAAATTGAAATTTTGCAAATTTATAGCTTTTAGCATGTAACCGACGGAAAATTTACGAGATGTTTAAAAATTTTATTTTTTTACCCCTGAAAAATATCGAAATATGGAGGCAATTTTAATGACGGCGCAGTCCTTCTTTTCGATGTATTTCGTGGCTAAACGGTAAGTCGTATCACAAAACGGATAGCACAATCTCCGTTCAATTTGGAGTGATCTACAACTTCGGTCCTATGACCTTTTGTCGTATCTCTATCCCTTATACATTAAATTTTTCTCTATTTCTGGATTTACCTAAATTGTGCACTTTGCACACGTACAATTGATGGTTTGATTCACTTATAGGAAAGATGGGATCATCAAATTCTACACGAATATTGGCCTACCCAGTAGCAATATGTGAGCCAAATTCTATGTTTGAAGCTGTCGCATAAGTATCTGACAACTAATGCACTGAGTGAAAATCTTACACAAATTTCACCCTATTCAACGTTCTAAAACATAATGAATTGTGGTAGACAAGTGCACCTGTCGTTATCATCACAACGCCACAACTCGCACTTTACATTGGAAACATCGTCTGCGGACATCCCTAAGCTTTTTCTCGGATAACGCCAATTTACATGCAATTTAAAAATTATTATTAACTTCATGTACAGTAATTTACTTCGATATCCGTATACAATCTGGAATACCGTAGCGAAGCACGGGTACAATTGCTAGTAGGACATATTTTGAAAGTATTCTTCATCTTGAGGGTAGACATCAGCCTGAATTTCATTTATGACAGAGCTGTCTTTTCCCCACTTAGTAAATACATAGTGCAATACAATCTCCTTTCATGAACAGTTAGTTCTCATCAGGCCTGCTTTTGTTGTTGAAGCAGGTTGTGGTTCATATCACATTATCAGGCCTGTTTTCGTTGTGTTGAAACAGACTGTCGTTCATAGTACCATTTTTGTTCTTGCTATTGGCTTTACGTCGTGCCGACACAGAGAGGTCTTATGGCGACGGTGTGATAGGAAAGGGCTAGGAGTCGGAAGGAAGCGGCCTTGGCCTTAATTAAGGTACAGCCCCAGCATTTGCCTGGTGTGAAAATGGGAAACCACGGAAACACATCTTCAGGGCTGCCGATAGTGGGGCTCGAACCCACTATCTCTCGGATGCAAGCTCACAGCTGCGCGTCCCTTACCGCACGGCCAACTCGCCCGGTTCATAGTACATTGAGGTACTTCGTTGTTGCTACTTAATTTAAAATGTCTAAGGAGAAGAGACTGTTAGTGATGTATTAAAAGCATATGTACGCGAGTTTGAAGACATCTTTTTGCCGGGCTGAGCGGCTCATGCGGATGAGTGCTGGCGTTCTGACTCCAACTTGGCAGGTTCGACCATGGCTCAGTCCAGTGGTATTTGAAGGTGCTTAAATACATCAACCTCGTGTCAGTAGATTTACTGGCATGTAAAATAACTCCTGTGGCACCTCGGCGTTTCCGAAGTCCGTAAAAGTAGTTAGTGGGACGTAAATCCAATAACATTATTATTCAGACTTTTCAACTGATGGAAGTACTTTACTTGGTATATATTGTAGCGCAGCAGTAACGGCAACCAAAAGTATCAAGTTTAACATCTTCAAACGACGAATCACAATAAATTAAAAATGGTAAACTTCAAACAAACACAGCACCATTTTGTAACCACAACTGTAGGTAAACCTGAACCAACACGAAGTAAGTTCAGTGAAGGCTTACGTGAAGCGTCTGCCTCGGCAAACGTATATACCATGAGCTAAGCTAAACAATAAGAACTTTGCTCAGTTTCTGGAGGAATATACAAAACAACCAGACCCAGACGATTAAACTGTTAGATAGATAGATAGATAAGAAATGGGTGAGCCCTGTTTTCGCAGAGCTCCACACGTAGGTCTATGAAGACCCTTTGTGCCCCTTGAACGGGTTTGCCTAGTCCAGTCCTAGTGCTCCTATAAAGGATACCAGTGTCCGGATTTTGGCATTCCTGATGTCCTCCAGGCTCACAAAATGTGAGCCCAGGAATCGATGTCTAGTGCTTGCAAAAGCCTCGCACTGACATAACACATGCGCGGAGGTCTCCTCCTCCTTACCGCATCTTCTACACATCGGATCCTGGGTAATTTTCATGATGTGTAGGTGCCTCTGTAAGGTATTGTGGCCTGTTAACAGTCCAACTACCATTCTCATTCTGGTCCTATTCAAATTCATTAGGACCTTTTTATAGCTTTGACTAGGCCCTTTGATAAGTTCACGTGCCTGTCTTGCTATGGTTAACCTCTTCCAAATATCTAGGTGAGACTGGTTTATCCATTGGGATATTGCCAGTCTCACACTTCGGAGTGACACTCCCAGGAAGGGCTCTGGTCCTATGAAGGAACCCATTGAGCCCTGTTTCGCTAGTTTGTCAGCTTCTTCATTTCCACGATTAAACTGTTAGGAAGAATTACGCTTCTGAAATTTATGAAGTAGCATTAGGTAAACTAAGGGAACCGGCTGATAGAAAATATATTTGGGTCTCGCTAGATGAAACAACGGACCTGTTTGGAATTTTAGGAGAGGAAGAAGAGGGAGACTACATATCTACTATGGATATGTTACTTAACAATAAGGTGGATCACTCAACAGTAGCGGTATTTTTCAATGATGTACTAAGTTATTTGTGGCCATTACGCATTTTTAGGACCATCTTCTCGTGGCCTGCACTGACCGTGCACCTTACATGTGCAAAGCCATGGGAGGTGTTAGGATATTTTATCCGAAAACGATACACGTCACGTATGTGGCACATGGACGTCATCGAGTCGATAAAGCAGTCCGGGCTTCCTTTCCTGAAGTAAATGTTTCGATCTCTAAGATGAAGATTATTTCTGAAGGCTCAACGTTGCAAGAATATGTTTTTGGATACAGTTGGTAATGCAAGAAAATGCAAGAAAAAGGAATGTCCCTTCACGTTGGTACTGGAATTGTTGAAGAAGTTGAACGATCCCTAATTAACCTAACAAATAAAATTTTCTCCAGAAAAATACAAAGTGTAGAGTTAAACATCTCCGGTGTCTGCAAACCTAAAAATAATTCTAGTGTTCTCCAGGGCAAAGAAACAATTACGGTCCATCGATACTGGAACCTGGGAGTCTCTGATAACGTTAAGTAGGAGTATGCTCCAATTGTGGCATGTGATGTAGGGAAAGTGTTTTTTGAATACAAAACCATTTTGAGTCAAATAGGCGCAAGTTTGTGATTAACCACGTGTTGCATCATGCAGTGATTGAGTGTGATCAAGACGCGAATTTCATTGAGAAATTGAAGCATTTTATTTCGTTACGGTATATAATGTTATTTTCTATTTTGGCGATGTTTAAAGTGCAGCATTTAATCTTATACATTTATTTCTAACTGATATCAGGTTTATGATTTTTCAATGCATATTTCAACATTTATAATGCATATTTGGACACTTGTTAGCACATATTTGCATGCAAATTTCGGCATTTTTAAACGCTTAATTATCCGAAGTCTGGTATTGACTACTGATAAATAACCTCACCAATAATGTCAATGGCACTGCAGCAAGTAATAAATGTGGTGGACAGTTAAAAATAATCTGAGGACAACATCGATTATTTTGATATAAGTAAAGTAATTGTAATTTGTTAATTCACTGAATAAATACATTGGCGGAAAAAAAAAATCCAAACACCAAGTAGGTGTTGTGCTATACTAACGAACGTTGGTAAGGCGTATTTATACATCTGAAAGATGACGTTGATTCAAATTTTCCGCAAATCGCATTAGCGTGGCCCTGGTAGCGGGCCCCATGACGTTGCACATCAGGTTTACTTTAAATACGGGCTGTACTGTGCAAGAGCATTAGTCCGACTAATTGGCTGAATGGTCAGCGTTGAGGCCTTCGGTTCACAGGGTACCGGGTTCGATTCCCGGATGGGTCGGGGATTTTAATCGCGTCTGATTAATTCTTCTGACCCGAGGACTGGGTGTTTGTGTTTGTGTTTGTTCCAACACTTTCCTCTTCATATTCAGACAACACACTACACTACCGACCACCACAGAAACACGCAATAGTGATTACTTCCCTCCATATTGGGTTTGCGTCAGGAAGGGCATCCGGCCATGAAACAGGGCCAAATCCACATGTGCAACACAGTTCGCACCCGCGACCCCACAAGTGTGGGAAAAGCGGTAGAAAAAGAAGACTGTGCGAGAGCGTTAGTTCCCTGTGAGATTGGACAGAGTGACTGAGTGGATCAAGAACGCCTTTAAGACGACAGAGAGACCAGTATCAAGAGATCACTGCGCTTTAATAGGGCTACGTGAAAGTGGATTTTCCTTCCGCGCTATTGCAGAACGACTTGGCAGGAATGTCTCCATTGTGCATGCGTGCTGGCAGCAATGGTCACTGGAAGGTACGCTCCCAAGAAGACCGGGCTCTGGCCGTCCCCGTAGCACCACCGAGAGGGAGGACCGCCGTATTCGGCGTATGGCTGTGGCGCAACGTACTGCGTCTGCAGGAGCAATTCGAGCTTTAGTTAGCACCACAGTGACACAACGAACTGTTCGAAATCGGTTACTTGAAGGACAGCTCTGAGCCAGACGCCCTGAGCCGTGCATTCCACTTACCCGAAACCACCGCCGTCTGCGACTTCAGTGGTGTCAAGCGAGAGCTCATTGGAGGATGGAGCGAAGGTCCGTTGTATTTTCCAATGAAAGTCGGTTCTGCCTTCGTGCCAGTGATGCCTGTGTGTTGGTTAGAAGGAGGCCAGATAAGCGCCTGCATTCCACCTGTCCGTAGCATCGACTCACTGGCCCTACACCGGGAGTTCTGGTCTGGGGAGCAATTTCCTATGACAGCAGGAGCGCTCTCGTGGTTATCCCACGCACCCTAACTGCAAATGTGTACGTCCGTCTGGTGATTCGACCTGTTGTGGTGCCATTCATGAACAGCATTCCCGGAGGTGTTTTCCAACAGGATAATGTACGCCCCCATGCTGCTGTTGTACCTCAACGTGCTCTACAGAGTGTCGACATGTTGCTTTGGCCTGCTCGATCCCCCGATCTGTTCCCAGTCGAGCACGTATGGAACATGATTGGACGACAACTCCAGCGTCATCCACAACCGTCGTTAACCGTCCCTGTATTGACCGACCAAGTGCAACAGGCATGGAACTCCATCCCACAAGGTGACATCCGGCACCTGTACGACACAATGAATGCACGTTTTCATGCCTGCATTCAACAGTCAGGAGACTGCACTGGTTATTATTATTATTATTATTATTATTATTATTATTATTATTATTATTATTATTATTATTATTATTTGGCTATTTGCTTTACGTCGCACCGACACAGATAGGTCTTATGGCGACGATGCACTGGTTATTAATGGAGCAGCATGGCATATTCGCGATGGCTTTTCTCGCATGGATATTAACCTGTAGTCTTGTACCTTTAATAAGCGGACCCTGCACCAATGAGGGACTAAACGCTATAAAAGAAGAAGAAGACGTAGACGAAGAAGAAGTATTGTACCTTTAATCAATTAAATAATGTTACCTCGACAAATATATTGCCAAAATTTCCGTATTCTGCGTTCCTTATTCCATGATGTTTGGATGTTTTTCCGCCAGTGAAGTAATAACGTTAAGCAGATTTTTCATACGCTCACTCAGTTCCCCTCAAACCTAGTAATTTCAGGATGCTATTTATTTAGACCTTCCTGTATGACTTCATAGTTTAATGCAGGAGTGTGGCGTCTACGTTGCGGGTGTTGCCGCCGGCATCATGCAGAAAAATAGTTATTAGGTATATTCGTTACTGCTTCGCTACGGCATTATACTGAAATTTATAATTGGATGCTTTACGTTTTATATACAATCTGCCGAAATTCGCGATCTGACTCGTTTTCTGAGAGATTACGGCAAAGTTCCTCCCATTTTTCAATCTTTCTTTCCAGCAATCGATTTCGTACTTCCCGGGCTAGGTCCAGGTATTCCACCCGGTCAGTTGGATCCCTAAATCTTTGCCATATTTTCCCATAAGCATTTTTTATTATGGATCAAATCCTTGAGGAGATCCAGCGTGGTGTCGTCTTGGCTGCCTAGGCCGTACTGAACTCGCGGCGACCCTACATTCGTCGTCATTACCCGTCCAGGACACCTTTCCAGCGCGGTCCGCAATTTTGACGAAGGTCCAAGATATTATTATTATTATTATTATTATTATTATTATTATTATTATTATTATTATTATTATTATTATTATTATTATTTGCTAGTTGTTTTACGTCGCACCGACACAGATAGGTCTTACGGCGACGATGGGACAGGAAAGGGCTAGGTGTGGGAAGGAAGCGACCGTGGCCTTAATTAAGGTACAGCCCCAGCATTTGCCTGGTGTGCAAATGGGAAACCACGGAAAACCATTTTCAGGGCTGCCGACAGTGGGGTTCGAACCTACTATCTCCCGAATACTGGATACTGGCCGCACTTAAGCGACTGCAGCTATCGAGCTCGGTATTATTATTATTATTATTATTATTATTATTATTATTATTATTATTATTATTATTATTATGGACCCCACAGCAAGATGCAAGACGGCTACTTGGCGGTAAATTACATCTGCTGCCATTGTCATTGCTGAAAATGTGACCAACACCATTGTCACGGTTAGGCAAGGGCGCGGGATTTCTGGCGATACGAATGACATACTTCCGTGCATTACTGGCGTTACAATAGAGGTGAACAATTGCACGGTCAATCTCATTCCTATCGTTTATTTCAAATGTGTTTAAACTTTTATTTATATGCCAGCAGAATCTACGGTAATCTAAGAACATTCTCCAAAGGAAAAGATGGCTCTTGAAAACGAACCCAGGAAAGATTAAAAATGATCGGTTTATGATCAGAATAAGTACATTGAAAATCCATAGCCTGTTTCCAGTCATTCGACCGGGTCAGGAATGGAGTGAATAAAGCCCCTATCTAGCGGCGAGGATAGGAATTGTGCCAGCTGCCGAGGCCTGTCGCACTCCTCTGGGGCAATGATTAATGAATGACAAATGAAATGAAATGATATTGGAGAGTGTTGCTGGAATGAATGACGACAGGGAAAACCGGAGTACTCGGTTAAAAACCTGTCCCGCCTCCGCTTTGTCCAGCACAAATCTCACATTGAGTGATCGGCATTTTGAACCACGGAACCCAGCGGTGAGAGCCGGCGCGCTGCCGCGTGAGCCACGGAGGCTCCTTAAATGTACATTATGAACGGTAAAATCAATTGTTCTCACCTCTTTTTTCAACCCACCGCCGTTAAGTTGATTTAATTCCCGCCCCCAAAAGGAGGCGAGTTTCTTTTTGTTTAAAGGAGATTCTAAATACCAATGTTCACGTCTGTTACTTTCAGTTTTGAGATATAAGTATCCCCATAAACATAATATCTTTTTTTCACTTCCTTTCACACTACCATCCCTTAAGTGAATTTTCCGGAAAAAAATTGTTTCTTTAATAGTAGAGGATATTCTAAATACCAGTTATCGCGACTCTAACATCTTCAGTTTTTGAGATATGTGTCCTCATGAAAGGAGTTTAACTTCTTTTCATTCCCGCCCCCTAAGATGTTTCTCCCCCCCCCCCCAAAACACGTTTTTCTTTGTTTTTAAAGGAGATCCAAGTGCCAATTTTCACGTCTGTAACAACTTTAGTCTTTATTAGATGTAAGTATCCTCATAAATTATTTCAATTAATTTTTCAATTCTTTCACCCCCCCCCCCCTTCATTGGATTTTCCCAGAATACGTGTTTCTTTACTTGTAACGCAAATACCAAATACCAAATTTCACGTCTGTAACATTTCAGTTTTGAGATATCAGTATCCTAACTAAAAGAATTCAACCCCATTTTCAGTCACTTTTACCCCCCACCCAAGTGGTTTTTCCGAAAATTAAAAAACACGTTTCTTTATTTATAATAGAGATAATAATACCATTTTTCAATTCTGTAACATGTTAAGTTTATGAGATATACTGTAGAAATTCTCATTTTAAAATTTTACCCTCTTTTTGTTCCCCTTAAGTCGAGTTTCCAAAAAAAAAAAGACCTATGTTTCTTTACTTTTAGTGGAGATTCCAAATATCAATTTTTATGTTTGTAACTTTTTACGTTTCTGAGATAACCTATATTGCAGATATAATCTATCTAAAAATTAACCCCAATTTTTCACTCCTGTTTAACCCCCATTAATTGGATTTTCCTAAAACAAAAATACGTGTTTTTTATTTTTAAAAGAGATCCCATGTACCAATATTCAGGTCTGTAATATCTTGAGTTTCTGAGATATAAGTATCCACATTAAAAGCATTCAACCCCTTATTCACCCTTTTTCACACCTCCTATTGGGATTTTCTAAAAACAAAAAATACATGTTTCTTTGTTTTTAAAGGAGATTCTAAATATCAATATTTACATATGTAAACTTTTAAAATTTTGAGATATAGATACACTCATTTTAAAAATTCACCCCCTTGTTCACCTCCCACTATTTGGATTTTCCAAAAACAGAAAGTGCATGTATCTTTCTTTTTAAAGGAGACCCCAAACACCAATTTTCACGTCTGTAATATCTTCAGTTTCTGAGATATAAGTATCCTCATTAAAGGCATTCAACGATTTTTCACCCCTCCTATTAGGATTTTCCGAAAACTAAAAAATACGTGTTTCTTTATTTTTAAAGGGGATTTCAAACACCAATTTTTACATCAGTAAATTTTTAAGGTTATGAGATATAGATACGCTCATTTTCAAAATTCACCCCCCTTTTCACCCCCATTATTTGGATTTTCCAAAAACAAAAAATGTGTTTCTTTATTTTTAAATGAAATCCCAAATACCAATTATCAGGTCTGTAATATCTTCACTTTCTGAAATATAAGTAGCCTCATTAGAGGCATTCAACCCATTTTAACAGTTTTCCACCCCTCCTATTGGGATTTTCCGGAAAAAACGTGTTTCGTTATTTTTAAAGGAGATTCTAAATGCCAATTTTTACATCTGTAAACCTTTAACGTTTTGAGATATAGATACACTCATTTTAAAAATTAACCCCCCTTTTAACCCCCTTAGAGATGGGATATCCAAAAATCCTCCCTTAGCGAGCACCTACATGTTAATATGAATGTACCCCAAAATTTCATTTCTTTATATCCAGTAGTTTTGGCTCGGCGATGATGAGTCAGTCAGTCAGTCAGTCAGTCAGTCAGTCAGGATAAGTTCGTTTATATATATCGACTAGCAATTACCCGCGGCTTCGCTCGCGTGGATTTCGTAATTTGATGAAAGTAATTGTTCCTCGGCATTGTACTAAGACAATATCTGAACATTCCTAAGGTATAAAAACTCACCACAAAGTTGAGTTTCATTTACCCCAGAAATTCTTTGTAAACCATGTTTGTGGTATTACCTTTCGGGGTTATGACGACCATGCGACATAGAACTGTACATGTGAGAAACGGTCTTCTCTCAAGTAGAAAAAATAAATACATGTTTATTTATTTTTAAAGGAGATTCCAAATACCTATCCCCACAACTGTAACATCTACAGTTTTTGAGATATACATAAGTATCCCCATAAAAATAATTCAACCCTTGATCAGTCCTTCCCCCACCTATATCTAAGTGTATTTTCCGAAAACAAAAATACACGTTTCTTTATTTTTAAAGGAGATTCCATATGCCAATCTTCACGTCTGTGGCATCTTCTGTTTTTAAGATATAATTATCCTCATAAAAATAATTCAACTCTTTTTCACTTCTTTTCAACCCCTGTTCTTTCTCTGAAAACAAAAACGTACAGGTTCCTATATTTTTAAAGGACTTTCCAAATACCAAGTTTCTTGTCTCTAACATGTTAAGTTTTTGACATGTAATGTAGATATACCGGTATTCATTTTAAACATTCACGCGCTTTTCCAATTCTTTTCAGTCCCTTAACTGGATTTTCCGAAAACCAAAAAATACGCGTTTCATTACTTTTAAAAGAGATTCCAAATACCAGTTTTCATGTCTGTACGTTTGTAACACCTTCAGGTTTTTTAGATAAATGTATACGCATAAGAATAATTCAACTTCTTCTTCTTCACTTCCTTCCATCCCTCTCCCGCCTTAAGTGGACTTTCTGAAAACAAAAATTCGTATTCTTTATTTTGAAAGGAAATTCAAAATACGAACTTTCACGTCTGTCACAGCTTCAGTTTTTAAGATAAATTATCCTCATAAACACATTTCAACTCCTTATTTACTTATTTTCAACCCCACACCCCTTTCGTCGGTTTTCCAGAAAAAATATGTGTTTATTAATTTTCAAGGAGATTCTAAATACTAATTTTCACGTCTGTAACATCTTCTGTTTTTGAGATATAAGTATACCCATAAAAGTAATTCAATTCCTTTTTCACCCCCCTTCCTACCCATTAAGTGGATTCCCCCTCCCCAAATGTGCGTGTTCCTTCGTTTTTAAAAGAGATTCCATGTACCAATTTTCACGTCTTTAACATTTTTAGTTTTTGCGATATAAGTATCCTCACACAAGGAATTCAACTAATTTTTCAATTCATTAACCCCCACCCCCCTTAAGAGGATTTTCCGAAGACAAAAGAACACGTGTTGCTTTACTTTGAAATAAGATTCCAAATACAAATGTTCATGCCTCAAACAAGTTCAGATTTTGAGATATAAGTATCCTCATAAAAAGAATTCCACTCCTTTTCCACCCCAGCCCGTTAAGTTGATTCCCCCCTCCAAAAATGCATGCTTCTTTATTTTTAAGGTGATTCCAAAAACAAGTTTTCCCGTGTGTAACCTTAAGTATTTGAGATATGTTTCTCCAGAATGAAATTTTCTCTTCCTTTCACCCTGCCCCCTTAAGTGAATTTTACGAAAAACAAAAAACTTTGTTTTTTAATTTATGAAGGAGCTTCCAAATGACAATTATCACGAATGTAACGTCTTCAGTTTTGAGATATATGTATCCTCATAAAGAGGAATTAAACTCCTTTTCCATTGCCCCCGCCCCAAGTTCATCCCCCCAAATGCGTGTTTATTTTTCAAGGTGATTCGAAATACTAATTTTCACTTCGGCAACATCTTTACTTTCTTGGATATAAGTATACTCATATAAAGAATTCAACTAATTTATCAATTAATTAACCCCCCTTAAGTGGATTTTCCAAAGAAGAAATATTACGTGTTTCTTTACTTTGAAAGGAAATTCCAAGTAGGCCTACATATTTTCATGTCTATAGCATCTTCAGTTATTTAGATATAAGTATCCTCATGAAAAGTATTCAACTCCTTTTTCACTCCGTCCCCGCCCGTTAAGTTGTTTTCTACCCACCCAAAAAATGCGTGCTTCTTTATTTTTAAAGGAGACTCCGAATACCAGTTTTCACGTTTGTAACATCTTTATACATTTTGGTGTATATATACATTTTCATACAAATAATTTGACTAATTTTTCAATCCTTTCACCTCCCCCCCCCGCCTCCGTTAAAGATTTTTCTCGAAAACCAAAGAATACGTGTCTCCTTATTTTTAAAGGAGATTACAAATACGAATGTTCACGTCCGCAACATGTTAAGTTTTTGAGATATACTGTAGATACGCTAATTTTAAAAATTCACCCCCTTTTTCAGTTTCCCTGAACTGGATTTTCTGAAAAAAATTTGTGTTTCTTTATCCTTGCAGGAAATTCCAAATGCCAGTTGTCAAATCTGTAATATGTTACGTGTCTGGGATAATTTGCAGATATATTCTTTTTAAAAATTCACCCCGTTTATTACTCCTATTCACCCACTATTCATGGGATTATCCAAAAGCGCAAAAATACGCGTTTCTTTATTTTCAAGGGAGAATCCAAATACCAATTTTCATGACTGTAACATCTTCAGTTTTTGAGATATAAGTCTCCTCATAAAAGGTGTTCAGCCACTTTCCCCCTTTTTTCACTCCCTTTAATGAGATTTTCTGAAAACGAAAAAATACGTGTTTCTTTATTTTTAAAGAAGATTCCAAATACCAATTTTTACGTCTGTAAACGTTTAGGTTTTCGAGATAGAGATATCCTCATTTTACAAATTCACCCCCCTTTTTACCTCCTTAGTGACGGAATATCCAAGAATCCTCCCGTAGCGAGCATCTACATGTTAATATGAATGTATCCTCAAAATTTCATTTCTTTATGTCCAGTAGTTTTGGCTCGGCGATGATGAGTCAGTCAGTCAGTCAGTCAGTCAGGACAAGTTATTTTATATATATAGATTGTTAAATTTGTATTTCCTATCAACAATATAAATCCACCTGATTTCCGTAACACATGTCAGAAAAGATATGATTGCCATCCTGTGCCGACGTCTTCAATGTGTCCGATGTACGCTACATTTTGGCTGCAGTGCTTCAGCGGTAAAAACCCCCAGATAAGGTGTCGGTGACCTGCAGTGCAATAGCGAGTGTGTGTCGCCTAGGTTTCGTGCATTATTTGCCGGTTAGACTTAAAGCCAAATTGTGTTTTTCTTCCTTCCCCTACACTCCCCAAGCATGGCTTCTAAATTGACTGGTTAATTATTCCCTTATGATTGTGACTGTGTTATAGAGTGCCTTGTAAACCGTTTCTTAGGATCACGTACAGTTAGTGAAAAAAGTAATATTCCAAATGGCAGACCAACTCCTGAATTAAAATACTTGAAGATTAAATCACATAGAGTTTTCGAAAGATGTTTTTAAGGTAGGCTATCAGTTGAGTGACGACAGGGATGATTACGTGCTGCAACAGGATGGTGCACCACCTCATTTCCACAGGGAGGTTAGAGCATCTTAAAACCAAGAACGTCCACAACGATGGATGGGACGCGGAACGGAAGGTGATCTGATGCTCTTACCCTTTCCACCTCGTTCACCAGATCTTACACCATGCGATTTCTTCCTGTGGGGATATGTTAAAGATCAGGTATTTGTTCCTCCTCTACCGGTGGATATTCAGAAAGTGAAGCAGCGCATCCAAGCCGTCTTCGAAAGCATCACCGCTGCCATGTTGACTCGTGTGTGGGAAGAGATGGACTATCGAGTAGATGTGTGTAGAGTGAAACAAGGCGCACATATCGAGCATTTGTGACAGTGGCCCAATGTTGGAGTGCATGGGAATGTGAGGGAAGGCATAGTCGCCGTCAAGGTTCCGGTCGACCACGTCTGACCACCACAAGGGAGGATCGCCGTATTGTGCACCAAGTACATCGTAACCCCTTCACATCTGCGCCTGCCATACGAGGACAAGTAACGGACTCCCTGCAATATTCTGTGTCATCTCGCATCATTGATCGGAGACTAGCAGCAGCTGGGCTAGGGAATTACCGTCCCATGCTTAGGCTGCCGTTAATATCACAACACACACGGTTGCGTTTGGAGTGGTGAATGACGTCGAATTGTGTTCAGCGATGAATCGCGGTTCTGCACTACCCCAGATGACTATCGTTTGTGAGTATGGTGGCGACGAGGGGAGAGGTCCTATTCTTCCAATGTTTTGGAGAGGCACAGCGGTGTTACTCCTGATGTCACGGTGTGGTAAGCCATCGGGTATGACTTCAGGTCAAGGCAGGTAGTGATTTAGTGAATTCTGAACGGCACAACGGTACGTCACGGACATCCTGCGTCCTCTCATGCGACAGTACTGCGGTGCCATTTTTCAACAGAACAATGCTCGTCCATACACGGCACGTGTCTCTATGAACTATCTACGTGATGTTGAGGTAATCTCGTGGCCAGCAAATTTCCCAGATCTGTCCCCGATAGAACACGTTTGGGACCAGCTCGATGTAAACTCCGTCCCAGTACCAGTATCCAGGATATCAAGGACAAATTACAACAGTTATGGACCAGCTTGCCTCAGGAGAGCACAGAACGACTTTATGCACCCTTCCCAACCGAATCAGTGCATGCATTCAGTCCAGAGGGGGTGCAACGTCATATTTATAAGTTGGCTCGTACTGACAAGTTCTTTGTGAATTTGACTAGATTTTGTAATCACTGAAATAACATCACATACCCTCTCAATTCTTAAAGTTTCATTTCGTTTCCTCGTCCCCTTCTGGGTATTTCAACTTTTTATATTAGGCAGAGTATTTTGGTCACATCTTCCAAAATGATAAATACACACAGTTATTATTACTATTCTTATAATTCTATTATTCTTCGTGTAATTCTTTACATTGAATATTGTATTTGGAAACAACTTTCCCCATAAAACGTGAGTAGAACGCCCGAAAATCTTCATCCTCTCCTCGCCTGCATCAGTTTCGAACCGGCAACACTCAGGAAATTCTCACGCCACGCCACTGCTTTAATAGGTCAAACATAATAGAAGATAATTGTATTATTATTATTATTATTATTATTATTATTATTATTATTATTAATATGATCATATGTAACGGAACGTCATTTTGAGACTTTCAATATACTTCAATCTGTGCTGATACAGAAATACATCCATGAGATAGTGGGTTCGAACCCCACTGTCGGCAGCCCTGAAGATGGTTTTCCGTGGCTTCCCATTTTCACACCAGACAAATACTGGCTCTACCTTAATTAAGGCCACGGCTGTTTCCTTCCCATTCCTAGGCCTTTCCTGTCCCATTGCCTCCAAAAGACCTATCTGTGTCGGTGCGACGTTAAGCAAAAAAAAAAAAATGTACATAAATACGAAAATGGTAATTCTGCGCATATGTTCCTTTCCTTGTGGCTCTTGTCATTTGCATTAGAATTTTTGCTCGGCTGTGGTACTGTACTTGGCCGTGGGCCACACTACATTGCTGAGGTCATGGAAATGCGCCTAGGCCAGTATTTTAAGCCGACCGTGACATGAAGGTAATTTACTTTCACATTGTTTCTTTTGAATACTCCAGGATTGATAGTATTTCCAATAAGTTGTAGTTTTATTTTTTTCTCCATGTGTTCTTTATCTAAACTATAATTTATTTTGTTGATGTTTTCCAATTCTTGACACGTT
Source organism: Anabrus simplex (assembly GCF_040414725.1). Classification (NCBI taxonomy): domain Eukaryota; kingdom Metazoa; phylum Arthropoda; class Insecta; order Orthoptera; family Tettigoniidae; genus Anabrus; species Anabrus simplex. The sequence goes on along the minus strand of NC_090266.1, from coordinate 738,752,114 downwards.
TCACATTTCTCAATCAACGAACGTTTTGGTAACTGGCCGTAGTATACCCCTGTTTCGTCTGCAGTTAATATGTTAATATGTTCTGCAGCAGAACTAGAGTTAATACGGTCGGTAGATGCAGAGTAGGTCTGGGCCCATAAGTGGTCACGGCTGGTCCGTGGTCCGACAGCTCTGCGCTCTGACCGGCCAACCGAGCAGAGGAGGGCTGGTCACGGATACACCATGGTTCTACGTCTCTGCATTCGGGAAACGGGACAGGGCTGGACCTCACGGCTGGTCCCAACCGTCGGCTGTCCTCAGAATGGTTTTCCGTGGTTTTCCATTCTCCTGCACTGGACAGTTTCTAGTATAGGCCACGCCCGCCAACCCCCTCGCCTTCTCCGAACATCTCCTTCACCGTAACAATTCGACCGGCCTGAGAGACGGCGTCACCGTCTAAGAGCCCCCCCCCCCCTGAGGGGAGGAATGAAAACATTTTAGTAGTAGGGTAGAGGTAATACCAGTAATATCAGGCAGTTTAAGTTTCCAATCTTCTGCTACTTGCATATCAACTACACTTGACTCACCACAGAGCACATTGAAATTTATGTTGTTGCTTTTGCAAAATCGACTCAACCACCCATTAGGTGCTGAAAATGTGGTATCTAATAGTTTAGCACTCTCTATTGTACTGTACCCAGGGGTAGTAACTCTCTAGGACGATGCCTCCATTTCCTGATTAAACATTCGACTAACTCAGGTTGGGCAGAGAAGTGGGTAGATTGTCGAGGGTAAGTCTAAGTGTGGAAGTTTATAACATATCTCTAAGTATATGACAGGAATAATGGAGGTTTATCTCGAATGAGAAACACTGATATGAGTTAAGGTGAGTTTATTACATAAAATAACCCCGAATCATACTACAACAAAAAGCCAAATAATAAAACGAGTATGAAATTAGCATTGAAATAAAATTGAAATGAATATGGAAAACAAGCATTAATTACGCAAATCAAATAAATGATAAAGATAAAAGTTCAACATCACAATATTAAAATATTTATGAGTTTCAAAAGTAATTCCATATTATTGTCCAATGTTCCTGTTCGTATAGAGTAGCACGATTTTAAGTATCACTATAAAACGGATTGAAATTCAGGGTAGTTGCCGCAATAGTTACCTTTAAACGAGAATTAAGACGCAATGGGACATGATATGAAATACGAAAAATACTAGTGGCATTTCCCTACGCTATATTTACAATAATCACAACGCAATTAAAATATCTCAAGCATTTACATTGGATCAGGTAAGGGAAAATTTATGTACTACACTGACTCGACGTGAAACGCGGTTCATCAAAGGATCTAGTAAGAACTAGATTGACCACAAACATTCACTCAGCACTCGGGCTGTTCCCCATTAAATAACAAGACAACATATCAAAACAACATGAAGTTACATAAAACACCATCCTGTAAGAGAAAACAAAAATATACTTTAATAAACACTGGAAAGCAATGGACAGCATTGCGTTCCTCTGCTGCATTTGCGCACCGGATATTGCCATTCATCTGTCACCTACTTTCTGCCTTGCAGTGGGCTGAAAATAAATGTTAAAACTCAATACTGCTCTGGGGATTTGGTCACTGTTTCGACAAGATTGTATTACGGAAACAACATCTCACTTCGCACTGTCTATATAACCACGGCTGATAAGCTAACTTGTAGGTCGAGCTCGTATCTCAACAACTGCTCAGAGATTCACATACAAAATCGTACATCTTGCCAGCATGCTACTGTAATTCAACACACACATCATATTCACTGGCCTTGACATTAATTTCACGTCAATTCTGATCCTCAATAATATCTCAGAATACAATCACATGCCTATTCTCACTTCACACAATTCTTATAACATCATCAGGCATGCAATCTGCTTGCATAATTATCTTCATATGTCAGCATGCACTAAATTCTTTTGTATATCTTATAATCTCATCAGCCTTTCTCATTATAAATCCGGGTTCGATTCCCTCTCAAATCCTTGTACACAAGTTTCCAACCCACATTAGAAATATATTTTCTAGTCAACGGTGCATATACAGCTCCATACGTGTCACAGCTCCTGAAATACATCCGTCATGCATCCTATCTGTCACTAATCTTTCTAAATGGAAAAAAATAAAATTTAGTCTCGACACCGCGAGGGTGTAACTCGGAAAGTGGATGATTTTGGCAATCTAATCCTTCTATCTCTAACATATAAAAACCGAGGAACAACCTTAAGCTAGGTAACATGCATACTTTACACCAATAAAAGCAAAATAATCCCAACATCTCCCTCAAAATCCCATCTAGTTAATCATAAAGTATAAGAAATATGGTGAAATCATGCGATTCCCTTCTATCCATATTTACATCATCACAAATGTAAAATGAACACATGCCGTCAGGCAAAAATTAGATGAAAGAAAATCCCTAAACTAAGCCTCACTAGTATTCATCGTAATTCATAAAACATGCCATTTAATTAATACATGCGTCTTATCTTGGCAACTCCCTGGACACTGGTAGCAGCTTACATCCCTGCACCGATGGGGGTCTACTCCATCATTAACAGGTTTTTCAACACGTGGAAACAATCTTCTTTCTTCTAAAGTCGATGCCATCTTCTTGATGTTAGTTCCTGTACAACAGCAACACATAAATTCTGATCAATAACTCTTCACCGCTCTCCGTGCACGTTGCCGAATAAACCATTTGTTAGCAGTAAACTAAGGCCAACATTAACACTACACCAAACACCTGTAGTATTCACTTTACACTAACTGTTAAGGGTTTCAATACAGTCATTTAGAGCGCCTCGCGGTTCGATATGAAAGTCTTTCGCGATACGCGACCGGCCCGAAAGTACAGTGCGGATGAGCGTCTCTCACTCACTTACAAGTCTGCGGCTAACCTTACCGTCTGTTATTTTAACCTGAGAACTTGCGACTTAGCGCAGTTGGTGACTTATAACTGCACCCAGTTTACGTAGCACTATTCTTAAAATAACTTCACTGCCCTTTTTGGTCAGGGCGACCTTACAATGTTAGACTTCTGCCCACGTGGCAGCCTTCATGCGTCCCGCGCACACTGTAATACAACACTGATAAAGAAGACGTACGGAGCGATGCTCACTTCACAACTGCACAGACAATAAGGAGAAGGACGCTGCCGATGAGTGGGGCGCTTAAGTAACATAGCCAACGCCGTTGTAGCTAGGGGATTCCCAGTCTGTTCAAATATTCAACCAGTCAGAGTCCTTGTCATCCACAATGACTTTGATATTTATTAAAATTAACATCAGACACACTCCTGATGACTTAATAACGACTCATATAATTGCTATAATGTATTCCTAATTATTTCTCACTCTCAGACCTGTGGAAGACCATCAAATAACAGAATTGACTTCTCTTTATCGACGTCTTCTTCACACAGATATCCATGTTGATCAACCTGGGATTTTTATTCTGCGCGGTCCAAAATTCATATTAGCCACACCCTCGCTTCCTAATCGCTGAACACTCTTCGTGGCCAACAAATTCTACACGTGCCGAGATGTGCTAACTCCTGGTAAAGCTGGACATTTCCCACGGTTGCAAGCAAGCTTCGGGCAACATACAGCGACATTAAGTCTCCATGGGCGTCCGGTCTCAACTGTTCTGTAATCTGCTACTTTTCCAATGCCTGACTGAAGTCCACTTGTATATAATTATTTGATATGGCAAATATATTACTTTATCTCTCATCAGGGTACGGCTCACTGTTGTTTTTCTTGCAGAATTAGCCCTCTGACTTGTTTATTCTTACTTAAAAGCGACAAAAAATTCAAATATTTTGTCATTTAGTTCGTCGTTAACAGTTCAGTGAACTCTTTCTTTCCTCACTGCAGTTTTTTCCCCATGCATTTAACACTGAGGCCCAGGGGCGAAATCTTTAACAATCGGTGGAGTCGAGGGTGGGGAAGAGTCCTGATTTTTATATATCTTGATTTGAAACATTACAGTTACTTTGAACTGTAAACAATGAAAATGCGGAACCATTTTTAAGAAAAGGGTAAAGAATAAATTACGTCAAATAAATCTAAGCTTACCTCAAAGAAATATTCCGAGCCGGGGTGAGTAGCTCAGGTGGTAGAGTTCGTCACCAGGGACTGCATTCACCAACAAGGGATTTATTTAGGCTGTTATGATGCTATGAGCAACACTGAATCCACGTTGACATAGGCACGGAGCGGACCTTTTGTATTAATGCTTTCAGACAAGCAAATCATTTACAGTTTTTGAGGCTGTCTTTTACTCCCTCTATTTTAAATCCACTGTATCACTATCTAAACCTAATAACTTCAGTGAAAAGAAAACACGGAAATCGATCTAAATTCTTACATTGGCCTACAACTAAGTTGCTTCATTCTTTCATGATAATATAACATTTGTAATTTTTAAATATTGCTCTCCCTTTTCGGAAAATATTCGAGTGGTGAAGGAAAAATAATGTACCTAAATAACTCATGACGTAATGGGTGCAATATTTTTACTTGTCAGTTGTAATAAAACCCTTTTTAGCCCCTTGTAATTTATATTATTTTATGGCCTAATGCACGTAATGCAAGTATGTAACGTACAACAAGCGCACACACAAGCTTGCTTATGTAGGAATCACTGAAGTGTTTATATTTTATTGTGAATAATGTGAATGAAATAATGTGAAACAAACAAACAAACAAACAAATCTGCTTTGTATACTTTAGGATTACTGTACTAAACCATTCATAACACTACATTTTTCTTTATCAAACTTCACTTGAACGAACATTGTATCATCACTTGTCAATAAACAGATGGGCATATTCCTGTCTTTTGCTTTTGGAAAGACTACCTTTTCTGGAAGGGGCGGTAGCATTTGATGTATTATTTGTTGGGAGATTCTGTGTTGGTACAGATCCCAGCTTTAATCTGAGAAGATGATATTAAAGTCTGCTCTGGTCCAGATTAATTTCCTGAAGAACTTAGTTTTTGTGAGATCTTAAGTGACTGTAGAGACCAATCCTAGAACCGTAGAACAGTACCAGTACGTAAGAGGGGCTGCCTGGCCGAGGCGGTAAAGGCGTGCTCGGTTCGCCCGGAAATATATGGGTTCAATTCCCCGTCACGAAGTCGTAAAATTTAAGAAACGAGATTTCCACTTCCGGAGGTGCACATGGCCCTGATGTTCACACTGCCTACACAAAAAATGAGTACCAGGTTAATTTCTGGGGGCAAAGGTGGCCGGGCGTAGAGATAACCACTCTACCCCACCAAGTGCCGAGGTTACGGATAGTGGAAGCCTTTACCTTACACCCCTCCAGGGGACTTTTACTAGTACGCCAGATGTCTCACGGCGGTGCATAATCGATTCATAGTTTGTGTGTCAAAGGTTGGCAATACGTATCTCGAAGATAACCGAGGTCTACCGATTCAGCACTAGGGAGCCGAAGTATCACTATTTTTTTGCTAGGGCTTTACGTCGCACCGACACAGATAGGTTTTATGGCGACGATGGGATCGGAAAGGCCTAGGAGTTGGAAGGAAGCGGCCGTGGCCTTAATTAAGGTACAGCCCCAGCATTTGCCTGGTGTGAAAATGGGAAACCACGGAAAACCATCTTCAGGGCTGCCGGTAGTGGGATTCGAACCTACTATCTCCCGGATGCAAGCTCACAGCCGCGCGCCTCTACGCGCACGGCCAACTCGCCCGGTGAAGTATCACTAAAAGTTTCGCGTACTGTACTGTATTTGCTACGAGCTCACTCTCTGGGTAATCTGTGGCAATCTTCCTAATCGCAGCTCGCCGTCCGATGTCTAACTTACAGACTGACAGATTCCAAGAAAACAAACAATTTCGTAAACGTAACCTTTCTTTTCAATTTACTTTACGTCACACGGACACAGGTAGATTGGATAGAAAAGGGCAAGGTGTAAACAGGATACGATAACGTCACGTGGTCGATAGTATCTTATCAAGACCAGATAGTGTGCGATACTCTACCTCGCTGACTGATAGAAATAAATAATCAATATCAATGGTGTAGAGCGGTCGATTATCATGAAGTCAGCATTAAATGTTTCACTCGCAACATATTTGCATACTTTCTTCTGCATCGTAACTGTGGTAAGTTTAGTGTTAGTCTTGATTTGCTGTGACATGGCTACGGCCGGTATTGTTTCCGATCTTTTACCTGCGTAATTCTACATTATTCATTGGCATCTTGCACAATTTTAAAACTGTATGTACGTATGTTTAGCCGCAGCCCAAAGGCTGGTTGGATCCTCAACAGCTGTAATAGATGGCCTAGGCATCACTGAAGAGGCGTACTAGGTAAATGAGGAGTGAGGTAGTTTCCCGTTGCTTTCCTCACCGAGCCAGAAGTTGCTATTACATATCAGTCTGCCAAAGCCCACTGAAATGCATGCACCAACCGACTCTATGAGCAAGATTTTCACACCATTCGTAGCAGGGACTGGCTGCATAAGGAATAGCGTCATTACTAGCATCGCTCATACCTCAGACACTCATTTCGTCAAAGTCAAGGATAAGACTGAGACAGATCAATGAAAGTAAAAAAAAATGTTGTAGCCTTTACCAGAAGACATAGTGCACTGTAAACACTAGGTCCCGCCAGCAAAGGCGTATTTTAAACTATGTTTACAGATAAATCAACTGATTTATGATATTAAACCGGAAATATTAAAGTAATAGAAAATTATTGAAAACCGCAATTCAGTAATAATAATAATAATAATAATAATAATAATAATAATAATAATAATAATAATAATATACAGGACGAACCGGAATCCACCGACAAACGGAGGTTGTTCAGGGATACATTCTGAGTGTATTGCTATAAGGGACCGTGGTCTCCGGTAGCTTGTTACAGAGTAATAATGTAATTGTGATTTATTCGGTTTGTTATCACAATCATCTTTGTGTCTGTGAAAATACCCTCAAAACAGTGAAAAAGCCTGTAATATGTAATAACTAAGGATGAGATTTTGCCTACTTGCCTATTTTATTCCTCTGTTCAGGAACGTAGCCTTTTAAGATATAAATTCATTTTAAGCACTTTTCAGCAAGAATTTGTGGGTTTTATTGCGCCTTTAAATGACTATCTCAAGGTTTCGTGTCCGGCTCCATGGCTAAATGGTTAGCGTACTGGCCTTTGGTCACAGGGGTCCCAGGTTCGATTCCCGGCAGGATCGGGAAATTTAACCATCCTTGGTTAATTATGCTGGCACGGGGACTGGGTTTATGTGTTGTCTTCATCATCACGACGTGCAGGTCGCCTACGGGAGTCAAATCAAAAGACCTGCACCTGGAGAGCCGAACATGTGCTCGGACAATCTCGGGACTAAAAGCCATACGCCATTCATTTTTTTCAAGGGTTCGTGCCTAGTAGGAGTATAATTGCTTATTTAATGTCTTTATTTAGTCTTTTAAGTCCGCCTCTGTGGTGCAGTGGTTAGTGTTATTAGCTGCCACCCCCGAAAGCCCGGGTTCGATTCCCGTCTTTGCCACGAAATTTGAAAAGTGGAACGGGGTCCACTCAGCCTCGGGAGGTCAACTGAGTTGAGGTAGGTTCGATTCCCACTTCAGCCATCCTGGAAGTGGTTTTCCGTGCTTTCTCACTTCTCCTCCAGGCAAATACCGGGATGGTACCTAACTTCAGGCCACGGCCGCTTCCTTCAATCTTCCTTGTCTATCCCTTCCAATCTTCCCATCCCCACGCAAGGATCCTGTTCAGCATAGCAGGTGAGGTCGCCTGGGCGATGTATTGGTCATCCTCCTCCCGACCCAGAGTCTGAAGCTCCAGGACACTGCCCTTGAGGCGGTAGAGGTGGGATCCCTCGCTGAGTCCGAGGGAAAAGCCAACCCTGGAGGGTAAACAGAAGGAGAAGAAGAAGAAGAAGAAGAAGAAGAAGAAGACAGTCTTTTAAAGGCCGTCTCTGTAAACCGTAAAAGTAGTTAGTGGGACGTAAAGCAAATAGCATTATTATTAGTGTTAATCTTTTAAAGAAGCCAATTTTCTTCCAATGCAGTATAGGCCTATTCTAACACGTGTGGTCGACTTACTTATTTTCTCGTTTCTCAACATCTCATTACCCTTCTAACAATAAGGAGAATTCTCGGAAGTCTCCAGGAAAAGCACGTGGGAAAGTTACTTCAGGACAAACAAAGACCGAGCTCGATAGCTGCAGTCCCTTAAGCGCGACCAGTATCCAGTAATCGGGAGATAGTGGGTTCGAACCCCACTGTCGGCAGCCCTGAAGATGGTTTTCCGTGGTTTCCCCATTTTCACACCAGGCAAATGCTGGGGCTGTACCTTAATTAAGGCTACGGTCGCTTCCTTCCCATTCCTGGGCCTTTCCTATCCCATCGTCGCCGTAATACCTATCTGTGTCGGTGCGACGTAAAGCAAATAGCAAAAAAAAAAAAGGACAAACAAGGACCTCGAGGCCTTCCACCGTTCACACCTCCTAAGATGATATGTAAGAACAAATCAACGTCGAACTATGTTGTTTGCCGGACTGAGTGGCTCAGATGGTTACGGTGCTGGCTTTCTGAGCCCAAGTTGACAGGTTCGATCCTTGTTCAGGCCGGTGGTATTTGAAGGTCAGCCCCATGTCGGTAGTTTTTTCGGCAAGTAAAAGAACTCCTGCTGGACAAGATTCCGGCACCTCAGGGTCTCCGAAAACCGTAAATTTAATTAGTGGGGCATAAAATCAGTAACATTCTTCTTCTTCTTCATATTATTATTAATTATTATTATTATTATTATTATTATTATTATTATTATTATTATTATTATTATTATTAGGCTATTGTTACCGTGTTCGCGTGGAACAGAGAGGTGAAAGAAGGTGCTGGCTTGAATGGGTCTATCCTCAACTGTCAAAAGATTAATTTAATACTTTAATAATTAAGGTTATATTTCTTTTCAGATATTAAATTTTAACAAAACAATTCGCTTGGCGACAGAACAAGATTTCAGGTACAGAGCTAGTTTGGTACAAAATAGAAAAAAACAACACAAAAACCAAGAAATGGTTAGTAACAATTTGAGCTTCAAGCCTCCAATTCACAAAAGTCCCTACCTTTTACAGGATATTTAAATCACACAATTTTCAAGAGCACCTTTTGCTCCAAAAGTTATGGCCTTCCAAACGAAACATTCAATATTCACACAAATATTTTTTAAATTACAAGAAAGAGCCTCTATGCTCTATAATTCTACCAAGGAGACTGCGATCCCAAACCCCTACAGCCTACTCAAGGCAACCTTTAACTTTTACATTTGTGACCAGAGCATCTTTGCTCAATAAGATTTACACATTCAGGCCTCTCTGGGCACAACCTACAATTTACAAGACCAAATTAGTTGTCTTTTAAATTTATATGGAAGAAATAATACAGGGGTATCGAGTACTCATTCTACCGGGCATTTGTGGAAAATAACAGGTTAAATTACTGGCCCAAAACGCAAAAATGTATGGAGGCGGAACATGCGTTCCTTGAAATCAAAGCTTAAAACCCTACTTGGGCTTGTGGCCCAACGACACAGAGGCTAATCCCAAACTCCTGAGGTGGCTAGATGGACAAGTTAGATTACAAATTACAATAGTGAAAACAGTTACAAAATCGTAGTCACCTCAAGATTAAATTGAAGGGGAATTGGAGAGGGTAACACACTCTCTACCCCCGGTTTCTAGTTAAGTGCAATAGATTAGTTGAACTTTTACCTGAGAAGAAAGAAAAATCTACATTTTCGGAATTTTACAGTTACATTATTAAAGATTGGAAACCTTCCTCTCGAGTTAGCTTGCAGAGATACCTACAGAGTTAGAAAAATGGTGGCCATTACCTTAGCTGATGTTCTGCTTGCGATGGATGAGGCCCTCGCCTCCTCTCTTAACACACACACACTCAGTAACACGACGATCAATAAGACAAGTTAGCTCGAAAAGGCGTCAGCTTTTAAACCCGAGAGGAAGGTTCGAGAAGGCTCTGGATGAAGTCCAGACACACCGTCTACTTTTTATTTGACAATCGAAACGTTACAAGAAACATGTGATTGGCTGAAAATTAAATAGTATTCGGGAGATAGTAGGTTCGAACCCTATTGTCGGCAGTCCTGAGAATGGTTTTCCGTGGTTTCTCATTTTCACTCCAGGCAAATTCTGGGGCTGTACCTTAATTAAGGCCACGGTCGCTTCGTTCCCACTCCTACCCCTTTCCTGTTCCGTCGCCGCCATAAGATCTATCTGTGTCCGTGCGACGTAAAGCAACTCGCAAAAAATTTAAAAAAATCGAAGTAACTTTTTCATGTCTATTTGGTTGCCCATTTCACAAAATGGTGCCTTTTTACATGCCTATTTTGACTATTTTAGTGCGTATATGCCTACCTATTTTTAACGTGAACGGAATCAAATGAATCGATTCAGTAAAATGAATCGAATGTCCCATCACTACCATCTTGACCTACACCAAGTGTTCCGTGGGCGGGATTTCGAAGCTCGAATGGAGTTCTGTCGGTGGCTATTATACAGGCTGGACAATGAATCAGCATTCGTATCGCATATCTTGTTCTCGACCGAACAGCGCTTCCACAATGACGGGAACATCAATCGCCACAACATGCGCTATTGGAGTCTGGACAATCCTCATTGGGTGCGGCAGGCGGACTATCAAGTACGATGGGGAGTGAATGCTTGGTGTGGAATCTTGGGGCATCGCCTGATCGGACCTTGTTTCTTTGAGGGCTATTGGACTGGCCCACGCTACCTGCACTTTGTGTGTCAGGAACTCCCATTGCTTCTGGAGGATGTGCCCTTGCACGATCGTTTGACGATGTGGTTGCAACAGGATGGAGCTCCACCACACTCGACTTTGCCCTTCGTAACCATCTGAACGAGGAACTGCCAGGGAAATGTATAGGACGAGGAGGCCCTGTTTCTTGGCCCGCCAGATCACCGGATTTAACGCCGTTATACTTCTTCTTGTGGGGACATTTGAAGAACGTCGTTTACACTCAAGCGCCGGAAAACCACGACCAGCTCCGGCAACTCATCACGGACGCCTGCCGAGCAATTACACCTGGAATGCTTCAGGGCGCAAGACTATCTATTTTACACCAGGCCCGAATGTGCATACTCCAAAACGGTCATCACATCGAGCATTTGCTGCGATAAAACATTGTCCTCTGCCACGAAATTTGAAAAGTGGTACGAGGGCTGGAGCGGGGTTAACTCAGCCTCGGGAGGTCAACTGAGTAGAGGTGGGTTCGATTCTCATCCCAGCCATCCTGGAAGTGGTTGTCCGTGGTTTCTCACTTCTCCTCCAGGCAAATGCCGGGATGGTACCTAACTTAAGGCCACGGCCGCTTCCTTCCCTCTTCCTTGCCTATCCCTTCCAATCTTCCCATTCCCCCGCAAGGCCCCTGTTCAGCGTAGCAGGTGAGGCTGCCTGGGCGAGGTACTGGTCATCCTCCCCAGTTGTACCCCGACCCAGAGTATGAAGCTCCAGGACACTTCCCTTGAGGCGGTAGACGTGGGATCCCTCGCTTAGTCCGAGGGAAAAACCGACCCTGGCGTGTAAACAGATAAACATTGTCAGGGCAGTTGTGTTTCTATTATTTCCGGTCTGTATGTGTCCGGCCTACTAACTAATCGGCCCTTCTTAGGGCCACAAACACATTCATACACACACAATTTTCATGAAAACGGGTATTGAACTTACATTGCGTGCGGTATGTATTAAACAAATATTTCAAAAATGTGTAATTTTCGCCCCGGCAACGAACCTCCCACATTACACGCAAGCCCGCTCTGCCGCGGTTTTACCAGCTACTCTACGGTTCGGTACGGCACACTATGCAGCTTATAGCAAGTAGTAGGTTTACTGTGGTCACAATATCAAGTTAATGTTTCGCCGGCGTGTCAGGTTCATATGATCTAGAAGGCACACGCATGTCTTCCAGTGTTTAATACGAGTATAACATTACGGCGTCCTATCAGGGTGAGGCTGTAAATACCAAGATATCCGGTTGTGTTGTCTGAGCATACCGGCGGGGCAGATGATTTCAGGACGGAATGAATATTGTGGGTTGCATAAAACTACATCGAAAGGGGCGACTGAATCACGCTGTATGTCACACATGAAATGATCCATTCACTGTAGCCGTGGTGATCACTGATCAGTTATTAAACGCATATGGCATTAATAGGCATATACAGTATAGGCTTTGCTAGCGTGCTCGATGACTCACAACGAACTGACGAGTAACTAACTACCTTCCTGGCAGTCTCCTATTCACTGGAGGGGGGAGGGGCGAGTTATATCCAGCAGGAACCGGGAGAACGTTTAGGGCTTAGGGTACATTCATTTCAGGTAACAAATAAAGAGTGTATGCCTCTGTGGTGTAGTGGTTAGTGTGATCAGCTGCCACCCCCGGAGGGCCGGGTGATTCCCGGCTCTGCCACGAAATTTGAAAACTGGTACGAGGGCTGGAACGGGGTCCACTCAGCCTCGGATGTCAACTGAGTAGAGCTGGGATGTATTCTCACCTCAGCCATCCTGGAAGTGGTTGTCCGTGGTTCCCACTTCTCCTCCAGGCAAATGCCGGGATGGTACCTAACTTCAGGCCACGGCCGCTTCCTTCCCTCTTCCTTGCCTATCCTTTCCAATCTTCCCATCCCCCATCAAGGCCCCTGTTCAGCATAGCAGTTGAGGCCGCCTGGGCGAGGTACTGGTCATTCTTCCCAGTTGTATCCCCTGACCCAGAGTCTGAAGCTCCGGGCGGTAGAGGTGGGATCCCTCGCTGAGTCCGAGGGAAAAACCAACCCTGGAGGGTGAGCAGATTAAGAAGGAGAGAAAGAAAGAACAAATAAAGAGTACTGCTTGCGTAATGCTTTTGTTCGCAAGATATGTTCACGTTCCCTCAAATAATAATGTGCCGGGCTGTGTGGCTCAGACGGTTGAGAAGCTGGCCTTCTGAGCGCAACTTGGCAGGTTCGATCCTGGCTCAGTCCAATGGTATTTGAAGTTGTTCAAATACCTCAGCCTCGCACTGGGCGATAGATTTACTGGCACGTAAAAGAACTCCTGCGGGACTAAATTCCGGTTCCTCGGCGTCTCAAAAACCGTAAAAAGTAGTTAGTGGAACATTATTAAAATAATAAAATATTAAATTAAAATATTAAATAAAATATTACATTATTAAAGTAATACTTTATTTTGTGCGAAACTATAGTTGCGATGAGACTCGAACTCACGTCATCGAGCTTCCCTGACAAGCACGGTGACTGCTCGGCCACCGCTCCGGTTGACTCTGGTGTAATTCTCCATGTATGTAGGGCCTACGCGTTGGATTGGAATCGGGGATTCATCAATTTTTCGGAAATTATTAGGTTGCGAACGTGACATGTTTAAGTAGGGCCGCTTCACTCTAGGCGACAGGAATCGGCGACAGAGTAGCTCAGGTGAATTCCGTGTCGCCGTGCGGTAGCCGGCCGCGTAACTCAGTCGCCGTCCCAGGCCTAGTGACAGTTTTCATAATGAGTTCTCAGGCAGAGAAGTGTGTCTTGCTGCTCTTATTATTGTCGGAAAGAAAGAAGGAAAGTTTCGTAGGTTTCAGTCACATCCTATGTTGAAAGATCGTTTGAAAAAAGTACTTTTCTATAAACTATCCAATGATTTATTCTATGTGATGATGGTACCAAGTTTTTTAGTTACCGGTACATCATTTTTCTTTGCAGACTACTGAGAAGACGGCACTGTAGAGTTGTTCGTACACACAGCCACATTTTGAAAACTATTGGTTGATTCCCTTCAATCCCCATTTTTAAAGTAAAATCAAGAACGCTCGCAACAAGGTGCCTTAAGTATCGTTCTCTCCACAACTTAGAAATAAAAAAATTCCTGCCTGTCCTTGCATTGGCAAAATCTCCATCATCTTCTTATTCTGCTGGGCCTTTTCCCAAGCAATTGAGGTCGGCACCGTATGTGGATCTGACCCAATTTCACCGAGCGATGTATTCACTATTGAGTGTATCTGTGATGGTTGGTAGTGTGGTATGTTGTGTATACAGACGAACAAAGGAACCCAGTCGCCGAGGCAGTGCAATTAAGCATAAGAGATTAAAATCCCCGACCGAGCAAACGGCCAAGCGGTTTTGCCCACATCTTGCGTTCGGGAGATAGTGAGTTCGAACTCCACTGTCGGCAGTCCTGAAGATGGTTTTCCGTGGTTTCCCGTTTTCACACCAGGCAAATGCTGGGACTGTACTTCATTAAGGACAAAGTGTTTTCACCCCCTCCCTAACACGAGTATATTTTAACACACTACTGCCGTTCTACATACATATAAGTACATGAGGCTGATGATCGCGATGTTAAAGAAACACCTCATGAATCATCAACAACAACAGCTTAAAAGAATGGTTCGTTAATCAGAGAAAATAAAACCTTACATATAGGTAATGTATGGAAACTATCTTGCCTAGTAGCCTTTGGTCCAGAAGCCTCAGAGCTAGTGTAGAGAAGGACAGCCGGTTAAGATGAAAAAGAAGACGAAAAAAAAAATGCTGCTGAACTGTCACCATTTGTCCTATACAACCAATGTATAGTAGCCATATTACCTAGTAAGAGACTTAAGTTAAGCGTGGGGTCGAATCCAAGCCTGTTAAGTTCTGGGTATCGAACTTGGGTCTGTAAGGTTGGCATCCCCTCTGTCAATTTCGCAAGCCTTGCCACGCTCTCACCGCCTACTTGTCCGACTCCATGGCTAAATGGTTAGCATGCTGGCCTTTGGTCACAGGGGGTCCCTGGTTCGATTCCCGGCAGCGTCGGGAATTGTAACCATTATTGGTTAATTTCACTGGCATATGGGCTGTCTGTACGTGTCGTTTGCATCATCATTTCATCCTAATTACGATGCGCAGGTCGCCTCCAGGCATCAAATCGAAAGACCTTCAGCCCTAAAAGCCATACGCCATTTCATTTACCACCTAGTTTTATAATCGTCTGCATCCGCCACCACATAGAGCAGCAGCCGTCATTCCCATGCGTGCTCAATTTCCAAATTTCCCGCGCTTTGTTATGTCACAGTCACGTGACAGGCAACAGCCAATCAGCTCTTGATCCACTATTCCCCCAAGGTCTCTACACTTAACCATCGCGATAATAACTTTACAACACACCTTGAAAATACTATAGTTTCTAGTCAACTGAGCGACAGAGCTAAGCATCTGCTGCATCAGCTGTTAGCATTTCTTATCCCGCCAAGCTTGCCACAGGCCATAAGACGCTCACTTGGGGATTCCCGAGGCCTGTGACCAGAAATACGAAGTCTTCTTTGGGGTAATCACATCAACGGGACTGTAAATAACGGTTAGAGATCTCTTCACGAGGTTATGAGGGAATTTAGGGGTTGGTGTAAGGACTTAAAGGCCGTGCGGTTAGGGTCGCGCAGCTGTGAGCTTGCATTCGGGAGATAGTGGGTTCGAACCCCAATGTCGGCAGCCCTGAAGATGGTTTTCCGTGGTTTCCCCACTTTCACACCAGCCAAATCCTGGGGCTGTACCTTAATGAATGCCACGGCCGCTACCTTCCCGGTCTCAATCAATCAATCAATCAATCAATCAATCAATCAATCAATCAATCAATCAATCAATCAATCAATCAATCAATCAATCAATCAATCAATCAATCAATCAATACTGATCTGCATTTAGGGCAGTCGCCCAGGTGGCAGATTCCCTATCTGTTGTTTTCATAGCCTTTTCCTAAATGATTTCAAAGAAATTGGAAATTTATTGAACGTCTCCCTTGGTAAGTTATTCCAATCCCTAACTCCCCTTCCTATAAATGAATATTTGCCCCAGTTTGTCCTCTTGAATTCCAACTTTATCTTCATATTGTGATCTTTCCTACTTTTATAACCGCCATTCAAACTTATTCGTCCACTAATGTCATTCCACGCCATCTCTCCGCTGACAGCTCGGAACATCCCACTTAGTCGAGCAGTTCTTCTTCTTTCTCTCAATTCTTCCCAACCCAAACTTTGCAACATTTTTGTAACGCTACTCTTTTGTCGGAAATCACCCAGAACAAATCGAGCTGCTTTTCTTTGGATTTTTTCCAATTCTTGAATCAGGTAATCCTGGTGAGGGTCCCATACACTGGAACCATACTCTAGTTGGGGTCTTACCAGAGACTTATATGCCCTCTCCTTTACATCCTTACTACAACCCCTAAACACCCTCATAACCATGTGCAGAGATCTGTACCCTTTATTTACAATTTCATTTATGTGATTACCCCAATGAAGGTCTTTCCTTATATTAACTCCTAGATACTTACAATGACCCCCAACAGGAACTTTCACCCCATCAACGCAGTAATTAAAACTGAGAGGACTTTTTCTATTTGTGAAACTCACAACCTGACTTTTAACCCCGTTTATCAACATACCATTGCCTGCTGTCCATCTCACAACATTATCGAGGTCACGTTGCAGTTGCTCAGAATCTTGTAAATTATTTATTACTCTATAGAGAATAACATCATCCGCAAAAAGCCTTACCTCCGATTCCACTCCTTTACTCATATCATTTATATATATAAGAAAGCATAAAGGTCCGATAATACTGCCTTGAGGAATTCCCCTCTTAATTATTACAGGGTCAGATAAAGCTTCACCTACTCTAATTCTCTGAGATGTATTTTCTAGAAATATAGCAACCCATTCAGTCACTCTTTTGTCTAGTCCAATTGCACTCATTTTTGCCAGTAGTCTCCCATGATCCACCCTATCAAATGTTTTAGACAGGTCAATCGTGATACAGTCCATTTGACCTCCAGAATCCAAGGTATCTGCTATATCTTGCTGGAATCCTACAAGTTGAGCTTCAGTGGAATAACCTTTCCTAAAACCGAACTGCCTTCTATCGAACCAGTTATTAATTTCACAAACATGTCTAATATAATCAGAAAGAATGCCTTCCCAAAGCTTACATACAACGCATGTCAAACTTACTGGCCTGTAATTTTCAGCTTTATGTCTATCACCCTTTCCTTTATACACAGGGGCTACAATAGCAACTCTCCATTCATCTGGTATAGCTCCTCCGACCAAACAAAAATCAAATAAGTACCTCAGATATGGTACTATATCCCAACCCATTGTCTTTAGTATATCCCCAGAAATCTGATCAATTCCAGCCGCTTTTCTAGTTTTCAACCTTTGTATCTTATTGTAAATGTCATTGTTATCATATGCAAATTTTAATACTTCATTGGCCTTAGTCTCCTCCTCTATCTCGACATTTTCCTTGTAACCGACAATCTTTACATACTGCTGACTGGATACTTCTGCCTTTTTAAGATCCTCCCTTCCGTCGCCTAAAACCTTCTCTGTGTTAGTGCGACGTTAAACAAATAGCAAAAAAAGGACTTAAAGCAGAGGGCATATAAGTCCTTGGTTAAGACTCCAACTAGAGTATGGTTCCAGAGTATGGGACCCTCACCAGGATTACTTGATTCGAGAACAGGCAGAAATACACAGAAAAGCAGCTTGATTTGTACTGGTTGATTTCCAACAAAAGAAAATGTTGCCAATTTTGGGCCTAGGAGACTTCGGAGAAAGGGGATGAGCTGCTCGACTAAGTATGTTCCAAACTGTCAGCGGAGAGATGGCGTGGAATGACATTATTAAACGAATAAGTGTAAGTGATGTTTTTAAAAGTAGGAAAGGTCACGCTATGAAGATAAAGTTGAAATTCAAGAGGACAAACTGGGGATAATATTATTTTATAAGAAGAGCTATTTCCTTTACGTCGCACCGACACAGATAGGTCTTATGGCGACGATGGGACAGGAAAGGCCTAGGAATGGGAAGGAAGCGGCCATGGCTTTAATTAAGGTACAGCCCCAGAATTT